>NC_070603.1:51663750-52310937 GCF_027172205.1 Podarcis raffonei
GGTTCTTAAGTTAACAATGAAGATTGTAGTTTATTGCAAACACAAATAAACATTAAATGCACTCGAAATGAAGAAGAAGAAGAAGAAGAGGAAGAAGAGTTTGGATTTGATATCCCGCCTTTCACTCCCCTTTAGGAGTCTCCAAGCGGCTAACAATCTGCTTTCCCTTCCTCCCCCACAACAAACACTCTGTGAGGTGAGTGGGGCTGAGAGACTTCAAAGAAGTGTGACTGGCCCAAGGTCACCCAGCAGCTGCATATGCAGGAGCGGAGACGCGAACCCGGTTCCCCAGATTACGAGTCCACTGCTCTTAACCACTACACCACACTGGCTCTCTAATGCTGTTACCCTTTACCCTCTTAGTCTTATTTTATTTTGTCTCTAACTCTTTTACCTCCCCTCACACAAGAACCAATGTACTAACTGTCTCTCTATTTCCATCTGTCTGCCAACTGCTTTCCCAACGGCTTTTCCCATCTGCTTCTTCCCAACCAACTAACTAACTAAACCTCGGGCTAAGCCCTTTTATAAACAGGTAGGCTCTGCCTCTGGCTTTTCTATTGGTCTACCTATTAACTCTTTCTCTCCCCCTGTACAGACATTTTCAAAAGAACAGGCAAACGCCACACTCCATTGACAGCTGTGAGTCCAAAATGACTCCCAGGCTGCGCACCTGGTCCTTCAGGGGCACAGTTACCCCATTCAGGACCAGGGAGCCGCCCACACCTGCCCGCCCCCTGTCCTCCCAAAACAGTACTTCTGTCTTGACAGGATTCAACCTCAATCTGTCCAACCACCTCCAGGCACTCACACAGGACCTTCATCGCTTTCACTTGTTCCGATTCGAAGGAGAGGGAGAGCTGGGTATCATCTGCATATTGATGGACAGTATGTTTTTTGGAAACCAGTACAGAAGGGCAAACTACGTGACAAATCTCACATCTAGATTGGACCTTAGAAAAGCATTAAATAGAATTGTACTTTGGGTTAAAATAGGTCATGGAGAATCAGAAACTAAAATAGAACTGATGGGAAGGAACTGATTATTCTCTCCCTCTCTCTTTCTCCTTTAATTGCTATAATGTTTGTTGCTTCCAACTGGAAGAAAAAAGAATCTCCTAAAAAGGAATGGTGGTGCAGTGGGATCTGGGCAGGGTTGTGTGTTAAGAGTCAGTAATGTTGTGCACCTCCTGAGTCCAACGTCTCCATTGCAGGGCATGTTGCCAATTCCTGGAAGCTTCTGCCCTTGATGCTTGTCTTCCTTGTTGTGGCTGCTACACACTCACCTGTCCTTGTCAACTAGACAAGCAGAAAGAGGAGCAGTGACCTCCTCACCCCTTGTCCTCTTCCTCTGGGAGGTGATGTGAACTTGACCCACAGAGAGACAGCAGAAAGGCAGCAGCAACAGTGATGAGGATGAGGCAATGGGGTCAACTGAGAGCATCTTGCTCAAGTGCATCCCTACAAAAAAGCAGGAACTGGAACTGAATCTGAGACAGAACATATGTGTGTTAGAAACCCTTTCTTGCATATTTACCAAAAGGGCATCAGATGGTCAGCAATGTGGGACAAGTGGATTTGTCTGTCAATTTTTGGGATAAAGCAGATCCATTTATTTTGCTTTCTGTGTCATGAGTCTATGTTATAAAATCATTTCTTTTTCTTTGAAGAGTTAGTGAGGCTACAGAGTGGTCTTTGCCAACCTGGTGCCATCCGGATGCCTTGGCTCACTTCTGCATGACCATTCATCCTGATTCGTTTACGTGACATTTTCAGGTAGATTGTACAACCTCAGCTGTTTGTCAAACATTCATTGTACTTTGTTTGCAGGGATGTTATACAATACCAAATGGAGCAGTTGGGATTCCACATTTCCCAGTGTGCTCTCTTGATACTCTTCATTTCACAGAAAGTATGATTTTGGTGGCGGCGGCGGGGAAGTAGGTTGAGCAAGGGTTCCCAATCCACTTGAATTTGCTGGTGTGTTACTGAATCCCACCTGGAAGCAGCCTTGGACTACAACTCCCATCAGCACAAACCAGCATAGTTGTTGTTCAATACATCTGGAAAGCACCAGGCTGATGAAGGGTGCAAACAAATTATTGGCTCCAAACTGAAAGTTTTCCCCCCTCAACAGTACACACTATACATTTAAAGCACATTCAAAACACATTCTTTCCCTCATAAAATCCTGGGTGCTTTGGTTTGCTCCTCACAGATTACAATTCCCAGCACTCCTTAATGAACCACAGTACCCAGAATTCTTTGAGGGGTGTAATGTGCTCTGAATGTGTTTTAAAGGTATAGCGTGTATGAGAAGCTAGTTTCTCGCCATTTCTCTGCATCCCTTTTCTGCCTTTGTTCATAACCCTCCACTTTCAGAGATCCTTCTTCTGTATGTATACACAGAGAAGAAATGGAGCAGGCTGCCAAAGGGCTCAGCTGCACAAATGGCATTCTAAAGCCACCACTTGCTGATTCAACAAACATCTTCCATGTTTTCTTTTCATATCTGGCCATGGGCAGAAGACCAGTAAACACAGAACAAATGAAAAATCTCTTGAATGCAAAAAGCACCTGCAAGTTTAGGAACCTCAAGCTCTGGCTTAAAATAGGCGAGGAAGTATTACTCAGAACGTCCACAAAGCCTTTTTGATGTGATCTGTAAACAAGGGAAATAGCCATAGCAGCAGTCGGCTGAACAGTATACCTAGAACTAACATGACCAACTCTATCCCTTGCTGGGCAACTTCAGTGCAAGTAACATGGGTGCAGTACATTGGGGCAGGGACAGTATGTGAAGCCAACTGTGTCCCCTGGGAAACAGATAGTATATAGAGCACTGCCAGGTGCTGATTCAGTGAACCCCTTGCAGATCACATTATGTTCTTCCCATCAGCCAGAAGGGTGAGATGGAGCTTTGCCTTGCCAGGATGGAACTCCTGTCATGCCCACCAGCCAGGATGGTGAGTAAACTAGTGTTCTCTGTAGCAGGCAATGTTTGTGAGTCCACACCCCCTTCATGGATGACACTTGGGAGCAGCTGGTCATTCTGAAGGCTAACCTTCATTTGCTGGAGTTCCTAGACATTTGGCATGGGGTGAGCTGCATACTGCCATGTCTAGGGCAAGCATTGCTGCTCCTGCCCACACAATGCCCCCCACTCACTGCTCCCAATGCCTCCTGCCTGAATATTGGCTTCCTCTATATTATATTATTTACTATTGTAATTAACAGGATTTGTTTGCAGGGTTCATCAAAGTCTCTAATAAGTTTACCTACAATATGAAATATACATTAAAATTCTGATAAAATCAGGTGTTGAAGTATATTATAGTTTCTGTGCCTGTCAACCACCATGTTCTTCTCTCCCCCAACTAAAAAAAAAATCTAGCACATTTTGCGTGTTGAAATTCTCCTATGCCAAACCAAAAGGCTGCCTGCTACCACCTAGTTTTTCTCTCTCCTAATCTGCACCCCACTTCAGTGGGGGCACACATTGAAACCCAAAGCACTGCTGTATCTGTAGATACATCTGCCTGCTAAATCTCTGCCTGTTTTTCCCCTCAAATTGTACCAATATCTGGTCTGCTGCTAATATTTCTTGCTTATCTCTACCTTTTTTGGTATCAGGCCACCCTCAGGCACTCATATGTAGGAACCCTACAAAAGCTGGAATGTCTTCCTGCCAACCCTTCCCTCCTCGCTTGCTGTTTCTCTGCCCCCAAACGCCACCCATTTCAATGAGAGATCCTGATGGCCACTGTGACCATGTGCTCCTGTGCATGTCCACTGAATCTGTATCCAAGTACCAGGGTTCTTCTTGGCTCCATGAGAGACAGATGCTGCCCATACTCCGTAGATGCCTGCTGCAGAAAGGTCCCTGCTGCTCACTGCCTGATGGGGAGAGAGACTGTCCATTGTGACTTCACACTGATGCTGCTTGCCTGAAGGAGAGAAACCAGCCATTGTGCCCTCATGATGATGCCTGATGGAGAGAGAGTTGTTATTGTGACCTCATGCTGATGTTGCTAGCCTGAATGAGAGAGACGCCCATTGTGACCTCACACTGGTGCTGCTTGCTCGAAGGAAAGAGAGCAGGCATTGTGCCCTTATGCTGATACTGCAGGGGTGTCCAAACTTTTTTCAAAGAGGGCCAGATTTGATGAAGTGAACATGTGTGAGGGCCGACCAAAGTTGTTGTAGGATTTTACCCCAAAGTTGTTGACCCTTTTAAAGGATTGAAGTGGTTGAGCTTTTTTTTAGGATTCTACCACAAAGTTGTTGACCTTTTTTAAAAAAATATTCCCCAGAGTTGTTCACCTTTTTTTAGGATTACTCACAGAATACTTTTCATATACCTTTTGGCTTGGATCTCAGGCAGCACAGAGGGAGAGATGACTGCTGGGAGGCAGTGCGAGCCAAATGGCAGGTGGGAGAGAAGGCTGAACGCCAGCTGCCTGCGCGAGCCAACAGACTGCCAGGAGACGAGGGTGCATGCGAGAGCCAACAGGTGGACGGGACCTAGAGCCACACACAGGATGCCTGTGCAAGCCGGCCACCAACCGGGATAGAGGGGAGGGCACATGTGCAAGACAACGGGTGGATGGGTCCTCAAGCCACGCGCAGGGCGCATGAACGAACTGGCAAATGACCGGGGTAAAGAGCAAGGCGCATGCGTGAGCCAACGAGTGGGCGGCTCCAGGAGCCACACGGTGAGTGGCTGTGAGAGCTGACTGGCAGGTGGGTTAGCAAGCCACAGCGAATAATCGCCCAGTGGAACCACCACCCATGCTCACACCCTGGGAAGAAACTGCCTGTGGGCTGGATTAAATCGACCAGCGGGCCAGATTTGGCCCACAGGCCGGACTTTGGACATACCTGGCTCAAGGAGAGAAACTAGTCCTTTAAGGACAAGAGAGTTCCCTGTGGGAGATAGGTTTTGCATCCAAAAGCATCTTTCCCAAGGCAACCTTAATCAAAACAACTCCCCAGGCAATCACCAGGTAAGGGTCTTTGCTGCTTTGAGGGAGTGTCCCCATGAAAAATCCACAATTGGATTTTTGGATCCACTATTGGATTGGTTGAAAAATGAACCAAACTCCTTTTCACTTTGGGGGGGGGGAAGAGGTCAGCTTATTTCTGAGCAAGTTCAGTGTGATCCATGGGCACATGGTCATCTTTAACAATGAGCTTCTTTCTCAGCTAAACCACTTTCTCTGACTGCAGGTGAAAACTCACACAATGGAATGTTCCACCATACAAAATATTCCCTGCACACAGAAGGGAAGACCGTTTCCCTTAGTTTTCTGTCTCCAAAACACCAGCAAAGCTTTTAGCAAACAAAATTGGATTCTAACCTTTGACAGGAAAGACGAGGTTTGTGTTTATCATTTAGAAAAGCTCCAAATATGTGTGCTTGATATTTCACTCTTTGTGGCATTTGTTGCCTCATGATCTGTCAGTTTGCCTAATGCTTCCAAGCAAAGATTTGTGAGACAATTAAATAGAATTAACTATGTAGCAATATTATACTATCAAATATCACAAGAGTGTTGCGTTTAGTATTCTTCAGCATGTCAACAGGCAGGTTAAAACAACATGAGCTGTATTTGTAGGATGTATGAATATCACGGGTGTGTGTGTATGTGTGTAAAGAGAGCTATTGTAAGACAGATCTCTCATAAAAAGTAGAACTTTTAGGTCCCAGAAATGGAAGACACTGAAGCACACAAACCCCTCATTGTGGTACAAGAATATGTGGACTTCAGCTGTTGCAGAGAAATAACTCACAAATCACACATTTCTAAGGCTAAAAAAGACCCAGAACATTTTAATGCCTTGGGTGGGTGGGTGATGTCAATTATTACGTGTCAAATTAAGATATACAAAACTCGCACTGTGAAATTTGGCTTTCATGATGTATTTTGCTGCTTTTATTTTTCTACATTATCTGCTCTCTGTTTATTTGGAACATGCAACCTCTGTACTGCTCCTATGTTTTGTAACATTGATTGTGTTTTATTTTCTTTTTATCTTACATTGATAAAAAAAAGCTTTATTAAAGAAAGGTAAACATCAGGGTCTTCATAGATTGTTGTCCAAGGCAGAACACAGCTCTCTGCTCCACCAAGCAGAATCGAAATCAAAAGCTTCTCTTATAAGTGCAGAAATAGGGTTGCCACCTGTTTTGCGTCTCTGTGATGCACTTTGGGCAACACCCTGAGACCTCCATGGAGGGCAATAATAAATGAGGGTGATTTAAGCACAAAACAATGTAAAAATAAATACAACCCAGGTGGTCAAGAAAGCCCAACAGAGACTCCATCTCCTCAGAGTATTGCGAAAGAATGATGTCAATCAACATTTGATGATCTCCTTCTACCGGTCAACAATAGAAAGTGTCCTTTCATACTGCATCATAGTGTGGTACGCTGGTTTGACATCAACTGATAGGAAGTGCCTACAGAGGGTGGTGAATACAGCACAAGATATTATGGGCTGTCCTGTGAATCCGCTGGATGAAATAGCAGAAGAACGTTGCCTCAGGAGAGTGAGGAAAATTCTTAGAGATGATTCACACCCTGGCCAGCACTTTCCTGATCTCTTGCCCTCAGGCAGAAGGTATAGAAGCATGATTAGTCACACCAACAGGGTAAAAAACAGCTTCTATCCGTGGGCTGTTAGGCTGCTGGATGAAAAGATAACAACAGGGCAACTGACTTTCGGGTTTGATCTCACTGTATACAAGTTGTACAAGTGACAATAAAGTATTTCAATTTCAATTTCAAAACTCAAAGTAGACAAGGTGTGCTAGCTCTGAATTGGGAACCTTTGCTATTTTATTTTTTCTCTCCAAAAGAACTGACAAAGATGTGGGGAACGATTTGGATTAGGGCACTGCAGGGAAGAGTGGACTTCCAGCATCATGTCTAGTTTGAGTGTTAGGAGAGATGACTTTTGTATTTGTGATCATTTGAGTTAACATATTTTTTGCAAATGTATATAACTGAAAAATGTGAAGATTATTATTGTTAATGTTGTTGTTGTTATTATTATTAGTGTTCCCTGCACTCCTAAATTAGTATTCGTCCTGATTTGTTTTCAGAGAGATTAGACAACTTTGGCTCTTAAATACGCAATCACTCCGATTTGTTTGTAGGGAGGCTAGATGACTTTGCATCAAAGCAGGGGTTGTTGTCCCACAGTTTCCAGGAAATTTTCCTGTTACTTTCCACATCACAAAACATCCAATACTTTCAGGAGCTGGGTTTGTTATGTGAAACCTCCCAATCAACTGTGATTAAGCCGCTTGAATCTGCTGGCAATCCCCACTGAAAATAACAGCAATCTGAAGCACCCCAAATCTCTCCCACTATGGCAAGACATATCGTACAACAATTTGAATGACATTTCTACAAGTGAACCAAAATAAGCATAGGCAAATTTTATGTAAATCATGTCCATTTTTGGTGATGTGCAACTAGTTCCCCTACATTAAGATGTCCATTGCCTTCAAAAATCGATGCTGAACTAGGATCTGAGGTTATTCAAGGCCTGTGTCCATTTTACATGTCCCTTCACTGGAAGAGCAGAGCTGTATCAGAGGCCAGCAGTGAAGTAGTTAAGAAATGTCCCCTAGCAGTTAACTTTCTCTGGCTTCTCCAGTTTCTCTCTCCTGCTCTTATATAACAGTTTGCTCAACAGCATCAATGCACAACTGCTTTTGTCACACCTTGATATATTTTGCTCTTGTTTCCCAGGGTTTAATTAGTATAATTTCCACTTTTGCTACACCTTTTCTCCCTCCTCTTCCCTGCCACTGTCAGATGTGCAGATGGCACATGGCCAACTTAATTCTATTCGTTTCTCCAGTAGGAAAATGAGCAAAGTTACTCTGCGGAATAAATGAAAGAGGGGAAATGGCTCTTAACAATGCATCCTCTGGCACGATGCTACTATTTTAAAGAGATAAGGCTTTTTTTCAGTCAGTTTCCACGGATAATCAAATAATGTGTCTGCTGCATAATCGGCATTAACATACTTAAAAATAATAATTTTAAGTATGTGCAGCTGCTGAGTCTCTCACCTGTTTTAGAGTGATAAAAGTAAAAAACAAACAATCAAACCTCAAACAGTAGTTTAAAGAACAAAATATTTACTTCCCATGTTTAAAAGGAAGAGAAAGAGTTGGCACTGAAAGAGGTGGAAGCTGCCATGAGTAAAGCTATGGAGCTGAACTACTTTAAGCAGAAATGACTTTTTGTTCAGACCTGTCATAATTGGTTAGAGAATGAACTTCAGATCCCTTGATGGCTGCAATATATTCCAAAACCCAAGCATCTCAGAATGGCCTATTCCTTGCTTCAAAAATGCCAAAGGGTCTCCTTC
The DNA here is from genome assembly GCF_027172205.1 of Podarcis raffonei. Classification (NCBI taxonomy): domain Eukaryota; kingdom Metazoa; phylum Chordata; class Lepidosauria; order Squamata; family Lacertidae; genus Podarcis; species Podarcis raffonei. The sequence goes on from NC_070603.1 coordinate 51,672,142, forward strand.
CATCATTTTATGTAGATTGATGACATCATGGTGCCAGCTTGCACGGCAGCATCATTAACCCATGCAGAACACCTCTGTGAAAGGCCATATATCAGGCTTACTAATTACATTGGATAGAAATAAAATTATAGAGAGTTGTTAATGGAAAGCAATTTATATTGGTAACACTATTAGTTCCATATGACCTAGCATACTTCTGTGAACATGGTGGTTCACAGGATCATGGCTATTGAGAAGTGCAGACACATGTTGCAGTTATGGAGTGCTCCTGTTCACAAGTTCCAGTCCGGCATGCTCTCCTCCAGGACACTTCCATTCCATTACATCCCTCCTGCTCCTGTCTTTCTGTTCCCCCTCCTCCAGCAGCCAGTGACCATTATGTGGCCACAGAGCATGTTCCATCTTCACTGGGCTGCTTTGGGGTCCCACCATGTTCCTTCAAGCTGGGTGATACCTCGCTGTGGCACATGGATGGTGCTGTTTTGGCTATGTAAGAACTGGCACTTGGCCAATTGAGTTGACTATTAGTATATACAAGTTGGGGATCACACTAAAATAGCACAGTGTATAGGGTGTGTGTGTGTGTGTGTGTGTGTAGGTCATTCTTGTTGCCCTTTTCGGTACCTTCTCCCATTTCACAATGCCTTCCAGAAACTCAGGTAACGGGAACCACATACAATAATTCTAAGTATTGGAAATGGAACACCACAGATATGTACAATGGCATTACTGTGTTTTCTGTTTTATTTTCATTCCCCTCTCTAATACGCATTGACAGTGAATTTGCCTTTTTCGCTGTTATGGCAAGCTGAGCTCACATTTTCCATAAGCTTCCTACTGTGTTCTAACAGATTTCTTTCTTGGGAGCTTGCAGCCATTTTAGACTTCATTAGCATATATGTAAAGCTGCTAGGTTGTTGTTGTTGTTGTTTTAAAAAAATCTTAATCCCAGTGCACATCATATTGCCATTATGCAGCCCAATCATCCTGCCTGGAAAATCCTTTTACCAATGTATGTTTACTTAGAAGTAAACCCCTTTTAGTTTAGTTGGATTTAGGCCCACATAAGTGTGTATAGGATTGCAGCCTTAGAGTTTTTTACAGCCTGATTAGGATTTCATAATCTGACCTGCAAACATTTGGCTTCCTCACCTGAACATCCCTGTGCAAATAGCCCTGCCTACTCAGTCCTCAGACTTCCCCTGCAGGGAATTTCTGCAGAGACCTTGCATGATTGGGGAACCAGCTTTATCAGGATTCCCGGTTGTGCAGAGGATTCTACTCATGTTGCCTTGATTCCAGATTATTTATGAATCATCTAACTATCGCAGGACAAATTACTGAACAAACCCACTGGACGATAAATATGATAAATGATAAAAGGGCTTGTTAGTCTGCCTTAGTGGTGCTGTCTACTACTACTGCTGCTCCTGTATCTCTTCCAGCAGCCTGATATATAAATTTATTAGATGAAAGTTTTCCTGACGTGGAAAAAAGCAAGCTGATGGTGAAAGCACCAGCAGTTCTATGTTTGGGACTACTGCAAAAGGCACAGAGGGAAAAAAAGTTGCAATATTGTCTGCCATGCAAAAGGAGAAGTGATATGGTTGTTGCCTCCATTCCTGACAGATACAGAGGATTTAACAGGGACATGACAAAGATGTATTCAGCAGGTACTGCTTTTCTTGTGATGGGAAAATGTGAAGAGAAAGCAACACCTCTTTTCATTTCTCACTATCATGCAGCTAACAAAGGCATAGCAGCCTTTGTCAGGAATGAAGGTGTCACCACAGCATTGATTACAGAAATGTCATCAGCACCATTGTCTACAGCCTGCACTTAATGCTGCTGGCACAGGAGTTTCATCCCCTGGATTGGCCAAGAACTGTTGTGAATGTAGCCCGTCCTACATCCAAGGATCCGAAGGAAGCCTTTATGGGGTGGGTGTGAAATATTCCTTAAAACAACAAAGCAGGTAATCTGAGATATAGTAAGTGGCCCAAGTCACCCAGTGAGTTTCATGGATGAACAATAATTTATTTATTTTACTTATTCACTACATTTATATACAGTCTTTTCTTGCATACATTGTTCTTTCCCACTCAATTTTATCATCACAGCAAATCTGTGAAGCAGGTATGGATGGGTGGATATGTCAATTTTGGCTAGGTCCTCATTTTTCCAATCTTAAGTTTGGTTCTCCACATTTCCACATCAGCTTCCTTAAAAAAAAATGCCTTTGTGAAAATCCGTCAGTGTTTTCCCTACTACACACATGTTCAAATGCAATTTTTGCCTAATAGACACATTTTTGCAAAACATTTTCTCCTTTATGTATTGCCTTTTTTGTATTCTTTGTTCACTAACATATGCATTTTTATGTGCACTTAAGCCTACAATCTACAATTTTGTACACATTCCTTGACTGGAGAATTGCACTGCAAAATTCAAAGAAGTGCAAATTTCAAAGGACGGCTGCATTTGGGTTTGCATATTGTTTTGGAAAATTGCAAATTTGCTTAAGTTTGCTTTTAAGTAAGAATTGAGTGAAGTTTCTTTCCCATCCTTAGAAGTAAGTTAGGCTAAGAGGTGGTGACTAGCCCAAGGTCATCCAGTGAACTTCATGTCCAAGTGTGGATTTGAACACAGGTCCCCCCAGACTTAGTCCAATACTCTAATCCCTACTCCACACTGGCTCTCTGAAGCCGGATCTCCCAGATAAAAGCACAACATCCACTACACCATTAACTCTCCCAGCTTGTCTTTTTTATCCTTCCATTTCCCACTTTTCCTTTTTAGATAACCCCATTAGCTGCAAATAGGAAGATTAATTGGAGTAATTAGCCTGGGATGGAGCTCAGCAAGCCAAGCTCCGCAGCTGGGTATTGCTACTGCCCCATCTATGCTTGTCACTCACTATATCTCTCCAGCTGCTGATTGCTGTAGAGATTAAAGCTTTATTGCCTTTTTTTCAAGCATAAGACAAAAGCATCAAAGAACCCACAAAACCAACAATTTTGAGTTCTACCAGTTAGTAAAAGTGGAGAATATAGCTCAGAATGACAGTTGCATATTTCTTCTATTTGTCTTGATGAAAACAGTTTCTGAGCGCTGCTCTGATGTTCTACTCCATTAGCAGAAGAATTACTGTACGAATCTGCTTTATACTTATTCAGGTCCAAAGGCAAGAGGTCAGCACTATAATGTACAGCACAGCATAGGACCTTGATGGGCATACACACATATATTCAGCTCGGGTCACCTCATATAGATATCTTGAGCTCAAGAGAGTTCTTCAGTGCACCAAGTTGTTGCTGGATCATCTCTACAGGGCAGGAGCAAAACATTTTGCTGCACAAAGCAGACAAGATGGTGTTCATTCCCCATTCCAGGCACAGAAGCTGATTGGATTGGTAGATGAATCTTACTTCAGCACTGATGCTAGGATAGCCTCTTCCGCCATATCTGAGGCAACGGGCTAGTTTAATTGTGGGGAAGTGGCTTGGAGGGAGAGGATCTGTAGCATACACAGCTCTGTTCTCCAATAGGAATGGCTGTGAGGCTTAGGAAGAACAGTTGGAGGACTGATCCTGCTTCCCCCCCATCATTTGCCACTTGAGACGGTTGCCTCCCTTTGCCTATTATCCCTGTGTCTGCATTGCTAGAAGCATGGCATAAATAATTTTGCTCCAGGTTCCTATGTTTGGTAAAGTTTGGGGCTTATACATTTTCTGAAATTTCCTCCTTGGTGGAATGGGCCGTCTATATTAGTAATTGTTACCGGATGAGTGGGGCATGTGGAACTGGTTTGAATCCAAGGATTGTTCAATCAAATTTGTACTGATTTAAATGGTCCTATGCACATAAGGAGGCACTCCCACACCTTCCTCCTCTGAGAGAAGTGGCAACTGGATGCCTCAAATCCAAAATGATAAACTAACGTAAAACTTGGATTATTTCAGAGGAAGAGAAATGAAATGATGTGATGTAGCTGGAGATTCAATGTGACCATTTCCCCCGCTGTGCTGAATATATCAGTGAAATTTCATAACATCAACTAATTATGCTTTTGCTGTTTTCATAACACAGGGGTGGTGAAATTGTTGTCCTCCAGATGTTGCTCAGCTACAGATTCCATCATGCCTGACCTTTGGCCCTCCAGGCTGGCCTAATGAAAGCTGAAATCTGCCAACAATGGGAGGGCCACACGTTCCCCAACTCTGCCATAATGTTTTTAGAACTAGAACAAGAGTTGAGGGAAGGAATGGGAGGAGCTGTTATTTTTTATTTTATCTCTCATTTTCCCAGTCTTAAATTCAGTTCTCACATCTCCAAATCAATTTGCGATTAAAGAAAAAAAATCCTCATGAAAATTCATTAGCACTTTACTACGAATTTCTCCTGATACAATGCATTTTTTTACATTATGTTCACTACTACTCTATGTACATTTTTATGCACACTTTACCATGGTGCATTTTTACATGCACCACTTGGCTGGAGAACTGCATTTGCAATGGTCAGAGAGGCATGGATTTTGATTGATGGCTGTGTTCTGGTTTGTGTATTGTTTCAGAAAGTGAGGATCAGGTAGGTTTGGCTTTAACTGCAAACAGAATCAAATTTCTCCTTCATCCCTAGTTGGGATGTGTGTGTGTGCAGAAAATGGACATCTGGGGAAAAAACAATTTCCTATGCAAGCTGGGAAACTAGCAAAAAGAATGAAAAAGCTAGAAGCTAGTGTGGTGACTGATAGCAAACACATTTCTTCGTGTAGTTCATACATGAATAGCAGCATTTTTCTTTCCTTTTGAGAAGATTAAATATATTAATAAAAGAGCCCCACTTGGGCAGCCTTGTTTGCAAGTGCTGTCAGCTTAACAAGGCTGTTTAACCAAAGCCACATAAAGTAATTTTACATGCTCCCATCAAGACTGTTTAAACTCCAATCATTCATGTTTGCACATCTAGCCATGAAAGGATGAAGCTGAGGTGCTTTATGGCAGACAAATGCTTAAGTAAGATCAAGGGCTACGTCAATTTCCAGGGTGAGTGGAGAAAGGAAAGACTTGGGACTTCAGAGGAAAATATTGAGAGAAAGAGAGAGAGAGAGAGAGAGAGAGAGAGAGAGAGAGCAAAGCATCAGGGGAACTTAGATACTTTCTGTTTTGGAAAATGAAGTTTAAGCATTTGCTCCTTTGTCGAATTTTTCCAAAACCTAGCAGCATCTTCAAAGCTTTTCAGACTCAGAAACCAAAGTCATCTGCAGGAGTCAGTATGATGGTAAACAAATACTGCATTTATCTATGTCCAGACACATGCAGCCACCAAGAATGTTGGGGTGCTTTTTATCCTGTCTGAAAACCTGGAGAGCCAATGCCAGCCAGTGTTTGCAGTGCTGAGCCAAATAGACAGATGGTTTGACTTGGTATAAGGAAACCTCCTATGTCATATGTTTGGGTCTGTGGCTTGAGCCCAAAACTTTACAAAGTTTCGCATCATGCATCTTTCTTTTTGTGGCTTTGTAGAAAAAACAAAACAAAACTGTTCTGTATGTCATGGGAAGTGTGGGTTTCTAGTCATGTTGCTTCTAACTTTTTTGCATCTGACAACATTGTTTCTGGCCAGGAAATCAAACGATGAGTTTTGCCTTGGGGGCTGCGGTGTCCATCCAATGTTTCTCCCTGGTGTGAGACTCAATCCTACCAGTGCTTTTCAATCTTGGTGAGCTAGCAGGTAGCTCCTGATCCTGGTCCCCATGAGCCACCAGTTCTAGTTCCTTTTCTTCCTTGTGCATGAGACTCTCTCCTTGGCTACACTGCATGGATCATTTGAATGGATACTCATGGCTCTCGAATCCTTTCCCTGAGTCACTCATGGGTTCTCCATGCATGCTTCTTCCCAATGGACCTATGTGGTTGGCGAAGCATGATCTGAAGGCCCAACTCTCTCTTTTGCTGTGTTATTTCCATGTGTAAGCTTGGCATGGTTGTCTGAGTTGTCTGGATATGTCTGTGCTACAAAGAAGTCCAAGATCTTTCTGCGGAGAACCCTGGAGTCCAGGGCTATTGACAGCAGCTGTTGGACAACTGTGACTGTTTTGCTACAGAGGTCTATGCTTCCTTGGATGGTGTAGTATCTCTGTGGTTGCCCTTTTGTATGAGTCCTAGAAAAGGTGGCATCCTGGGGTCACTCTGCATCGATCAGTCCCTTCTGTGCATGGCTAACATGGGAGCATTGTTGATGCACACCACCAAGACTGGAGGGTAATAGGAGAGCTGTAATGGAAACCATAACAGGATGCTGCTATGTTATATCTCCTTTTAAATGGTATCATCTGGCTGTCTGCTTTGCTGTTTGAAATCAGTAAGATGAAATGATGAAGCTACACCAATGTTGTGCTGGTGTTAGTGCCGAATAGCACAGCAGACCGATGGGATTGTACTGCCCAAATGTGAGCTGCTCCTGGACACTTTCTTATACACATGTTGGAGAGCATCATGACCACACATGTAACTTCCATGCCATGGGTTTTTGTTGGTGGTCTTTGCATGCTGAGCAGCTGTTTTGATGCCACCTCCATTAATGTCCCTGATGAAGGGATGCAGCTCTAAAATAGGTGTGGCTACATTAGGCACCCCAAGGACTAGGGAATGGCAGGGATAGATACAACAGCATCTTGGCCTTTGGCAACAAGTGTTGCCAAGTGTAGAGAATTATTGGTAACCCACATCAATAATCTCTAAATAGGGATGGCAGCATTCCTGGGTCATCAAAGAGGCAGATTGTTAGAAGCCAGAAAGTGTTGAGCTGATACATTCTGGTAGGGTTTTTATTAGGACTGTGTACTTGATTTGGCCAAGGCAAGAGCCCAGTCAGGCATACTTGGAGGCATACTTGCACCCTGAAGCTCCCACTTACCTTGTGGGGGGAAACATGTTACCGATATAGTAGTGGCAGCTTCTAAAAATGAAGTTGACATGGAGGAAATGGCACGGGATGAAAAGGTTAGCCTGTCTCTTCAGCACCATAGTCCCAATTAAGATCGCCCTGTGCCTGCTTTTATGTATTTATTTAAGCAGGAGATCCTGTTCACTAGTCTTCTGTGTCTTGCCTAGTTTGGTTCTGTTTAGGGAGGTTTTTAATGTATGATGTTTTATCGTGTTTTTAATATTCTGTTGGGAGCTGCCCAGAGTGGCTGGGGAAACCCAGCCAGATGGGCGGGGTATAAATAAATAATAATAATAATAGTAATAATTAGTAGTAGTAATAGATAATGGTTAAATGCCAGTGTGGCCAATGAAAATGTTTGCTTACGCAGCAAATGCACAACTAGCTTGCATGAAAGGAAGCTACAGTTGAGCGGCTCCACTGGAGAAATATGCATAGATAAACAGAGAGACTGTAGTGAAGCTGGCCTGGTTTATATCCACTGAGGCTCTAGACCAGCTGATTGTACACAAAGAGAGCATGTAAAGAACCTCTAAGGATTAAATCAAATTTGGTTTTTTTATGCTACACATGGTGTTCCTAAGAAAGCAGAAATGGATATAGAATGCACTGTGGAGGAACCAGCATACTGACATGGTCTCTTCTGGACCAGCAAAGTAAGAAGAAAATGACAGATATTGGACACCATCACACAATGGATTCAGTTTTTTTATTATTTTGGAGCAGCCAGTGACCCATTGCTCTGTGAGATTTTGCACCATCTTCCCTCATAGCAAGGAAGATGAGGAAACCAGAACTCATCCTTACCCAATAAATAAATAAATAGACACCACAACTTTAGAGCAGCACACATGGAAGCCCAGTGTGTCTTAATTTCACAGGCAACATGCCCTGCAAAGCCCCAAATCCCTTCTCTCCCCCCCCCCGCACATGATATTTAGGAATCTAATGGGTTGAAAGCGGTCCAATGAATAAGAGGCTCATGCTTGCACAAAGTCCATGAGAGCAAACGGCAGTACAATCACTTGTCATGCACAATGGCAAGAACACCAGCTTCTCTGCTGATGGATAGCTTCATTCCCCCTTGCAGTTGATAGCATGGGTTTCTCCTTCTCTTTTGCTGCAGACAGTAGAAGGTCTTTTGATCCTTAGCAATATTGCACACTGCGTCAAAGGGACAGGACACTACACACACAGAAGCCTCAATAATTCATGGTTTGGCTCCAGGCATCTTTTAAATCTTACGGGACAAAGCCCTTAACATAATCATCAAAATGAAGAACCTTTCCTTCTGCATTTTTAAGCTGACTGTTGCCTTCCAGGCTGAAACAGATTACATTTGAAAGCTTTTTTTTTTTTTTTACACCTCAGAGTTGTTAATGTAATATACAGGGAATTGAGTTTTGTTATAAAACCACAACTTGAAAGATTCTCCCCTTTTCTGAAACCACCCTTGGCCATCCAACTTCGACTCCAGACTCCTCACATAAGCTTCTCTGGCAGTGGTCTGTCTCTCCCAAGTATTCAACAAGGCTTCTTTCCCCTTCCTGCAAAGCCTTGGAAGTGTCTCCTGGCAGAAGGGGTTAAACATCATCAGCACTTGGAGCAAGCTGAGTAGTCAAGGCCAGACATCTCAAGATTCCAAAAGAAGAACGCAGGCATCCTATGATACCAGGAGGTTGATGCAGAAAGCTTAGCTTCAAGAACAGTATATGAGGGGTGTTTGGTTGCTTACAAGTTCTTTAAAAAAAATATTTGAGAGAAGCTGCCTTTCAATCTTGGTCTCTTGGGGTCTCTTGAAATTGCACAGAAGTCAATATTACTGAGAACTGCCTCTGAATAAGGGCCTTGGTAAACGTTGAGTCAATTTTTTTGAAATCCTACCACAAGGTGATTATTCACTTCTGTCTTTGTGAAACCACTTGGCTATGGGGACAAGTGCTGGCTTGGGGAAAAGTTGGCGAAATACTTCCAGGAGCAGAAACCAGCTTTGAATGTGCACTGAAAACCAATTTGGCTTTACAAGAGTGCTCCTCAGTGTATTACTTCCCAAATTCTTTTCACATTTGGGCTGCATAATGATCCCGTCCCAATCCTAGCGATCTGCTGGCTTCACCAGGAAGCCAGATATTTGATGTCCCTTCCACAAGTAGACTAACAACAAGATGGGAAAATGTCTTCCCAAAGCTTTTCAGCTCCTTGAGGATATTTCCAGCGGAGACAGTGTGGGTGAGTTAATAAAATCATTAACTCTTCCCCTGCTTCTGGAAACTCATGTTCTTCAGCTCTAGGAAAGCCTTTCATTATTGCACTGCGAAGGCTCCACCAATCCTATCTCAAGCAGTAGTTACACAGAACTGATTTGGCTTCTCACAGCTGAATCCCCGAAATGGTTCATTCACTGCAGTTTTCTTCACAGCCTGGAAACTTGGTTTGCTAGCTGTCCTTCCCTTCATCCCTGTGCAAAGGAATGTGAAGTTCCTCTGTGCCAACAAAAGTAAAGCAGAGCTTAGACTTGTCTCTTCATGAGCTTCTGAGAGTTGCAAATGGTTAGGAGGGCAAAAGCTTAACCCGTTCAACTTTCAACCATTCCAGGGCACCCAGGGATCTCTGCAGAGGAAAGAGAAACACAATCTGGTCAGCTTGGAGTATGGAAGCACCCAAAGGGTGATGTGTCACAGTTAACATTTGTGCTTCTGCCCCCATTCACGACACTGATTTTGGTGGCATCACATAACAACTTCTAATGTTTCTTTCAAACCCCAAACTGGGTCTGTAATGAGAAACCAACATTCAAAAAAATGAGAATCCAAATTCAACAAAAGCAAGACCTCACATACAGGGTTTGTTTGGTCTGCCATATCTAATGCATTGCCTCAACTCAGCATTTCCCAGCTTGGTCCTCTCTGGATGCTTTGAACCGCAACTCTCATCAGCCCTAGCTGCGTTATGGGGCTGCTCCTGCACAAAAAGACATTGACTAAGATTATGAAGGAACTTTCTGAGAGAGGAAAAACAACTGGGTTGAACTGGGTTGGATAATCAATGGTAGGAGAATGATAGAGCACAGGAGTATCGATAGCAGGTTAAATTTAAAAAATTGTGAACAGACCTAATGGCTTACCTAATGACAATCAATGTTTCGGGATTCAAAGCACTTCTATATCATCAATGAATGCTCTGTGCAAGAGGGAAAGGGATATTTTGCACCATATACTGTAGGTTTGCTGTTCCTGCTTTAGGTATGATGTTTGGTATAATTGTATTGAATAGCAGGACAACAAAACCTCCAAGTGTCCCTATTTTCCAGGGACAGTCTCAGATTTACAGAAGCCATCCCATTTTTTGATTGATTTGACCCCGGGATGTCTTCCTCTTCCTTAGGGTGTCCCTATTTTCGTTGGAGAAATGTTAGACTATTTGCTCCCCAAACTGGTTGATATTATGCAGGCAGGAGCTCAAAAGTATAGGAGTTCCAAGGCCATGACCTCTCTGCTGCAGCTGGGTTCAATAGGTCACCCAGAAGAGAAGCACCACTATGATGTTAAGGTTGCTACAATATTGATGCAAATTAGGACATATGCTTGTCAAGTTTATGGAGATAATTAAGACAACCTTTTCATATTCCCCTGCAGCACTACATTGACATCCTGCTTGTATCTTTTTGTGCATTTTAATTAAACACGTTTCTGCTTTAACGCATTCAAGCAATAGCATGCTGGAATCTTGAGTCACGTAATGCAACCGCTATCTGTAATTTCTCAGTATATTACTTTCTCTTTTTATCACTTTCTTTCTCTTTTTTGCTTCTTAATAATTGGACCCAGTCTCATATTCAGTTCTAATAAATTCTTGTCTCAGTACTCTGCCTTCCTTTGTTAATCTTTCTAAGGATTGATTTTCAGTTATTACAATTGTAACAGTGGTCCACATCTGTGAAAGCATTTCATACTTGTGGAAGAGAGGGGTGGAAACGAGTTAATCATTGTTCTCTTCTAATTTCCATATACGTTAGACCAGAGTTGGGGAATCTATGGCGCTCTAGATGTTGCCGGACTACAGCTTCCATCTTCTCCGACCATTGATCATAGAATCATAGAATCATAGAATCATAGAATCATAGAGTTGGAAGAGACCACAAGGGCCATCGAGTCCAACCCCCTGCCAAGCAGGAAACACCATCAGAGCACTCCTGACATATGGTTGTCAAGCCTCTGCTTAAAGACCTCCAAAGAAGGAGACTCCACCACACTCCTTGGCAGCAAATTCCACTGTCGAACAGCTCTTACTGTCAGGAAGTTCTTCCTAATGTTTAGGTGGAATCTTCTTTCTTGTAGTTTGGATCCATTGCTCCGTGTCCGCTTCTCTGGAGCAGCAGAAAACAACCTTTCTCCCTCCTCTATGTGACATCCTTTTATATATTTGAACATGGCTATCATATCACCCCTTAACCTCCTCTTCTCCAGGCTAAACATGCCCAGCTCCCTTAGCCGTTCCTCATAAGGCATCGTTTCCAGGCCTTTGACCATTTTGGTTGCCCTCCTCTGGACACGTTCCAGTTTGTCAATGTCCTTCTTGAACTGTGGTGCCCAGAACTGGACACAGTACTCCAGGTGAGGTCTGACCAGAGCAGAATACAGTGGCACTATTACTTCCCTTGATCTAGATGCTATACTCCTATTGATGCAGCCCAGAATTGCATTGGCTTTTTTAGCTGCCGCGTCACACTGTTGGCTCATGTCAAGTTTGTGGTCAACCAAGACTCCTAGATCATGCTGGCTGGAGTTGATGGGAGTTGGAGTCCAACAATTTCTGGAGGGCTGCAGGTTTCCCAGCGTTGTCTAAGCATGTCTTAGACCAATACAACCTTTCTTCCGAAGGTCTCAAAGACAGTCTCTCATTGAGGTTTTCTTCTCTCAGTGTAGGAATACCCCATGTACATTCACACCCTGCAAAGCATCTTGAGCATGTGGTTTGCTCACTTATTTACTAGCTGTTGTGTCCATGGCAAAGAATGCCTCACCATGGGCTGCTGACGCCAAATTATTTAGACTGGTATAAAGCATCAAAGCAAAGAGCTCCAGAAGAAGCTCTCCAAACTGGGTGCTAATTGGAACAATTAAATGGCAAAAATAGGTAAGCTGAAACCAATGTGCATTGGGCCCAAACATACTAACTTGACATATACACTGATGGGGGGGGGAGTGAGAGTGGAGGCCATTTGCAGCATGTAAACATATGGGTAGGAATGGTGCCAGTTTTGTTTAGCGAATCACCCTACAGGCTGCCACTGAAAGTAAGTCAGTGAGACCTACTCCCAGCTAAGCATGCCTAGAATGGCAGCCTTTGATTCATAAAAAAAATATAGTACTGAGGAACGCAATGACAAACAACATACATTGTGGTGCTCCTGTCTGTGGTACCCAACTTGTGGAATTCTCACCTTAGAGAAGCTCACTTGACGGATATCTTAATCATTTTTAAGTACTATATTTTCCCTTTTCTCATACATTAAACCTCTGGTGTTTCACTTCTTCTGCAACTGTTTTTAGCGCTGTCTTTTACTCCCCCTAACCTCGTTATTGATTATTGCTCTTTTATTGTGTTGTATGAACTATGGTAAACCACCCTGGATTTATTTATTTTTAAATGAAAGGGCAATTCAGAAACGTTTTAAAACAAATACACATTCGGTTATTTTAATCTACTTAATGGTAACAATTGCAACCTCCACTGCAGACTAAGAGACTAGGATAGCGTCCAGATGTTATTTTGGAACAGTAACACTGATCTTACAACCATGCTGGGGCATCACTCCAATGATAGGTAATAGATTTGAGATAGGTCCTTTGTGAACTTGGAATAAATGGATGCTAGTGTAGTCAAATAGCATGAAAGGTTGGGAAAAGTTAACAGCTGGAGCGGCCAAAAATTGAATGCTTGCTGGGTGAACTTAGCAAAGCAAGTTCCCCTTAAGATCTAGGTTTAAGCCTTTGTACTCCTTAGTTTTACATTGCATGTTTTCAACCTGTGGGGTCCTAAGATAAGTTTCACTAGCCCCCGTGGAAATGAAGTCATACATATATACAGTCCTTTATATAGTTGACACATTATATCATCAAATTCAGGAAATATACATAAATTTAATGAAGTATAAAGTTCACAAAATATGCATCAGATCCAGGAAATATAATACAATTCCCAAACTATGCATCAAATTCAGGAAATACACATATTTCTGATGGCAAATCCTGAGGTCCACTCAAAAATATTTGGGGAGGCCTTCATAATCATTCATGCGTCTAGAAATGTTCTCATCAATGCCCTCTATTGGGCCTGACTTATGCTTTCACCAAGGCGCAGCATGCTGGCGTAAACAGATAGCTGCATCAACCTATGTTGGTACAATAAATCTGTTCTTAACGAAGGAAGAGGAAGATCAGTTGACTACCCCACTCTCCAGAATCCAGATTTAAAAGGTAGATATCCAAATTCAGGAAAAAACAAAAATCCAGTGTGCCAGTGAGTTTTGACGCAGAAGCAACATGATTCATTCATTCCGAGCTAAATGCCTTTGTGTCCCAGGGTGCCATTTTATTAAATTTCGAACCTGCCTTTCCTCCCAAAGGTCTTCAGACACTTTGATGCCATGCCTATTTGTATGAATTCCATCATATTAAAGTTTCCCACACCATGAAACTTGTGAAGCAATCAAGACTGTTTTTTTTAAAAAACAAAACAATAATGATGATAACAACAAAAAGGATCAAGCTTTTAGTATTCTAAATTATTTGAAACTAGTCTTCTGTACATGGGCGTTAGTGGAATTATGTGTGCGCGCATGTGTTTAAGGCAATAATCCAATAACTAAAATGATAAACTGTTGTGCCTTGTTGCTGTATATGAATGAAATTGTTTTAGATCTTAAAAAAATGTGGATTAGGCACATTCTGTGTATGCCAATGACATACTACAGGGATGGCCAACTCCCAAGAGACTGCGATCTACTCACAGAGTTGAAGACTGGCAGTGATTTACCCCCTCTTGGGGAGTTCAGGTCAAAGTTATTGAGCTTTTTAGGGAGGAGGAAAGCCCCAGTTTTTTGGGGTGCAGGGCAAAAATGTTGACCTTTTTTTTAGGGGAACAAAACTTGTTCCTTGTTCAGCTTCTTTGGGGTGAGCCAGTGATCTACTAGTGATCTACCACAGATGTCTGGTCTTCTACCGGTACATCACGATCTACCTGTTCGATGTGCCTGACATAATGTGTTTATAGAAAATGAGAATGTTCATTTAAAAGCAAAAGATATCAGAATGATGTGTGGCATTTCTCCAACTTGAGTGTTTTTTTCTTTAAACATTCACCTTTTGGCAGTTTCCTCATATATTTTCAGTTTGTCACACACACCCCTCCTTTTTTGTGCAACGGCTTCTTGTTATTCTTTTTTTAAAAAATAGTTTATTTGTTACAGATCATTGAGTTTGCAAGGTAGATTACAAAAGGGAGAATAAGAAGAAGACAATATTACATAGACAGCTGACAGCTTAATTCATAAGTTAGGTGGGTAAATATAAACTTAGTAAATTTAATGCATATAAATACAAAAATCCTTATATCAGACATTTCAAGCTTCTTCAAAACACAATAAAGTGCTTGATCTGTACTAAATGTATAAAGTTTTCTCTAATGTCTATATGTCCCTTAACAAGGAATAATGGTTTATTTGCTCTTGCACCTTGCATATAGTAGAAACAAACCCCATTTTCCGGTAGAGTTATATTCTATTTGTATGTCTTCTCTTACTCTTATTAAGAGTTGTAACTTTAGTCATAAACAGTGGCGTAGCGTGGGGGGTGCCAGGGGTGCCGGCCGCACCGGGCGCAACATCTGGGGGGGCGCGAGTCCAGAGGGAAGGGACAAGTTCCTTCCTCCGCCGGGCTCCTCGCCGCCACCGCCAGCCTTGCGCCCTAGCGCGCGCGCGCCCCCTGCCGCCGCCGCTGCGGCTGCGCTCCACTCACTGCTCGCAGGAGGAGCAGCCGCTGCAGCAGCGCCGACGCCGCCATCGACGCCTGGCCAGGCACGGGCAGCCTCCGCGCCCCGACGCCGACGCCATCCCCTCGGCCCAGCCACAGGCGGCGGCTGCTTCTGCCGACTGGGAGGGAGGAGAGCTCCGAGGGGCCTCGCTGCGCCCTGTGGTCCCCAAAACCCTTCGAGAGGAAGCCGGCGGGCGGGCGAGGGTCTCCCGCGGAAGGGGGTGCCGCTGGCTCCGTCTCTCAGCGCAAGTCTCAGCCGTGGGGGGGGGGCGAGGACGGAGCGCGGCTGGAAGCCCCCGGACCCGGCCGGGAGGAGGAGAGGCGCTCGCCAAGCCCTCGGCCCGCGGGGGCTCCGCAAATAAGAAATTTAATAAATTCCTGCTGAGCCTTTGGGGGGGTCCTTGGCTCCTTCGCTCGCCCCCAGCCCCAGTGGCATAGCGTGGGGGGTGCAGGGGGGCCAGCCGCAACATCTGGGGGGGCGCGTTCGCAATCGAGTGCTAAAATCCACGGGTTAGGGGGCGCAAATTACTTGCCTTGCCCCGGGTGCTGACAACCCACGCTACGCCACTGGTCATAAAGGTCATTTTGCAAATTTTTGCTGCAGTTAATAAATAGGCTACCAATTTTTGACTCTGGAATGATGCTGTTGAGATATCCAAATATTGTGAGAATAGGAATCATGGGGCGGACTTAGCCAAGGACATTATCTCTTTCTGTTAATACTGACTCCAAAAATAATTTAATAATCGGACATTCCTCCAAGTACATGACAAATAGTCACATTTGGAGCATCTGCAACACTGATTATTTATTGTTGGATATATTTTATGAAGTCTATCTGAAGACAGATACCAATGAGTCATGATTTTATAGATTTTAAACTCCTACAAAGTGTAAATCTGGAAATGTTTCTCCCAGAACCAGGCCCATTTTTCTTGAGATATATTGCTAGGCATATCTGTATCCCATTTTGATTGACATCTAGGATGGGATGATTCCACTTCTGCAGTTATTTTATATATATCTCCTATGATTCCTTTTGAGTGTTTGCTTTTTGAAATTAATATTTCAAACCTTGTGTTTTCTCTCAGTGTACCAAATCTTTTTAATAAACAGGTTATGGTGTGCCTTATCTTCAA
Organism: Podarcis raffonei; assembly: GCF_027172205.1. NCBI lineage: Eukaryota > Metazoa > Chordata > Lepidosauria > Squamata > Lacertidae > Podarcis > Podarcis raffonei. The sequence continues at coordinate 51,688,265 of NC_070603.1, forward strand.
ATACTGGGGTAAGTTTACCTGTTAATTTTTCAGCTGTCTCGTGTGAAAGGCTTTACATTAATATATGAAAGCTTTAAAAAAAAAATTCCATTGTTAACTTGCTTTGTTTTATTTTTGTAACCATAGAGCTTTCAAATCAGATTTTCAGAAGACCACAATCCCCTTATGAAACAGAGAATGACCGCTAATATTTTGTGAAGGGCTGTTCTGTTCCCCAAAGCATGAAGACCAGGCTGAAAACTAAATGCTTAAGGCCCATCTACATCTAAAATAGTCTAATTGCTATTCTCTCACCCTCCAGGGAAATGTAGGGGGCTATAAATTTTCTCTTTATAGATCTTTGAAGGCATAATCAGCTTTCCTTTTCCCTCAGCTGTCACCTGACAGCAGCCATTCCATCAGACTGCAGTCAAGGGGGGAGGAAGGGAAGCAGGGTCACTCCATTGGCTCAACTGATATACCAACCACATTTGGCTCACGCTCTCTTTGAACTGTTTCCATTCCAGCTTGTTATTAAAGCTTTATAAATAAGAACTAGTGTTTGAGTTGGCTTTCCCTGCTCCTATCTCCTATTCTCTTTTCCCCCTTTGTGCCACTTTCAGATTATAAATCTGAAACCACCCTGGAAGCTTTCTTTGGCTGAAGAGTGGCATTGAAAATACTTTAATAAATAAGACATAATTAGCAGCCTCAGCTAGCTGCAGGTTCTAGGATTATTTATGCAAGTCATGAGTGTTAAACTGGTATAAAAATCAACCAAATTTTGTAGCAGATGTGCCTAGTTCTCTATGTCAGTGAACCATACAATCGTTCTCTGGTTTCGCCTTTTCTTCACTGTATAAAGGGTAAATAAACTATCGCCTTCTCCTCCTCAGTGAACACTATTACCCCGTAAAACTACAGCAAATGATGTAAAAATTCCATTTATTGGATTGTGTTGGAAACAGATTATTAAGAGTTTGACAGCCTAATTATTACGGTATTTTTCTTTTTCTTTTTGCTGTTGTGCATGAACGAGGAATGAAAAGAAGAGATGCAGAGTGAGAGAGCGAAAACACAACAGATGCTTTTGCCCTAAACATCTGTCTCATGAAGCAAAAAATCAGATGTTGAGCTGGAATTCTAGCTATCTGCTGCTCTGGGTAACCCAGTGAGAGATTTAGGTTCCATGACCTCCCATGGCCATGCTTCTTGACCCATGAATGACACTTGGCCAAATTCATTCACTGAGTCAGACCCAAAAACAAAAGCTTGCCTATAGTTGACCACAGATCGCTCCTAATGCAAACCTGCCTTTGCTCTAGGGCCAAATGATCCCTCCCAACAGCAAGGAGCGCAATCTAAAGAACTGAGCAGCATCCAAGAGCATGCATGAAACCATTCAGAACAGCCATAAAGACTGACTCATAAGTACATCTCTCAATACATTTTTGTTCTTCTTGATGCTTGGTCCTGTTCTTTCCCTGTATACTTCTGCTGACAGCATGCAATCCTTTCTGCCTTTAGGACAATTGCTTCCTACACCACCACCACCACCACTCCCTGCTTTCTTCACTCACCGTTCCTTTAGGTTCCTTTTTCAGCCCACTACTGATTCATCTAGATCAGTATGGTCTATTGGCAGTGGCTCTCCAGGGTTTCAGGCAAAGCTCTCCTCCAGCTCTACCTAGATCTATCCTAGAGCTCACCTATCCCTATCTTGCCTTTTCTGCTCTTTATGACAACAGTACATAGCTCCCCTAAGTCTCTTTTCCTCTATCCATTCTGATGTTCCACTTCCCTCACATAAACTGCACACATAAACAAACATTCTATTGCTCAAATATCACCCTGAGTAGTTAGGGCAGGACCAAAGGAACGTCCAATGGAAACTCCAGCATGAAATTGCTGAATTGTCAAAAAGTTCAATTCTATTCATTTGGGTCTGAATAGAGACAATGGTATTCTTCTCTGCTGCTGCTGTTAAATGTACTCAGCAGTGCTAAGATGATGCTGTTATCCCCATCATCACCATTGCTGTTGTGAAGGGTATCTGCACTCACTTTTAATAATTTAAACTCCAGTTGTATTATCTAAGATGAGTGTGGTGTTGCCAGTTGCTGATGCTGTGAAGGATCAGTTTGCATATATTTAACGGAATGGTCACAGATGGAACTTTTTGAATTCATTGTCATTTAACTCCAACTTTAACATTTCTCTTTACACCCTTATGTAGATATATAACTGACCAGCAAGAATTACACATTGTGCATCTGGTGAAGTGGACTCTAGTTTAAAGAAGCTTATGCCATTAAAAAAATGTTCACGTTTAAGGTGTCAAAAGACGTTTTGTTGTTCTTGCTGCAACAGACTAACGTGGCTACCCCTCTGGAATTTGGACATTATGTGACTGTGATATATTGTCAATATATTTAAGAATGCTACTTCCTGTCCCTCCTGAATATCTCAGGGTATATATATACCTCTCATTATTTGACTCTCTCCTCCATTCAGTTATGTTTCAGGCTGAAGCTGGAATAAACATTGCTATTCAGTCAAGATTTTGACGCATCCACCTGATTACAGACACTTTCTGAAAGCTGAGCTACTGTATGTCCCCTGAATCCAAACATAAGCAAGTATACAATAGCACAGCCTTTCTCAAGCTTGGGTCCCCAGTTGTTGCTTGACTACAACTTCCATTATCCCTAGTTAGCAGGATGATGGGAGTTGTAGTGCAACAATCTGGGGACCCAAGCTTGAGAAAGGCTGCTATAATGGCATAGTTCAATCTGGCCAATGGTGGAGAGGACACCAAACTGTTATAATCCTACTGCTGCAAATACAAGATGTAAAGAAAAGAAGTTTAATGGGAGAAACTCTTCCGTTCAGTTGCGATTAAGTGAACGGATGATAGGGCAATGAATGAAGAGAACTTAGAATAAAGTATATGCATGCAAAACTGTCCAGGGAACTTAAGGAAAACCATTCCGAAACAAAAATGGGATCTCATTAATCATAGAGCACTGTTCCAAAAATGTAATTAAGCTGAAAATTAAGCTTGGGCCAAATGCTCCCACTGAAGTGCATGAATGGGATTTGAACATGCTCCGTTCCAGTGGGATTGCATCCAAAGTAGTGTGACTACTTCTGCATTCCCAAAGGAGAGGAAATGCCTCACTAAAAAAAGATGATGAAGATTTGCATATGCCAATTTTATATGTGTACAGATGCAAATTTAGAAATAATTACTATAATTGAAATAGAAATTCAAACAATCTCACCATAATGGGGAAGACAGTGCCCAGATGGCCTTTGGGCCTGCTGAAGTTGCAGGGGAATAGCCACACTATAAATTCAAAGCACATCCAATATGCACTTGACTTCTCCCAAAGAATCCTGCGAACAGCAGTTTATCCCTCACAGAGCTACAATTCCCAGGACCCTGAACAAGCTACAACTAAAAAGATGCTGCCACAGAGAAAGCCAACCCTCCTTGTTGCAGTGGTGCTCTTAGAAAGGCCTTTACCACAGACCATAAGCTATGGTTTGGAGCATATGGAGACTCAACAGCTTGGGTCTCAAGTCATATAGAACTTTATATACAATCACTTTTATATATACGAGCTCAATCATTTCTTCATTGTTCTGTGATGTTCCCCCAATGTTGTTTTATTAATGTCCTCTGGCGGGACATTCTTGGTGTAACAAAAGTGGGGCAAAAAAAATTTAAAGCAAAGTAGCTACGGGGGGGGGGGAGTTAAAGGATTTTAGCAGGATGGTATGGGATACGCACCAATTGGAAATGAAGCCATATGCCTGCCTCAAAATCTTTGGAGGCACAAACAGTACCGAAAGCAGCGTCATGTATAACTGCCCTGATACCACCATAAGCACAAACGATAATAAAAAAGGAGATTTAGAGAGGCCCAAGACTGTTGAATAGTTTGTTTAAATGTTAGGGTTCATTATTGTTCCATAGCGTGTGTACCACTTTAAAAGCCAGAGTGCAAATCCTCTGCAGTATATCAATACTGTCTGTTAAGAAAGGTTTGGGGAAGTCCCCATTCTCAGTTTGAGGCAGGAGACGTTGGCTTGCCATAAAATTCTTATTTATTTACAGTAACTTCCATGGCTCTGCAGCAGAAAACAAGACCAGTTTGTGCGCCATTCAGTTTGCGCTCCTCATATTTTGAGAAGTCGTTTCTTTATCCTCTTCCAAGCATTTAGCACTAATTCCATGGCAGATTAGAACATCACCACTTGGTGGTGCCAATATGCCAGGGAAATAGAAAAAACCCTGCAGACAAATTGAAGAGGGTGGGGGAGGAATTTAAAAAAGACAACAATGTGTACCTTAGAATTTAGAGTTAAGGGATCTTCTTTCTCCCCCATCGACAATAAACAACTCTGTGGTTTATTCAGAATGTGGAACAGATGCAACACAGCAGGGGCTGGGAAAACAGAGTCCCCATATATCTCCCCACCTTGTTTACTGTTCTTGTAGAAACAAAAAGGGAGTCTTACAGCACCTGGAAGGCTAACAGTTTCATTGTGGCATAAGCTGTTGAAGTGGGCTCTGCTCCACACACAAAAATGGTTAGGACTCTATCCAGTGGGGTTGCTCAGCTGATGCCTGTAAGATTTCTATCAGTGGAATTAGGATGACAGCAATTTTGGGGGATCCCCTCTCTTCTCTACAGCCCCCTATCCTCTGTAAATCAGCACCAGATGATTGGTAGCCCCTCTAGAATTTGCTGCCTAAAGTGATTGTTTCACATTGATTTGTGACAAGGCCAGTCTTTGCCTTGAATTTACATTCTTTTTCTTAAAAATGGAAACAAAATGGGGGGGGGATGTCTACTTCCTAGCTGGAGAGAGGGAGAGCACGTAGAATGACTACATGAAGCCTTGCCAGCATCAGCTGAGCAACACCATTGAACAGAGCCTAACAGTATCTTATGAACTAATGCCGGCTTCAACAGCTTATGCCACAATAAAGCTGTTAGCCTTTAGGGTGCCATCAATGCCTACAAGCCACAATGGTTATGCTCTGTCTCCACAGTGGGAGGCAATATGTCTCTGGACATCAGATGCTGGAAGCCACAGGAGGGGAGAGTGCTGTTGTGCTCAGGTCTTACTTTGGGGGCTTCCTGTAGGTACCTGGCTGGCCACAGTGAGAACAGGATGCAGGACTAGATGGACCACTGCCCTCATCCTGCAAGGTGGTTCTTATGTTCTTAAATAAAGCTAATGGATCATAATGTGGTGGTGGTGGAGTAGATGGTTTAAAAAGACAGGGTTTAAAAGAAAAACAATCAATTGTTTCCAAGATACAAAAAAAAATCATAATTTGAGTGACTAGTTGGGAAATGTTACAACACAACACTGTACCTTTGATCATTTGAGAGCTCACACATGCATGTCAATGCCAGTGTATTATTAATCAGCCATTCTCATATATGAAAATCTCTTGTTGTGCTACTGCAGGAGAGGAAAACAACAACAATAATTTTCACCCAAACGGCTTATTAACTTTGCCCGGAAAGGGAAGTTCTTTGTCCATCCAGATTTTTTACCTGCCTCTTTGAAAATACTAGTTCACCCCCCATCTATGTTCTATCCACCATTCAAATGAGATCTGAAACTGAGGGGATGAGGTGGCTGAAAAGCAGTTGATTGAACCAGGAATGTCAGGGGATTAAATACAGTACTTTCAATAGCTGATTATTAGCTCGGAATATTGTTGTGGCTCATATATGAGAGGCTAATTGCTTTCATCTCCTCCTGCCATGGTTACACAGTGAGTCATTAAGTGCCAATTGTCACATTTAATATTCTTGCAAAAAGCCTCCTCTTTGATTACTGCTAGCAACCCTTTGCCATCTCACCTCCAGGCAAGCATTCACCTCCACCTCCATGCTAATAAAACATCACAATGCTTTTGAAGCTGGCTGGGAATGATCATTCTGGAGCAGAACCCAAAGAGACACCTGAATTGCAATTTCAGCCACAGGCTCCTGCTGTTTTTTGCAAACTGTATCAGCACAAACCCTTAGCTAGTGCCACTCAGAATGGAGTGTGATCACCTATGCAATATTACATAATTACCATCCTTTGATTAAACTCTTAACACTTGAGCTGTGTTCATGTTACCAGCTTAAAAACACAGCTAAGACCTTTTCTCAAAGCACAGTATTTCATACATAACAGGATAGATATAGATTTGGCTAAAGTGTGTACACCGCTTCCCAAACAAATGACGGGAGAGCACTGTATGCAGAATAAATGGGAGCGTGTACACAGCTTTATTTATTTACTACAGCATCTATTTACTATATTACTGCTGGTTTTTTAGATTTATTACGTCCTGGTGAATTTTGTATTTTACTTTGCTTCATGGCAACTGCCTGGCGTAAGCTGCATAGCTCTGAAAGGCAGTGTATAATAGGTAATAAATAAAATAATAAGTACTAGACCTTTAGTGTCTATTTGGCGCATGGCAAATTTGGAAGCGCATTGAAGGGAGACACTTTGAATGAATAGCTTTGCACAATTTAAAATAAGAAATTCATGCTGCTACAATCAATGCTTCTTTTTGAGTATCTAGACCAGATCGTTTTGGACATGATGCAAAGAGTAGTGGTAATGAAGAGGGATGAGACGAGAGATTAAAGGATATGAAACAGGGTATCCTTCCTTGCCTGGCATATGAACATTTAAATGCTTGCAATAAATTGTTTTCAAATCCTTCAGATTAAAATGGATTCAGACTCTTAGTGAGGAAACCTTTGTAGACACTTGGCTCCATGTGATGGAAATGTTTCTCCAGATGTAAGGCAATTGTTTGTGGAATTTGAAAGAGCTGTGATTCCCACCGGCTGACTAGCTCCTCTAACCCGTTCTGGGAAATGTTACTTCCTCGTGATCAAACCCCTCGGTTTCTTTCAGATGACATGTTTATGAAATGCTGGCAATCACCAGGAAATCTATGTGAGGTCTTTACAACACAATACTGTTCTGATAGCACTTGTTCTATGGTATGTGTTCCAGGCTCTTGATAACCATTCGTGCATACCTGTTTGCATGGTCTGGTACCAGGACCCCTCCTTTTCCAATTCCCCAAGTTGCTCTACTAGAAATATTTATAGACTTGCTGAGATGCATACCCAGTTTCTTAACTTTTCTCCAGAAGAATGGAGAGTGAATTCTAAGACACTGTCTCTCAGGCATTTGCATGCAGGTATAAACCAAGAGCATAGTGAAAGGGTATTTTGACAACTGCAAATAAGCAGAAAGCATCACGGGAGTATCACAAGGCAATTTACCTCTACATTGCCATAAACTACTATTTGAATGCAATCTCTACAAAACTTCTTACTGCCTTACCCCACTATGTTACAATTAGCAAACAACCCCTTCATTAAGTGAGGCTATGGATGAGGCCCTCCAATCCCTTTCTCCCATCTTACTTTCACTTTCACCTTCTCTGCCTCTCCAATAGGCTCACATTTTTAATGCTATTGGCTGATTGACTGTGATGTCACAATGAAGCATTGTTGGCAGGAGAACTATGAGCTGGATCCAAGTCAGTTGTTGCACTAGCAGATTCCAGTGCAGGTGTCGGCAATGTTTACCTGGCCTGGGCCGGTTCACTCCAGCGGAGATCCCTCCATGGGCTGGACTGCACGCACATGTAAGCACGCGCACCCACGATTTCCAGCATCTGCATCTGCACAGATTCATTTTCCGGTGCCGCAGAAGCAAGTCCTCATGCTGTGCCGTGCCAGTTTACCACAGCGTGCAGAGACTCGCCGAGCGGATAGCTTGGTTTGGGGGTGGCTCGTGGACCAGTTAAATGACCCCTGTGCGTTGCTTGTGGCCCATGGGCCTTAGGTTGCCTACTCCTGTTCCAATGCTACAGGTCCCATTATCATGACAGGACTCTCCCCCTTCTTCTCCCTCACCACACAACTCCTGTGCCCTCCCCCAAATCTTATTGGGAGGGTCAGAAAATCCCCCAGACATGGATTGGGGAAATTGTTCTGTCTGGCAAGCAGAAATGATTTTGCGGATATTGCCTTAGTGCAACATTTAATTCTATCCTGTGACCCTTTTGGTGGTCATTCACTTATCTGCTCTGATGTTACAGATGGCCCACACAGCTGAGTGCTGGGGGTGCATGCTTTGGAAACCCACTCCCCTTCTTTGGCAGGGTGCCACAGGCTTTCCAATGACCACTTGAAGGTCTCACCTGAGGGGTCTCAGAGCCCATTGCTTGTAAATGAGAAGCAATGCTCGGTGCTTATTAGGTAGGATGGAAACAGCAGGATGGAGCCAGCAGAGAGGCTTACTTTATGAAATTTCTATATTGATTGACAGATCTGTCGACACACAAGGTCAGTGCACCATCTACTTATAGCCCATTTTACTAACTCTCTACCACTTGGGAAATCATGGATCCTCTACATGGTGACATTAAGGGGAGGAATGAAGTGGTTTGTGTGTGTTTAAAGCTGTGAAAGGGTGACAATCTACTGCCAACAATTTTGGATCTCAAGTCTGTTGCTACAGGGATGACATGAGACACAGCATACCCTCCTCTTTATGCACCAATGTATTTTCAGAAGAGCCTGGGGGCAAAGAACATGCAACAAAATTACACTTTTAAAACTGGTGCTTTTAAAGTGGAACTTTGTTTTAAAGCAAATATGCGTCCCAGCAAGGATACTGTATTATTAAAGCAGATTGTTGCATTTTGAGTGACAACACTGCCATGATAAACAAAGGCCATTATAATATCAAAAGAGCATTTAGAGTAACACACACAGGGTGGAATCCAATCAGTGTTGCTCTGCTGATAGGAGGCAGATTTTTGGTCCCCCTCCAGAGCTGATTTAGAGGATGGCAGCGGGTAAAAGGGAATTTGCTGAATGCTGCCTCCTTCACCTGCTCAGCTGACAGATGCCTTCTGTCTGAAAATGTGTACACACCAGTATTCAGCACATTACACTTTGTTTCAGGGTTGGCCTGCTCTGTCTTTGAACAAACACATATAAAACCTCCAGGAAACAGTAACGCACAGAATTATAGTCTACTACTACTGGAAAACAAAACCTGTGTGCCAAACAGATGCCACCATGGCATTTAATAGGCATAACTGGGTGGGACTTATTTATATAAATAGTTGCAAAAATTCAGCTTTCGTAAAGCACGTAGAGCAAAGTAAGCTGATAGAAGCCTGTGACACTTTCGGTTGCATGTCAACTATCAGTGGAAGAAACTGCCTACTGTACTCACTCTAATTTCAAATGGTCAGTAGTCAGGGGGATGAGATGGGAGTGCTGAGCTCCCTTTGCAACATCAGCATTTGCTGCTGCTTACTGGGATGGGGCAGGAGCCAGGTCAGGGTTGTGAGGGTTGTGGATTGGCTCTTAAGGTGTGTCCATGCAGCCCTGCCCTGCCCAGGAAGCAGTAGTAATGCCCCAGTCAGCAGCTCAGCTCTATGGCATTGCCCTTCTAGTTCATTGTACTTGAAATAAGCTGCATGCTGCTTTCAGAAATTCAGTTAGTAGGTGGGATAGAAACAACCCACACATATAGATAAAATAAACATCACATGAACAGATGTTTCCCCCTTGTTGATTTTTTAAAAAAGATATGAATATAAGGATTTGGAGTTTGGGTTTTCAAAAAATATCTCAGGCACATGAGTAGCAAGCATTTGCCCTGGCAAATGTACTGGGTTCCAGTTTTCCTGGGAGTGGGAAGGAGGGCTTGACTCAATAGGATTAGGAGAAAGAAGATAACCCTGAAATCTTTGAACCCTTACAGTGTTTTCCACTCTGTGACAGTGCATCTTCCTCTCAGCATTTTAGACTCCAAAGTTTGACTACTCATAATAAAACTGGATTTGTGCAATTTCACCCATATATACCCCTTGATAAATCTGAGCAGGTTAGTCAAGCAAGGGGTGTGGGGATCTTGAGATGAGATTGAAAAGGTGGTTGGTCACTTACGTTGCAAATTTCAGCTGCTGCTCCCCTCTCCCAAGTGACATTTACAAGGTGTAAAACAAGAAGCTACATTATTATAGCGAGCAGGAGGGGCGAGGTTCCTGTCCAATGAAAGACTTGTGCCCAGGACCTTCCCAGAGAAGCTAATTTCTCTTGAAGGAGCAACAAGATTCCACATGAGGCAGAACATAAATAGATGACAGATCTTGGCCAAGAGGAGCAAGGCAAGATACTGGCCAGTGAGACACTTGTGTCCTGAACCTTCCCAGAGAAGCTTGTTACTCTTTAATGAGGAACGGGGTTTTGCATGGAAAATATAATGACATGCGGAGCATAAATAGTGGAGAGCTCTTGACATGCAATGTGGCATGTCCCTCTCCTCTGCATAAATATCATTTGCGTATCATGCAAAAATGCAGATGCATCATGAAAACAAGCAACCGGAATGCTTAAGCCTTTTCTGAACCTCGATAGCTATGAACAGGCATGTGCATTTACATAAGACAGGTTCTCTTTTACAGTCACCACATAATATACTGTTGCCAAAGCCAACCTAGGATGCAGGAAACTTGAAGAACACAAAGCATATGAATCTAACATTTGCCAGCTGGAACCTGTTTGCCCACATTTGAATGGCTGAGTCCTTTCCTTTACCCATCATCCTGAATGTTAGCAACTCATTGATTTGATTGGATTTGGGTAACCAGATATATTGGGATGATTAAAGCATTCACTATAGATTTTTTTTAAAAAATCAACTCTGGAGTTATTGGAAGCATTTTGTTGGAGACCCCACCTGCAATTGATCTAGCTCAGTGTTTCTGAAACTTGTGTCTCCAGCTGTTTTTGGACTACAGTTCCTATCATCCCTGACCACTGGTCTTGCTACCTAGGGATGATGGGAGTTGTTGTCCAAAAACAGCTGGAGACCCAAGTTTCGGAAACACTGATCTAGCTGGAGCTTTCACTGCTCAACAGCGCAATCCTACATATGTCTACTCGGAGGTTGTGGTGCTTCCTTCCAGGTGAGTGCATATAGGATTGCAGCCTGAAATGGGTACTCTTGCAGGATCCATCCAAGATCAAGTCCAGAGGGATTGCTGTTTGGAAAATGGCAGCTGCATGGGTGGATGTGGACTCCTGCTGGGAAAACATTTGAGCCCTAAATCTGTTTGAAGCATTTTTTTAAAAAAGAACAGTGTTGTGCTAATGGAATAGAGACATTTGGAAGAAAGGGACACATAAGATTACAGTGACCTGGGATTGGGTGGGGAATATTTTATATTGTGTCATGGAATAAAAACACTCAGCTAACAAAGCTCACATTCCCCCGTCCTGCCACTTCTTGAAAGCAATGAAACCAGACATGTTTGCCCTCTCTTCATCCAGTCAGCTTGCTCTCCGCAGAGCCACAGTTGGTGATTTTATACAATTTGCACCCCACAAATCTTCTTTTCTTGCCAATGAAAGGATACATAAGTTAAACATTGCTGAGCTGAACAACCGTTCCAGCACAAAAGAGGTTCTAAAGTCTCGCTCATGCCAATCTCTATTAGTATATTATTGCTTCCTTCCCTTTTACAAACAGTTCCCCAGGATCTGGACTGCAGGAAAATTGTAGGAGGAAAGCATCATTCTTTAGTAACACCCTTGTTACAATGTCCTATTTGAATGTTACAGCAGTGGTCCCAAAAGAAAGCCAGTGTTTGTGGTCTCCCTTGCTCCCCTTCCCCATTCCCCCTGGGTGACAGATGGAACCATGGCTATGAGGGAAAGATAGGAGTTTGTGCATCCTAAGTGAAAGATAGGGGTGGTTTGTTTGATCCCCCCTTCCTGTTTGCCACAGGGTTAATAATAATAATAATAGTAATAGTAATAGTAATAGTAATAGTAATAATAGTAATAATTTATTTATACCCCACCCATCTGGTTGGGTTTCCCCAGCCACTCAACAGAATTAAAAGCACAATAAAACATCAAACATTAAAAACCTCCCTAAACAGGGCTGCCTTCAGATGTCTTCTAAAAGTTAGATAGTTGTTTATTTCCATGAAATCTGATGGGAGGGCATTCCACAGGGTGGGCGCCACTACTAAGAAGGCCCTCTGCCTGGTTCCCTGCAACCTCACTTCTTGCAGGGAGGGAGCCGCCAGAAGACCCTCGGAGCTGGATCTCAGTGTCCGGGCTGAATTATGGGGGTGGGGATACTCCTTCAGGTATACTAGGCTGAGTTCAGAACACATATCAAGTGTGATTGATTGGCATTTTGTGATTGTGGCATTTTTTGTTGTTTTGATCCATTTGTATTATTTATTTTTTTGTATTAATATGCTGTATACCTCTGGGGGAGGGGGGCGTCTTTGACCAGGAAGTGGAATATAAACAAACCATAATGTAACACCACACATTTCTACTAAACCCCTAATCCCTTAAAGGGTGGATCTTCCTTATCATTTGCATGTTCCCATACGCAAAGAAAGACAGGAAAAAAGCTCTGTGAGGTGGGGGGCATGTCTTGAGGGGTAGCCCTCATCCACAAGGGTAGGTTTCTGGAGAGGCCAGCTTAATGAACCCTTCACATCTCTTGTCATCTCTCTTCAATGGAATCAAACTCAGAAACATCATTGTTTAGCCTGAACGAGTATGCAGTGCGATGCAGTCTCTCACATCTACTGTCACTGTTGCTTGTGTTTGCAAACGTTATGAAGAACTGTTTGCAGACCTGAAAACTCTCTCCAGCATATCTGCAAACAGGATATGCATAGAACGTACACATATAAATCCTTCTTGTAACTTGCTTGGGGGCTATCAATAGGGATCTAGTGCCACATAAAAGGCCATTTTAAGGACAATTGGGGAAAAGGAAATCACTGACTCTGAATTAATCAAGACTTGCCTTCTCACAATAGTTTCAAAAGAAGTAATTTCCTATCAGTATGTTGGAAAGGGAATCTCAAAAGGCTCCAAGGAGAACAAAGGGAGATTTCCTATGCTAGAACCGAGGCTTCCAGGGGAACTGGCACTCTAGAAAAGTCGAGCCAGTCATTTGCAGGGCAGAGGAGCAAAACACAAATTCAGTGGCTGCAATCCTGCAGTCATGTACATGTGCTTAAGTTCCTTGACTTGCAGGAAGTACACTGGAGTGCTTGCAGGATCACACCCTACAGATGTATCAGGAAGCAGAGCTATGCCAAACATTTTGGAAAAAATGGGTGGGAGGTGAAATGAACCTTTCTTGAGAAATCCCTGGGAGAGGGGTGGGATTCCTTTTCAAATTTGGTTAGAGGGCTGTCACTGACTTTATGAGGTGACCAAGAGATTTCAATTTTTCCCTGGTTTTCTTAAGTTTATGAAAAGCCCTGCACTGCTCCAAGTGGCTCAGCTCTGCTTTCACATGCAAGGATACTGAGCACACTCACTTACGGAAAGCTAAGGTTGCCACCCTAAACACACTAGGGAGCAGGACCCATTGGACGCAGTGGGACAGACTGCTCAGTAGATGTAAGATGGATTACATTGTTCAGAACCCAGCTACCCTATGCAACCTTAGATGTAAAGTCCCACTGAACAAAGTGTAAGTTATTTCAGAGTGAACATGCATAAATTGGGCTATAGCAGACATCCAGAACTTCCCAGAAGCAAGGGGTGGCTGTTTCTAGCCTAAATAGAGTTTCTTCATAAAATGGAAATAAATGCTCAGTAGAGTCATAAACAATAATTTCAAAACTGAACATATTACAGAGCTCGTTTTGCTGGTCACAAGACCAGCAGGCAAGATCAACAACATGGGCTGAGCGGATAATCCTGGTGAGATGCAGAATGGTACCACCTAAGCAAGACTAGACTTCACCAACCTGGTGTCTCCCAAATGTTTTCATCTAAAACTCAACCACCTGCTGATTGGAATTGTCGTCCAAAACACCTGGAGGATTATGGGTTGGCAAAGGCTGACCTAGATTCCCGTATCTGTGATGACATATTTGCACACTGTCCCCAATCTCAAACTACGATAGTAATACATGAACTATTGTGTTGTGCTATGGCTAACAAAGATGGCCTCCTTTGGTTCTTTAAAAAGAAAAGCATCCTTTCATAATTCCATTTGTTGTTTTTAAGAGACAATGTGCGCATTAAGTTCAGAGTTCATTTTAATCTTAGGGGAACCTTACAGTAGCTTTAGTTTAAAGGAGTTGGATTGTTATTGGTGGTGGTGGTGGTGTTACAACCTCTTATTCTTTTGCATCATTTTTATACACACTGCATCACACTATTTAAAGACTGATGTGGGACTTGAGGGAAGAACCAGCTGACAGGATGGGGCGCTTAAGTCCTTACCATACCTGCACATTTGCCCCTGCAAATGCCAAAATAAATAGTGGAAATGTGGGTCCCCAGAAGAAAGTTGGACATTTGGGGGTCAAAAAACCAAGCAAATCAGTGGGCATAAGGGGGCGGGGGTTAAAACCCCTTAATCCCATTATATTTGCAAATGCAGGGTGAGGACCACACGTTTGCCAAAATAATGTCTCAGAACTCTACCCTCATAGCTGCAGAATGCCAGGAATCCAACCGCAGGGACCTCTTGTCAACATAATTATGAAGCATTTTGTACACTAGGAATTATACATAAATGATTTTTAACTGAGGATGAAATACGACTCCCCAGCCTACAGTGACTGTTAAAGCCAACTGGTAGCTATTATTAAGCACTTATTTATTTGGCTTTGCAGCAGTCTGTTCCACCTAAACATTCCTTCTCTTACACACCCATGCACTGATTATGGGTGAGAAACAAACAAACAACCACAATCTTTCTCACAATCACACCTCCTCCAGTTAAATTTTCTGTGGGATGCACAAGGCCAGCCTCTCTCACTCACACTGTGCGTTGTAGTGTGAATAGCAGTACTTTAGGTGGAATTGTTGCTCTTGGCTAATATTACATCTGACAACAACAACAACAACAAAATCAAGAGAGGTCCCGGGGAGCCTCAAATTTCTTTGCATGCTCAGTTTAGTTCTACTCTTCTCAATGATTCAGAAGTCTGAGCTTTCAGCTTTGGTCTCTGCCGCTGTCGGCTGACTTGTGAAACAATTCTGCTTGCTGCTAAGATCACAGGGTTTCCCTTCTGTGTACGAATCTGCCTTCTCAACGCCCATGCTCTATGACCACTGCACCAACAAATTCAGAAAGCAAACCATGGCCTGTGACCTCCTGTTTCTAAATATGTTCTCCTTATCAGAGTTAAAAAAGAGCAACTGCTGTTGTGTGACCGCGCTGGAGTAGCGCCCCCCCTGACCTGCTCCTCTAATTTAATTTGCTTTTTCTACTTGCTGGCAAACAGCCTCTCTCCCTGCCCCTTTTTCCAAATCTTGGCTGACCAAAGAAAAATCTGGTGGTTGCAGTAGCTTTCTAAGATGAGGGAAAGTCCTAGGCTGGGAAGGATCTTTTGCCTGCCTCTATATACCATCAGGTGTGAGATCCTACTGGCGGTGGGAGGAGGGAACACAATTTGTTAAGCATTGATATTTGAATGCAGTCAAACTCCAGTTTAAGGCAGATTTATATTTTCCTTCCACTTGGGTGCAGAAAGAATCCCTATCATAATGTTTACATTTCAGCTGCAGCTAAATCTGTGTCACTAGGGTCAACAAGTAAGACCAGAAACATTTTTTTCCAGACGTCAAGCAAATGATTGACTCCTGCAAATTGATGGCAGGAAAGATACTTGCTGCCTTATGAGTAAGATTGCATTTTGAAGGACTTTGAAGATGCTGTTACTAGGGATATCAGAGGAATCCAATCTTTGAAAACTCTGATGTGGACTGGCCTGATCCACACCTTGTAGCCTACCATGAAGATCATTCTGCTTCCACTTTCACACTTACTGAATATTCTGACACAGCCGTTTGCTCAAAAAATTATCCAAAATATAATTCTGTTTAGAAATACATAAATGTCCTTTTTTGCAGATTAAAAAAAAGATTCATAGTTTTATGTGTAACTAGGACAAGAAGAAAAATGATCTGAGCAATGGCATGGATGGACCGCAGCCAAGATATAGGAGGAAATACTCCTGAATACACTCACCCTTCTCCACTAATTTGTGTCTTGAGGTCCTGGCTACATCACCTCTTCAATATCAAAATGCCAAACCATCTTGCTATTCAGTAAGGGAAACTTATTTTCGTTCTTGACCCTCATGTGATCATCTTCCCAAATCCAAATACAGCCAAACTTCGGTTGTCAAATGTAATCCATTCCAGAAGCCCGTTCGGCTTCCAAAATGTTCTACAACTGAGGTGCAGCTTTCGATTGGTTGCAAGAGCTTCTTGCACTCCAGCGGAAGCTGCGTCAGATGTTTGGCTTCTGAAAAACGTTTTTAAAATGGAGCATTTGCTTCCAGGTTTTTGGCATTCGGGAGCCAAAACATTCCAAAACCTATCCATTAGGGAACCAAGGTTTGACTGTATCTGCCTCTCTGGAACCCCTATATTCTAACGTAGCTCAATGGTGCCATCTTGTCTTGTGGGTGTTTGGGATTTTGGATCCTGAACATCAACTATGAATAAGCGAATATCTGAGCTTCATCTCTGAATAAACATTTGGAGTTAAGCTCTTTTTTTATAATGCTGCATCCAGTTAGAACTAGCCTGCTCTGTTGACTGACACACATAGTGTGATTAAGAAGGTGGAACTACTTTCTAAATAAATTTCTCAGTGCCTCCATAAATCATGGCATTAGAAATGGAGCATAGCACTTAAATGGAGAAAAGAACAATCAGTCTCCATAAAGGGGTTGGCTTAAACAGGTCTCAGATTCCTAAAAATATGTGAGAGTTGGTCCTCCTGGAAACATCTGACCGGAAGTCCAGAACCGCTCTTCTGCAAAGAACTCTGAAACCCAAGACTGCTCAAGTAGCTCACAAGTAGCTAGCTCAGTTAAATGGACTGTATTGATTTTATTTGCAAGCCAAACTGACCCCCCCCCCATAAGTGTGGTTGTTGACTTCCCTTTTCTTTCCCTTCTCTAATAAAATTCTTTATATCTTGACATTTGGCTTCCTTGGTTTTAACAGGCAATTTTCTGGAATTTCTCACTAGAATCTTCCCCATGCAGTTAAGGCTGCATGATTAACCTATGACCCTTCCGTTCTAAGATTATTTCACAAGGTTTTGTTAAGATCTGCATCCACTGTACAGTGGATCTGCTTTGGGAATAAGAAACCAAAACTGTTCTTATCATTTCCAGAACTTGGGCTGGTCATTGGGTTCCTCCTAGCACTTGGAAGTCACAGGTCACAGACCCCCTCTCTACAGTCTCAGCAATACCCCCATTGTACCTACTTTGAACCCTGGGTGTTTTTGCCTGGCTGAAATGTGTCCTTAAACTGCAATAATTCCTCTGTCTTGCCTGGGTGGAGGAAACTAGCTTATTGGACGAAGGTGAAATTTACATCTAATGCTCTTCTATGACCTCACTATGCCCACTATGTGGTCCCTGGAAGGTTGTCAAGAAGATAACGTGGATCCTAGGCTGAAATCATTTCTCCACCTCTGGACTGGCAGAAGTATTAAGAAAGTAGCTACAATAAAGATTTTTCAAATGCACTGTTGGTGTTTGTGGGAAGGAGAGGGTGTTGTTTAATCTTAAAAATAGTTTCAGCTCTGTCAATTGTGGGACAAATAGGGTTTCGATCTTCCGTGAGGGTTTTGCCAAGGCTGCATGAGAAGGTCATGCTCACAAGGAACTTGGCTACAGTACACTAAGCTTGCCTCTCCATCTATTCTGCTGTCATCCCAGTAAGCCAAGTTACTGAGCTGACTTTCAAGTGGCAGGCAGCACCTGTTATATAACAAACTGAAAGCAGCCTGACATAACAGAGCCTGCTCAGAGTCTTAAATATAAACACAAGGCAAGTAATGACCTGAAATTCCTGGGTGGAGCATGTGTAACACCCAGATTTAGGCTTCTTTGGGGCTATAATTGCACCACATTATTTCTAGGTCGCTGGTTTTTTGGCAGAGACATGGAATAATAGGGCTGAACCAATAGCAGAACTCCCCCCCCCTTTTTATTTTTATTTTACAGATTCAAAAATTGCCACATTGTTTTGGTGTGCTGTGGGGGTTCATTCTAAAAGGGGATGGATATCCTTTGTCTGTTGTATGGTGTCATGTTTATTACATGATTCCCTTATTGGAATCACTTTCAGAAGGGAAATGAAAAATGATGTTGAAAGTCAGAAATGGCACTGTACCTGACTGGGAAAGGGCAGAATACTTAGTTATTAAGGGTTCTAGTTGCTGTTGCTATTTTAAAAAAGAAATATTTACCCTCCAGAATAAAACTGAAATAGGCAAATATTCAACCCAGGACTATTTAATAATCACCAGTTTGATCCAGGTCATCTTTTAGTCTGTTGATATAAAACAAATGGAGCGTGGGATGCAGCTTGGCTCGCTGATGACACAATGGTTTCCAGCGAGAGATATAAGAAGGCGAAGCCTCAGAGCAGCCCTGGGATGAGAGGAAAACTTTAATGGAAAGTATGAAACGCATGACGCGTTGCACACCTTCCCCAGGGGCAAAGGAATACTTGGAATACTTCAGCAGGGCATCATGATGCAACATTGCAGCCATGGCAACTGGGTATTTGCTTGGAACATACCCATTCTAGCACCTTCTGTGTTCTCATCCTTTGACTGCTCTACTCCACTATGAAGCCACTATTTCCCCAAACTGCAGTTCTCCCTCTCGAATCTTATAGAGACATAAGACTCATAATTTTCTAATGCAGCTTTCCTGCTTTTGAAGAGTTGGTTTATCTTAGCTAAAACATTGCAAAACGTAATTATAGATAAAGGTTTAGGAGTTCAGAAAGTGGAAGAGCCAGTTTTGCATTGTCTTCCAGTTCAGCTTCCAGTGCAAGAAAAAACACACCACTGAGAGTTTTCAGTTAAAAAAAGAGAGATCACGCTGTTCCATAAAATATTGCTGTTCCTTGGGGCATGCCACAATGGCCACATATGCATTTAAAGCAATATCATACAACAGTCATGGCTTCTCCCAAATAATCCTGGGAACTGTGGCTTGTTAAGGGTGCTGAGAGTTGTTATTCACCTCACAAAACTACAATACCCAGAGTGTTCAAACAACCAATCCTTCTTCACAGGAAACTCTGGGAACTATAGCTTTCTGAAGGGAATAGGGGTCCCTTAACAACTCTCAGATGTGGGTGGCACTGTGGTCTAAACCACAGAACCTAGGGCTTGCCAATCAGTAAGTTGGCGGTTTGAAACCCCGCGATAGGGTGAGCTCCCATTCCTCGGTCCCAGCTCCTGCCCACCTAGCAGTTCGAAAGCATGTCAAAGTGCAAGTAGATAAATAGGTACCACTCCGGCGGGAAGCTAAACGGCGTTTCCGTGCGCTGCTCTGGTTCGCCAGAAGTGGCTTAGTCATGCTGGCCACATGACTGGAAGCTGTACGCCGGCTCCCTCGGCCAATAAAGTGAGATGAGCGCTGCAACCCCAGTGTCGGTCACGACTGGTCATGGTCAGGGGTCCCTTTACCCTTTACCCTTAACAACTCTCAGCACCACTGTTTAAATGATGGTGGTGGTTGTGATTATTATGATTATTGTTTTAATTTATTACACACCCTTCATCCTAAGGTTCCAAGATGGGTTGAAACCAATTAAAATACATTAAAAACAATTTAAAACAACTTAGAATCACAAAGATAGGGTAGGTTCTAAAAATATACCTCTCAGGTGAGAAAGGGCAGAGTTTAAGGCATGGCAGTGAGTTAGCATTTGTGAATCAGCTTTTGCGAATGCATTAGAATTACGCAGCTTTAAACTATTTAAATTGAATTACTGAGGCAAATACACAGCATACCGGCACATGGCAGAAATGAATGCCTAGGAATGTGCAAGGGATATTTTCCATTGTTACAACTTGCAGTAGCAGTGCTGAACAGCTTACTGATTCTTTGGGCATGTGCTGATCCACAGTGAATCAAACAGAGGATTTGGGGGAATAGTTAAGGTATCACAAGTAGTCTGTTCCACACCTCATTTCTATTGCTCATCATTGTCATGTAAAACCCCTAGGGTTGGGCAGCTAGGGTGCAGCCCTTTGGGTTTTGTATGCTGAGTTTCTCATGCATAGTCTAGCCAATTTTTTTTTCCTATTTCCACTTTCGCTCACATAACGCTGCTTTCCTTGAGGCCAGGCTTTCACATAACAAAGAACATGCCACTGCTTCATTAAAAGAACTATCGGAAAGATGGGTGTGAAGGGAAAAGTCACATAAACACAGAAAGCTTTTGGCAATCAACCAATGGAAGGGGCTAGAGAAAAGGCAAATGAGCAGCTGGTGGGGAAGAAAAGTTACAGCTTTTGAGATTGAGATTGGTTAAGTATTGACATAGCTTCTGGAAGATTTCTGGATGACAGGACCAGTTCAAATGGTCTAGCACAAAATCACAGGCGACTAAGCCACTTCCGGCCTGCCCAGGAGGTGGGCTTGCGGGCTTCACGCCCACCCCACGTGAGCGGGGGCTGGTTTCAGCCATTTGGTTTTACAGTCATTTGGTTTTTCGCCTACCTCGTAGCAACTCGTCACAACTTCTCGGCATTGGCGGTTAGGCATTGGTAAGAAGGGGTTTAGAGGGTGGGGGGGAGGAACGCCATCACCTCCCCCCAGAGAATGAAGGGTGGTCCGATAAAGGACTCTGGGGGGCGTGGCCCTGTCCGAAGCCTATGGAGGTGTGGGCCTAAGGCACGCCCCCAAGTGGTGACCCGGGGGAGCTCCTAGTTGACGTGCCTCAGCAGGAGACTCCCCCACTATGGTGATAACCCTTCCCGTGTCTCCAGCAAATGGGCTGGAGCCGGATAGTCGATAGGACCAATGCCTAAGCCAATGCCTCTCATTCCTGAATTCAATAAAGTTGTGGCCTAATTCACCCATTTAACCTTAAATTCTGGTGTCTGGTGTCTTTATTTATCCTTGGGGGGGGCAGGAACTCACCACACAATGAAGTTCACATGATAGCTGCAACCATGCCACACAAAACTGAATGTTTACAGCCACTTTCATCAATTATCTCACAGTCAGTTTTCCTACATGATTACTTCTTGGTGCCTCAGGCAGCTACCCGACATTCAATCTGGAGGTGATAAATCCATCAGGGATTGGCTTTCCCATAATCTGAGAATGCGAATTCACCAAGAAGTGTTTCCATTTGAAAGAAGATCATTCTTCACCTGAAGTTGATGCCTGTGTGGAAGGTGTAGCGACTACATAATTTAAAATCAACTTCATAGATGTCTAGGTTGAACAGTGAAATGTAGTGGGTAGGCGGCTGGAACAGAGTTCAATTCCCCACTCAGCCATGAAGCTCACTGGGTGACCTTAGGCCAGCCACCGTCTCTTGGCCAAGCTTACTTTGTTGTGGAGTGTGGAAAAGCCATGTGGGAAATAGTAGCAATAATAATTATCTGTAAAACTTGGCACACTTAGGCATCTCCTCCCAAGGCAGATCTAAATTACTTAACTGGTGCACCACCCTCCCTCTGGCTCCTCCACCCATGCCACCAGCAACATGGCTCCTATTATTCTTTATCAACAAGTGGTTTCCTCAGAAACAAGTTAGCTGCATTGCTGTCTGCCAGTGTGGTGGTCATTTGCCCTTTTTTCATTATGAGAGGCAGAATAATTTTCTTTTCACCACTGAGCACTGACTGTAATACTGACAGACAGTGACATGTCTGCTCCACGCCCATGGTGAGCATGGACTTGCAGAGAACAAGGAGAAGCCTGGGTGGAAGAAAGTGACTTGCTATTCGTCTTAAAGGGACAAAACCATGTACAACAAAAAAAGGACTGGTTGCAGCTAGGGAACTGGGGAAACAATGGAACAGTTGTGTATTACTGCAGATAACTGACCCTGATAGAGGAACTGGCTCAAAAATTGCTTTCCAGAGACACACAGTCTGTCTTTACACTCACCACCACTCCTTCAGAAAAAAAGCAGGGAGAGGAAGAAAAGGTTTAGAAAACAACCTTCTTTGTTGATTAAAATAGCAAAGTGCAACACAGCTTTGAGGCATTAATGTTCTGAAGTATGAGAAAGCAGCTCCATGAAGAACTGTGCAGACAGTCAAAGTGGGTACAAATGTGGAATAGTATCATGCCTGTTGGTTCCACTTTGGCTTCCTTGGGCTAACTGGAACTTATTCATGGGGCTATGCAAGTATCAGGCAATGTGCATAGGCTGTAAATGTACACTCTACACCCAGCTAACAGGAAGGATACAGATTGTGTATTCAGAGCCTTTGCACACTGGTATGCTTGCACATAGGTACATAGTCACTTTGTGACCAGTAGGGATGGGTGAGAAATTCTATTCAGTTCCCATTTAAAGGCAAATTTACCCAATCTGCATTTTCTGAAACAATACATGAATTGAAACACAGCCATCCATCAAAATTTGCACTTGGATGAATTTGCTTTGCAAACGTGTATATTAGGTGAAATTCACACTTAAATGCTACTGAATTTTCAAGAGGAGTGTGTGTGTGTGTGTGTGTGTGTGTGTGTGTGTGTCACAAACTAATGTAGAAATGTGGAGAAGTGAATTGAAGATTGGAGAAATGAAAATGGAGAGAAATGAAAACTGACAGATTTTCCTATTCCTCCTATTTGATTCACACCAAACTATTTGATTATTACAGTGTCCTAGGCAGAGATATATCACCATCGTATTCTTTATTTGTTGCAATCTGTACATGCCACCATTCTGTTTGATAGTTCCAAGACTTTGAGAAACTTGTGACTTAAGTAAATGACAGCACAATCCTATACATGTCTGCTCAGAAGTGAACACCCATTGAATGCACAGGGATTTATTCCTGGGTAAGTGGTATAGGAAGATGACAACCTGCAGCTTTCACATGCAAGGAGTCAGGACTAGGAGAAGTGGGGAGGGGACAGAGAGCTGCATGCTGGGATACGTAACTGTGCAATGTGAAGTAATGAAAGGTGTCTTCATATGTATTCATGAGCAACAGCCTATCTGTCACTGCGATGAAAAACAGACACCCAGGGACAGACAAGAAAAGCAAACAAACAAGCTTATAAAAGTAAAAAGACCGCTTTGGTTCATATAACCAGAAGTCAAGAAATACAAGCTGCTAAACCTTGTAGTGTTAAACCTTTTGCCCTCCAGCAAAATGGAGTTAAAATGACTGCCCCTTGTTGCCAGAGTTCGAAGTACCTTCAGATGGTTCAGTCAGCACAAGGAAGGAGGAGGGGAAGGACTCAAACTGAGTAACATATTTCTGGCCATTCTGTTACTGGTAGCATCAGAACTTTGTTTTTATGCTAAGAAGGAGAAGAAGGCTATGGTGTATTTGACACAAACCCCAGACACAGGAGTGAAATATGGTTTTCAAAAAGCCCTAAAATGGTTCATCAATTAGTTTACCCTAAAACAAGCAGTGACTTTGAATTATGCCAAGGCAAAATACATGTGACGTTGAGTCCTGCATATGTTTCACATTCACACACACACACACACACACACCAAAGCAGCCACTGAAATTTGCAATGTAGATCCTAACAATACACTGGGAGAGGGGTGTTTAACTCTTCAGTGGCTATATCCCCCACCCCAACCTTCCACTGCAGGTGGCAGCTTTCTGCAGCTGCTTTCCATCACAGGGAGCAAAATAAGGGGAAACATTCATTCTGTTGAGTGTAGCTCATAGCCTGAGCCTCAGTTTAAGCAAGCAAACTGGCAAGTTGCAGAGACAACAGAGAAATGATGCATATGCCCAAGGCACTTAGCAACAAACTGACAGAGGAGTCAACTCCTAGACCATACAGCACCGTAGTTCAGTCTGAGGCAGTGAACGTTTAGTGGCTGTGGTATCACACTAAGGGAACTGTTAGTTTTGGTACGCTTCATGGACCAATGAGGATAGGGAGGTGGAGGTGACTCGGCTGGCAGCTATACCTGCTGGCAGCCTTGTGGGACTCCCTATCCATCCAGCACCATCTGCAGTGCCCACGGTTTATTCATGGGAACAAGCTGTCTCTGACACAGTTCCAGTTTATGCAGATCTTTAGGGGGAAGGTGGATGGGATCAGGGCTGGCCCAGGATGATTTTGCAGATCACTCCTTTTGGAGGATGGGGGTGGGTAGCTGTGGCAGCCATTCCAGCAAGTACAGTGGTACCTCGGGTTAAGAACTTAATTCGTTCTGGAGGTCCGTTCTTAACCTGAAACTGTTCTTAACCTGAGGTACCACTTTAGCTAATGGGGCCTTCCGCGGCGCCGCACCACCGTTGCACAATTTCTGTTCTCATCCTGAAGCAAAGTTCTTAACCCTAGGTACTATTTCTGGGTTAGTGGAGTCTGTAACCTGAAGCATCTGTAACCTGAAGCGTCTGTAACCCGAGGTACCACTGTATGAGCACATCTGAAATGATGACAGTAGGTCAGTCATGCTCTAGGGCCATGACAATTTCTTAAAACTGGGGGTAGCAAAGAGGGTGTGGACGATGACCAGGTAGAATCAAGGGGATGCTATAGTCACAGCAAACACATCAGGCTTTTCTCCCCCACCCCAGCCACTCCTCCTACAGGATCATCTTTTGAGCAGAGAATTGGGCAGTCAGCAACAACCTGGATGCTAGTCACCTTGCCAACACTGGGTGGTTTGCTAAGAAGGTCATGCAGCAGAATGCCTCACCTGTTGTCATCATGTGCTTACGTCTACACATGCCGGTATACCTGTGTTTGCGTGTGAAGCGGGGATATACACATGCCTTTAGCTCAGAATCACAGTGCCACAGGGAAACTTTCTTTTGCACCAGGGGAAATGAGTAATCAAATCACAAACCAAAGCTTGGAATCAAAGAATGTTGGGTTTTAAAGAAATAAAAATTTAAAAGCCTCATGCCACTGCAAGTCCAAACGGAGCATTATAAACCTGTTTTAAAGGGAAAGAATCCCTCAGTCACCTTGTTGCATTCAAAAGGAAGCACAAGCAATCGCAGCCCATTGAAATGTTCCATAGGCAGCTTCTGCAAAGAGGTAGGAAGAAAGAGTGCTTGTTTCGCAAGCAGCGGGCATTTTCAAGAGGGCAGGGAAGCAGTTCAGCACAGTCCTAGTGACAGCAGGTATCCCCACAGAAATGCATGACCCGCAGAAGCAAAATGAAGGAAATAATGCCTTTGTAATAACTTGCAGACTGAAGCAAGTGGGGAGGGCGGCGGCGGCGGACCTGAATATCCAGGTAGATATAAGAACTGAGCAGTGAAGATGATAACCTTAAACCTAAAACAACTATATTCCTGGAAAGCATTTAAATATAAGTCCTTCTGAGTACAGGGAAAGCTCCCAACCTCAAATGAAGCAATAGACAGAGAGCTAGGACTGGCCAGCACTTAGGACACACAACCACAATGGTGTAGGCATAATTCAGGAGCCATTTACCTGGATGGGGTGGGGCTGGGTGGCAGTGAGGCTGCAGCTGGGAGGGCAAAATGGCAGCACTGAGGATCCTGCTGGTGTGCCCACGCAGACCCAACCTCAGAGCCAAACAACACCCCCCTTGCAGCCTCCAGATAAATGGCAGTGATGCTGCTATAGGAAAATTGGCTCCACTATCTGTTGATGCATAGAGGTCCAAGGAAAAAGTACAAAGACAAATTTACTATTCATTGAAAGATGGCCATAGCCTTCTGTGTGCATGAAGAACATCCAGGCTCATGGTTGGTCTATGAAACAGCTGCTGCTCACAACTGTATGAAGAACTAAATAGATTAAACCAGTGGTATCCAATTGGGTCCCCTTTAAATGTTAGTGGACTACAATCCCCATCATCCCTCAGCACTGGCCATGTTAGCTGGAGCTGGTGGGAGTTGGAGTCCAACAACATCTGGAGGCACCCTCTTGGCTTCCTCCTGGGCTAAATGTTTGCCTTGCAACTAAACTGCATACAACAGTAGAGACATTCAGAACAACTGCATTACCTCAGATACTGTATATGTTGTGCGAGTTTCTATGGACTGTTTCAGCCAGTAGCTGGTTGCTCCTGGCAGGTCCTCCTGAAGAGCAGATTGTAGCTGCACAAAATATGTTCTACACTTGGGATCCCAGATGTCCTCTAAACAAACAGCTGCCCACTTTTCCAAGGAGCAGAGTTTGTACAGTTCACTGTTTATGTTCACAGGAAAATAAAAATTTCCTAGCCCAAAGCAAATAGCGAGGCAGAAATATTCATAAGAAAAATAAGAGGCAGTTGAAGCAGTGTGTGTGTGTGTGTGTGTGTGTGTGTGTGTGAGAGAGAGAGAGAGAGAGAGAGAGAGAGAGAGAGAGATCTCCTAGAAACAGGATATGTACTTAGTTCCATGTAATGAGAAAACCACAGAGTGCTTCAGCAGCTGTAATTTTGAACGAAAACATTCACATCCAGTTACTGGAATACTCTCGTACAATACTAGCAAAGCATCTTTTTGCTGCTGCTTTGGAGATAAGTCAAGCACAATCAATTGTCCCAACAAGCACCTGAAAAACTTAGGTTTAAAAAAAATATCTGGGAGACCTCATATGCCACCTTGGAGAAAAGGCTGAATATAAATGTGATGGTATTTGAGGGGGAGCCTAATGCTGGCAGCAGTCTATATGGAGGTAGCCAGATGCTGAAGATTGAGAGCAAGCCACACCATACAGTGCTGGTTCGACAAGCTATAGCAAATAGTGCAACCAGCACAAATGAGCCACTGCAACCTTCCAGGCTCAACATCACAAGATAATTTGATACAGACGTGGTTTCCTTTTTTTGTTGTATTCAAACAGGAAAACACATGTGCACAGTGTCAAGTGTCAAGTGTCATTCTGGAGAGACCTGTTTCTCTGGAAAAGGTCTTCCCAATGGCCTTAGAGTTTGTGTCCAGTGGAAAGTTCTCTCACTGCTAATGATGCCTCAACATCCTGGTTGCTTGTTTTCTATGCATTTATGATACTGTTGTCTTTATATCACCGAAACAAATTAACAGACAATATTGTGAATTGGCTAGTAGTGGGGTGGGAGATCAGTTCAATTTGGTCCACATTTCAATGTGAAGCTCCCTCATTTGAACTTCCCAAACTGATTTGTGAACAGAAATGCACCTATCCTTCAAATTTCGCACTTGTCTGAATTTTGCAATGCAATTCTCCAACTAAAACATGTGCAGAAGAATGACTACACTGGAGAAAGCATGCCTACAAATGCATATAGTAGGGGGGGGATGCATTCTGTTACAGGAAATTGCTTGCATAAAACCATACTAGGCAAAATTGCACACAGAAAGGTGCATATTAAGAGAAACCAAATTGCTGGTGCATTTTCATGAGGATTTCTTGAAATCCCTTTTAAATTCCACATTGCAGAAATTAAGACTGGGAGAATGAGAAAACAAGAGAGATCAGAATCGACAGATCCATCCACCCTTGAGTTTAGATAAAGAAGAAAGAAGGCAGCAAGGAAACCGCCCAAGCACCTCCTTCGCCTGAGGACATATTACTAATAAAATGGCACCCTTGTGAAACCTTTTGCTTTCCTGATTTCAAAACCTAGTTACTTCCTTCTGCCTTTTATTTCTCATGCCTCCCGCTTCCATAAACTGCATTTGCTAGTCACAGAAAACGGGTCCCCTATTCTGCTCTTCCACTTTCTGGCTTTGCAAAGCTAGGGCAGAATACGAAGGCCAGTAAAAGATCTTCATTTGCATGGCTTGCAGTTATTAACAACAGTGGAAACACCCCATTAAAAGCAGCAAAGGATTGGCTGTTCTAAGAGAAAATGGCCAGGAGACTCCAGGGGCGGGTGGGTGGAGGGAAACACCATTAATTTGCCATAATTAATAATGGTCTGTGCTCTCTTTCATTTCTGCATGGAGCAAACACAGCCAGGTCAAACTGGGACGTCCTAATGAGTAATGGGGATAATGCTTGCTTGTAACTCTGTCGCATAGGTGCCCATGCACACAACACATTGGCAAAATAAGGCAGAACTGTTGCCAAGTTTGTCTCTGTGAGATCACTGTTATTATGACCAACAAGTGCCAGGCAAAAACGTTCTGTAAAATTCTCCAGGAAAAAAATGCAAACTTCAATGTTTATCACTTGAACGAGTGTGAAATGAAGCCTGAGGCTGACAAGCTCGAAAAGGCCTACCTGGAGGAGAGTCAATTATGAACAAGGCTGCTGTTTATGACCATTCCCGGAATGAAGTCAAGACAAGGTCCAGCTTGACTCTGCTCCCAGCCAGTGGTGGCTCTTGGAAGATTAACTTATCATTGAGGCATGTCACAGCCTTACAGAGTGTAAGGAAAGAAGGTATTGAAAAGATTCAGTGGCAGAAACAGCAAAGACTAATCAGTCTGGAATCTTAGAATGATCCAGAGTATGTGGCAGATAGCTGAAAAGATGGGCACATGACCAAAGTTTGAAAGAAACTTCCTAAGAGGAAGGCCCATTGTGGCAGACCTAAATAACCCCTGCCACCACCCAAATTTTATGATTACATGGCCAAGTAAGATCCTAACAAAGATGCAGTTAGCCTCCCCGAATATCTCCAACTCTTTGTCAGTAATTTCCTTCAGCATTTTCTTATTGATTTCAAGGTCCAACTCAAAACAGGCATATGATATGGCATTATTAGAATTCTCTGGACCAGCCTATATTGTCCTATGGACTTTGTGTTCAACCATCTCTTAAGCACAGATTAATGAAACTTTTGTAGTCAAAACTTCATGCCAAAATCACAATTGACCCCAGAGGATTCCATGAAGTTGGATAATAGCCATATGTACTACAGGTTTTTTGGGACGCGGGTGGCGCTGTGGGTAAAACCTCAGTACCTAGGACTTGCCGATCGTATGGTCGGCGGTTCGAATCCCTGCGGCGGGGTGAGCTCCCGTCTTTCGGTCCCAGCTCCTGCCCACCTAGCAGTTCGAAAGCACCCCTAAGTGCAAGTAGATAAATAGGAACTGCTTTATAGCGGGAAGGTAAACGGCGTTTCTGTGTGCTGTGCTGGTGCTGGCTCGCCAGAGCAGCTTCGTCACGCTGGCCACGTGACCCAGAAGTGTCTTCGGACAGCGCTGGCTCCCGGCCTCTTAAGTGAGATGAGCGCACAACCCTAGAGTTGGACACGACTGGCTCCTACGGGCAGGGGTACCTTTACCTTCACCTTTACTACAGGTTTAACCACACTGGAACTCTCAAGAGATGTCTATGGTAGTTACTGAGGAATAAGACCATTTAGAAATCAAGGAGTAAGTACATTGCTATCAAAATGGAGATGGAATTTATTTTTATATTGATGGACCATGCTACTTAATGATTTGTCTCATTCAGGAATAATATTGGAGGCAGGTATGATACAATTGCTTTGTTCATCTTGTCATTTTAACCCTTGCATCCTTGAGCCCAATGCTACTCCCTCCCTTCAGTAGGTAGGAACACTTATACTTTTCACTATAATAATGCCTTCTTAAAACAAAAGTTAAAGACAGTTTGATAAGCTTTTGCTAACAGGGCAAATGCTTTTCATTGCAAACTGCTGAACATTATTCAGTCTGGTACAAATTCTACAGAAAAGACTTATAATACGTAAATGCTGGGAGACAGAGAATAAGGAGACTTCTCTTCCAGGAGTAATAATGTCATTAGCATTCAGCGTGAAGCAGCATTTCCTATGTAACACATTGTATATTTATTGGTTTTCAATAGGTATGTGGTGCCATCAGCTCTAGTCAATGTGCCAAGAGTCAGGGATGATGGGAGGTGTAGTTCAGCAACATCTGGAAGGCATCACATTGGCTACACCTGCAGTAGGTTCTCTGGATTAGTTTTAAAAACACTCTTTGTGTACACCTAGCACAAACATCCACCAGTCCACTGGTATCTGACTTAAGCATTCTGCACCATCTGGGGATTCAGTTATCTTGCTCATGGAACCCCATGTAAAGAACCGCAGTCTATCCATGAGATTACCAATCTGTGAATAATTATGGCAAGATCCTTGTTTTCTAGGAAGCGGGTGCAGTTGGTGAACCAGATGCAATGGCTAGCAAGTGCTCCTATCTAGAGCTGCCACCTGTACCTCTAGGAGCACATCTGAGTCCAGGAGGACACTAAGGATGACAGCTATGTATGTATGTACCTAAGTATGTTGGCAGGAACATGACACACACACACACACACACACACCCGAGTGCAGGGGAAGAGTCAGACTCAGAAATTGAGCTAAGTGAACGAGGGATTGATTCTGCAGATGAGAGCTGGCTGACAGTCAAGAAAGGGCAGTTTGACCCTCCCCTTCCCGGGGAAGACTCTGTTAGCTCTCAAGGAGAGGAAGAGTTGAAAGGCAGCCAGAGTGTTGCTAGGCAATCAGCAGATAAGCAGAGGTCTGAGTCTGTGTTGAGGGGGGGAGGAGGGGGAAGGTCAGCCTCTCAGTCCCTGATCCAGGCGTCTGGATGAAATCAAGACGGCAACGGAAGGGCAAGAGGGGAAAGGCGGGAGTCTGGCATCCTTCCTGCTGTGGGAGGGGAGAAACGTCAGACTGAGCAACAAGCGTAAATGTGGACAGGTGAGATGCTGGGCTCTGGATGTGTCTTTTTGTAAATAAATGTACATAAAACTGCTGGAGAGTCATTACTTCTTACTGGGGCTTGCTTGCCTGCCAGAGATCATTGCATATGGTACGATAACCCTGGTCCCTTGAGAAAGAGCCTAATGGGCTACGCAGAAATCAAACACCAATTTTTACCTTCCCATCTCTAGGTGTCCTCTAGCAGCTCCGCATACCTCAATTTCGGGTTTACATGGGAGAGAGTGATACAAAGCCATCTGCATAGATTGCCAAGTTCAAATTCCAGAATCCACTTTGATAGTCATGGCTTCCTTCAAAGAATTCTGGAAACTGCAGTTTCTTTAGGGTGCTGGGAGGTGTAGCTCTGTGAGGGGTAAACTATAGTTCCCATGATTCTTTGGGAGAGAAAGAGTGCTTTAAATGTATGGTGTGGGTGTGATCTATGCAAGTCTTTTTGGTGTTCAGAAAAAAATGGAATTTAGAAATATGCCAAAAGATTCTGTCATCTTGCTCCACACACCTCTCCTCTGCCAAATAAGTTTTCCTAGAAGTACGTGCAGCTCAGATATTAAATAATGACTAGAAGGAATGACCAGGCTGGATTCCTGTTCCTCAGCAGTAGTCAAGTCCTTTCATTGTGGTCAATCACCAGTATCAAAACAAAAAAACCACCAATTACAAAATTTAAAAGCTCAAGGCAAGGTAAAATAATATAAAATCATGTATAAAATAATATAAAATCATGTATACATGAAAGTGCAGTTTTGTGTGGTCATTTATCTGTCAAAAAGGAAACCCTTCTGACCTAGGAGTGTCCATTGGTCAATATGTTCTACTAATCCTGGGTGCTAATCATTATATGTCGTATTTTAATAGCTGCTGCACAAAATTTGGCCTCCTTCTCCAGCAGTAGATCAGGTGGGCTTAGGGATTCCCCAAGGACACCAGCTGGTTGTAGCCTGCTGCTGTGTGTGTAGATCCCTGCTCTAGAATTTTGCAGCAGTTTCATATGCCTCTGGTGGATGATCTCAGTGCAGAAAACAGTGCACATATCACAAAAAAATCCCCTTGTTTGGATCAAGGCACATTCCCTGAGGATTCCAGAGGCAATGCTAGGCTGTGATATCAAACTGGGGGATGTTTGCAAGGCTGGATGTTTATGAAGTTGACAGTGACAAAAGCCAGGATTTTCTCGTGGTGGGTGTATGTTGTCTTTTCTTCGTTTTTGGCTCTCCAAGCCAAAGCAAACTTAGCTGTGCTGAGAAACTGTGTCACTTCCTGAGATACCCGCTACTGCTCTCAAGTTTGTGGCTGTCGAGCGTCAGCTCGTGAGCAAAGTTCCTGACCTTAATTATGCCGTTTTTTCTGTTGTTCAACCCAGCGGAATCACACACCCCTCCCCTGCCCTTCACAGCCACAGCACGGTACTGTACAGTTTGTCATCACCTAGCGTTGCGAGTGAGATCTGACCACAGCTGCCACTTAACACCTGCTAACACGTCAGCTTGCAGACTCATAAGGGAGAAGGGGCCCAAGAGGAACAGCTCACATGTTATTCTCCCAATGGCAATCTAAAATAAGTTAATTGTATTTGATGGCACAGAAGCACATTTATACGGGGCTTCCATTCTGAAAGTACAAACTGTTTGCAAACCATTGAAGTTCCGTCATATGCAGTCCTGTTGTGCATGACAAGACACTGAGATTTTTAGGCACAGATATACATTTTACCACTGCAAAGGCTTCCAACAAAGAGTTGACAGCAACATGCCTTATGGCACAGTGATAGGGCAGATGTTTTGCTTGCAAAAGACCCCAGGTGCAATCCTTGGCATGTCCTGGGGAATAATTCCATCTGAAATCCTGGGGAGCCAGAAAGTGAAGACAATACTGAGGTAATTTGGATGGGCTAATGAGCTGGCCCAAAATAAGGCAGCTTTCTATGAGACAATTGGGGGTCCTGATGCTGAAAAGTCTGGTTCTGGATACGCAACCTGTTACATCTGATCTAGATGTAACCCATGATCCCAGCATCATGCGAATGAGTTCTAACTTTTCCCATGACATGACGCTAAGGCTTAAGCTGCTAGTCCTCAACACTGGTTGCAGTCACCTGTCAGTCTTCTTTTAGCACCCAGTTGCATTTCTAGTACTAGAGACCTACTTCTGCTGCTCTCAAAACCAACCAATAAAACCTAAAGCAGTTATAAAGCAGGGGTCGGCATCCTAAGGCCCATGGGCCAGAAGCGGCCTGCAGGTGTGGTTTTTCTGGCCCATGAGCCGGCCCCAAACTGAGCCACCCGCTTGGCAAGTGCCCACGCACTGCGCTAAACTGGCACAGGGACTCACTTCTGTGGCGCCAGAAATCGTGATCTGGCCCACGGAGGGGGCTCCGTGGCAATGAACCGGCCCAGGCAATGTAAGCCTTGCTGACCCCTGACCTAAAGCAATGTTTCCTTATCCAGGATTCTTGACAGTGAGCAACCATGGGCATCCATTCCTTTATCTTCCCACCCAGAACCAACGTATTGTTGAGCTCCGAGGCTTTTGCCCCAATCATTTCCAGAAAAGGATGGAGAGAGCAGCTAATTCTGTCCTGTTTTGGGTCTCATCGTGGCACTCATCCCTTTGCCTGTTCCATCCTGCTGTGTGCAAGTTCCATTCCCTTTTGTTCTTTTTATTATTTAATTTTACTTATTAATTACATTTATGTCCTACCTGTTTCTCCAAGGAGTTCAAGGAGGCGTACATGGCTGCCTCACCTCCATTCATCCCCACAAGAACCCTGTGAGGTAGATTAGGCTGAGAGGCGGTGGCTGCCCCAAGGTCACCCAGTGAGACTCACAGCTTTGTGGGGATTTGAACCCTGATCTCCCAGGACCTATTCCAGCCACTACATGCATTTTGTGTGCACTTTTTTTAGATAAAATGGAGTTTTTAATGTAAAATGCACACTTTTCAATGCTTTCGTTCACCCATAAAAATGCATTTTGCATGTATCTTTTGCATAAAATGGTTGTGTGTGTGTGTGTGTGTGTGTGCACTTTTTGTGCACTGAAAATACATCACAAAATCCACAGAAGTGTGTGATCCAAAGGGGAACTGCATTCTGATCCACATACAGGTTGGGGACACTTGGACAAGGTCAGTCCACCGTGAAAAGCTGACAAAGTATCTTTCTCACACATCCTTACTCTGGGTGCATAGTAGTGGCACGAATTTTACGGCATGGAGAACAGAAATATGGGCATTGTGCAGCTGGGTGTCTGCAAGGTGAGAACAGCAATTCTTTAAAGTGAAATGAGGAGCTGCTCCTCTTCCCACAGCAGTCACTGATTTTGAGAATCTGTTATAGAAACACAAGACTTTAAATCAGTCTGCCCCAGACAAATGGTTTCAGCATTTCAGCCTCATACTCTTTGAGAAGATCTCATAAGTCCTAGAAAAATAAATTACCAAGAAGTATTGTTTGCCTGCCCAGCTCAGTTATATAAAAAGCCCATCAAATAAATGGTTATAAATAGCTATTGATCATGCTATCAGTTGTGCTACACAGCCCATACTTTCTGAAGTCCACAATCTAATGAGTCTCATTTGTTGCATTTTCTTCAGTACGAACTAATTCTTGATTTACACAGCACAACAAAAGATAACTCTTGAAATGAAAACCATACTGGGGAAAGAGAATAATTCCAGAACCTATCAACCTAAAACATTGCTGTGAAGACATATTTCAGTATCAGTGAGGCAGAGCCGAAGCTATTTTGCTCTCTAAGTGGCCTTTCATAAAAATGAGATTATTTGCTGGTTCTCAGACTGTTTCTGAAGGGAGAGCTGCATTGGGGGGGGGGGGAGTAGAGAGATTTCAGCTGGGGGCAAGGCCTGAGAAAAGTTTGAGCCTTCCCAGTTAGCAAGCTGCTCAAAATATTTGGGATGGACAGCAGCAGGGACCAATTGGAATCATGACACTCTCACCTCCTGAAGAACCCATTTATGGAGCAAAGTAAATCCACTGAGTTCGTCAAGACTCAGTGTTACCAGACTGTAACCTGGAGATTCATGATGTAGCATTAAAAATACCAGTTAAGCAGTCACATTGCAGCTTCTCCCACTTCAGCCCATTCCTTTCCCAGTCCTTCTGCCTGCCATACAGTGGTGGCAGCACATTCAGAAGTGCAGAGTCCCTTCATTATAGTCATAGCCTTGCCCCCTCACAGCCACATACCCTTCTAAGATAAGACAACCATCTAAGATTATACAATTATAGTATAGTTATACATTAAAAATCTTTAGGTATGTATTGCAATGCTCAATGCAGCTCTCTGCTTGTTGCCTTTCAGCTAAATCAACTATTTTCTGTGCACGTACACGGGCAAATGACTCGGAGTGCTCCAATATCTTCTGCTGGAGTGACTTACGTTGTGATTTCCTTGAAGTTCCTTTGTATGTATCAGAACTTGCACACCATTCTCTTGAAAACAAAGACCCTTGTGTCTTCATTGTAATTGCTGAGCTTTGGAACATATAAAAACCTCCTCCGTGTTCTTCCTGCATGCCTTCTCCAGAGTGACCCTAGGAGTCAATCCTCAGTGGCTGATTCATCTCCTTTCACTCTGCTTGGCTCCAATCAGCATGAGAAGACTTCTTCTCAGGGGCTAAAATGCTCCCCTTTCATGCTGATTGTGTGGCTCTAGGTCATTGGGGTTTGGTGTTGCACAGAGCATCACTGAAGTTTGAATTGCCAAGGTCTGCCATTGACTGGAGTCAGAGACCCTGCTGCAGAAATAGTAGTGGGTTTTGACTCCCCACCCCACATCACCTCTGTTGCCATACTCTGCTGCCTACAGGGGCAAGTTGAATTCCAAGAACATGACACAGAAACCAGGTGACAGCTGTAGGGTGGGTGGAGACAAAGGCTAAGTAGGCAGGGTATTGCAGCATCTGCTGCTAAACTGCTAGTTTTAAAATGACAGAGCAAATTGGCAAATTACAATCTGGCAGACCTAACCATGTGCTTTGATATACCATATTTTTTGCTCTATAAGACTCACTTTTCCCCTCCTAAAAAGTAAGGGGAAATGTGTGTGTGTCTTATGGAGCGAATGCAGGCTGTGCAGCTATCCCATAAGCCAGAACAGCAAGAGGGATTGCTGCTTTTGCTGCGCAGCGATCCCTCTTGCTGTTCTGGCTTCTGGGATTCAGATTTTTTTTTTCTTGTTTTCCTCCTCCAAAAACTAGGTGCGTATTATGGTCTGGTGCATCTTCTAGAGCAAAAAATATGGTAATTGCCTAATCCTAAACTTGGCTGCAATATATTCATTGTTAATAACACCCAGACAAGAAAGTGTGGGTTTAAGTGCAGGTAAGATTCATTGGGAAGGACTTCATACTACCAGAATGTTGAGCTAAAGGATTCATTATGCTAAGGAAGGAGAAAGTGCTGCTCATAAGAGGAATACATAACAAAATGCCAGCACTGTTGTATTTTAAGAAGCCCCAAAGCAGTACAGAAATAATGCCAAAATCAAATCGTATTTCCACCTTTTCAATGACATGTTTAGAAATATAGTGTGATAACAATGGGATTTCAATAATGCTTTTAGCATGCAAAATAGTTTACAATGATAGCATTAATCTCTCTTTAATCCTTAAATAGCCCTATGCAGCCAGTTATTTTTAAAAAAGAAAACTACAACACCTTTGGGCATCTGAGTCTGGCTACCCCCACTCCGTCCCCGAGAACCTATGGCTGAGTACTGAATAGAATTCTGCTCTCTCATAACCAACTCCAAACCTCTACTGTCTATATTACTCTAGAATGATTTACCTAGAGCTATGTTTAAAGATTTTAAGGCTGGATTCATGTTTACGGACTGGTCATGGGAAATAAAGCTAAGTGCTTTCCAAAAGAGAGATGTAATTAGAAAGTTGCCAATTGGGTGGGTTTCATACCACCTAATTAAAACCCTTGTGGGTTTGTGTGTGTGTCTTTAGAAGGGTAAGAGTTGAAGTCTGCAAGGAGTGTCTAGGACAAAGGCATGCCTTTTGCAGCTGCACTCCTCAAACTGCTTTCAAGTGGCATGAAGAATGTGAAATGGCTCCACGGTGACACTCAGGGCTGGGTTTCTGGTGAGTAACTAATGCTTAGAGCAAACAGATGCATGCACATGCACACACACACACCCCGCTCAGCAGCTTTGTTTTTACATGGGCAAAACTATTGGTGCTTTCCAAAGGATACATAAAGTTTATTGGCTATCAAGAAGGAAGGTTGTCTGGAATCCCCTACAACAAAGGAAGAACTGCTATCTGCTTGTTGTGAAGCACTAGAAACTGATTTTCTACAAACACCTGAAGGAATAGGCTGTGGATATAAGAAGCTGCCTGAGTCAGAGCCTTAGTCTATCTAACTCAGCATGGCCTGCACTGACTGTCAGCGGCTCACCAAGGTTTCAGACAGGGAGATTTTTCCAGCCCTACTTGGAGGTGCCAGGAATTGAACCTGGGAGCTTCTGCATGCAGAACAGATCCCCCTCCACTGAACTGCAGCCTCCTCTGTAGACTCGAGGACACTTCAGCAATTGGCACATTTACTGTTTACAGTACAGACACTTTATAGTCAAAAGAGCCCATAGCATTTTGCTGCTTCAGAAAATGGACAATATAGTGTCCCTTCGATTTTATAGAAGCCGACCTGGGCTGGCAGTTGAATCTGACTAGAGTTGCCATATTCCCCAAAGTGAAATTTCAGACAAAGTTGTTGAGCATTTTGGGGAACATCTCCCCCCACCCACCCAAAAAAGTGTTTTTTACAGCATTTGTCTTTTTTTTAAAAAAACTGCTCTAGTTCCCATATATCCAGGTTTTCCAAGACATTTTGCTGATTGGGCGAAAATCTGCCCAGATGCCATTTTGACCCTCCAATTCCTGGACGTATCCAGGAAAACCCAGACGTTTATCCGGCCTGTCAACACTGGCGAACCGGACAGCATCCTCCACTGCACCAGAGGGAAGGAGGGAATGCTGGGCAGGCTGAGTAGTACTCACAGATCTATCCTTCAACAAGAGGCATAGGCAAACTCGGCCCTCCAGATGTTTTGGGACTACAACTCCCATCATCCCTGACCACTGGTCCTGTTAGCTAGGGATGATGGGAGTTGTAGTCCCAAAACATCTGGAGGGCCAAGTTTGCCTATGCTTGTTCAACACTTCCACCCACTTCCCAGCATCTGCTGCCTCAGGCAGCTGTCTCCCTCTGTCCAATAACAGGGCCAGCCCTTGAAGAGACAGAAAAAAATGCATGGGAAGGCAACCTGACACAATAATAGAAACATTCTCTTTAAGAATACAATTCAAGCACTAGAAATACCAGTAATAGTCATTATTTGAACACGTGTGAAGCAAATTGGGCCCAACCATACATAATAAGCAATTACCTGCCAGAATTTAAATTTCTTAGCATCCCCCTCCCCTCAGCAGTATGTATGATTATACAAAAGACACAAGAGTAAATAAGACGAGTTTCCTCTGTGTAGTCTTGCTGATTTCCAGCAATATTATACACCCTTTCAATTATAATTCTCTTCTATTGAGAGGGTATAATTTAAGTAAGCTTCCCATTCCACAATAAGGCTTTTCATTCAGCTGAGTTATTAATAGGGTTTTTAAAAAATACATCATACACTGAGAAAATGGATGGTCAATCACTGTTCCCCTTCCCTTATGACTCTAATCGAGTTGTGCTTTCTACTCTAACAACTGGTGCTCATTATCTCCAAAGCTATTCTAGGGTAAGCGGCACTTAAAATCCATGGATTCAGTTTCCCTTCTTTGCAACAATGAAACCTCAATCCGATCTGCCCAGCAGACTGTCCGGCATCTTGTTTTCTGTCTTGCTAGCTTTCAACCATCTACTATGATTGCCATCTCATCAGCAGAGCTTTAAATATTTCAGTGCAATGGCTGATTGTCCTGTCCTGACACTGTTGTACACTGCCCCATCAGCATCATCTATAGTAGTGAGAAGGGCTCCAAGATGCATCACAGAGCAGGGGGGAAAGGAGGTAACCACAAACCAGATGACTGGAAAGCAATATGGCAGGAGGAGCCACTGCTATCTTGTCTCCCACTGAATTGGGAGACTTAAAGGTGTCTGGGCCCCAAGCAGGGATGGGCTGATCTGTCAATTTCAGTTTCCCACAGTTTCTTATTTTCCCACTCTTAAGTTCGGTTCTCCACATTCCAACACCTGTTTGTGATTTATTTGTTTCTAAAAGCCTTTATGAAAATTCATCAGCATTTCAGCTCAAAATTATCCTAATATATATGTATATATTTGTCTAATATAGACATTTTTGCAAACCAATGTTTGCTAATATACTGCACTTCTGTATGCTATTTTCAATAATATGTACATTTCAATATGTGCATTTTTGACTGGAGAATAGCATCACAAATGCAAATGTATTTATTTTATTTATAAAAATATTTATATACTGCAGTTTTATTTTAAAAACTAACATGGTTTGCAACAGTTATCAACATACCCATACGCTAAAAGGCATACAACAATTAAAAGCACTAGCTGACTGTTAAAGCAATTATTTTACTTGTATGCATAAGCCTGGTGGCATAAAAAAGTTATCAGCAAACATTTAAAAGTTACATTAAGATGGCTGTGTTTTGGTTTGCACATTGTTGTTGGAAAGGGAGAATTAGATAGGTTCGCCTTTAAATGTGAACGGAATTGAATTTCTTCCTCATCCTTAGTTGCAAGGGCATAACTCTAGCATCTACCTGTTTGGGAGGCAAAATCATAATAGCAGTCAGCATTCCTATCTGGGAACAGGACACCTACCATTTTGGATTCTCAGTGGGCTGGAAATCTGATGCTGGCATGAACAGAAACACTTCAAGTTGACTTTGATGGAGAAGGCAAAATCCAAGTGGCCAAGATTTCTACTGAGGGACATCTGAGGGCATGTTAATACCGTTTCCGTTTTTTAAAATAGGCTCTCCAAATCAGTTGTGTGCCACAGATTCAATACAAAATAGTTTTCAAATACTTTTTTAAAGAGAGGTTGGTCAGGTAAGAGCAGCTCTAAGGAACTTATGAGGGCAAGCAATGTGGTGCCCTTCAGATGTTTAGAGCAGCAACTCCCATCAGCCCCGCACAGTGTGGACAATGGTCAGTGAGGATGGGAGTGGTGCTCAAAAACCTCTGGAGGGCACCACTTTGACTATCCCTGACATCAAGACACCAGGGCTCCTCCAGCATTGCATTTCTTACATGCTCAGTAGACTCTGCAAGGGAGATGTGTTAGCCCATGAAAGTTTGCTTAGGACACTTTGTTCATTTTGAGAAAAGTGCAAGTGATGGTGTCTTGGCAACCTAGCAAAGGTACAGTGTACAATTTTTTGTTGGGGGCAGGAAAGGAGTGAGTCTAATTTGGGGCAATGAACAATCTGTCCCAAATTAACTTTCGTCATAAGGGCTGGATAAAACACACAAGTTAAATAGAATCACATAGAACATATGATGAAGGAAATAAGATATGGTGAAGGGAATGTGATACAGAAGACTGGAGCCTGGATAGGGAAGGACAACGGCGGAATGGAGAGTTCAGAAAAGATTTTCCTTGATGCCTCATTTCCGAATCGCTTATGTAATCTTCAAAACCAGGAGTTAGAGGCTGGAAGCATGAGATTAGCATTGCTTCTCATGCAATGGCAGAAGTCTATTCATTATTGAAGCCCATAAATAAAGACACAGATCAGGTGTTGGATAAGAGTAGAGTATTATTATTATTATTATTATTAATTGTCCTCGTCATCCTGGCATTTTCGTATTTTGTTTTAATAATTTTTTAAAATAATAATAATAATCCTGGCATCAAGTATTTTGGGGTACCAATTTTGTCAGCAATTCTTCGCTCAGCATTCAGGCTGCTTCTGATACACCTGTGGACTTTAGGCGAGGCTTATCTAACAGCAGGGGTGCTGCTCCCAGAGAAGATGAAGCTCACATCACTACACTTTGGTAGGAGGCCTATCCATACTATGCTACATTTAACTTCTGTTAGCAGCTTTAGTTATCAGCAGTTGTTAGCAAACTTGAGTGAGTATTATTTGTTTATTTAATGTATGCTCAAGGCAGCATACACAGTCCTCTCCTAAATCAATTGCATAAATTGGTTGTTGAGACCCTTGTGTCAGACTCAATAAGACATTTTTGCCCGTCACATACCTAGACCATTTGACCTCACACTACATGTGTGTGCCTCAGTGGGATTTGACACAGAACCATGAGCTATCTTGGGCGCTGATGAGAGATGGCTGAAAGTGTTCTCCCTGCCTCCTTTCATAAGCACTTGGGTCTCACTTCTGCCCAAGCTTAGAAAACAGCATAAGGGAAATATGGTGGCAGTCTTCCTAAGTGTCCCCTTGCAGAGCTGGCCAACCCAGACTGGCAGTTGTGGCAGGAGAAGAGAAACGCCTTTCTTTTCCTGTCCTACTGTTCTGGAATTTAGAAATAATGAAATACACAATTCAAAACAAACACAATGCACAAAATAATAAAAATAATAATAGTAAGGGAAAACTAAATTAAAGGCAACTGTTGTAAGAGCAGCAGTCACCCAAATGCCAGTCAAAGATAAAACTAAACATTAAAGAATAGCAATAACTAAACATTAAAAGTATTTAAAACACTGACATGCAGATGTCTTCAACAGAGATCTTAAAAGAGGCAGAAGGAAGAAGCTTGACAAGTCTTCATTTGGAGGGCATGACATGGCTCTGGTGCCGGAACCACACAGTAGACCACATCTCTTATACCTTCCTACCTGTTCCCACATGGGAAAGAGAGCAGGACCCTGACATTGATCATAAAGCAGGTGGTTCCTATGTGCCTGAATTCAACTCCATAAACCCAGGAAAGAAGTTCTATAGGAGGGCAGAGAAACCTTTTCAGTCTGAGGACCACACTCCCTTTTGGGCAAGGGGCTGCATGCCAGTGGTGGGCTGGGTCAGGAGCAAAAGGAGGAAAAGCAACACATGTAAATTTCACCTTTGAACAGCAAGCTAATTTCTTCACACACCCTTCACTAGGCTCCATTCAAACAAGCAAGATGCACTAGCAGAGTTCAAAGACACATTGCAACCAAGCGTAAGCACTCAAGGAGTGTGCAAAGCAGAGCAGGTGAGGAGTGTGGCCTGGGGAGAGAGGGTGTGGCTGGAGAGCAAGTGTGACATGGCATGAGACCCAAGGACCAGATAAGCCTGCAGGGCTGCATTTCCTCTCCCGCCCCAGCCTGAGGTCCCCGTCAATTTGGTATGGACTACAAGCACAAGATTATACAAGGTTCACGTAGGATTCAAGCGACAGAAGTTGTGGACTGAATCTCAGAATTTAGGGTAGCTGAGATAGCACAAAGGCTCCATGCGCAAGCTGATCCAAAGCGAAAATTGGGCGTAAGCATGTAATATGCTGACAGCACCAACTTGCCTCTTGCTACTGAGTCAGCTGGACAGATTTCTACAGTTTCCCATATCTTCTGGAATGTTTGCAAGCACTGTCATGAGGGCAGAAAACTCACAGAGCGCAACAGCTCAGTATCCTGTGTCATCAAAATGGGGCGCTCCTGGAGTGATAACTTCAGTAAACTGCAGCAAAACATGTTTCAGGAAGTTTTTAATTCTGCATACTAGGCCGCCACCAATATTAATGTAATATTTTCGTTTACCAGCAATTCGCTCAGCAATAAAAAAGATTAAGTCATGTGAAATATTTTCACATAGTTTACAGACCCAGTCATGCAACAACCACAGATCGGCAACCAATGGCCGTGTTTGTACATAACAATAAGCCAGACTTTTTGACATGTCATTGTTTATTGTGTAAGAGCATCATGCTGGTACTCGCTGCCCAATTTGCTCCTGCTTCACTCCTCCCCAGCAGGAGCATGATAAGCAAATCAGAAAGCTTCAGCTTCCTGTTATGTTTGAACCAGAAATCATGGTTTGTTGCTCCCCAACAAGCCATGGCTACAGGTTGGCCAGTGATCGTGGCTTGTTAGAGAGAAATAAACCACAAGCTCTGATTCAGACGTAGCACAAAGCTAAGGCTTCCTCGGTTATTTATCCTGCTCACATCAGAGGAGGTGAAGTGAGTGCACCAGCATGCTGCTCACTCTAGATAAATCACTGTAAGACAGAAAGTCCGGCTTACAATGTGCAAATGTAGCCAGAGTCAAGCATAGCCTTGGTGCAACCTCAACCCAAAAGAGCCAAGCAATCACACCAAACTACAGCTCTAGGTGATGGTCAATCAGAGTAGAAATATACACAAGGGAAGAGTACTGAAGCTGCTGGCCTTACTTCCCAGGGAATAGGGGTCTCATAAGAACTCTCAGCACACTTAACAAATCCAGGATTCTTTCGGGAAAGTCTTGACTGCTTTAAGAGGTATGATACTGCTTTAAATGCATAGCGTGTGGGTGGAGCCCGGAAGTCTGTTTTTATTGCCGTCTCTAATGAATATATAATTTCTGTAAACTACTTAGAATATTGTTTTTTATTAAGTGGTATGTTAATCTTGTTAAACAAATAAAAAAATATGTGGCATAGTGGTTAGTGTGTGAAACTGAACCTGGGAAGACCTGAGATCAAATTCCCACTCAGCCATGAAGGTCACTGGGTGAGCTGAGGCCCGTCGCTCTCCCTCAGTCTAATTGCAGCTCATGAAGTTGTGTAGATAAAAGGCAACACGGTGGAGAAATATGGGTGTTGCCTTGAGCAACTTGGAGTTAAGAGAGGATACAAATGTAATAAACAATTCTATCTATAATAAAGACTGGTTCTGACACCTTTGTCTGCAGGTGTGTATTAGGTTGCAGTCCTAAACTTACTTACCTGGAAGTATAGTTTTGTATTCTGAGTCTTCTTTAGGGAATCCTGAAATACTGTTGGCAGAGTAAACATGTTTGCATTCCAGTGAATGTGCTGTACTGCATGCTAGTCTCCTGTACCTAAGCCAGTGATTTGGTCTCTCTGGAAAATTTTGAATTGGGGGGGGGGATTGCAGGAAAATGCCCTATTCAAATCAGAGGTATGTGCCATAGAGTAATTTGCAATGTTTTTAGTAAGCAAATCTAAAAAAGTTGAAACTGTTAGACCTGCTTAATATTGCATCTGAAGTGGTCATCCGTTCATTGATATTAATGAGCTTATGAAACGGAATATTTTCTGTGGAAAAATAAAACGCCTGGAAATTTTCC
Organism: Podarcis raffonei; assembly: GCF_027172205.1. Taxonomy (NCBI): domain Eukaryota; kingdom Metazoa; phylum Chordata; class Lepidosauria; order Squamata; family Lacertidae; genus Podarcis; species Podarcis raffonei. Next base: position 51,732,192 of record NC_070603.1, read on the forward strand.
CAAAGCGTTTTTCATTTTGGAATATTTTCTGCCCCACACCACTGACCTAAAAGCCATATGCTGTGTGAAACAGGCTTCATTAGCAAACATCATCTGATTTTGCCAAGTCCCCTGTGTCAGGTTTCACAGTGCTAGGACAGTCTGTTAATGTTTATCTGAAGAGAAAATGTTTTTGTTGACTTGTTGACTTTTCTCAATTGTGTACCCTTCTAGTGCCATTTTTCCACATACAGTACAGCCCTGAGATGTGGTCAGGCTTCTTACCAAGATGAAGCAACACACTGGGCCTGCTTAGGACCTCATAATAAGCAAGAAGAGGGGAGGAACCAATCAATAACACTAAAAAACAAAAGAAAAACCACAATGATCTGCCTGCTGTTTGAGTACGATGATTGGTATCCAGCAAGCATAAGGCACCCAAGAACATGTCATGTGGAGTACTACTAGGAGAAGCTCCCTCAATCTAAACTTCATTTTTCTAAACACTGAAATATCTACTGAGTTTGAATCTACTTTAAAACATACTTCAAGACCCAAGATACACTTCATTGCAAGGAGGCTGTAATAGTAGTGTTTTTATTGCTTTCTCTTCTCCTTCCACACTTATTCAGTTTGGAAAGTCCATGGGACGCGGGTGGCGCTGTGGGTTAAACCACAGAGCCTAGGACTTGCCGATCAGAAGGTTGGCGGTTCAAATCCCTGCGATGGGGTGAGCTCCCGTTGCTCGGTCCCTGCTCCTGCCAACCTAGCAGTTTGAAAGCATGTCAAAGTGCAAGTAGATAAATAGGTACCGCTCCGGCAGGAAGGTAAATGGAGTTTCCGTGCGCTGCTCTGGTTCGCCAGAAGCGGCTTAGTCATGCTGGCCACATGACCAGGAAGCTGTATGCCAGCTCCCTCGGCCAATAAAGTGAGATGAGCACTGCAACCCCAGAGTCGGTCACAACTGGACCTAATGGTCAGGGGTCCCTTTACCTTTACCTTTAAGTACCTCACCCTTCAGATTGTCCAAATTACCTGTGCTCTTGATTCTCCACCAATTTCCCTCCTTCATGGGGACCTCAGTGTTAAATAAGCCCCCCAACAAAACATGTGTTTCAAAAGGGTGGGAATAGTGCAGAGCGTTGAGTTTTACAGTATCCCAGATTCGTTGTCCTAGAAGGTTCCTCTCCTTACATTCTGTTTCATAGTGCTCTGTCCATTCTTGGGCCAGAAACCCTAGTCTGAGCTCAATGGACCAGTGGTCTGATTCCATCAAAGGCACCTTTCTGTATACAGGAACAGGAAGCATGTTCCATAATTACAACACATGTTTACTCAGCAGTAAGTCCCACTGTGTTCATTGGTGTTTACTCCATTGTAAATCCATTTAGGATTGTAACCTATGGGTAAATGAAGAGATACAGGAGACAATCCATGATTGCTTTCCTATCCTGTTTGGAAAGAGAGCTGCTCTGAGCCTATCCCTTAAGTGTACTTGACAAGCAGGAGGGAGAATTGTCAGAGTTCTGCCAGTAGGATTTCCCCTCCAAAGCTTGCAGCAACATGTCCTTCCTCTTGCATCCAAGTTCAGGAAGGGCCGGGCTTTTGAGTCCCGTAATAACTTGACCTGAGTAAAAACAAGCCTCAAGCCTGACGGAGGCACAAGTTGAAAGGTTTATGAAGGTGCATTATGGGACGGGAAATATGAATGTGGAAAAAATGCTTTTGAACTGCAGAGCTTTTTTAAAAAATTAAGCAAGCCTTGATCGTATAGTGGTTAGTACTCTGCGTTGTGAACTGCAGAGCTAAGGGGTTTGGCTGTGCTCAGAAAGCAGAGGTACATGGAAGAGTTTTGTGAAAATTAAATGTTGCACATTTTGCAAACAGCATTTCTCATGGGACTCAGCAAATCTTTCACTGGTTCAGCCAGAAAGGAGACAGGCAGGCAGGAGTCTTCTTCTGTGTTTCCAGAGAAAGGAACTTCCCTATCAAGCATGTGTTGAATAAAGACACACCAGCCAGGGCATGCCGTTAATGAATGAGTGATGCCCACTGTGGTGTTTGCTAAGCAAAAAAAAGGGAGTGTAAAACAGCAGAAAGTCCATCAGTGCTTTAATATGTACAAAACAAAGAGAGGCAATCCCAAAGATGTTTTGAGCACAAACAACTCTCCATACATTCCGGTCAACACTATACAATTCATACCACTTGCTCTCACTTTCATTAAGAGTTGTTTGCAGACTTTCGTTCTTGTTTTGAGAAAGGCTTTCAGCCTTTGTTTGTTTGTTTGTTTGTTTGTTTGTTTGTCACGGTGATCAATGTCCGGCCTGCAGACAACACCGTGAACTACCTTACCACAAAAAGATTGCAAATGCCAGTTTCATATCACAATGCAAAGATTGTTCCCTCCCCCCCATACATCATACATGCTTCTCATTACTTTACAATTCTTTTAGCAGCCCCTTGCTTGAAATTACATTGTGTCAGACAATAAACAAAATATAAGTCCATACATATTTATATAAAGTGCTTTGAGTGCGTCCCCAACACACTTTTTTAAAAAGTGAGGCTAGGCCTAAAAGAACAAAACAAGTCCCTCCCCCCCTTCCCCAATGTTTTTCCCATCAAGACACTATTCTAGGAAACTTCTTATTAGAATTCTCAGGGTCTGATCCAAATGTATTTACTGGCTGCCGGCAGCATGAAAGACACCATGATTGGCCAGTAGCTATTTCAAGCAATTAAAATAATAATAATAATGGACAAACACATTCAAAGATATTGAAACAACAACAGTTCTGTGCTAACAGGAAGTCTCTGATATTAAGAGAGCCAAGGAAAATGGCTTCAACTTCCAAGAAGTTGACCTATCACTCAAAGCATCATTTCAGAGAGATGGAAGAACTTTCGCTTTGAATGTCACATGACATGAATCAAACCCAGGCAACTATCTTGGCCCCTTAGATATGCCTGCAGGAAGAGGGAAGAGGCAAAGAGGTCTGCCCTGACACCACACAAGGTTGTTAATGTAGAAAGGGGACAAGAACTCGTTGAAGGAAGACAAGGCATTCTCTGATGCCTGGGATTTCTAAACCACTGCTGCTTGAGTTTTGAAGTTGGCTTGTTTCAGCAAACCATAGCTAAGATTAACCAGTTTAGAATTGGGGCATAATGCTAAACTGCAGTAACTAGAAATGGATGTGAAATCTTCTCATCTCCTTCTCAGGGATGTGCCAGAGGAGGAGAGGTGCACAAACCGAAGGCAGCTCATTCCCATCATCATAAACCATGGTTTACTGTGATTTATAAATTTATCTGTGGTGAACTCATGTCCTTAAAAGTGCTGGGGGTGGGTTTCAATATTGCAAACATAAGAAATATATATATAGTATTATGTTTTACTCGTTGCAATTTCCCTGATGTTTACAGCGGGGGTAGGGGTGGGGGAGGGAATCTCTAGTTGTTCTGGGGAGCTTAAAATAGCACTCTGTTCCCAAAAGATTGGGAAGGCCTTCACTTCAGCTACCCAGATGCTAAGTGGAGGAATTAGAATAATAATGAGCAGATAGGCAGACAAACAGGAAATGAAAATGTGCCACTGCCTTGTAGAGAGGCAGCAGATTGCATTATATCCTCTGCTGTGTCAGTCTTGGGCACTTTCACATCCCCTTGTCAATCATGCCCTGAAAATAAAGTTGTGCATGGAATGGGGGAGGGTTGTACTCATGTAAAACATCAATAGTTGGATCATCTGCAAGTTTATTCTGTGTCCTGACAGGACCAAAGACCCTGACGACATAACTTGGCACTTGTCTTCCACCCACTGCAGACTTCCTACCCCCCTCTTTCTTGCACCTGTTGACTCATGCATCATATCAGGTTCCCATCTGACAGCCCTGGAGCTGACATAAAGGAAACTCAGAAGAAAAGGAAAGCAACATGTCAGAAAATCTAGCAAACCAGAAACCAGGGAAATCAAAACCAGGCTGAGCTGACTCAGCGTTTCTCCATAAAAAGGGATCCTATGCTCCAGCTCCCAGGAAGCTGGGTATAGGACTGGCAGCCTTAGAAAGTCTTCTATGGAACATCCAGCATTTTATAGAGAACTATCAATTAAGGAATTTCTATAGGCTGTTTCAAAAGTGTGTCTAAAAATACTGAATCCTTTGAAATACAATGAATCACAATCTTTGTTGCCATGAGCCAAATTAATTTGGAAAAAAACAATGCATACTTCCTTCTGTCTGGTCCCTTCCAACTCCACGATTCTATGAGTCTTCTCCTCTCCCAAGTACGTTAGAAATTAATGGGAGTTAGGCTTTGGTTGCCAGGTGAGGGAGCTCTGTGCCAATGGAAGAAACACAAATGGATTTTTAGGAAGCTGCCTTATATTGAGTCCGATTGGTCCATCTAGCTCAGCTCTGGCAAAGGCACTCCATGGTTTCAGACAGGATTCCTCACCAGCCCTACCTGGAGATGCTGGGACCTTCTGCAGATGCTGCCTTTCTCCATTATTTCATTTTGTTATTCTGTATTTCACTACATCTATGGGTTATGCACGACAGGTCACTGTGTCATATACTACAACCGAAAGAGGCTCACATCCAGAAGTTCACATGGAAGGTGGCCAATGTTTGCTGGCCCACTCATAATGTGTGTGTACACCACAGAGAGAGAGAGAGATACCCACTAAACTGAGTCGGACAGCCTCAGGGAGATGATTGTGCATCCCCAGCAACAGTTTCAGCCTTATTAGTAAAGCTCAGTTCAGATGTGAAAGCAAAAACATTAAGAATAATATTTCAAGAATTATCTCCTGCTTCTAGAATCCTAACAGTTTGGCATTTGTTGTCGTTGTTTGAGATGTTTTTATCTTTTTCGAATCAAAAAGTGACAAGAGTTGTACACCCTACTCAGATCAGGAAACAGGGTGAGTTTGATAGACACAGCAACAAGCTTTGTCACGACACACTTTCAGCTTTTGTTCAAAAGCAGCAGCACTGATTAGTTTTGCAGAAGAGCACAGAATGATTTATGGGCCCAGAACAGAAAAGGAAGGCAGTCTTTACAGAGAACCAAAAGGGGCAAGATGACTGAAGCTGCAAGGGGAAGTGGCTATACAGATCAGTGAACCTGAAATACAAATGGCCACATAAACCCTTTACTTCACCAAAACTCCTCCAGGGCAGGGATGAGGTAGAGCATCAAGCACACTGGGTACTAATTTGACAAATGAAGGAAGAATATAATAGGCCAGGTCAATCCCAGATCTATCCCAGAATTCATTGCCTGTGGGTTCTTGTGGGCTGTGTTTTAATCAAACAGAAAGAGTGGAATTAGTGAAAAGGGAGTGATTACTACCTTAATTATAGTTTTAATGGGTTAATGCCTTTAAAATCATTCCATAAACTTAACTAGTTAGTATGTGGGGGGGTTCCTAAATGAGAACAGCTTGCTAGCTACTTGTTGATCCAAAACCAGCAAAGCACTGCTCTGAGTAATAAATACCTTTACCTTCCTGTCATTGCTGGGCTAGAAGTCAGAGAAGGGCAAATGAAATCATTGGCACAGCAGGTGATTCATCTCCTCTGCCCTTAGAAATGAAATGCTGCTTTATACCCTAATGCAAACTAGGCTTAAACGTATTTCACTTCTAGCTCTCTTGCTGTCACTTTCTGGGTTATGGCAACGGCAGCAAAAAGTTTGGGTTAATGATTTTACAAGGTTTAATGCACACAGGTTCCATGTCATCTAAGCTGACGCCCAGTCCATTTGCCAAGACTCTAATAGGGAACAGTGAGCCCCAATGCAGGACACCAGCATATTTTTGCCTTGGGGAAATTATCATAAATGAACAGCGAGGGAGGACTGGTTTCACTGGAAAGCAACACCAGGTACTCCTTTCACAACTCCATAAGTATCTGGCATTTGAATAGTGCCGGCTAATGAAAATGAGATAAGATCAGGGTTGTGTGGGTAGAAAATAAATACAAATCTAAATTGAAGGGGAATTGAAAGGGTTTTTTGTGCTAATATCAACAAACATCTGACATTAGTGAGGATTTCAAAGGTAATGCTTGCTGCAGCGAAGAACATGTTCAGGAAACTTGGTCACTACTACGGACAATATTCTGAAAACAAAAGTAAACACTTGACTTTACAGATTCCTAAGCACTCTACAGCCAACCCTAACTTCTTGCCTTAAAACAGTCTTTAAAGCTATTGTTTTCCGACGAAAGGGTGAGCCATCAGTAGCACCAAATTCCTTCTTGCGTGTAGGGATTTCAGTTTTAGGAACAGCAGCTCAGTTCAATATTATTCCTACACCTGTGAGGTAGATGAGTTTGGTAACACTACATCACAAGAATAAACTCCTTTGTAGGCTAACCCCTGCATTGTCTTAACCCTTGGTGGAAGAAGGGGGCTCTAATATGCACATATACAAATCCACGGATGCCCATCCTTAAACATTTCCATAGACTGCTAAACTACAGGGAAGCTCCCACATTCTGGGTAAACCTTGGCTTGAGTGCGGCTGCCAGACAGCCACTACATTCTATTCTCTGCACTTTGCAATGACAACAATCACGACAAGAGGGAGTCCCCTGTGCTAGGCTCGGTCTCCTGGGAGTTAATGCTACCATGCAAGACAGTACCTTTACAGTGCAAAAACTCTTCCCCAGCATGGGGGCTTCCTTCTTCGCACAGCAGTTCGCTAGCCTTCTCTTGTCCCATATGATAGCCATTGTGATCCCCATTGAAATCGTTTTTCCCATTGCTGTTGGAATATCCATTGACGTACATTTTCAGGGCAGACCTCCGGAAGCAAAGGATCTCCTGGAAAGCATACCTGAAGTCTGGGCTTCGGCAGTAGATCAAAGGGTTGAAGGCCGAATTGACATATCCCACCCAGTTCAAAAAGATGTACACAAATTTGGGGATGACATCCTCCGAAACGACATGCACAATGTTGACGATGAAGAACGGGAGCCAGCACAGCGTGAAGGTGCCCATGATAATGCCCAGGGTTTTGAGCGCTTTGTGTTCCCTCAAGCAAAACTTGGATGCCCTCCTGTGGATTCCCCTTCCAGCCTGCTGCTCCTGCTGTGAGCTTTGCTGGTGGAACCTCCCTTCGCATTTGCCTATCTTCTTCAGCTGCTTCTGGGCCACCTGGAAGACCCTGGCGTAGACAAAGACCATGACTACCAAGGGCAAGTAGAAGGAGATGATGGAAGAAGTGATGGCATACTCTTTGTTGGTGAAGAAGTCGCAGCAAGTCTCATCGTCATAGCACTCTTTGGCCTTGGAGTCCGTGGCTCTGTACCAGTGCATCTGGATGGGCAAGAAGGAGGTTAGGATAGAAATGACCCAAACCAACAGGATGACCATCCTGGCTTTATTCTTGGTCAGGAGGCTTTGGTACTTGAAGGGGGAGGTGATGGCGAAGTACCTGTCCACGGCAATGACGCACAGAGTCTCGATGCTGGCCGTCACGCACAGCACGTCGATGGCGGTCCAGAACTCGCACCAGAAGTTCCCGAACTTCCACGTGAGCTGGATGATGTGGCTGGCTCCGAAAGGGACCACCGCCAGCCCCATCAGCAGGTCCGCGCAAGCCAGCGACGTGATGAAATAGTTGGTGACCGTCTGCAGCCTCTGGAAGCGGGCGATGGCGGTGATCACCAGCACGTTGCCGAAGACGATGGCCAGCACTATCAGGGACATGAGGATGCCCATGCCCACCACCCAGCTCTCTTCCGAGCCGGTGGAGTTGCCCGCGCTCTGCCCGCTGCTGCTGCTGCTGCTGTTGGCGCCCAGCGTGGCTTGCAGGGCGCTGGCGGCGCTCACCGCTTCCATCGCGCTCGGCCCCTCCGGGAAAGCAGCCGCGTCCGAGCCCTTCTTGCGCGCCGCTCTTACTTGGAGCGCCTCTCGGCAGGTCCGCGCGCGGAGGGTCTGTCCGTCCCGCCGGGTGTGACCAAGGCTCCGAAGCGCCCGGCCGCTGACCCCTTTGCAGGCTCTCTGCTCTCAGTGGCCGCTACGGGCGCGCTGGAGAAGATCCAGGCTTGGCGAGCGCACGCGGAGCTTGGCGGGACCGGGAGCCGCATGCAGCCTGCCGCCGCGGAGGCATTTGTCTGCTCGGACCCTCCTCCCTTTCGTCACCTCCCGACTGCCTAGAACTTGCCCGGAGCCCGTTATGTTGAGAGTGTGGGGGAGTTATAGGAACTCCCAATTGTGACGTCGGGCACCTCCCAGCCAATAGGCGGGAGGGAGGGAGCCACACACAGAGACGGAGCGGCACAGTCGCGGCGCGGGCACCGACGGGCGGCAGCGGATCGCGGCGCCTTCCGATGAGCTGCCCCGCGGCCGCCGCTTGCAGGTGCACGCAGTGAAGGCTCCGCTTTGGTCCGCCGCCGCCGGCAAACTCCCCGGTCCCGCGATCTACCAGCTGATGCCGCTGGCTGCTGTGGCTGCCCCTCGTTTGGGGCGCCTTGTTCCCCAAGCAGCGTCGGCTCCCGAGAGCCGAGAGCTTTGGGAAGAGCAACAGGAGAAGGGCCCGGGTGCGGAATTGTGCGCCACGCCTGGTGGAAAGTGAGGCTCTTGGCGGGAAGGAGAGAGAAGATCCGGACGAGCCGACGAGCCTACTGTTGGGTGGCGGCGGAAGGGAGACTAGAGAGACACACTCCGATCTCTTTCTCTGCAGCGCGCACTGTCCTCAGCCACTCTGCTTTACAGCAACGCTGCCCACCGCTACCCGAATTCAGACCCCATACATACCCCTGCTTGGGAAACACACCCCTATTCCATAATGTTTGCAATCCGCAACAATACCCTTTTGCCATCCCTTCTAAACCCGATGGTCGGCTTGTCCCTAGTTCTTCCAACTCATCCCGTTTTCTTGTGTTCGCCTCTACTGAAATAATGGCCCTATTTTGACTACGGGAGAGTTCTGTGTTAGAGCGTTGCTTTGCACGCATGGAGTCCCAAGTTCATTCTGCAGCATCTCCAAGTAGGGCTTGGAGAGGACCTTTGTCTGGGATGCTAGCGAGCTACTGCTAGTCAGCATAGTAATAAAATAAAAAAATACTGAACTGGGTGGACCACTGATCTGACTCATTAACAGGCAATTTTCCTATGAGCTGAGGCAGGGCTTAAAATGTTACTCTACTACACATTCTGCTGGTTTACCAAAGCGAAGCATTGTTTGAGATTCCAGTCCTTCCCTTTGAATGGGGTGGGACTACCCAGATAGTAAACATTACTGAACGTGTTCCAGTTGCTGCTAAGGAATAAGAAGTGCAAGCAGATCCACTGTGAGTTTAAACCATTTTTAAAAGGGGGGAGAGGAAAGGAAACAATTAAGGTCACTTGGCTAATGGTTAAACAGTTAAGTTCAGTTGCTAATGCGAGTGGCTCTGTGGTCTAAACCACAGAGCCTAGGGCTTGCTGATCAGTGGTCGGCGGTTTGAATCCCCGCAATGGGGTGAGCTCCCGTTGCTCGGTCCCTGCTCCTGCCCACCTAGCAGTTTGAAAGCATGTCAAAGTGCAAGTAGATAAATAGGTACTGCTCTGGCAGGAAGGTAAACCGCATATCCGTGTGCTGCTCTGGTTCTCCAAAAGCAGCTTAGTCATGCTGGCTGTACGCCGGCTCCCTCAGCCAGTAAAGCAAGATGAGCGCTGCAACCCCAGAGTCGTCCGCAACTGGACCAAATGGTCAGTGGTCCCTTTACCTTTACCTTTTGCTAACAGAAGAGTCACAATGGCTCTGTGCCATTTCCAAGATTGGAGGCAGCATGCTTCTGAATACCAATTGCTAGGAAAGAACAGCGAAAAGGGACTATCCAAACTGCTGTAAAGGTACTTGTAATGTACAATCACCTCACAAAGCCCCAAATAATATCCACTCTGTTTTCGGCAGAGAGAGGTGCTGCTATAGTTCTCACAGTTACTCCATACGAAACTACTGCCTCAGGCAGCCGCAGCAGTGCTGCTATGCATGCTTTGCCGAGAGTAAACTTTACTGAACACAGTGGGAATTACTTCTGTGTGCTCTTAAAGAGGGAACATTTTCCAGCCTAGGAGGGTATGGCAGTGTCATACACTGGTCTATCTAGTCCACTATCATCTGCTATTTTGACTGGCAGCAGCTCTCCCAAGATCTCTCATGTGGAAAAGATCTTCCACATTCATAATAATGGAGATCCTGCAAAGCATGTTCTCTGCCCCTGTGTTATGGCTCCTCCCCAATCTCTGTTTTCCTTGGTTGTGTGTGTGTGAATGAAACTGTAGAGAAAACACTACAGGGGGTAGAAGGCCACCCAATGGCTGCATTCACACATTAATAAGCCAGGCTTTCTGGGTGAGAATGGTGTATTATGAATGAGTAGCAAGCTGGAGGATGCTGCCTGATCACTCCCACTTTACTCCTCCTTTGGCGTGAGCAGGATAAATAAGCCAGAAAGCCTTGACTTTCTCTTATGTCATGGTTTGTTGCTCACTAACAAGCCATGATCAATAGACCTGATGCCACTGTTTGTAGTTGGTTTGCTGGATGGTCGTTCCCCATGCCTAGCAGCAGTTGCCTGTATGCCTGCCATTGGAAGCAGAATGGTGAAGTAAATGGACTTTGATCTGGTTCAACAAGGCATGTCTAACATTAATGGCGTGGAACAAAAAGTCACCTGCTCTGCATTCCACTTTGCATTGCTGTTGCATAACAAATCGAAGTGGGATAATGTCTTAGCTGTAGACATGTAGAGTAACATAGCACCAGAAAGAATCTAGGGGGGCCCTTCATAATATGGAGCTGCAATTCCCCACAGCAAACAGACATAGTCCAGCTGGGAAATATGCCCCTCGCCCCCGTTCCAGTGCCAAGTAAGGGTCTCACCTGCAACACTGGTGATTATTTATATAATTAACCTGGGATGAAAGGTCAGGCGCCATTGCAACTTGGACTGAAACATGCAGAGGAAGGGGCAATATTTAGAAGCAAGAAGGAGGAACTCTCCTAAAATGATGACACATTCCTCAAACTTCTGCTTACTTTCAGTGATACTGCTGTGGCCCTAGAGAACCTTTCTGCCATATGTTAAGCATATCCCATTAACAGTAACATATGGATTTTATCATCATTTGGATAATGCTGTCTTTCACATTTTTAGGGTATATAGAAGGAAGGGTTTTCTTTTTAAAAATTCTTGAGAGAATAATGAGCAAGGAATCAAGTTTGGAAGTTATGTGATACATTTTAAGGATGTTGTTGTTCCATTGTGTTCTAGGGCTAAATTAAGTAATACAAGTAGAACCTGTTTGGCTGCCTCCACATTAAGAAGAGAGATAAATAATCATATCAAAAAGTAAATGAATAGTGTGGTATTTAACTAAATTTAACTCAGAGCAGACCCATTGAAATTAATGGACCTAACTTCATCATGTTCTTCCATTTTAGTGGGCCTACTCTGAGTATCACCCTCTCCTCTCCTCCCTCTGCTAGCCTGTATGCTCCTCTTTGTTGTCACTGCTGTATTTTGGTGTTGATATAAAGTAAATACAAGACTCATATTTTTAAAAAACAAAAACAAAATTCTCAGAAGGAAGTGACATTTGTACTTGGACTGAAATATGCAGAGGAAGTGGCGTTATTAAGAACCATGAAGGAAGAAATGTCCTAAAGTGAAGGTACATTACTTGAACTTTTTTGCTTGCTTTCTAACAGACCAGTTATGCAGCTAAGGGCCCAAATAACCTTTTTATCCAATTGTAAAGAGATTGTAAGGTTGGGCAAGAGGTGATTAATTGAACAGGGACTGCCTAATACCTTCCCTTCATTAGAGTGGCTGATTTCTCTCAATAGCTGGCCCACGGTGATTAGGAAATAGTTGGAGACTACTCTGAAAGGCTGAGCTGCTTTGGCAAAAGAGCATACTTGTCCTTCCACTCCGTAAGCTAAGGTTGATAATAATCTGTGTGAGAAGAGAAACTGCAGCTGGGTTGCCTTATTATTATTATTATTATTATTATTATTATTATTATTATTATTATTTATATACCGCCCTATACCCAGAGGTCTCAGGACGGTTCACAGAAAAGATCAACATAAGAACCACACTATATATAATCAAAATAAAAACAACAACCCAATCACACACACGCCACACACCTGCTGACTTCTAACTATAGATCACTATTATGACTCTCATTTTACATACCCATGAAAAAGCGGTTGTGTCCACTAGCCCAGAGACAGTTGAGTTTGGGCTCTGCAAGCATCTTACGATACTGGCTGTCCCTAAAAGAGATCTGATGTGGGAGCTGTGGATTGCAGCTGCCTAGTGGAGTGCTTCAGCTGCGAATCTCCACCTGTGCTCAACCAGCATATTTACAAATAAATGCAGACCAATAAGCTTCCAGCGACCTTCCAAAGGAAATGAAACCTGGGTAAGTGCTGCACCACTGGAACTTCTCATCACTGCAGAAATCCCACCCTAAAAGCTATAAAATCACAGGCATGTAAAAGCCCCCACCTCCCTTCCAAAAAACCCCATTTAGTCAAACCTCAAGCATATTATTATATACATACATATTGGTTGTTAGTGGCATGGACAGCACCTTGTGCTCTAGTTAGACACAGAGCTAGACTCGGTGATATACCCACTCAGAAAGGAGACTCCTGTGGAGGGCTGGGTGTGGAATTTGGGGTGTGGACCTCCAGTTTCATATATGTTGGCTATTTAGAACCCAGAGTTTTAAATCATGTGTGGAGCTTCCACAAATACAAAAGGCTCCCTACCTCAGAAGTTCACCCTCCAACTGATGGAGGGCAATGCAGGCAGCAACAGAGGGGGCAAAGCTTAGCACGTTCATCCCTGCTACTTGCATGAGTAGGTGTTGTGGGTATTGTTACAATGCCCAGAGAGGGCAACAGTCATCCTTCCCAGCTGCTATAATGTGAGTATTCTAGAATGTCACTATGTAGCCAATAGCAGAGAGAGAGAGAGAGAGAGAGAGAGAGAGAGAGAGAGAGAGAGAGCAGGCATTTTTTATTTTCATCCTCTTGTATCAGTTTGGGGCTTAGCACCATATCTAGTTAAGGATCTTAAGCTTCTTGAAGGATAATTAAGACTGAAGTTATCACAGCTATTTGCAGCAAATAATTAAACATAAAAGGAAATATATCCTGTCCTGGTAAGGTAGCACATTCTTCTGGGAAAATCTACTAGATGCTATTCCATTTCTCAACCCAGTTGGTATCATTGACTGTAAGAATGGTGACATCCAAAACCACCAAACACCCAATGTTGAACAATCATGTACTTTGTTGTCACTGCTGTCTAATAGCTGGAGTCTGTTATGTCATCACATGGGACAGCCAGGAACATGTCTTGCCACAGTCCCCTTAACTTCCTCTCCTCAGCTGATTAAGCAGTAGCAGTGAGCACATGCAAGTGGTTTTGCTGTAGCAAGTTTTGATAAGAGAGCAAAATGAATCTGTTCTACTCCCTAAAATTGCAGAATTGATCACAAATGTAACCATGGCATGTAAAGGGAGAAGTCCAGAGTACCACAGGTCTACTTCAGAAAGCTGCATCTTCATCATCCAGCACAGCAAGGAGGTGGTGTGTTTTCATCAACTGCTCACCTTGCCAGTTGGGCAGGTTGTTTCTGAAAGGTCTTAGATCTGCCGCTTCATGTGGACATTGTGATTCCACTCCAAACATGCTGGGTTCTTTACATGCTCTGTATCTGCAGTTGGGGACAGTCTTGTTTCTGGATACCAGTTGCTAGAAACTGCAGGAGTGGAGAGTGCTGTTGTGCTCAGATCCTGCTTGTGGACTTCCCATAAGCAGCTGGTTGGCTGCAGAGAACAGGTTATTGGTCTGTTCCATCAACCTTTTCTTACATTATTATCACAGATTTTGCTGCAGCAAAATCCAGCCATATCCCTATTCCAGTGGAGGCTGGTCTATTAGGGCGAATGGGACATTGCTCCACCTACCTCAGCCCAGCCCCCATCCACCTGCCTTATTACAACCAGTCCTTAGCTCAGGGTTGCTCTTGTAGAACTCAGCAGAGAGGATGGTGAGAAGCCTAGAATTTGTGGAATCCTCCTGTCCTTAGCTCTGGCTCCACATACTGTTGACCTCTTTGCCTTCCACTCTGCAATGTGCACCAACCACCACTGCCATGTTAATTCTCCAAGCCACAACTTTGGTCTGAAGTAGCCCACCAAGGGGAACTCTCTCCCTTGTATTTTGCCTGCCTCTGCAGTGCCTTATCTGATACCACTGTGGGAATATGTAGAATACATGCAATAGCACCTGGTGCAGGTGTAACACAGTAGATGTCTCTGAAGCAGGTAGCAAGACCCTCATGATAATCTTCTACAGTGATTAGAGTGTTGGACCTGGGAGACCAGGGTTCAAATCCCCACTCAGCCATGAAGCTCATTGAGTTATCTTGGGCCAGTCACTGTCTCTCAGCTGAACATACCTCACAGGGCTGTTGGGAGGATAAAATATAGTGAGAACTATGCACACTGCCTTAAATTCATTGGATGAAAAGATGGTATATAAAACCAAGAAATAAATGAAATAATAAAATCATAAGCCTGGAAATGTCACCAGTGCATCCATCCCTGTGCTATACATAGAAGTTTTCTCACTTCAAGCAAAAATGAGTTAGTAAGATATGACAAATGCAGGAAATTCAAACATGACCACAATTTAACTAGATACCTTTACTTATACATTGAAGAGAAACTAAATATACTGGCAACTTTTTTGTTTTTGCGAAAGGCACACTCCCCTAGCCACCATCACCACCACTCAATGTAATACTTCAATTTTTAAAAACCAGGTCCTATAAAACAGGTATTGCACAAGGTTTTGCAAGTCCAAAGGTGCAACTTCTGGCATGACTTTGTTTACACTCAGTCACAAGAGAACAAAATGGAGCAATACTAGTCTTCACATAAGATGGATTTCAGGAATCCAGGAATCCAGGCCTGCTGTCATTTGAAGAGAGAGACTGAAGCAGTGCTGTGTTGATTGTGTCTCTTTACTAATTAATGTTAGTTTGAACACTCTCAATAAAACACAGGGAGGTAGCTCTTTGCTTGCCTTTATCAAGCAACTACTTTGCTCATAATCATAGTGCCTACTGGTTTACAACAGCCTAAAGAATTGGAACAAGCCAGGACATTCATACAGTAGTCACATGTTTCAGGAAGTTATCTTGTGGTTTTTGGAGATTGTGCTCAGATGGTACTTTGTGTCCTTTGCCTGTTGTTTGTTGGGCTTCATTGCCTTGGCCACTCATCTGAAAATGCAAATTTGCTCCCATCAGGAGCCAGGGTGACTTGATGATTAATATTCTGGATCTTAAAAGGTAAAGGACCCCTGACAGTTAAGTCCAGTCACGAACGACTCTGGGGTTGTGGCGCTCATCTCACTTTACTGGCTGAGGGAGCTGACGTTTGTCTGCAGACAGTTTTTCCAGGTCATGTGGCCAGCCTGAATAAACCAGAGCAGCGCACAGAAATGCCATTTACCTTCCTGCCAGAGCAGTACCTATTTATCTACTTGCACTTTTTGGCATGCTTTCAAACTGCTAGGTTGGCAGGAGCAGGGACCGAGCAATGGGAGCTCACCCCGTTGTGGAGATTTGAACCACCGACCTTCCGATCAGTTTAGACCACAGCGCCACCCACGTCCCATATTCTGCATCTTGGTGCCTGGTTAAGTTCAAGTTTTTAAGCCTGGTCCCACAGAATAACCTTGTGGGGGGATCATTCTGATGGTGATCAAGTCAGTGGTCCCCTCACAGTGATCCCTCTGCATGCAAAAGGTCTGGCTCTGACATCACCTGTTGTATGTATATATGCATGTATTACATTTGTATCCCACCATTCCTCTGAGGAGCTCATAGTTCTCCCTCTTTCCATTTTATTCTCTCAACAACCCTGTAAGACAGGTTAGGTTGAGAGACAGTGAGTGGCTCGAGGTCACCCAGTGAGCTTCATGGCTGAGTGGAAGTTAGAATGCAGGTTAGTCCAACCCATAGCTGTCAACATTTCCCTTTTTTTAAGGGAAATTCCCTTATTCCGAATAGGATTCCTCACAAGAAAAGGGAAAAGTTGACAGCTATGATCCAACCTGCCTGCCACTCTGCCACACTGGCTTTGGTAGTTCTTTATTGTTACCTGCAAATCTCTCAAAGTTCACTGTGTTTATTCTTTTGAAAGAACGTTCTCATTAACAAAGCTGCTTAGGGCTCCACATTGCACACATCCACTACTTTGGACGTTCCCAAACTCATGGTGGGTTGGGCACAGCTGACCGAAGATCCTGGTCCTGCTGTCCTCAGGACTTAAATTAGCTTCCTCATTGATTTCACTGAAAGTTCTGCAAAAAGGGAGTGCTATTTTAAGTAGTCGTACATGTGACACATACAAACAATACACAACAGCTTGATGAGAGCCAGTCGAGCTTTCTGAGCATTCCTGTGTAGTGGCTGAAAAAGTGTCAAATGCTTTTGGGTGTTGTTAAGGATTTGAAAGGAAGATTGGGAAAGGGATCTGGATTTTGCATAGCTCCCCCCCTACACACACACTCTCTCACACACCCGTTCACTCACCCTAACTACGATAAGAGTGCATACAACTCAATGCTGAAAATGATGCTCTTGAGCAGGCAAGTATCACAGCACGATCACCAGCTTTTACTCAGAAATATGCCTGTCTTTGTGTTCCAGTGCTGGTTACCAACCCACCCCATCCCAGTTCACAGAGGTCAGGGTTTGGTTTGGTTTGTTGAGGGGCTGGTAGAAGCAGATATAGTACAGTGATAGGGATGGACAAATCTGCTCATTTCAGTTTCTCTCAGCTAAGGCCTAGTACAGGACAGGGATGGGTGAAGAGGTCAGTTTTGGTTTCTCTTGTTTCTCATATTTCCAGTCAAGCACAACGGTTCATGTTTCTACACCACTTTTAAAAAAGAAGCCCTGGTGAGAGTTGGTCAGCATTTTAATGCAATTTTTTCCTATATGCATTTTTAGATGCATTTTTGCCTAATATACATATTTTTGCAAGCAGTTTCCCCTAAGATAATGCATTTTTGTATGTTATTTTCAGTAATATTTTTATTCTCACTTACGAACACATTACTTGGCTAGAGAACTGCATCCCAAACTTTGGAAAAGTACAAATTGTGAAGGATGGCCCTGTTTTGGTTTGCAAATTTGGTAGGTTTACCTTTAAATGTGAACTAAGTCAAACATCTCCCCCACCACCTTGGACCTGAAGGAATCTGCAGCTGAATTGAAATGGCCAACTGTTTTCAAGTGCAAGGAGTTTGTGTGTTTGTTGTTTTTCAGGCCCCTCACCACTGAAGTTCCTTAGCAACATGACCAGTTTGTAAAACCAGATGAATGATCTCAAAGCAATATAGGAAGTTGCAGTAGCAGTGTAGGCACTGGGTAGGCCACAGTATCATATCTGCTTTCACAAGTCACATTATAAAGGCATATATGAACAAATCAGAAACTATTAAAATGAGAGAACAAGGGAGAATTATACTAAGAGGTTTAGAATGCTATATGTTTGACAATAAGGTTTGGTATGTTTGCATAGCAAAAAGATTTAACAGGATACAATCATTTTGACAGATTTATAAGTCTACCAAAAAAAAAAAAGTTTTCCTTTCTTGCATGTCTCATGAAGTTATGGATTGGCATAGACCAGGGTGGGTGGGGTTGTTGCACAGGTCTTGGATTAATGAACCTTCTGATCTTTCTAGATCAGGCATAAGCAAACTCCGGCCCTTCAGATGTTTGGGACTACAATTCCCATCATCCCTAGCTAACAGGACCAATGGTCAGTGATGATGGTAATTGTAGTCCCAAACATCTGGAGGGCCAGAGTTTGCCTATGCCTGTTCTAGATGCTGAAACCTACTTACCCGGTATCACTCAGACTTCCTTATTTTCAAGAGCTGGTTTTTCACATGCCTTGATGTGTGGCTATAAAGTAACTGATGCCATGAAACTATCCCTGGAATGTTCAGTTCTTGGCAGCAACACAAGACTTGAACATCAAGTCCAGCTCCTGCTTGACATGGAAGGGAGTGGGGTCAGACAAATGAAATGGCTGGAGATTTCCATTTGCACTGCTTTCCCTGCTGGGAATTGGTAGCCTCCGCTGAGACATAAAGGCCAGGAGATACCTCCCACCTCTGCTGTCCTTCTTCCCACAAGTGTAGCATGCAGCATTTAAGGGGCTTGTGGAAACATTCGGTTCCTAAGTCCAAAAATTTCAAGAAATTTTGGATGTCATAAAATCTTGAGGTAAAATCCAGGTGTGGTAGCGACAGTGAAGAAGACTTTCTTTACTGCCTCTATTGCATCTGCAGAAAACAGCAGCAGGAGACTCTTTCAGGTATTTTGCAATTTAGTGGAACCACCTGCTCCATCGGGGCCCAGTATGGGCCACATGATCTCCTGCAATGATTTTGCAAAGTTTTTTGCAGATAAAGTCACTCAGATTTGGGAAGAGGTAGACTCCACAATGGGAGTAGGGCCGGGGCGGGAGAGTGCTAGAGTCCTGTCTAGTCAAGTTGCGTGGGATCAGTTCCAATCTGTTACCTCTGAGGATGTGGACAGGCTGCTTGGACAAGTGAAACCAACTACCTGATTCCTTGATCCTTGCCCATCCTGGCATATAAAAGCTAGCTAGGAAGGGCTGGGCAATGGGCTTCTCGGGGTGGTGAATGCTTCTCTCTGTGAGGGAGCCTTTCCAGACCTGCTAAAAGAGGTGGTTATCAAACCGCTTCTTTAAAAAAATCTTTAGATGCGGCCAATATGGCCAACTATCGCCCAGTCTCAAATATTCCATTCTTGGGCAAGGTGATTGAGCAAGTGGTTGCTAAACAACTCCAGGCACGCCTGGAAGAAGCGGACCATTTGGATCCCTTCCAGTCGGGATTCAGGCCTCATCATGGGACTGAAACTGCCTTGGTCGCACTGGTTGATGATCTCTGGTGGGCTAGGGACAAAGGTGAGAGCTGTTTCCTAAGTTCTGCTGGATCTCACAGCAGCTTTTGACATCATCAACCATAACATCTTTCTGGACTGTCTAGAGGGGCTGGGAGCTGGGGGCACTGTTATACAGTGGTTCCGCTCCTTCCTCTTAGGCCGTGTTCAGAAAGTGGGGCGGGGATGAGTGTTGAGACCCCTGGGCTCTCACTTGTGGGGTGCCTCAGAGTTCTGTCCTCTCCCCCATGCTTTTCAACATCTACATGCAGCCGCTGGGAGAGATTATCAGGGGGTTTGGGCTGGGTGTTCATCAATATGTGGATGATACCCAACTCTACCTCACTTTCAAATCAGAACCAGTGAAGGCGGTGAAGGTCCTGTGTGAGTGTCTGGAGGCAGTTGGAGGATGGATGGCGGCTAACAGATTGAGGTTGAATCCTGACAAGACAGAAGTACTGTTCTGTACTGTTCATTGCGAAGCCCATTACCCATTGTTCTACCCGGACACTGAGGTCCAGCACCGAGGGCCTTCTGGCGGTTCCCTCACTGCGAGAAGCCAAGTTACAGGGAACCAAGCAGAGGGCCTTCTCGGTAGTGGCACCCACCCTTTGGAACACCCTCCCACCAGATGTGAAAGAGAAAAACAACTACCAGACTTTTAGAAGACATCTGAAGGCAGCCCTCTTTAGGGAAGCTTTTAATGTTTAATAGACTATTGTATTTTAATATTTTGTTGGAAGCCGCCCAGAGTGGCTGGGAAAACCCAGCCAGATGGGAGGGGTATAAATAATAAGTTGTTGTTGTTGTTGTTGTTGTTGTTGTTGTTGTTGTTGTTGTTGTTGTTATATTCTGTAAATGGACTAGTTTTGTGTTCCCAAAATAAAGAAATGTTCTCCAGATAATGTAATATGAGATAATGATTGGAGTAAGCAAGAGCAGAATCGGAGTCTCTTTTTCCAGAAGGGACATTTTCTGTATTTCCTGGAAGCTCAGATTTCTGTTGTGTGCAACCTGCTATGGAATCCACACCAGATTCTGAGAAGGGATTAAAGTCATAATGAAGATACCCATAGGCCCTGTGTCGCATAAACAAATGGTTTTCTTCTAAATGGATGGGTGACTTGACTGCTGATTGTGAGTTTGTCTCACCTCCAAACAAAAGAGCTGGGCAAGGAAACTGTACCTTCTTGTGACTGGTTGTTGCGGTAACATAACAATCTTGCCAAGTGTACCTCTTTTGTCCTCTCATTTCTTCTTTTCATAAATATTAGGTGGGGCCACTTGAGATTACCCGAAGCTGTGAATCACTGAAGAAGGAACGCTATTTCTATTTGTTTTTAACTGTTTCCTAGAGTCTAATGCTGACTACACACTATACCTTTAGAGGACATTCAAAGCACCTTTTCCTTCTCAAAGAATTCTGAGCACTGTAGTTTGTCAAGGATTGCTGGGAATTGTAACTCTGTGAGGGATAAACTGCAGCACCCAGAATTCCTTGAGGAGGAAAACGTGCCTCAAATGTGCTTTAAAGGTATAGTGTGTATCTTTTTTTAAAAAAAATATTTTTTATTAATTTTCCAAACCAATTTTATACAGTCAACAAATTATTTTGTACTCATTCTTCAATTTTTGACTTCCTCAGTTTCTCTGTCAATCTTTCGTGAAATTTCTATTTATTAACGCATTTCTGAACATAATATTGCCTTTCCCAACTCCTTTTCCTCTTACTCTCTTTTTTGCAATATCTCTTACTATCTCACAGAGTCTCTTCAAAACCAACAAGCGTTGTCTGTACATCACATATATTTTTCAGATATTCTGTAAATTTCCCCCAGTCCTCGATAAACTTTTGGTCTTTCTGATATCGAATCTTCCCGGTCAATTTGTCCAATTCTGCATATTCAGTCAATTTCCTTCTCCATTCTTCCACTGTTGGAATTTCTTCCTGCTTCCATCAAGGTATAGTGTGTATCAGTCTAATTAAGAATTAGACAAACACTAATTCTACACTCTTAACCCAAACCTCCTAGGGCTCATCCTCCATGAAAAGAGACATACAGACACAGATAATCATCAACAAGAAGCCTGTAAGTAAATATGCATGATCTCTTAGCCAGTGTTCTTATGCTCATGCTCCTATAGACCTTGGAACACAAGCTGAGTCGATGTGAGGGGCACAAATGGTGAGACAGTCTGGTAAAGGTAAAGGGACTCCTGACCATTAGGTCCAGTCGTAGCCGACTCTGGGGTTGCGGTGCTCATCTCGCTTTATTGGCCAAGGGAGCCGGTGTACAGCTTCCGGGTCATGTGGCCAGCATGACTAAGCCACTTCTGGAGAACCAGAGCAGCGCACAGAAATGCCGTTTACCTTCCCGCCGGAGCGGTACCTATTTATCTACTTGCACTTTGACGTGCTTTCGAACTGCTAGGTTGGCAGGAGCAGGGACTGAGACAGTCTAAAGAAAAGTGTTCACTGATCATTGAAAGCCCCAAGTCTGAAACTGCTCCCTAAACAGCTAACAAACACTGTTGATTCATTTATTCAAGCAATTCACTGTTATCAGCTCGCATGTCGTGGTTTGGGGATTGGGTCATTTTGGAGATGTTTTAATTGTACATCAGTCATTATAAACTGGTTGCTTAATGGTCATGTTTTTAGATTTATGAGACAAATAAGTACTTTAATATTCTTTCCAAGATATTCCATTATCCAGCATGATTGCAGTCTGCCCTTCCTCATCCTGATCATAGAGCCCTGCTGAAGTAGCTCTTTGCAACTGATAGTATGAATGAGCGGTTGGCATATAAAATATCATGACATTTTCAACAGAATGAGATGTAAAGATACCGTTCCACACTGACTATAAATATATCTTTATCTATATCTTGACCACAGCTCTATGTGGCACATCATGTCTCAAAGTACTTATCTCAGACACATTTCCGCACAAAAAGATAATGGTAGCTTCTACCAGGAAGGTGAGTTACAGGTCTCCATTGTGCAGAACTGCACATGCAAATCTTGATTAAATTTTTGCAAGTTCCCCTAAAGTGGCATTGCTTGAAAAGTTTCATGTCTGAAACATAAACACTCAGAGTGGTCTTTGACAGCAACTTCTGCTGAGTCATTGATTTGGGGCTCATCTTGCCACAGACTTTCTGCAGTTTTCATTTTACTGAAACTTTCAGTTACACCACAAATTTTCCAGTTATGTTGGTCTCTGTCAGTGCTTCTAATGAAGTAGTTCAGATAAACAAAGTTCACTGAATTAGTTCAGAAATCCCTAAACAGTACCTGAAAGTAGTCCCCATAATTGCCAGGTGAACTGAACATGAACTAAGTTTGCTTTGGGGTAGAATTTTAGACCATTTCTAGTTCTTCTTCAAATTCATTCTCTTATCTGTTTGTTTGCTTGCTTGCTTGCTTGCTTGCTTGCTTGCTTGCTTGTTTTAAAAAAACTTTTTAGACTCTTTGGACGTTTAAGCTTAAAGATCATCATCATTGGGGAAAATAAATTAAACCATTCACATTCCACTGTGTATGTGTCTTGATGTTTTCTTAGTCTTAAGTATATTTTATACATATACACACACACACAGAGAGACAATTTTATTTTTATGCTGCCTTTCCATAGTTCAAACCATGTTCAAGATGGCTTACGATATGAAAAAATACATAATTACAACATAAGAAATGTAGTCATAAATAATAAATAAAACATCAAAAATACACAAGCAAATTGAACTATTTCCCCATACAGTAATAAGATACAAAAGAGATACAAAAAAAATCTGTAACAGCAACAGCATGGCCACCACAAAACACACTAAACAATACCCCAGCCCAAGTCTGTTGAGCAGACTCAGCTTTTGTAGTGGGAGTCAGTCAGTGTCCCACCCTCCCAGGCCAGGTGGGAAGAGGTCTGCAGGGCAATGAGCAGGTCTTGCAAGACTCACAGTTGTTTTTCAGCTATTTTTATGGGGAAATGGCAAAAATGGCACTGCTGTCATGGGCTGCCATGCATCTGGATTTTCCCGGACATTTGGCCGATTTTCACCCAGACACTACTGCCGACTGCAGTATTCTGGATATGTCTGGTCTGTTTCAGCATCATAACATATTGGAACACTCTGAATGCTGCAAAAATAAATAAATGCCAGGGATAATTAAATTAAGTTGAATTGAACTGTGAACTGAACTAGTTCATCTTGTAAATGCATGAACATGAACGGGAATCAGTTGCTTTTTGAACATGTTGAACCTGAACTGGTTCCTTATTTTAGGATCTATTCTTGGTGCATAATTAATGTGGCAGAATGGTATCAATCCAGGTCCATCTATACTACACTCTCTGTGAATGAAATACTAGTTTGTAGTGTCATGCAATAAGCCTGCTGAAGAGCAGGGGGGGGGGGGACCAGAAGAAATACAGACATGCAATTGCTTTTGCACACATTTATTACTTCACTGGCTTGTATTTGAGATAGATCTGGACAGTTTAATCTTTGATTCAACCAACAGAGACAGTGACCTTTCTAAAATATCACCTACAATTAGAGACTGTAATATTTCTTTTTATCACTTGCGTGGTTAGCAGAAATGTCAAATGAGTGTCCAAGTCTATTTTTTAATGTGATTTGCTACCCATCCCCACAAATCAAATCATACAAAGACATGGGCCAGTCCACACTGCACTCACCTCCATACCTTGCCAATGCCACCTATTAACTTCTATTACCAAAAGCTGAATAAAGCTGCTATATGATCTCGGGGCCCATCCAACAGTGCCACTCCACTTGCACAGCAGAACTCCCCTTCCTCTCTTATTCCTGCAGCCCACTGCAGAGGGTTGGAAGACATGGGCAGTGGAAAGGAAACAGAAGTCCCATGGCACAAGGCAGTGGATACAATAGAACCTCTACTTACAACCATAATCCATTCTGGAGGTCCGGTCATAACTAGAAATGTACATAAGTAAAGGTAAAGGTAAAGGGACCCCTGACCATTAGGTCCAGTCGTGACCGACTCTGGGGTTGCACGCTCATCTCGCTCTATAGGCTGAGGGAGCCGACGTTTGTCCGCAGACAGCTTCTGGGTCATGTGGCCAGCATGACTAAGCCACTTCTGGTGAACCAGAGCAGCGCACAGAAATGCCGTTTACCTTCCCGCCAGAGTGGTACCTATTTATCTACTTGCACTTTGACGTGCTTTCGAACTGCTAGGTTGGCAGGAGCAGGGACCAAGCAACGGGAGCTCACCCCGTCATGGGGATTCGAACCGCCGACCTTCTGATCGGCAAGTCCTAGGCTCTGTGGTTTAACCCACAGCACCACCCGCATCCTAAGACAGTATTGTAGATGAAAAAATTAACATTTCTTCTTCTTCTTACATGCACTGAGGGTGGGTGGGCTTACCTGGCTACAAGCTGGGGGTGGAGCAAGGGTCAGTAAAGAGCTGATTCACTTCTGCCAGGTCACTTTTTTTTCTTGCCAGGCGGGGTTTGGGGCTGCAGTGCGCCCTGCTGTGCCTATTGCAGGCACAGCTCTTCCACAGCTTCAGGGGTGGGGTGGGGGCCCTCTCCCTGGCAGCAGAGTCCTCAGTGCTGCTCCGCAGCCGGTGAGGTGAACTCCAGCAAACCAGAGGCCTCTCCCCAGTGGAGGAGGCCCCAGCGCTGCTCTGCAGCCGGCCAGGTGAGCTCCGGGCTGCTGGCAAGGCCTCTGTTCATATCTAGAGGAAAGTTCATAAGTCGAAGCACCTACTGAAGGTCATAACTGGAATCGTATGTAAGTAGAGCCGTACGTAGATTGTTCCACTGTACAACCAATCTGGAACATGTTTTTAAAGGCATATTGCAGCAGATTCACTGGGAGCATATAGGTGTGTTCAAGCCAATCTGTAAACTTATTTATTTCCAAAAGTCTTTACTGAAAATACGTCTGGAAAAAGAAAGAAAATATGCATGGGAAAGAGCAAAAAATCAGTTCTGGGACAGTGCACTGAATGCAACGCATACCCTCGCAGCAAATTGTTGGTCATTGGTAGGAAACAGGATATGCTAAAATAGATCTTCTCGGTTAAGAAGCATACAGTCTGCTCACATGATGCAAGAAGTTTCTCTGCTAATTGCTAGAGAGTGTGAATGCACAGGCCAAGGGAAGGGTAATGGGAGTTCCTAAACTCTGTAAACAGGTGCAGGCTTCCTCAGTTATCATCTCTTGAAAAGCTAGAAACAAAAGAGAATGTAATTTAGAATACATACCTGTCTGTAGCTACTGTTGCTAGTCTTGCATCACTGATGTATTTGAACAGATGGGATCATGGGGGGTCATCCTAGTTGATGGCTAGTGGGTATCCAGCCTGTCAGCATGCTGGTTAGCCACAAAAGCACAGCCATCACTGGAGAAAACAGACTTCTGGAAGTTTCCAAACATGCCATTTTATTTACAGAGTTGCTTTGCATCTTGTCCTAGATATTGACTTCAGCAGAGCACAGGAGTGCTAGATTGTTGAGTTAAACTTGACCCAAATCAGGAAGAAACTAGGAATAATTAGGAAGAAGTCCTCAGTTTTGTGGTTCTGAGTTACCAAGGCTGCACACGCAACCATTTAGAATGCAAAGAAGTAGCTTATCTGAATGCAGAATTGTTCATAGCCATGCTCAATATGCTGCTTTGCATCTAGATCAGGTGTGGGGAGCCTTTGGCAATCCAGCTGTGGCCAAGCTACAACTCCCATAATCCCTGGCCATTGGGCCATGCTTGATGGGACTATTGGGAGTTCCAGTTCGGCAACCTCTGGCTCTCCACACCTGATCTAGATGTACCGTATTCTAGATCCTGCCACTCACAAGAGTGAGTGTGGTTGCTTGAGATGCAGGTGTGGAGCCACGCACACACATACACCACTGCTGTAATAATTTGTGATATCAATCTTTGGTTTTTTGCTGTGCTTGATCAGAGGAAGAATGACTGCTGAGAGGAGTGCAGAGAGAAGAAACGCCATGGTGTTTCTGCAGCAGCACAACTGGACACCGTCATCTGCCCCAGCTGCAACAAAACATATCTCTCCTACATTGGTCTCTACAGCCACAGCAGGCGCTGTAACCTTCCAAGAGTTTGACCTCCCCTGTAAAGGAGCACTCCTCCATTGCCTCCCAAGACAGACAGATGCCAACAACAACTATCAATGTAGAACAGGGGTGGGGGAACCTGTGGTTTCTGGGATGTTGTTGTATGCCAGCTCTCTAGAGCCTCAGCCACCAGGGCTAGTAGTCAGGGACGATGGGAGTTGTAGTCCACCAACATCAAGAGTTTCATTAGTTTTCCACCTCTAATACAGAGGAAGAGGTAAATGAGCTGATAGAACTGAAAGCTTTGAAATTCTGCTAGTTAAACCAAAGTTCAGGAGGAGTAGAACTCAGGAGAGAATGAAGAAGGGGAACAATAAAGGAATGAAACGTGAGAAATCATCTTAGCCCTACATTATAGCAAAGGACATCTGTTTACTTGGAAGCTTTGAATGGAAGCCTTCTAATGAATAGGGTGCCAAAAACTGCAAATGAACTAGGTAATGAAAGGTAATGGATTCAGTTGACAATGAATTCAGTCAAAGCACACCAAATTGTTTTTTCCAGCAGCAACAGTTATTGGGCAGGTGTAATTGTAACAGTAGCTAGATGAGATCTACATTATTAAATGTTATTGGGTCTGACTCACTAGAGACACAACTATGACTTTTTTTGGGGGGGGGGTAAAATCTCACACATCTCCAAATAGCTTTTCTGTGTCATACTAGTCCTCAGTAACAGTGCTGTAGCATGGGTTGCCAGTGCCCGGGGCTGCACAGAAGTGGGGTGGGAGGAAGGGAAATGGATGGAGTATGCATATGTGACACAACTGCAGAGATGATGCAGAGGTCACTTCCTGTTTCACAGGGAGAAGCCACTTTCAACAGGGCCCAGCAACAGAAGCACACAGCTGTATTGAGGCAGCACCTAGTGTTGAAATGTTGCGCTCCTAACAACTTTGCACCAAGGGCAAATGCCCCTGTGGCAGCCCCCATGCTACACCACCAATCAGTAAACATCTCTAAAGTGCAGTTTATCTCTGATTAAATCTAACTCCTCTTATGATAACAAACCCTGAAGCAATTTT
Organism: Podarcis raffonei; assembly: GCF_027172205.1. NCBI lineage: Eukaryota > Metazoa > Chordata > Lepidosauria > Squamata > Lacertidae > Podarcis > Podarcis raffonei. The sequence continues at coordinate 51,759,354 of NC_070603.1, forward strand.
TTTAAACATTTTAAGCACATAACCTCCCCCAAAGAATCCTGGGAGAATCCAGCATGCAATTTCTGGATTCTGGCCTCCAGTGGATAGGCAACACTGCAAGCAGTATTTTATATATTGACTCCCTGCCCAATGGTCCCCAGCCCCGCCACTTAACTGTCTATATGATATAGTATCAGTTGGCTTGGGGACTTAGGAATCTCTGATATTCGTTATTTTCCAGGACAATGTAAAAACGTAATCAAGTACAAAAAATATAAAATAAATCATCCTGCAGTAGCTGATTCTCCTTATATAACCTCTAGTTCTAGTACTGAATATAACTGCTACATATTAGAAACTTATCAACTTTTAGCCAAATGTTGCATTTTCCTACATAAATCTATGCATGTGATTAACAGAGGCTAGAAAATGGTGGGAGAAACAGGAGCCAAACAGATAAAACAAAGGCAGCTCAAAATATTATTTACAGATTTAAAAGATTAGGGGGGTTATTTGATTTAAGATAACTTTCTATTATTATTTTATATTTGAGGGAGGGTTTGTTTGTTCACTTGCTGTGCTTCTTAGGCTACAACCAAGAACCTACTAACTTCAGAATTAAGCTGCAGAGTTCCACAGAAATCTTAAAGGAATGAGTTCAGGGTTGTAACTTCCCTTTGCATTAGAGGAAGTCAATGTAGTACCCTCCAAGACCCATGCAGTGTTATATTTCTGCAGCACAGTTTTAACAGTGTGCACCCAAGCACATATAAATACACACAGAGAAAGAGAGTTACATGCAATTTATTGTATCTGCTTATGTGCTGATTACTTTAGGAAACCAGAATGTACATGCATGTGAAAGAACAATGAATCATAGAATTGTAGAATTGCAGATCATCTTGTCCAACCCCTCCAATTCAGGAATATGTGTTGTTTGTTCGTGTTTTTTATTGAAACTGATTAAAAAAAACACAACTCACGTCTCATTGAGATCACAGAGTAAGATAGGAATTAGGAAAATAAATGTGCAGATAGGCTCAATGCTAAGATTTTCAGGAAATCCCATCTATAGATGAGGTAGTACTGGTGCTGTCTTTGTATTATTTATATTCTTTAAAGGTAAAAGTAAAAGTAAAGGGGGCCCTGACCATTAGGTCCAGTCGTGGCCGACTCTGGGGTTGCGGTGCTCATCTCGCTTTACTGGCCGAGGGAGCCGGCGTACAGCTTCCAGGTCATGTGGCCAGCATGACTAAGCCGCTTCTGGTGAACCAGAGCAGTGCACGGAAATGCCGTTTACCTTCCTGCTGGAGCGGTACCTATTTATCTATTTGCACTTTGACGTGCTTTCAAACTGCTAGATTGACAGGAGCAGGGACCAAGCAATGGGAGCTCACCCTGTCGCAGGGATTCGAACTGCCGACCTTCTGATCGGCAAGCCCTAGGCTCTGTGGTTTAACCCACAGCACCACCCACATCCGTTTATATTCTTTACGAATATGTAAAAGGAGCAAACCAACTTTCCTGAAAGGCAGAAGCTCTGTTGCCCCACATATATCCAGAGAGATGGGAAGAGACACCCAACACCCCAAGATGCTTCACTTCCAGCCAATTCCCAGTGCACCCTCCCTCCCACCCTCCCTCTCCCTGTTCAGGCATTCAAAGAATGTGTGAGGCAATGAAATATGCAGGGGACATGGGGCATATGCAACCCCACCATCCAATGTCCCCATCTGCAAGCCAAGACATAAAGCAAAATAGTGCCAGAAGCTGGCTGGATTGGCAATTGACTCTTACTTCCATCCTTGTGACAGGAGAGCATTTCCTTTGGCTCCTGAAGGAAGCAGGCTAACTTAAGAGTTTCAGAGAAGGCCAGGCCACATGAAACAAACACCTCTGTCCTCCAACAACTCGTTGCCACCTTTCAGTATCTACTGCAGTAAAGTGGCTGCTTCACTCTACCTAATGATAGGGCTGGGCCCCTGACTGACTACCTGCTCCATCACTCTCATTGATGAGAAAGGTGTAAAGGGGGCTTGTAAGTTTGTTTAACTGAATGTTGGTTAGAAGCCTCTCCGTGATCAGGAACCCTGTAATACAACCCTGTACAATCATGCTCTGACATGCTTTCCAGCTCAACACAGCAAAGTCAGGGGTGGAACAGACAGGGACCGTTTGGGTTGGACCTGGGAATGTGTGCTCCTGTGATGCCTCCACCTTTTATGCCATCATGCTTTTTCTGAATGCCCAAACAGGCCTAAGGGCTTTCCAAATTCTAAACTGCCAAACTGCTGTTTGTCAAACATATATTTGCTCAAACACTTGCCCTCCAGTCCTCTGGAGGCAAATTGCTCATTAAGGGGAACATGCACAATCATGGAGAAACCCTGGGATATTTTTGCCAGCTCATTATCTTGTTCCAAGTCAAATATATGTTATCCTTTCAATATGATTATATCTCAGACTTGCTCATAATGTAATCAGAATGGTGCTGAATCATAGGCTGGCCAGCCCTGAAACCAACAAGAGCAATGTCAGATGTTATCAAGGGCAGATGTACATATATCCATATATTAAAGGGTTACAGTGCAAGACAATAAATGTCTATTCAGAAATAATCCCGACTGAGTTCAGTGGGGTTTACTTTCAGGTAAGTGTCTCTAGAATTGCAGCCAAAGTAGACATGTGTAGTACTGCACTGTAAATCTCCCCTGGAGATTGCTCCTATGGTTTTCCAGATGTTGGCAACACATTATGCTATTTGCAGATTTCTGCAAATAAATGTAGTGCTACACAGTGCTTTAAACCTGAGGGATTGGGGGGGTTCTGCTGTTTTCAAGAGAGCTGGATTTTTATTTTTATTTTTGTGGACTGAAAAAAGATAAATTACAAGTGGGTGGGAAAGGATGCTTGCAATCTGATGAAGCCCTATAAAAAGTGAGCGAATGAAGAAAGGCAATTCCAGAGTAAATGCCTAGCATGAAACTTACCAGCTAGGAACTTTCACTCAAGGAACTTCTACAGTGGAAGCAATCAGACATTGGGTCCATTATGACTGGAGAAAGCAACCTGCTTCTAATTAGGATTGAATTAAGTGTATTCTAAAAAGCGGGTGGCACTGTGGTCTAAACCACAGAGCTGAGGGCTTGCCGATCGGAAGGTCGGCAGTTCGAATCCCCACGATGGGGTGAGCTCCCGTTGCTCGGTCCCTGCTCCTGCCAATCTAGCAATTCAAAAGCACGTCAAAGTGCAAGTAGATAAATAGGTGCCGCTCTGGCGGGAAGGTAAACGGTGTTTCCGTGCGCTGCTCTGGTTCACCAGAAGCGGCTTAGTCATGCTGGCCACATGACCCGGAAGCTGTACGCCGGCTCCCTCAGCCAGTAAAGCGAGATGAGTGCCGCAACCCCAGAGTTGTCCACAACTGGACCTAACAGTCAGGGATCCCTTTTCCTTTACCTAAAAAGCTCCCACAAAAGCCTGATTTTTCCCAAGAAAGAAAGAAAAAGGTAACTTCCAGGTGAAAGATACTACAGCCTCTTTCTGCTCTCCACCTTACCAACTCTGTCTCCCTCTCCCCACTCTTGCTAGCTGGTCACCATTTGCAAAATATCCCCTCCCCCTTGTCCCTCCTCCATTCACTCCCAGCATTCAGTAAATGTTCTGGTATCCTGATAGTTCCATCCCTGGAAACAGGAGCAAATAGGAAGGCTGGACTCAGGGAAGCAAATGCAAGATGGTGCATGATTAAATGTCCCTCCTGGTTAATAGCCAGCCCAATAAGTGTAATTAGCTACTTTACTGAAGAAGGCGAAATCAGAAGTACGGGGGGCAATGGGGATTAAGACCTATTGCTCAAATACAGCAGCAATTTTAATAAGAAAGGCAATTACTTATGGCAATTTGCAAATGTGCTTGAACTGGAATAACTACACTGTAGTCCTTCCAATTTAAAGAAAGAAAGCCACCAGCTCCTCCTCCTCCTCCTCTTAGCATAGTTTCACCTATCTAATGCTGGGAAATGATTAACTAAAAAGCAGTTTTGACAAAGTTGTGGCAAACCAGGAGCCACTTTAAATCAATTCAAAGGAGAACACTTTTATGATGGAAGACTGCAGCTCTAAGCAGACTTTCTTTAATTCTGGGTAAACATTCTTAAGATTTTGTTGTATGGGGGCTAGTCCAAGCATAAAGCTTTGTGCCCACTTTAACCTTTATCTTAGGGACAGAACATTGTGAGACTACAATGAAGATAAAGCTCTTGTCTACATGCAGTGTGACCCTCCAGTAACAATGCCACTTCCGGCTCATCATAAAAAAGCAACATTTCAATAGGATGCTATCCTGGAAGCACTCAATGATTTTTAACGCAACATGTCCTCTGTTTTTCTTGAGCAAAGGCTTGTATAATGGGCCTTTTTTCCACGTTTTTCAGATCTTTGGAAAGGTTTCTGAATAAGAGCTCATAGCATAATTTCACACCCTGAAAGCAACACCTCTAATTCCTGAATCACAAGAAAAATCAACACCAAGCATGGGAATGTCTTGAGGTCTACTGCCTTTGGGGCTAAGAAGCAAAGAGAGCAATGGAAATATCCGGTAAGTTTGTCACCATCGATAGAGTAATTTTTCTGCATGCATCATGGACGCCATCTTTAGTAGCAAATGGAGAGATGGGGCAGCAGTATTTGTCTGACCTCGCAGCCATGGGGTTGCTGCTAATTACCAGGAGAGAGAATGGGAGGGGCAAGGGGATTGGCACGGTGTAACAAGATGGTAGAGCCAAAATGGTCCTTCTGCCAATGCATCTACATAACACTGACCTTCCCATTGCCTTACCTCTCCCACTCTCCATCCCAGTACTCAGTGGTGACTCCATTGCTTGGGAGGTCAGGTAAGCACAGCTACCCCACCTCGCTGTCTGCTACTGCCCATCTGTAAAATCCTGGTACAGTTTCATCCACTTCACAAACCACTCTGAGATCCTCATTTGAAGGAGGCATAAACCAACACATTCCTAGGCTCAAACTACACGTATGTCTGATGCCAGCACATCCTTTTGTTTAAACCAAGATATGTCCTATCATGTATAATTTTAAGAAACAAAGAAGCCTAGAGCAGAACAGAACACTGTCCATTCCTGCAGTTTGCCTACACAGCCTGTTGCCTACATTCCTTTCCTCTCCCATTTCCCTATAGTGGAAGTGAATTTATTTTGCCCCTGGTGAAAAAATGGCTGGATATTGATTGGCCCTGAGAATGTGCTAAGCCAAATCACTGATGTCAAACAGCTGTGGGGAAAGAGGCCTTCCTAATATTAGGAAAGCAACTTGTTTAATTGAGTTATAGGAAAAGGAATGTTATGTGCTCTATTCTTCTTTGAAAGAAAATTAATTCTCAGAGAGCTTTCTTATTAAATCTCCTATCAAACCAAAAATAGCTTATGTGGTCGCTATTAGTCAGATAGAGTTTTTTCTGGTCTGTGAGGTTGCTCCAAAGCACTGAGGGTAGATGAAATGGAGACAGAGAAATTTGTGACATGTAGAATGGGAATACGATATATTGTTTTCTTTGATTGCGAGATCAAGCTACTGGGTGTGATCTGGTCTTATTTTGCATTTTTCCATTGCTAATGACCGGAAACTGGAGATTCTTAAAACAGCCTCCGATTGTTTTCCATGTATGGCCAATTTGCACAATTATTTTTGAAAACGTTGCCCCAAATGATCTTTCCTCCTTCATTTTTACAAGGTACAGTTGTCTTCCAAAAATATTCCCAGATCCCCAGTTTTCTTGTCCTATAAATTACTAGACTGCTAACATTTCTGGAAACTTTTCAGTTTTACTACATGGGGGATCTTTTCACAAAACCATGTTAATATGGTATGTAAAACTAAAGGGGAAAATCACCTCATGGTAACATTTTTTAACTCAACCACCATTATCCCAATCAGCTGTTATTTTTTATGGATATATTTTTCCCTGAAAGTGCAATTCCCACATTGGTTATATATTGTGATATAGCCACCCTTTGTTCACTAGCTTTCTATGAGGTGCAATATTGTGATCAAAACATCTCCCCCCATGTTCAGCATCTGTCCCTGTGCCCCGCCCTACCCTAAGAGTACAGAAAATCCATCATTTTTTAAAAAAATACCATAGAAGAGTGATAACATTTCCCTAGGTTTAGATGGCCTGTCAGAGAGCCATTCAATAATTACCCTGACCAGTTGTGCCCTAGATAAATATCTCTAACCATTTCCTTCTCTTTGGGCTGTATCTCCTCTCTAAAAATCAGCTGTAACTCTTCCCTTTCCTTTATATCCATTTCTCACTACCACCACCACCTAAATTGCAGTGGGGGCAGCCATTATCTTTCCTGGTACCCAGTGGTCCCAATAACAACCTCCACCCTTTAAAAAATGGGACTAGGGAAAGGAAGAGTGCCCACCTGGCTACTGAGGCAGGGCACTGCAGCACTTTGAGCGAGTTCAGGTTATGCAGGAGCTCAGGGTAGCTTACATAATAATGGTGGGTGGCTGCCAACATTCATGCCTGTGCAGAAAACATCTCCCAAATGCATAAAATATAACACATAGAAGAAAATAAAACCAAGCACACATTTATTTATTTTTGCCTGCCTGGCCACATCTTCAGGATTGCCTTGAGAATGGGGAAAGAAAGGGGCATGGATTAACACTCCAACTCACATTCATGTCATAGCAGAGGGGTGGTTGAGAACATGGCCCAAACTTGCAAGCATGTTTCAGTATAGCTACTGCAACCATACGGAACAATACTGCCTCTGTAGTGGGCCATTGTTCACCCTGAGGATGTTGCCACTGCCACTGTGAAAGTATGATGCCAAGGACCACCCTACTATGTGCTCTTCAACTGTTTCAGACTTTGTACCAACTGATAGTCCTCTTCAGCCCAGATTTGAGGACCTTTTTTTTTTACCCTGTATGTCCACTTGCCTCCTGTTTTTTCCTTCTCTCCCTTCTGAGTCTCTTTTTTTTTCTTCTTCTGAGTCTCTTAAAAATACTGTAACGAAAACCGATAATGGTTTCACTAGCGAAAGTTACCATCACAGTCTACCAGTGGAAAACCAATGCTCCACTTTCACCCTGGTCAGAATGACTCCAACGTAGCCTATAGCATTTTCTAGCACAGGAATAGCTAACCATGCTTAGCCTGAGAGTTACCGTATATTCATCTTTGGATAACTCTCTGGGGGCTGACAGCAGTGGGTGTGTCCACTCCACACTCTTGCATGCACATTCTTGCATGGAGACAGACAGGCACACAGTGCCCACCCCCGTCAGCTGATCCATGTAAATCAGCTGAGATGGGGGGATTATCACTCCCTCACCACTTACCCTATGATCAATCTGATTGCCAGACTACTGAGCTCTGCTCTACCCCTTCAGTGCTGTGTCTACTTCATTTTTTCTAGTTACAGAAAGGTAGCCGTGTTGGTCTGCCATAGTCAAAACAAAAAATTTTTTTCCTTCCAGTAGCACCTTAAAGACCAACTAAGTTAGTTCTTGGTATGAGCTTTCGTGTGCATGCACACGAAAGCTCATACCAAGAACTAACTTAGTTGGTCTTTAAGGTGCTACTGGAAGGGGGAAAAAATTTGTTTTCATTTTTTCTGTTATTTTTGCCCCGCCAACAAAATTGCTGGGATCTTGCAAAGGCAGCAAAATTGCTTAGGGCTGCAGGTCAGCCCCCCACCCCTACCTCAAAATGGTGGTTAACCACCCCTGCTCTAGCAAAACACTGTTTTGTTAAGGGATAAAGAGCCCAAGAAGAATCAAACCAGACATTTCCTTTAGCAACCTGCTTTATATAACAGCTGACTGCTGAGAGCGAAAGGCCCCATGCCACTGGACCCAGTGCCCTTATCAGCCCAAACCTATTGTATCACATCAAAACAACTGGTTGTGCACAACTCCTTAAACAATGACAACCGGCCTGGGATTTCCTGTTCAATGTGGCAACCATCAACATTAGAATATGTCTTAAGTACTGTGTCGTCCTATAATTGTGGTGGCAATAGCCCGCGCCAGATTATATCAGGAACTGGTGTGTGTTTTTTAAAAGCCATCTGATATGTTTATGAGTTGATGTTATTCTTGCTAAAACGTCCCCTCCCAATGAACTAGTTCAAAACCTTTCAAAACCCAGTAATCCTGCTTGCTATTTTTGGAAGTTCTGTTCCTTCTTTTCTTTGGATCCTGCTTTGCAGTCTTCAGCTATCACTGCACCGAGTCCCTGTTGTGTTTCTTCACTACTTGGAATCCAGGTGAGTGCCCTATAATGAGAGCCACACATTTCACTTTCAGACCCTTTAATATTCTCCTATTTTTCCAAGGAGTTCCAGAAAGTGTACATGGTTTGCTCTCTCTTTTTTACCCTTTACAAAAGCCCACTAAGAGAGGTTAGGTTGAGCGACAGTGGCTTGGCCAGGATCACCAGCACATCCATGGCAGAGCATCCAATGGAAGTTTGAACCCAGGTGTTTCTGGCACAAGTCTAACACTCTCTCAGCTGCACTATTCTGTGGAACACTTGGGTGCTCTTATTCAATCTAGAGTGCCTGTTGGAATGCTTCAGTTTATAATTTCACCTCATCATTGGTCCCCACTCTCCACATGGTTTCCATTCTTCAATTTTAAGTACTTATGGTAGTCTTCCCCAACCAATTGTCATATTGGTTATAGTATGACAATTGTCCTCCAGTTGTCATACTATAACTCCCACCATTACTCTGATCGTGGACCATACTGGCTGTGGATGAATTTAAGAAGGATATTAACAAACTGGAACATGTGCAGAGGAGGACGACCAAGCTGATAGGGCTTGGTTTCCAGACCCTTTATGAGGAATGGTTGAGGGAGTTGGGTATGTTTAGCCTGGAAAAGAGGAGACAGAGAGGAGATATGAGAGCCATCTTCAAATATCTAAAGGGCTGTCACATAGAAAATGGAGCAAGCTTGTTTTCTCCTGCTCTGGAGGGAGGAGGAAATTCTGAATAAACATCAGGAAGATCTTTGTGACAGTAAGAGCTGTTCGACAGTGGAACAATCTCCCTCTAGAGGTGGTAGACTCTTCTTCCTTAGAGGTTTTGAAGCAAAGGTTGCATGGTGATATCTCAAATATGATGTAGTTGAGATTTCTTCATTGCAGGGGGCTAGAATAGATTACCCTCAGGGTCCCTTCTAAACTCTACAATTCTCTGATTCTATGGACATCTTGAAGGCAACAGGGTGGGGAAGACTACCTTATAGATGAGCGACTTCCCTTATTGCTTCACTGAAACCTCCAAGCCAGGTAGAAGCTGATATGTAGAGAACAAAAGGCAAAGTATTCCCTATAAAAACAATAGCAATAATAATGTTCAGTGTGTTCTGGCTTCCTGGCTCATGCCTAGTATTAAAATAAGAATGTGTGATAGATATCATGTGCTCATAAATATGTATTCTGTGAATTGGTTCTTTCCCAGGTTCTGGCTTTCAGGGGGGAAACAAACTGTTTTCATACAATATTTCATGAAATATTTCCTTTGGTGGAAAGCAACACCTTGTTAGAAACTGTAGATCCATTTGATTACATATTTTCAAAATTGCAAGAAGTTGTCTCTGGAGCTCAGAGGTGAAGTGAAATATTGAGGATGGGTGGCTTAATTTCTGATTGTGGAACTAATCACACACCAATAGCAATGCTACTGTAGATCCAAGCTCTCCTCATGTGTATGTTTGGCTATTACCTAGATACAAAAGAAACATGGAGTCATAGGTGTTGACTTGTCATTATATGTATATGCTACCTGCAAGATCAGAGGCACCATTCCAGTTACTGGGAAACAACCATGATGAGAGATGGCTATTGCATTCATATCCTACTTGGGGGCTTCTCTCTGGTTGACTGCTCTGGGAAATGGGATGCTGACTTAGATACATCCTTGGCCTAATCCATCAGGGCTCTTTGTATGATATTTTGTAGCACCCCTCGTCAAATCTGGACCCTGGTTTTCTGTCCCCTTCCATGACCAGCACAATTTAACCCAGTCTGCTACTATTTCCCAATATATGACTAGTATCCCTGCCAACTTTTAACTTCTCCACTTCTACAACTCTCAGCTGTCTGAAAGGCTCATGTTCCTTAACCATTCATCCTTTCTGCCAACTGCCTCCTATGCCAAGAACTTCCTCCCTGGACCTGGCACCATCTCTCTTCCTTCAAATCCCTTGTCAAAACCCATCTTTTTAGCAAGATTTTGGGTTTCATCTCTTAATCCCCATCTGTAGCCTAGTTTAAATAAGTGAGACTGCAGTTGTACACCTTCATCCCTTGCTACCCTTGTCTCCCTCTCCTTCTGTCACCTTCCTTGCTGTCTTATTTAGATTATACACTCCTTAGGGAGAGGAGCGTCTCTCTTATCTACAAAACTCTAGTGCAATGTACATTGATAGGCTGATGATGGCGTTGATGCAAAGGAATCTTTGGCAAATCCACTGATTGCAGCTCACATTTTTGTTGCTGCTGCTATTGTTGGACTACAACTCCTCCTATCCCTGACCACTGGCCTTTCTGGCTGAAACTGATAGGAGTCACAAGTACCCCATCCTGGATATAAATTCTGGACTGGAAACTGCAGGCAGGTGTATTGTGATTTATTTTAATGGGATTTAATGGCAGCAGAACAAGGTTACAGTTCAGTTCTAGAAGTGTCTACTCAATAACAAGGAAAGTGGGTATAAAATTGCATCCTTAGAAACATGACAGTGATCCTGTACAAGGGACTTTGAAGAAGAGGCATTTTGGAAGAAGGTTGTGCAGTTTCTTAGTCTGGGCATGAGTTCTGCCAATACTCTAATGTACTGATACTTACTTAGGAGTTACTCAGGACTGATACTTACTTAGGAGTTACTCATCCCATATTACTTCATCTGTTTTGCAATATACCAAATAGCAACCTGATTATAATTTGGGCACATGGGATAATATTCACCTGCTTTGCATATATTTGTTGTAACTGACAAGCTCAACCCAAGCAAGACAAGAGTTTGGCATTTGCAAGAAATGCTGATGATTTAAAACAGAGTTGAGCATGGCAGGTCTTTGCCTGAGTGTCTGTGTGAGTGCACATGTGGGTGGGGTTCCCAAGAGTGGAATGCCAGAGGTTGGCGCTTATAAGCATGAAGTATGTTGTCAGTTCTGTGCCAAGGCCCTAAACTGGAAAAACAAGGAAGACTGTGGGTCTGGATTAAAGTATAGAAGTATGTAGGATGAAAATATTTTATAGCTCCTGCCCACCTAGTATACAAAACTGTCTGCCTGGTTTCTTAAATTTGTGAATACTAAATTTGTACCAAATTACATTCAGGAGTCTTAAGGATATGAGCTGATAAAACTTCTTTTAAAGAGTCAGTGGCTTGCGCAAATGAATGATTAAAGAGCTCAAAAACACTTACCTCTGGTAATTAAATGTCAAACCCAATTCTGCTTGTAATTCAGACATCCACTGATCTACAGCAAACATCAACATGAGTTATGATTTTTCACAGACACACCTCTTCTGTGAATAAATCACCACCAAGTGGATTCCAGCACCTTGGGCTTGATGGCTCTTGATATACCTACAGTTCTATTATTCTATAAATATAGGTTAAATGCCAGAATCTCTCTTTGTTTACATGTCAGTTCCTATGACAGTTACCATGGCTATTTGGATGCATTTCTGGCTGAGCTGTTCAATCTCAAAATAGCCAGGGCTCCTCTTCCGTTAGGCAAAATCATATGAAACTCTTCCTTCATCCAATTTTTTACAATGCATTGTGGTGGATGCGAAACATTGGAATACAGCAGTTCTGAAATCTACTTTCCAAAGCAACTAATAAAGGCCAGGTAGGATGAGTGAAGATTTGCCCGATATCAATCTTGCAAGACAAGCCTAACATTGTCTCATTGGCTATGTGTTTCTCCCCACTGCTCAGGTCCAGAGCTGCTGCTTCCTGCACATTACTGCCCCAAATAATATTTTCTCTCCTACCTCAAACCCCTTGCATTTCCTCAACAATATTTAATACACATTGCAAACTTTTGTCCTAAAAAGAAGACAGGGCCAAATGGGTCATTAATCCACTCCAGGTGAGATGAGGTCTATTAGTTGCCACCAATTTTAAGTGAAAAACACCGATAAATACAGTGGTGGAAGTACAGTCGTACCTTGGAAGTCGAACAGAATCCATTCCGGAAGTCTGTTCGACTTCCACAATGTTCAGAAACCAAGGTGCGGCTTCCGATTGGCTGCAGGAAGCTCCTGCAGCCAAACGGAGGCTGGATTGGATGTTCGGGTTCCAAAGAACATTTGCAAACTGGAACACTCACTTCTGGATTTGTGATGTTTGGGAGCCAAAATGTTTGACTCGCAAGGCGTTCAGGATCCAAGGTACGACTGTAGAGGAAGGAACAAATATACGAGTCTTCATAGATAGTTTGTGCCTCATCACAGTCTTCACCAGAAAGTTTGTAACTCTTTAACACTTTTGCATGTGCTCCTTAAACTGTCATCCTCCCTCTGATCAAAGTTTACTTATCTACATTGTTTTAAATTGTGCTTTCTCCTTCAATATCCTTAGGTAGGCTGCCTGGTTAAGTAGTATAATTTGTTGCAGGGTGACTTGAGAGAATTATCTCCCAGAGCAGAGCATGCACGCTCTGCACATTTTATAAAACATTCACTTCCCCTTTTCTTGACCTACTTTTATTGAAATATTTATACAACAACAATGCAGCTAGTGTTTAGATCTGGCTTCAGTCTTAACAAATGAAGGTTTCAGAGGCTGACTGCTTAGCTATGCATTATGTAAATACTTAAATAAAAAGTAAATTATATGGTAGAAAGAATAGTTGGGCTCACCTACATCAACACAACTTGATAAAGGGAGGGTTGGCTGTACTTGCTGCAAGAAGGCATCTCCCTTGCCAACTAACCTGCTGATTACTATTGGCACTGAACAGGAGATTGGTCAACCCCAGGGCTTCCCTTGAATTAAGGGAGCTTGGCTGCATTCCTCACTCTGTCTAGTCTGGACAAAAGTATAATGCTGATGACAGATCATGATTAGAGATGTGGTGGGAAAGGGAGGGGATGTAAGAGCTTTGCAAGATGATCCACCTCCTACAGCTTTTCCTTCCATTATGTAATTTTGACACACCCAACACAATTTCATGTGGGAAGAACATGGAAGAAGGCTCTAGAGTAATGCATCAGGCAGGTGGACAGGCAGGCAGATTCCGGCGAGACAGCAGTAAAAGGAACTGTTCACTTTCTGCTAAGTATTCAGTAGGGTATGGCTCTCTTCAAGGAAGGAAGGATTACAGAAATGTCAACAGTTTGTGAATCTGTGTTGCCCCAGAAACCAGATAACTTGGGCAGTGTTCCTGAATCAAAGTAGAGCTCTGCTGTGGGTAAGCAGGGCTGTCACAGGTTCCCACAGACCCCAAGCCAGCTAGAGGGCTATTCACTTTGCAAGCCACCCAGAGGAATATCTGACTGTACCCTGAGTCAGGTGGTTAGACTCCTCAAAGAACCCAAATTTACACATCCATTACATTTCCAAGTGCCCAAGGCCCTTTCACTCACCCATCTGGAGGCCATCCAGCAAAGTTGGAGTACCAAGCTCCAATCCAGGCTTCTGCTCCTTCAGCGCTCTTGCTATATCTTAGCTGAGGAGAAAGGCTTGAAGACTCAGTAGGCCATTGACTTATTGCCTACTGTAGCCCTCTGTCCTTCAAGCCACATGCTCCCCTAAGGTCTCTGTTTCTCAGGAAGCAAAGGCCTTGGAGAGAGACGTTTGTTTGTTTTTTAAAAAATGTAAGCATTCCAGCCCAAACCACAGAGAAAATGGTCTCCTGTCCAGAACTTCAATGTCACAAGGGATAATACCACAGAATACGTTTTTCAAAAACCAGCACTGAGTCCTGGAATACATGAGGAGAAGTGCCTCTGCAATTTTAGAGAACTTATTTTCCTCATGACTGCTTAGATGTCCACACACACACACACACACACACACACACATTAACTCTTATAATTAAGTATGGAAGTCTAACCTTTATATGGCATATGGCATGATGACTGTTACATATGCCTGAGCCCAGCACCCATGGTTTTTTAGAAGCACTGTCTTCACTTTCTATACCAACCTACTGTGCAGTCAAATCATAAAACTCAACTCTTCTCCAGAAAAAGCCTAGTTATCAACATTATACTTTTGACTGCATGTGATACCCGGTTTGATTGACCGCTGATCATCTGTTGTATCTCACATTTCCTGCTGCAGCAGCATTCAGAGATGACATCAAATTAGAAATCAACTCTTGTTTTCACACCCAAAGCAGGGAAATGGAAAGGGAACAGGGGCAGCAATTAAGACAGAAATAGAAAGCCATGGTGGTAATCAGCAATGTAGCAAGGAACATGCCAATAATTCTCCAAATCTGATTTCCAGGAATGAGGTTTCCTGAGTGTCCAGGGTTTCCTAGGAATTCCATTTAAACATCTGTTTCCAAATGAAAACTAAGAGGAAAAGAAGTCTGACAGAATGTAAGCAAATACATGTGTTCTTTTGTGATAATGTGCAATTTTATTGTCCTGAAGGTTTGAATCTTGTCACTGTTTATTGGTAACATGCATTTCTTACAAAGGAGGAACAACACATATGTAGCTCTGCAGTTCTTTTCGAGGCGAGACCTTGAGGTGGAAGACCAGTCTGGGGAGAAAGGGGCTACTTATCCCTTTCCTCATGGGCTATTTTTCCATTGAAAAGTGCACCCAAACAGCTGCTTTTATGGTTACCTCCACCAAGAGAATGAAATGATTACTCCTGCCTTTATCCAAACTGGGAGAAAAGCAGTACGTGTGGGCAATTTTCAGCAGCAAAAAGCAGCATGAGGAATAAGAGATAAGGAGCTCCTCTTTCCCCTGTACTCAGTTTTTTCTTTTCAAATTATGGCCTCGGTAGCTGCACTGTACATTTTAGAAGTCCCACCAAAAGACTCTCACTATGTATTGTTCTTCTTTTCAAAGTCACATTTGTCCAGACAAAATTCACCATGCCCAGGAGTCTGGAATTGCTACATTTTTTAAGGGGATATAGGATAGTCGAGAAGATAAGTAGGACAGAGGCATCTGCATAGTCATGGACTGAACACAAAAGTGACAGATGTGATGTGCGGGTGCCTTGGGATTTTACCAGCAGCAAAACAGACACATCTATTGAAAACCTTGCATATGAAATAGTTCAAAAGGTCACTAACAGAATCCTCACACCAATTATCACAGAATATTCATGAACGGTCTAGGGATAAGTGATGGAATGCTGACAAATTGTAGAGCTGCTATCATGGATGGAGGTTGTCCTGGTTGGTTGAAGGAGCTGTAGTAGCTTCAAATTTCTAGGTTAAATTAAATATAAGGAGGAGGAGGAGATGAATCACACCCCTTGCTGTGGTGAAGGTTTAAACACTAACTATATCCAATCTCAAACAAAAGCCATGAAAAATCATTCAGGTTAAATATGTAACTAAACAAACAATTTGCTATCAGCTAATCCCAGTTTAAATAGTTTATGTGTATCTACTGCCAATCCAATTAATCTGGTCCATCACATCTTTCAATGGAAGTGTGGCGCTTCCTCTACTGTTCCCTGAGAACTATGAAGTTGGTGCCAGGATCAAACAGCAAATCTTTACCAAAAGGGGGGGGGTATTCTAAATGACCCATCAACTATTTGTAATGGACAGATAAAAGTATTTCAGTTCATTCTGTACTCCGTTTTCTTTTACAAAGTGATTTACACCTGCAACAGAATGAACCTACAATAGATTGTAGGTTGCAGGTGGAAAAACCCACACTTGAATCTTCCTCCATGTAAAAATAAGTACCGTATTTTTCACCCTATAGGACGCACTTTTTCCCCTCCAAAAATGAAGGGGAAATGTGTGTGCGTCCTATGGGGCAAATGCAGGCTTTCGCTGAAGCCTGGAGAGTGAGAGGGGTCGGTGCACACCAGCCCCTCTCGCTCTCCAGGCTTCAGGAAGCTATCCGCAAGCCTTGGGAGCCCGCGGGAGTTCCCGCCGGGCTCCCAAGGCTTGCGGAGAGCTGCCTGCAGCCCGAAACCTGGGGAGCACAGCGGAGCATGCCCCGGGCTTCGGGCAGCTCTCCGCAAGCCTGGGGAGACCGGCGGGAAGTCGCGCCAGTCTCCCCAGGCTTGCGGATAGCAGCCTGCATCCCGAAGCCTGGGGCGCGCTGAGTAGCGCGCCCCGGTCTTCGGGCAGATATCCGCAAGCCTGGGGAGATGTTCAAGACCCTTCCAGTTCCTGGGGTCCTGTATCCAGTAAGAGTTGGCAAGGGTTGTAGTTTACCTCCCAAGTATGGTTATTAATATAACAAAGGTGGTTGCTCTGTTCCAGAGGCCAAATGGGTGTGCCTGCTTCCTCACCTGGCTGGTTGTGAGAAAAACAAAGGCTGGGGCAGTGGAATGTGTATCAGCTGGGCTAGAAGCCAGACAGTAAGAGCCACACTTGGTTTTTGCTTGAATCCAAGGCTGTGACTATGGTAGAAGCCAAACCTTCTGGAGTGTTAATGCTGTGGGCCCCTCCCGTAGGCTCAGGTTGTATGTATGTGTAAATAAACCATATGTTATAAAGACACCACAGTCTCCACTGTCCCTTATTCCAAGGAAATTGAACCCTGGATAAGCATCTGGAACCTTGTGCCACTTGGAGATGGGAGTGGCATGCAACATCATCATCATCATTGTTGCTTTTCAATTTCTCCAGCCACTATTAGCTGTTTCTTCCCAAAATTCCATGCCTCTTTCCTTCAAGTCCTGCTACAAATCCCTCTATATTCCATGACCAATACAGCCTCTAGGTAGAGGCGTTACAGAGAAACAACTCACATGGCCTAGATGGAGCTACATGTGGCAGAGGAATTGTGAAGGCATGGATGACAGTGGAGGACTGAGGAGCCAAGAGACCAGAGAAGGAGGGGATAGGTTAAAACATTAGCAGAGTCTTGGTAGATAAACCAAAGGCACATATAGTTAGTTCAGCTTCCTGTTCTTGCAGTGGCCAACCAGATACATATGGGAACCTACAAGCAAGATATCAACACAACAGCACTCTTCCCACAAGAAAATTTGTATGCTTTAAGAGGGCCAATGAGACTGGAAGCTTGGGAGGCAGATAGGCCAACACACCCTCCAAGTGTCCCTATTTTCCAGGGATGTCCCTGATTTAGAGAAGCTGTCCTGGTTTCTGATTTGATCCCAGAATGTCCCTCTTTTCCTTAGGATGTCCCTATTTTCATTGGGAAAATGTTGGAGAGTATGGCGTTATCTGGCCCCCGAGCAGTCTGAAGGCAATCCTGATAGGGATTTTTTTTTATGTTTAATATTTTCTTATGTTTTTATATATATTGGAAGCTGCCCAGAGTGGCTGGGGCAACCCAGTAAGATGCATAGGGTATAACTAGTGAAATTTTCATTATGGAATCAAACATCTCTATTTTCATCAGAAAAATGTTGGAGGGTATGGACCAAGTCCTGGAGAACTATAAACAAGGAGATGAGAGGAAATGCCACATAGGACCAAGGAATGGGCAAGGTTGTATGTTGTCAGTTGGTTAGGGAAACAGACCAGCAGCAGGTTGAATTTCAGATATTAATTGGAAATAACCAACCAAATATTTACCACAGGTTTCTAGTAAAATAAATATATCTGGCTGCAACAAAACATATCTCTCCCATATCATTCTCTACAGCCACAGCAGGCACCACAACTCTTCAATGCTTTGACTTCACACCTGAAGGTGCACTCTTCCATTGTCTCCTGAGACAGACAGATGACAACCAGTCGAAGCAAAATAAAAAAATTCCTTCCAGTAGCACCTTAGAGACCAGCTAAGTTTATTATTGGTATGAGCTTTTGTGTGCAACCAGAACAACCAGAACATTCAATCACCTGAGAACAAAATACATTGTATAACTAGAAGATGGTAGAATCATACAAGTAGGTCCTTTCAGCATTTTCTGACCAGCAACTCAGAATCAGAATTAAGGTACACATCAGGAATCCAACAGTAAAGATTCCCACAAAACGTTTTCTTCTTCATATGCTGGCTAACCCAAGCTCTGATCCATCTCGACAGCATGGGCACCACGAGATCTCCTACCTTGAGTATGCCAGTGTCGATTGCCAGAGGCTTTCCCTTAATTATACAGGGCGTGTTCCTGACACTGAGAAGGGCTCAACCTTGCCCTGAGGCAGCAGCTACAAAACACCACTAGAAGCATGATGCTAGATCAAGATCCATGCCACTTTGATCTGTTGCAGCAAATCATCTGGGCCACTCCCTTGTGTTTCTGATTGCACCAGATGTCCGCATGGGACCCACCCTAGAGATTTACAAGAGTTCCCAGCAACAGGAAGAAAAAGGAAAAAACCATCTCAACAGTGGTGGGAGAGGACATGATAAAACAGCAACAGCCTCTTATGAAATCAGATCTGGAATGAAATAAGGTGTCAAGGGACAGACCAGTCTATATTTTCAAGATGAGCTTGATTGTGAAGTTGTTTCTTTATTAGGAGTCTAGAAAGCTGCCCAACAGCAAAGCAGACCACTGCTCCATCTAGGTGAATATCACCTGCTTGGTACACCAACTGGTAGCAGTTCTTCAGGATTTCAGATAATCCTTTCCCAATCCTACCTAAAGATGCTGAGGATTGAACTCCAAAATCTACCAGCTCTACCGCTGAGCTACATGTTGAGGTCTGTAATTTATATATTAATTCTCTAAGGAAAAGATCTTGGGATGGCGGGCACATCCCTCCCTTATTTATTCTCACAACAACTCTGTGAGGTCAGTTCAGCTGAGAGATAGTAACTGGCCCAAGATCACCCAGGGAGCAGAGATCAGAACCTGAGTCCAATACTGCAGTCCTAAACTCCCTTACTAAAGAGTGAATGAGCCCCACTGAACACAGGGGGACTTAGTTCCGCTGGCCCCCCAAGTAAGCATGCATGGAATTGTGCTGCAATGTTCTGTCCATCGCAGAGCAAGGGTCACCCTGTCTCAGAGGTTAGACGCTCAACCTGTACAGATCCAAGTGTGCCCTAAGAGACGCTCTGCATATGGATGTCTTTAAATTAGAATTTGCAGAAGGATTAGTCATTTTCACCACATTTCACCCTCAGCTCTCTCTTTAAAAAGCCATCTTTCTACTGCTGGCAATAAGTTGGAGCTGACTCCGCTTTGGGCTGTTTACCCTTATTCTCCTTTCTTTTCACAGGGTCTCTGGCATACCTAGTGCATACCAGGGAGATGCATTCATGTTCTTGATGTTGTTGTTTAGAAGGAGTGGTAGTCAACAGATTTTTACTCAGAATAAACTCATTGAAATTAATGGTCATTACTAATTTAGGTCTATTCATTTCAATGGCTCTGTTCTGGGCAAAAGTTATTTGAAGACAACCCAGAATTTGAATAGGGATTTTGACCTTTCCAAATGAGCTTGGCTACACTTCTTCTAGTCCTCTTCACACATTCAGTGCCTGTGGGGTGGGGATGTGATTGTGCAATGTGCATACAGCCCTACTCCCAGTCGTCATGCATTCAGCAGGAGGTTGGAATACAGTCTGTGCATTTATTGTAAAACATTACTGGTATATAAAATAAAAATAATGAAACAGTATCATAAAAATAGAGATACAGCGATAAAACAGTGACTTTTCCCCCTCTATCTTTTCGATGCCAAGTGCCTTCAGTGTCCCAGCTTTCAAAGACTCCTGATGAGACCCTTCCTCTTATGAGATCAGAAGCTACCCTTCACAAACAGTATTATAAAAACAGAACTTTAGCAATAACAGGGACAAGTCTTACAGGTCAGTGAAAGCCTGGGCAAAAAATGTTTTTACAAGACATCTGAAGCAATTGATGGGTAATGCTTCACGTAGATAATGTTCATGTGTAGGCTCTATTATTATCTCTAGCAGAACGTGCTGAGGTCAGAAGTGGGGCCTGCCACCACCATGTCATTGTTCTCCTTCCATGCCTTTACATTATTCCTTTTGTTGTCTGAACGAGGCTGATCTTTCAAAACTTGAAAAGCGGCTGAGATAGTGACTGGACAGATCTGACAAATAGCCTAGTAGAGAATGATAAAGATTGGGGTTTCTGAGGCTAGGATCATGAGTGTGCACATGTGGTTGCGTGCAGAAAGCAGCAAGGAGGGACAAGATAAATCTCTTATTCTAGTCATCGCCAGTTGTCTGGACCAAATGGAATAGTCAGCTTCGATAACATATTGGCTTCCAATACCAGAAATGAATCTATAGCAAAAAGAGAAGTAGTTGTGGGGCAGAGGGGCGGTGTCAGGAACCAGCACCACCTGCTCACACACTCCTTTGCGCGCGCACATGCCCTACTTTGCACATGTTTTGGATTTTAAGCCCATGAGTCTGCCACTGTCATATGCAATGGGGCATGCTAAGAGCAACTCCCAGCCACCCATAATGCATACGCTGCTGTGTACTTCTCTTTGGAGAATGCTATTGATGCTGTCATGTCTCATAGCATTTCCCTTGCACTACTTCTGTGAACTGTGCAGGGCTGGCAACAAGGCTAGCTGAGCAAAGGGCCTCCACCCTTGGCTCCCTCTCACTTCCCTTGGAAGCTTGCCAGGGTCAGAACCTGGCTTCTCTCAGGCAATACAATATAAGGTGTATTTGTTGAGATTCAGATGAGGACTTATTTCTAGATCTTAGGAATGTTGACTGTGTTTACAAAACTAATGGTGGAAGGAATGGGTGGGTGGCTACATGCATTACATAACTGGAGTCTTATTGTATTTACATCGCCGTAATCCCATTAAGAGTTCTCCTGCTTTATCTTGGTGTGTATATATAATAGAGCCCTCAGTCCTTGTTTGACATCAGTGGCACAGAGCCTAAAGTTTTGTAAATCATGGTGAGATGGCTCTGCTTACAGTTTTGTTGTCTTTAATATATCAATAAAGTTACAAATATCAGGTGAAGCTCAATGGGAGCCATGTCAACAAGAAGCAGGGAAATAACCCAAGCCTTTTGGATTCTTGCTGCCTCCAGCTAATTATCTATTAACCACAAACTATGGGAAAGAAATTAGAGGGCTGAATCAATACAAAATGTATTTGCACCATTTATATCAAGATAAGCCAAATACCCTACTGTTAACATTGCACAAACTCAGGTCCAATCAAAAGAAAACAAGCCAGGTATCCATTTGCATCAAATCTGTGAAAGTAAAATTAAATTTACATGTTGAATTTAGAATAAAATCACACCTGCTGATGCTTGCCTCCACTAGTGTTTTAAGTCTGAGATGAGGTTTATGATCAAAGATGCCTCTACACCTGTCTTTCACAGATTTATTCACTGAGACAGAGGAACAAACAAACTGAAAGCTGAAAACCTAGTACATTTTTTAACAGCACAGTACCGTTAGAATTAATATATCCTGCTCCTAATAGTATAGGTAATAATATATATGCAGCTTGCTCTTGGTCTTCCTTCTCTCCTTATCTGCTCAGTTGCAGATTGACTCTGATGCAGACTTTTAATAAGAAACAGTCACTGATGCTTCTCTGGGAATGGACTGCTTTGAAGATCACTCTCACATGACGCTGCTGTGAAGATAAAACTCACATAAAGTTTGGGCCTTCTTCCTTCTCAGATCCTTAAGCCCTGCTGGCAGCTGAACTCTGCTGTACTTTGCAAAAATGCTGAGCAATTTGCAAACTTTGCTTTGACCAGCCTTAGTGAGAGAGCTGAACCAACAAATTAATTCACCTGGCGTATACTCATCCTATCCTCCTCTTTAATTTAAATGACTCTAGCAATCATTTCATGGATGACTTATCATTAACTGTGTTTCTATTTTGTGTCGCATAAAAATGCATGGCCCTGATCTTGTGGTACCTCAGGCACCTTCCTTGTCGTCAACTGTGTATTTCCTGAAGCATTGGTGTCAGCAAAATACCCACATTAACTGTGGTGTGTGCACCCACGAATGCTGGGAAGAGAAGGCCTATGTAAATATTTTGGTATTTACTGAGAACAATATGGTGGCTCCTGTCTGCCTAGTCTTCTACATCTTGGTCACAATACTATACTATAAATGCAAATAACTATCTGTTGGAAAGGCAGCAAGATAATGAATGTTGTGTACTAGCTAAAGTTGGGGTGGGGAACTTCAGGCCCAGTTGCCAAATGCATCCTTCCAGGTCTTTCTCTTTGACCCTTAGAAATCTCTCCAGACCCCACACCCCACTCCCCCAAGGCACACACCCCAATGCTCCTGCTTTGTATCCCAGTTGTTTTTGTGGGATGGGTTTTAATGGGTAGGAGAGGATATATAAATTGTCATTTATTCCTCTAGGTGCCCACATCTATGGGTTGAACAGTATTTCAAAATCCCATCCTCGGCAGCAAACTTTAAAGCATAGTAATTAGGCTGTGAAACGTAGTTTTGAGTAAGTCCAGCTTTGAAGTAAGCTACCTTGCCCCTTCTTACCCTGTTTAACAAAGAATCAGGCAAGAACTTGTAAAGTAAGTAAAAATAAGATTTACTTATATAATCATGCATTGGTGGCAGCAGTAAAACCTATGCAGTATAACCAGCTTCAGGCATGTGCCTAAAACTGGAGCATGCAGAGATATGTCTGCATCCAACACTTGCCAAAGGATGAGAGAGAGGGGTGCGAAGGGAAATACTATTTGCTCCTTCCTCTCCAGAAGAGGAGGGGAAATGACATCACACAGAGCTCTCTCTGTCAATTCTATTTCTATGGTCTGAGTATCTGCCTATCTGCAAAACAGCTTTATGGCAGGGTTACCCAAATTTGGGTGTCCAAATGCTTTTTAGGACTACAACTCCCATCATTCCTAGCTAGCAGGACCCATGGCCAAGGATGATGGGAGTTGTAGCTCAAAAACAGCTGGACACCCAAGTTCAGGAAACCTTGTGCCATGGAATTAGCCCCTTGTCATGCTAACTAGCAAGAATATGCATTTGTTAGGCTTGGCTGCTAACCTCTCAGAGCTTTTGCCTAGCTGGAATGTATCTTTGAACTCTGATAATGTCTCTTGTTTGCTTAGGTGGAAGTTAGAACGGAGTGAGTGTGTGAGTGTAGAAACTAGCCTAGTGTACAGTGACAAACATTTGCATCCATTGCTCTACCCACGTTTGCATCTGGCCCCGCCTACCACTGGCACATGACCTTACGAAGGTTGCCCAGAAAGCAATGTAGTCCTCGGTCTGCGAATTGTTCCCTGTCCCTGGGCCAGACTGTTGAGCTTGGACTTAAAGTACCCAGATTCAAATCCTTGCTCAGATATGAAGCTCAAATTTCAGCACATCACTGTCTCTCAACACAACTGCTTCAGTGTGTTGGGGCCTTGGGGAGTAGCTTTTTTTACCTAGAATGGAACCCTGTCATTTCTCTGAAGGCATTTGGAGCAGAGACTTAGCCTCACAAGAATGTTAGGAAGTAGTTATGCTGTGACAGTTTCACTAACTTTTCGAAGTTTTCACCTGACCTTCACAGCCTAGGAAGGGTTTGAATCTGGTTATCTGAAGTCCGAGCTGAACACTCAAGCCAGTCTGCCATGTTGATTGTCTTGCTGCACTTCCGCTGGATCTTTATTTATAGTATCCTTTAGCAGCTTTTTCACAGGTCTCTCTTATAAGACAACTTAATACTCAAAATATTCTTTGTGACTTTCATAATAAAGTTGGTTCCTGAACATCACCCTGTGCTCCTTGTGCAAGATTAGACTACTGATATCCCACAGAGGAAGGAAGAGGCAACAATCTATCACACAATCACACCCTTTTCTAGTTAGGCTCTACAAATGAATCAAAAGGAGTAACAATACAAAGAAGGCAATAATTATTTGCAGGGTGGGCAGGCTGTGAGTAACACCAGTGGCTCTGAATTAGCTATTAATACATTTAGGCTGAAATTAGAAGAACGTGGCTCAGAATGCTAAGTGCTACATTCTAGAATAAGACAAAAACAACCCTGCTTCCTCTCCCCCCCCCCCGCCGCCTTTGCTCTCATCCCCCTACTCTCTGTTTTGGTTTTCTGCAGCTGGTCCTAAGTGAGCCTGGAAAAGTTGAGCTGAATGAGTGTCCCCTCTAGTCCAACAATTCTGTTTTCAAAACTCCTTGACCTCCACCTTGCTAAAAACGCGTATTGCTCAATTATCTGACAAGGAAATTTTTGTGGAAACCAGATTGGTTGAGAAGTGACTTTCCTTTGGTAAATATCAGTGAGGCAGGCATGGCTTTAAAGAACTGTGAGCCTGCTGAGGAAAGACCAAAGTGACAAAGTATGCACGCCATTCAAAATGGCATCTATGTGACAGGTCTATCAGCTCTTCCCCATAATATTTAGGCTCACTTACCCTGTGATAAGTCTAGAACACATTGTGAAATTCTGGCAGACAGTGATGGAGAGTGGGGAGAAGGAAAATAACCATCTGAAAAAAAATAGTAAACCTGTGGATTGTTTTCTCTCAGCCCAAACTAGAATATGCAGGGCTTGAAGATAACCTATCCCTAGTCTACACCTGCCATTTATGAATGACATGTTCAACCATATCTCTATGGTTGTCTAGCATGTATTCACTTTCCATTAAGGAAACCAATGACTAGAGGGGATATGTGCTCAGAAGTCCTCCATATATGCATATACATGCATGTGAATAAAATACAGTGGTACCTCGGGTTAAGAACTTAATTCATTCCAGAGGTCCGTTCTTAACCTGAAACTGTTCTTAACCTGAAGCACCACTTTAGCTAATGGGGTCTCCCACTGCCGCTGTGCCGCTGGAGCACAATTTCTGTTCTCATCCTGAAGCAAATAGACCTGAGGTACTATTTCTGGGTTAGTGGAGTCTGTAACCTGAAGCATATGTAACCTGTAGCGTATGTAACCCGAGGTACCACTGTATAGCCATATCTGTGTGAGCTAGTTTGCTCCTGTTTGTCAACTGTAAATCAAGTGTTCCTTATGGCAAACTGTCAGTCAGGATCCCCTCAAATACACTTGTCTAATGTTGCCTGAGCAAACTAAGGAGTGTCACCTTCCAACCCATTATTAAAACAATAAAAACATTAAACATTTTATTACAGTGCTAAATAGCATTAAAAAGTGAGATAAAACATAACCTATAAAAATAGCTGTAGAAAAACACTCACAATAGCATCAATTAACACCTCATCCCAGAAGAATAAAGCAATATCAGAAGCCTGTTAAGCAGGGTTAACCTGGGCCCCTCCAGATGTTGTTGGACTTCTACTCCCATCAGTCCCAACCAGCACGGTCAGTAGTCGGGCATGATGGGAGTTGGAGTCCATAAATCTTTAGAGGGCTACAGGTTCCCTATCCCTAACGTCAGCCAAATGCCCTTCTAGTGAGAAAAGTATTCTTCATTCAGCAAAATGTCATAAGGAAGTGAAATTCCCACAGTTTGCATGTTCATCTTGTCTGTAGAAAGGAAAATATATATAAATAAAAATGAAGAATTTCCTGGATGTCAAGATCCAGGTTTGAGGCAAGTACTCTTTGGTGAGAAAGTCCCAGCAGAAGTTTAGAATCACAAATTAGGCATCAAAGTCAAGCATGGAAATACAGGCTGTTAGACCTTTAAAATATGCCCGTTCCTTCCAAAATTCCCCTCTTCCTCCAGCAGAGAAAAGTAAAATTTCCAAGTGATTGCATTTATGCAACCACTTTTAAGCTTGTTCCCAAATGCAGAACATTTTATCAGCAAGAGAACTCTGACACCAGCTATTAGGGAAGAACAATATTGATAAGTAGGATATCCTATGAGAATTCACAGTCCTGGAAGTTCTGTCACACAAGTACACTGCCAACTTCTTTAAACATGACATATATTTTCAAACCAGTGCTGGGGAAGATCAAATGTACACTAAAATGGTAAGTCACGCTGTAGAGAGCATACATTCAAAGGAAAAAGAAATAATTTTTTTTCTTAATCCCCAAAACACTATTTCTAATTCTTTAGAGAGTGTGTTTATGCAAGAATGATACTCTCAACATTGGACATAAACCAGAGAAAGATTCTCAATATGAGTGTTAAGATAAGGAAGCTTGTGTGTAGCCAAGAAGAAATTATTTTTCCATGTAAAGGCAAAATGTAGATAGTTGCATGCTGATGCATAATTAAAAACCAATATCTAGGCAAAGTTTATTTCTAGGGATTAAGCATATTATAATACAAAGTCTTCATTTCTTCATTGGCTGAAATTGAGATGATAGCTGCTCATTTATCTTGCGCCCATGGAGTAAAATATCTGAGTGACTTTTCCAAAAGGGGGCTTTTAATTTATTAAAAAATAATAATTCAGTATCCATATTTTTATCCCTCCTTTCTTAAAAAAAAACCAAGACTCCAAGCCAAAGAAACATATATTTGATGCCTGCCTAAAAGTAAATTGTGATAGATCCAGGTAGACCTTGGGAGACTTGGGGACTACAGCTGAAAAGGTCCCATCTTCTATATCTCTGACAGGAGAATGGAGAGACCCAAAGCAGGACCTCCAGAATAAGACTCAGGATGTGCCTGAGACATGGGAAGGAATATGGAGGATGCTGTATACTGTGCCAGACCACTGGCCCATCTAGCTCGATATTGTCTATATTGACTATCGGTGGCTCTCCAGGGTTTTAAACCCGATTCATTCCCAACTTTACCTGGAGATGCTGGGGACTGAACCTGGCATATAGCTTCTGCACGTAAGGCATATGCTCTACCATATGTCCTGCCTCATATGTTTGCTGCCTGAGGCAAAAGACAAGATAGTGCCCAACCTTTCCATATACAGAAGCCAAATGGGTTGGCAGTTGAATATTCAACACTGGCAATAGGATAGCACAGCTGAAGGACAGGTCACATGGCACAGACAGCTCTTCTAAGGTGGCCACATCACTCTCCTAGGGTGAGTCATAAAATAGGATGAAATTGCTGGGAAGGCCTCTATGGAGTAGAAGCTTGTCAAGATATTCTGCTCCTAGACCATTTTGGAGCTATTTTAAAATAACACAAATAACTTTTTAATAAAGTTTTACATTTGGGAAGAGGTGACTGAGGAAGGGATGCGATGAGGAGGAAAGGTGCAGTGAAAGTACTGTAGCCCACAAAATGACCATCTAAATTAGACTCCCGATGTTCTTGGCTGACTGGAGAAATGCTTGAGTTGCAAGACAAGGAACTGCATAGATGACTCATGAATCTGGCAGAGATGGAGATCTTAAATCCAAGGAGTCACACAACAACAACAACAACAACAACAACAACAACAACAACAACAACAACATTTATACAGGCACTCTACTAAAATGAATTATTGTGAAAATAAGAACCAAATTTTGCCTCACTCAGGGTGCCATGTTACCAAAATCCACTCCTGAGACTAGTGGCATTCATAAGGAAAAGCCTACAGTTTAATGTTGGGTGGGAGGTGGATTTGTCAATTTTCCCAGATCAGGAAGGCTGGAGCTCATTGTTGCTTCAGCAAGGAAGCAGCTGAGTCTGAGAAACTGGAACTGGGATGGGAGCTGGAAACTCCAATCCCTCTTGCTTCTCAGCTAGGCATTAACCTAGGCAGGTTCTTCTGTGCATTCTCCCTCCTCCTGAGTAGGCAGCTGGGCACTTTGGCAGCAGCTCTCAAACTTCTGTCTGGCTTGCTGTCTCTCTGTTGCTGTGGTCCTTTGGGAGAAGAAGAGGGTGTCTGAGAGCCAGCCAGGAACCCAGGCAGCTGATTTGGGGACCTGGAGTCTTGAAACAAAGATATCTGGATCCATTAGCTCATTAAAGGCAGTGGTGACGTGGAGATCTGCTGGAGGGTTCAGTTCTCCTCAATCCTCTTCTCAAGAGGTCTCAGGTTCAAAGTCTGGACAGGGCTGAACCCTGACCACACCACATACAGCAAACATTAGAATGTCCCTGACTGTCTTTCAGCCTGATATGTAGAGACCAAGCCCTGTTAAATTTGCTTCTATAATGATGTAAACAGAATCCCCTCAGCAATAAAGATAAAAGGCAAAAAGACTTTCTGGCTCAACCTAAAACACTATGAAGAATAAACAGAGTTATTCTGTATAGATAACTATATACTCTCCAGCTGACTTCTCAGCCATATCATGGTTTTTTTTATTGTGGCTCTGCTTCACTGAAGTCTCTTTTGGGGATATTTTATGCAGCTGCATTGATCTCCAAGAGTATCCCAGCCGTCAGAGGGCAGGAGGGTTCTGTTATAAGGGATGGGAGAGAAATTTGTTTCATTCATATGTGAACCCACTTAATTTACACAAATAGTGATTGAAACACAGCTATCTTCAGTGTTGTGATACAGTCCTCCAACCAAAATACATTTTTAAAAGGAAGTAAGGGGAAGGTGTACTCAAAAACACTTGTACCAGTGAAATTAATGCCAAAAAATGCATTACCTTACAAAAACTGTTTGCAAAAATGCATATATCACACAAAATAATATGCAAAATAAATGTGCATTAGATGAAATTGCACAAAAAGGTGCTTGAATTTGCATGCGGTCATCTTTTAAAAAGTAAAGCAAATTTCAAACAGATGTGGAAATGGGGAAAACTGAAGACTGGAAAAATGGAAAGCTGAAAGAAACTGAAATTGAAAGGTTTGTCCATTCCTAGTCACAAACAGCATCTCTGGTGCCCACTTTTAATGCTTTTAAAATTCATTATGTTTTATATATTGTCCAATATTGTTGGAAACCACTTTCAGAAATCTCTGTCCTCCCAACACATGATAAATAAGTGAAGCGAAAAATAGATAGATAAATAAATAAATGTAGGTATATTGGGTGCCAGGTTAACACATTTTTATTCTCTCAGGAATTCTACTAAGCTTCTGTTTTCTGCTCTGTTGTTTCAACCTTTTATTGATTTTTAATAGTTTTATTACATAATTTAGTGTTCACTTTGGATTTCATACTGCACTATAAACTTCCCTGAAATAAATGTTTATGAAAGACAGTATCTCTCTCTCTCTCTCTCTCTCTCTCTCTCTCTCTCTCTCTCTCACACACACACACACACACACACACACACACCCCTTCAAATAAATAAATGACCCTGCCAAATTTAAGCACTTCACTCTGGATTTTGATGAGAAAAATTAGGCTGAGGACTGAAAGCTTAATCAACTGACTGCTTTGTTGAAAGGAACTAGAGACCAGGGACATACCTAGGGGTTGGTCAGATTGGCCTCCACCAAGTATGCAGGTCAAGGGGCTGCAAAGATCATGCCTCTCCACTCTAGTTCAGAGTGGCTAGGAGCCCATCCATCTACCAGTGTACTCCCTGAGCAATCCTCTGTTGCCCTGGGCAGCCAATATCTTACTATGGACACGAGGGAGCCTCAGTAAGTGCTGGATACAAGGTGGAGACAAGCAAAGACAACATGGGTTTCACATTAAGGATCAGTACTATCCTGGATGCTGTTCCAGTGAAGGCTATGATTTTGCCACTCATGCGTTTTCTTTGCTTCTAGGGGGTGGGAAATAGGGAAAACTTTCCGGCAACCTAGTAAGATTTGGCTTCAGCTGGCCTCAGAATGAGACTCTGAGTGGGTTGGACAAGGCAGCTTTATGGTCTAGAGTATCCCTGCTCCCCAGCTCCTCACTCAAGATTCCCTGGATTGAAGGAATTTCATATTTTGTCAACATCATGAACCACAGTGGTTACAGAACCTCGAGGAGTCATGAATGCTCTAGCTCCCTTGTTGTGTTCACACAGGCAAGCCAACCATTTCAATCCTGAATTACATGGATAAATCTCCATATTGTTAACTGGGCTGTACATGCAGATACAGCATTTACCAGGCAGCAGGCATTGACTGTGGTCATGGTACCTGGGAAAAGATTTTGCCCCTCATCATAGAAAGAGCAGTCCGATACTTTAGCCTGTATGGTCTAGAGTGGCCATGTGTCCTAGGCCATGTTCACAGTGAGCTGTGCATTTAGAGCGCAGTGAAGTTGTGCATGTTTTTGGCACATTTCACAGCTCTTTCCTCATCCCCCCATGTCAACATCAGGAAAACTTCATTAGTGTCAGATTTGTTTGTTTGTGTACACACCAGGAGATGCACTCCTTGGCAAGAGATGGATTAGGAACGACTTAAGGATCCTGATCGATGTGAAGCAGCTTTGAGAAACAGCACACCAAACAGAAGTATTTTATAAAAATACATAATATAAGGATACATATGCATTTTGGATAATGTTGTACGAAAACTCATTAAAAACCCAGTGCTGGAAATGCAGGGAGTGCACAGCAAATCGGAGTGTGAACACAACCCTATCTTACACAGGAGAGAGCAGGGGCCATGAAGTAGCCCATCAACAGTCACACCATCCCTGCTATTTGTTGTTGTTGTTGTTGTTGTTGTTTAGTCATTTAGTCGTGTCCGACTCTTCGTGACCCCAAGGACGAGAGCACGCCAGGCACTTCTGTCTTCCACTTCCTCCTGCAGTTTGGTCAAACTCATGCTGGTAGCTTCGAGAACACTGTCCAACCATCTCATCCTCTGTTGTCCCCTTCTCCTTGTGCCCTCCATCTTTCACAACATCAGGGTCTTTTCCAGGGAGTCTTCTCTTCTCATGAGGTGGCCAAAGTATTGGAGCCTCAGCTTCAAGATCTGTCCTTCCAGTGAGCACTCAGGGCTGATTTCCTTCAGAATGGATACGTTTGATCTTCTTGCAGTCCATGAGACTCTCAAGAGTCTCCTCCAGCACCATAATTCAAAAGCATCAATTCTTTGGTGATCAGCCTTCTTTATGGTCCAGCTCTCACTTCCATACATCACTACTGGGAAAACCATAGCTTTTACTATACGGACCTTTGTTGGCAAGGTGATGTCTCTACTTTTTACCCAATCTCTACACAATCTCTGCTATGGTGAGCAGTATTTCTATGCATAAGCAATTTTTATGCTGATCTGTGTCTTCTTTTGTCTCTCCCCCCCCATGCATATCTTTTTTTTAACTAACGCATAAGGAGCTACCCAAGTACAGTCTTGCCCACATTGAAGTTTCTCTACATTATCTACCCAATGTTGTTGTGGTTGTTGTGGTCGTTTTTAAAAAAGTATCCTGCTCACATCTGAGAACTAGCATTGTTAGTTTCCCCTCCACTTCTCCAAGTTCTCTATCTATCTATAAAATTCTGGTCATAGAATTGCAGAGTTGGAAGGGACCACGAGGATCATTGAAATTCTTACCAACAGAACCATCCTGTTCCTTGTGCTAATTGGCTTAATTGGCTGAGGTAGCCATGTACATTTTCCCAGCTCATTCCCTGTCTACAAGCTTCTATTGATGTCAGCCACAATGTCAAAGTGTTTCCAAGTTCCAGAGATGAAATACAATGGAAATCACACTATCTATGCAGTAAGCCAAACATAAAACAGAGAGTGTATTCATTCCAGGCAGCCCTCACTGGACTGTGAGCTGACAAGTGACTAACACTGTAATGATTCTTGAGCCAGTCTTATCAGCTGTTGGATCACAGTGATGAAGAGGAAATGGCTACGGCTTTCAAAGATGTTTAATGAGCTGTGGGGCTTCTGTCAACTAAGGTGCATTCCAGGCACTGCAAGGAAACACCAGTTGTTCCTCTTACACACTGCTTCACTTCAGCCAGCATTTGAGGTTATTGCACTGACCACCGCAAATACAATGTAGCATGGGGAGGGGGTACTCATGTAGCCTCTTTTTCTGAGGGGACAGTAAAATATGTTAGGCTTTATTAACAGTAACCCTTCTAAAAGGAGATTGTAAGAAAAACACTGGGGCCTAATTTGAATAATAGAGTGCCTGGTATCTGGTGGGCAATCTCCTCCTTTATTTCCACACTGTGGCTGCAGACCAAATCACCTGTCAGGAGAGCTATGAGATTCAGGTGAGGGTCATATGCCTTGTCAATCCCAGCAGGTATATAACAGGAAGACCAGCCTGCCCAGCGTTACAGCTTCATTTTCCTAAGAAATAATGATTATTCTACAAAATGTTTCCAATTTCAGTTATTGCAAAAGTTTTTGAGTGTTAATTTTATGCATTTTTTTTAAATCACAATGTATTTAACATCTTATGTCCTTTAGAGGAGAAATTGTGAACTGCAGATTTTTAAATTCCCGTCGTCATCCTTGGCTTCCCTCAATTTTGTTTATAACACTCTTCCATGTTCTTCTATTCGTGAGGGTGGGGGATGGGGAGGCGCCTCACAAGTGGAATAGCCTAGGGCCTCTCTTCATCTAAATCTGGCCCTGTGTATGAGGTGGCTGGGGCTTTCTTGCCACACTTTTTGGAGCGGCTCTGGAGCAACATAACCATGTATTGTGTTGCATCACTCTGAAGACCTAAGATGTGTAGGCACCAATAGAGGGAGTGAGTAGAGCCCAGAGAGGCTCACACCACTGTGAGGGATGTGAGCTCCTTTGTATTTTAAAGTTGTTGTTTTTTTAAAAAAAGAAAAGAAAAATGCAGAATGGTTTTGTGTGTGCATGCTGAAAGGCACCAGGTCCACCACGACCCCCACCCCCCCAAAAAAAGCCTGGTAGAGCCTCTGGGAATCTTAAACACACTCACCTGGGATCAACTCACCTACTGAACATAGTGTAACTCACTTCCGAGTAAACATATATAGACTGCATTGCTGAGATTTTCATTTTCAATTAGAGAATGCTTGTAAAGTGCTGGGCTCCACACCACATAGCATAGAAAGTGTAACTGAACACGGAAGAAGTTTTGGGTGGAAAGGAAACACAAATCAAGGGCAGGCTAGACGTTAGACTTTGCTGCTCACTCAACTCAAACAAAATAACTGCTGTGGAACAGCTGAGCAAACCTTATATAGCAAGCCTCATACGGTTCACAGCATTGTTTCTTGTTAACTTGACATGGAATGTTGTGTCACAGAGGAGAATGTCCACACAAGTCTAAAACATGACCAAGAGCCAACTGCTACTCATCCGGTATTTTGTGAAGGTGGGTCCAAGTCAAATCATTTCATAAATGAATTTGACAATTTATCTACCCAGAAGTATAACAGAGAAGAACAGAGCTGCAGAGGCAAAGTACACACACACACACACACACACACACAGAGAGAGAGAGAGAGAGAGAGAGAGAGAGGCACATGCTGAAATGTCTCCCATTAAAACAGATAGCAGCTGTTAAACCATCTTAAGTGCTTCCGTGGGAGATTGATGCCCCAATGTCTTTGTTTTCCAAATAAAAGATACAAACTTTGGGAGATATCCAATTTAGAAGAACAAGTTTGCAAATGGATAAAATTGTGATTGGTGCCCATTCATCACTGAGTAAAACAAGATCTGCAAATAGACAGGTTTTCATTGGAAAAAGCATATCTTTACCAGCCTTTGCAAACATGGTGCCCTCCAAATGTTTTGAACTACAACTCCCATTAGCCCCAGTCAGCACTGCTGCCCTGGGACTGATAGGAGTTGTAGTCTAAAACACATGGAAGGCACAAGGTTGGCAAAAGCTTGTGCATACTGCATAACTTTTCTTACCTGTCGTCTTTTTATTTCAAAAGAGACATTCCTTTCCTTTTGAGACAGATTATGATGTCAAAAAAGCCAACTGGTTGAAAAGGTCATTTGACTACCCTACCCTACGACAACAACAACAACCTACCCTACCCCACCCCATTTTCTTGCTAATTCACTGTATTCTTTGCATTTCCAAGTGCTTTGACTTTAGCTATCAAGATGGGACAGTTCAGAGATTTCCAACAGTGCAAGAGTTCAAGGACCAGCAAGCACAGCAGTCTGACATTTATGGAGGCCTTTGCACTTTGGCAAACTCTTCTGCAGCCCTCTTCTGCTTTACAATGGAAAACACGGACTTTAGTCATGGGGTAAAGAAATGCACTAAGAGAGGGAGCCTGATGCACATGGGAAATCTATACTATTTGAATGTTGGGCTAATTCTTCATAATTCCCAAGTCAGAGATAGAGCTTTTTTTCACTGGAGTGCTCTCTGGTGGGTGCCTTTGCAGGCTGGTGCTCCTCTCCCCCGCCCCCCCAACAGCTTTTGCTTGTCTACATATTTCTGAGAAGCCCAAAACGAATATTTCTAGTCAAAATGGAGGCTGGCCAGCATGTGTGAGTCTACACTGTTTTTTAGACCTAGCTCTTAGCCACTCCTAGCCATGATTGGTCAAGCTACAGGGTGGGGGCAATTTGTATTTCCTTTTCTTCAATCCTTCCTGTGTAGCGGTGGTGGGCTTTAAGCTTTCCAGCCAGGTCTCTATCATTGCACACACACACACACACATTTGCACAACAGCCCTTCAGAGCTGCCCTAGCCACCTGCCTGAATCTAAGAGAACAAGAGAACAAGGGAGGCAGGGGCACATTGATTTGACCTGGATCATAACCAGGAGCAACTCCCAAACCAGCTAGGGCAGGCATGGCCCTCCAGCTGTTTTGGGACTACAATTCCCATCATCCCTGACCACTGGTCCTGTTAGCTAGGGATGATGGGAGTTGTGGTCCCAAAACAGCTGGAGGGCCAAGTTTGGTCATGCCTGAGCTAGGGAGACAGCTTGATATAGTTTTTAGCACCTCTGTGAGCAGCTGTGAATGAGGCTGTTGTCAAACCGGCATCTGTTCAGCGTTGTTGAAGAAAGAAGGTCTTCAGTTGGTGATGAAACCAAACTAGAGATGGCATGTGGCTGATATGTGATGGGAGGGAGTTCAAAAGGGTAGGTAATATAACAGAACATTTGACTGGCTGAAGACAATTTCTGAGGCTTTGAATACTCAGGTTACTGCTCCTGGGAAATGTCATAATTTTCTCTCTGTGGTTTCCTTCCCTAATTCAAGAGGCTTCACAATGCTGCTGAATGTAAACACCATCAAGACACATAGCTAGCAAACTAGGCTCTTGCCAGATGGTGTCTGAAGACTTTTAAAGTTAACCGTTAACCTTTTAAATATAAGTCTACAAAAGAATTTCCGTGTTTTGCCCTGACTCATTTTTAGAGTTTGTTTCTTCTTTCCCTCTGCCCGCTTTTCTTTTCAGGAACAGCTCTTTTGCCTTTAACAGCTACCTCACAGATGGAAAACCAACAGGTGAGCCTTTTCTGTAGCTGACAAGCCCACTCACAGTTCATTATAGGACTGGGTGGGACCATGCTTATTTTGTTAGCCTCTACTTCTGTTATATAACATGGAAAACCTTCATCCTCTAGACCAGAGCTTTCCAAAGTGTGTGTCGTGATATATTAATATGTCGGCTGCGGTGTGTGTGTTGCGCAAACACTCCCTGCGCTCCTCCTGGGGCTGGAAAGGGGTTAGTTTAACCTCCAGTTTGCTAATAAAACTGAATTACTGTGTCACAAAATGACGTGTGTCTAAAAAGTGTGTCACCAACATGAAAAGTCTGGAAAGCTCTGCTCTAGAGAAAGTGAGCCAATGAACAAAAATATCAACCCACAACACTAAAGGATAACTTATACAAACAAAAACAGAGTGTCATTGTCACATCACAGTTATTACAGAAGGGTGTAAGGCATTTGCTGGTAATCACATACATAGCTCCAAGGCAGACATAAACACAAACGCCAAATTTACTTAGTGAAACATAACTGCAGATTCATTTAGACATATTCAAATATTTAAGAAAAAGCAAGCTGCTGCTTTTTGCCTTTGATGCTCATGCAGGAGTATGTCAGACCTGTTTAGTCTGGCAACTAAGTAAAGGTAAGGGGGGATACATTCCGGACCAGGCCCCTCCTCTACTGTATTTCTTCTGATTAACGTTTGGTAGAGACATCAGCCATCTTGCTCATCATTTCCATGTTTTCCCTCCAACTCGTTTGCTGTCACCTGCAGGGAGTCAAGATGTGGATGTGACAATGTGTCACATCACACACTTCTTTTATCAAAGCTTACTTGGCATGAGGTGTATGATGCTGGTTGGCGGCACCTACACATTGCCTTTAATTTGTACTTAGTCCCCTGTTTCCCAATACTGGTTGCTCTGCTTCAGAATAAAAAAATGTAAACATGAAGTTTAACTAGATATGTAAAGCTTAATTAATCCACTTGCACGGAAAGGGTGGACATCAGGATAAACAAAGAGAGTTAGACCCATAAAAGACAAGGGATAGAAGCTGTGATCTATGAAGCTCTATGAATGCAGTACAAAACAAACAACAGTTTGTTTGCACTTCTAGTTTGCAGTTGCACAAGCAGCTGTGCATTTGCCTGCCTTAAAGATTAAATTAAGACCAGAATTAGGTCACGCACGCACACCACTACTCATTTAAAGCACATTTAAACACAAGGCTTCCCCAAGGAATCCTGGGAACTGTAGTTTATTAAGGGTGCAGGGAATTGTATCTTTGGGTGATTATCTACAGTTTAAATGAAGAGTGTGCACACTGGATCAGATGGTTCAGAGCACCCTGAGCAACTGAATTCCCTTCTAGTGGATCAGGACTCCTCAACAGGTGACCTGCCACACCAAGCCACAGACAGTCCATCAACCTAGTGCTTGACAACAGGGACAATGTTATGAGAGTGGTCCATGGGCATGAACTGCAGACCTTTGGTGCTGGGCCCTGGGATCTCCTGAGACTTGCCCTCTATTTTTAAACTTTTCAAAAAAGAAACCACAACCAGCTACCATGTTAATTCGCTCAGAGACCTAAATGTGCATTTGTACATATAAATAAGCATATGCCAGTTTTGTGTACATTTGTATGTCTTTTGGGTACCTGAAAACACCCCTGCTTGCTGATCCACTTGTTTTTGCAGTTCCAGGCAGACAGGAGTACCAGGTACTTTATCAAGTCCTTGGTGAACCACAATACATGCCTCAAGTGGTGTGCTCAACTTGGCCAGTCACAAATTGGGCAGGTCTGCTGTAGATGTGCTAGTTGTAAACTGAGACTTCAACACAAATATTTCATGAAACAGATGATTACCTCTAAGTCATCGTATCTGATGAAGAAAACAGCAGTGATTAAGAATTCTATATGAAGATTTAAAGAATGAATGTCACTAAATGAGGCTTCTGTGCTGCTTAAACAAAGGCATAGTGTCTTAAATGATTTATGGTGGAGTAGCAATAAATATTTCTTCATTTCCATTTTATGCACCAAGAATAAACAACAGATCTGTTTATTTATTCCACCTAGTATGTGATCCAGGTTTTCCATGAGAGACAAGCCAGAAGGCTCCATTGTCAATGCTTTTCTCTGTTTCTATTTGGAATAGTAACACCAAACCAGGTTAACGGCTAGAAACTATTGTCGTTGCTTGATGATGGAATATGGAGGTAAAGGTCCAAAACAGCTTTTTAAAAAGGAAATGCAGATTGCTTCATTAAAAAAGCAAAACTTTTTATATCATGATATAGGAGGTTGACTATTATGTTGAGTACCAAGCTCCCACCAGCACACTAAAGCAATATGTTTTACCTGTAGAATATTGGCCCTCCTTGTTTGCCATATCAGATAGTGCAGGAAGTTCAGGCCTTAGGCACTGTGCTTTCAGTTAGTTGGCTAGAGGGATTTTTCTCTGTGAGTCTCTTGTCTTCCTATAGACATAAAAACGTAAGGATGTCATCGCACAACCCCCATTGGAGGATTCATAGTGCTGCATCACAATCCTGGATTTGCATGAAGGCAGTGGGAGGAGACGAAAAATGGAGAAGTCAGGCTTTTAAATGGTGGCTGAAAGCAATAGCAGAAGTTTGAACAAAACAGAGGTTTGAATAAAAGAATCTGAGAGAGAAAAACTGGGGATTCTAAAAAATGGCAGAATCATGAGTAGAATAAAGGCAGAGTTCATCATGCAGTACAAGATGCCATTGCTACAACAGTGGCACTGCTTTCACTAACAGCTGGTATTAAAAATAATAACAAAATTATGTACCTTATCTGGTTAGGCAGAAATCAATTCCTAACCATGTCTACTCACCAGTAAGTCCCATTTGAATCAATGGTGCTTACTCCGAAGTAAATCAGGTTAGGATTCCACCCTTGCTGCTTTGTTGCTTTTTTACTTCCACTAAGTAAATATCACAGAAAAATTCAGCCATCTCTTCTCTCCAATCCTCCCTGCCATTTTATTGTTTAATTGAGAAAACTTTTTTAAAAAATGCATGTGTAATTTAAAAGGGACAGGAGCAGAAATTGCTCTGTTGGTATTGTGCAAAGATGAGAACAAAGACACTGCAAGACAAACTACAAAACCCTAGGCGGGGCATGCAAGTGGGTACTTGGTGTTGGTGGGCCGTGACTAATAGTGGCAGAACCAGTAGAAAAAGTCCATTGTGCTGGGAGTTCTTGCAACGCAGCTGGGCAAATCAAAGTCAATGACATCATTTTCTCAAAATGCAAGAGCGGGCTGCAGTGACGCACATTTTATGAGCTGTGAATCAAAATGAACTGAGTTTATGCAAAGACACCACAAGGAAAAAAGAACCAACCAGTACATGACTGCAACCCTCCACTCTAGGCATAGGTGCTGGAAACTGGAACCTTCTGCATGCAAAGCAGATGTTCTGCTACTGAGCAATGGCTCTTCAGCACTACTGAGTGGAACCCTGGACTTCTGCCCTATAAGTCCCACCCTGATGGCACCTCAGTGCTTCAGAGGAGGAGTCAGGGGGAAGCAACAAACCAAATGCAAAGGGGATGGGCAGACATGACACTTGGGATTCACAACTGAGGAAGCAGGAGAGAAATTACAAGGATGGGTTTCATTTAACAATTAAAACTTTCTCTCAATTTCCAATTCAAATTTGCTACTCAATTTGAATATCCAACCATTTGAAGCACCTGACTGGCGTAAACTTGCAATCTAATCTCTTTTGCCTTTTGGCTGACTAGGAGTGGGGAAATTGACTCTCTTACCAGATGGGAGATTCTGTTATGACATTTCCCTCTCAAAAGCAGTGTGAGAGCAGATTACTCACAGCAAGGAGATTTATAAGCAAGGAGTGCCTATGGGCACATCATGTTTTGGAAATAAACATGTATTTATTATTACATACAGAACCTCTTAGAAGATGAGATCATCTTGTAAGTCTTTGTGGTGGTGTCAGAAGTACTCGGCTTCCTCCCGGTATCAGCAGAATTGGCCCGACATAAAAGCCAGAGATGGATGACTAGCTAGCACCACTTCAGGCTCTTCTCACCCACTCACAAGAGAGAATATTTCTGCTTATTAAAAGATAAAGCAGCACC
Organism: Podarcis raffonei; assembly: GCF_027172205.1. Lineage (NCBI taxonomy): Eukaryota > Metazoa > Chordata > Lepidosauria > Squamata > Lacertidae > Podarcis > Podarcis raffonei. The sequence continues at coordinate 51,798,735 of NC_070603.1, forward strand.
AGCAGCCAAGGGGAATTAGAATATCAAGCCACAGATCAGGAAAAACAAATACATATTAGATGCTGCGATAAGAGCTGAATCAAGGACTTTTCTGTGCAAGGGCTGGTGATTATGTCAGCCCATGTTCAAGTGGATATTTAGAATTGCTTTGCATGTTGGAAAGTAAAGGCAAAAGAAAATGTGTGAATGACTCAAGGGAAAGAGGGAGTTGTGAGTTATTCACACATCTGAATCTTATATATCTTGGCACGTAGATGAGATATCCCCATCAGCAGTCTGGAACAAAGGGTGAAAAAGCAAATTCACTCCTGCATCCCACATTAATGCTAATGTTAGTACTTGTCCAGAGTTTTCCTGAAAATCTTCTTCTTGGCCAGTTTGGCACAGGCTTTAAAACTTGATGTTCTGTGACATTTTCTACTTTCTATATATGTTTTGCTAATAACCTGTCCTATGATTTATTCTGTGGTTTATCCTGCTTGATAAGAGCTTGAGACTCTTAATCTCAGGGTTGTGGGTTCAAATGCCACATTGGGCAAAAAGATTCCTGCATTGCAGGAGGTTGGACTAGATGATCCGTGTGGTCCCTTCCAGCTCTACAGTTCTCTGGTTCTTTTTGTCATCTGGGAAACCTCCAAGATCAGTCAGTTGTGTGCAGGGATGGAGAAGAAATCTGACACAGTTTGCATTCCAAAGCAAACCTACTGAATTCACACTTTCCAAATCCACACACAAATGGAAACACAGCCATCCTTTCACACTTCTCCAAATGTGGCAATTCAGTTCTCCAGCCAAGTAACGTGTACAAAAATGCATACAGTGGTAGCTCGAGTTACAGACGCTTCAGGTTACAGACGCTTCATGTTACAGACTCTGCTAACCCAGAAATAGTACCTCGGGTTAGGAACTTTGCTTCAGGATGAGAACAGAAATCGTGTGGCAGTGGTAGGAGGCCCCATTAGCTAAAGTGGTGCTTCAGGTTAAGAACAGTTTCAGGTTAAGAACGGACCTCCAGAAAGAATTAAGTACTTAACCAGAGGTACCACTGTATTCTAGGGTAAAATGTACATTAGAATGCATACATTAGTGAAAATAACATGCTAAGGTCCATTCTATTGGGGAAAACTGCTCTGCAAAGTGAAAGCATATATTATACAAAATTGCATAGAAGAACTGTGCACATTAGAAGAAATTGACACTAAAATGTTGGTGAATTTTCATGAGGGTTTTGTAAAAATAATAATAGTTGCAAGCTGGTGTGGAAATGTGGCGGACTGAGTTTAAGACCGAAAAACTGAACTGAAGACTGGAGAAAAATGAGAGAAACCGAAACTGACAGATTCACTCATCCCTCGTTGTGTGCAGCAAGGTTTCCCATGGAGATATGCCAGGTCCCGGAGTGTGGACTGCCAAAATCCTCATTTGCAAAAGTCTACATTTGGAGCACATTCATGGAAAGCCTCTGCCATCCTCCCTGGTTGGAAGGAAAGAGAATCCCGTTTTCTCTCTCTTGCACACACTCAGTGTACAAAGCACCAATTGAATATCAAAGTCAAAAAGCCAGGTCAAGATTAGTAGTCTCCCAGACCTTTGTCCCCTATAAGCTTTTCTTTGCTCAACTGGAACAGCCACCCAGATTCCGCCAAAACCAATACTTTGGAGGTCAGTTGAACAATACACACTTTCATTTTGCTCTGCCTTTGCTTGCTGTCTGCTGTGTTACTGTTTCATGCTCGAGCCTCCTTATCTGTCTCAGGGGTCTAAGATTTCTCAACAGCCTGTTTCACGAAGATTTTTCTCCTTCTGGTAATGAAGGAGAAAAAGGAGGAACAGCAGGCTTATAACAAGGATGGAAGGGTACAAGGAAGGACTATGTAGTTAGAAATGTACAACAGACAGCAGAGCTACTCTGGCGGCTCAGCTAGAACCAGCTGCCATGTGGTTTCTTCCTTCCAAGAACTGTCTTTCACTCAGACAATTTACCTGGTGATGTGTATAACAATGATTAGGGTTCTCGACAGGCCATTTCATTCTGCCCCCTGGTTTTGCTCCCTCTCCAACATTCAGAAAACTTTCCATGCCCACTGAGCCTGTTGAGTGCTCAATGGTCTGCTTTGGGTTCCCCCCTCCACATTTTAGCCTTTCCCCATCTTTTTTTGGGGGGGGGGAGGCTGCAGGTGGTTAGATGCACTGACTGCACAATCCCCATGACATTAAATATTTGATTTCACCCTTAATCTCTATGGGCAGCTCTCAATTCCATCCCTGGAGGACATTTAAAAATAACTTCTCAATGTGAATATTTACTCTTGCCGTCTCATTTTTGACCACATCCAACTTACCCAGGTTCATGGTTCTTACATTCCAGGTTCCTATGCAATATTTTTCTTTACAGCATTGGACTTTCCTTTCACTTCCAGGCATATCCGCAACTGAGCGTCCTTTCTGCTTTGGCCCAGCCGCTTCATCAGCTCTGAATCTAGTTGTACTTGTCCTCCGCTCTTCCTCAGTAGCATGTTGGACGCCTTCCGACCTGAGGGGCTCATCTTCCAACGTCATAACTTTTATATGCCTGTTGTCTTTGCCCATGGAGTTTTCTTGGCAGGGGTACTGGAGTGTCTTGCCGGTTCCTGCTCCAGGTGGATCACGTTTGGTCAAAACTCTCCACTATGACCTGTTTATCTTGGGTGGCCCTGCACGGCATAGCTCATAGCTTCTCTGAGTTATTCAAGCCCCTTCACCACGGCAAGGCAGTGATCCATGAAGGGGGATTGACCTATTAATCTTAAATTTTGGGGCAGCCACAGATGGAAATCAAGCTTGGTTCTTGTGCAAAAGCAGCACTAACACCAGCACCAAAACAGCCATTCAGGGACCCAGCCTCTTTTGCAAGGCGCTGTGGCTTTGGCTACAAAAGCCTGAGCACAGGAAGACTCAAATCAATATTGGATGTGGGGGGGAGAGAGAGAGATGCAGAGTGGAGAAAGAAGCAGCAGCATTTAAGAGCTAGTGCCTACTTTTACTTATGTCCCTCTTCCTTTCTACTTTCCTTTCTCTTTTGTACTATGTATGCTATCCTCTTAAATTATAAGCCATCTAGACTATGTTACTGGCCTTTTCAAATGATGTTGAAGGTATATTGAGTTTTTGCCTTTATATCCTGGCTGAAAGTCTCTGGAGACTCATCCATTCTTCTGCTATGGACTTAAGATGCTTGTAACAGCTGCCATTTATTAAGTCTTTACTGTCCCTTGAAAGATGCCTGCCTGTTTGGGACTTAATCTTCCAATTACATGAGGCTTAGCCGAGATCCATTCTAGGGGATCCAAACATCTCTCCTTTAGATAAAATAAATAATGGAGGGAAATTACATTTCCACCACAGCACTGAAATAGCAGTGTTTTTCGCCTGCAACATTGCAATTCTCTTCTATCTAGCACTTCATTTGGAACTGTAAATGCTGTTTGGAAAAGCATTTACACAATTGGTAGGGAAACCTATTGGAAATCACTCACAGCATCTCCGCCTATGAGTGGTGTAAATCTTTCCCCAACACCTGCATGATTGTGTGGGCCTTTAATGCATGTAAAAATAGATATTGACTTTAAAAGCAGAGGGTCCAAGTGCTGTATCAGATGCATGAGATCATTTATCTAATTATGGTTTTAAATATTGTGAACACAAGCAAAACTACCTTGCTCACACCAGCTCCAGCCATTTCATGGACTTCCCCTTCCTCTTTTTTCACTCTTTGGTTTTTAGAAAGCTGTAAACTCTTTCACTTCCTTACTTCTGACAGCAAAGGAAGTTGACAAAATTATGAAAGGAAGAGTTTTCCACCTGCACCCTCTAAAATCAGCATCCTAACATACTATCTCTTGTGTGTTGTTGTTTCTCCAAAGATCAGAAAGACTTGTTGTTTGTCTTTTACAAGCCTCTGGATGTCCATACTTTCTGGACTTAACCTATAAATAGCATTGGAATTGCTTCCTGCAGGCGTGACATTTATCTATCAGAGAAAGTGTATACAATTTCTATGCTGGACTTGGATTCTTAAATTAGCCCAGCCAAGAAAAAAAGTGCAAAGTTATATAACCAAAGAGGCGGTCACTGTACTCCAGGGGGAGACACAAAAATGGGTGTTGTTGTATGATTTTGTCAGTGTTGTGCAAGATAAGAAGCATCAACCTGAATCAAGTAATTGTTTTCAGATCACTTCAAATCAGTGTTTCCAATCTCATTTCCTCCAGAGAAGTTAGCTGGTGTCTCCCAGGCATAGTTCACATCGAAAACAAATATAGGGAACAAAACCAAATGCCATCCTTCAATTCAACATGCCAGCGCTTCTCAAGAAGAAAAAGGAGAGGGTGGTTGATGGCTGGGGCTGATGAGATTGTAGACCCAAACATCTGGAGGACAAGGCTGGTCACATTGGCCTCAAATGGAAGCTCCCCCAGTTAGGAAATAGGGGAGGCAGACACAAAGGGTGGAATTCAACATCACACCATTTCCAACATTCTGTTGGTATCAGCGTTTCAGCTTGCTAGACGGAACATTTGTTCTTCCCTCCCATGTCTGCTGCTCCTTGGTTTGCCCACCCCACCCTGAGCCAATTTCCAGTGTGTGCAGCGGGGACACGTGCAACAGCCCTCTTGTACAATGCAAGCCCTGCCAATTTGCTACATGGGGGCTGGCAGGCAGATGTTGGGGGACCTGGATCTAATGCATGCCAGTGGCTATTTTACTGATATTAGAAGAAATCATGTCTTAGGAGATGCACCTCCGAAAGCTGGGTCAAAGCAAGCATCTGCTTAAAAAAAAATGCCCTGCTGGATTATTATTATTATTATAAAAAAAATTGATTTTCCAAATTTATAACAAACTTAAACAAACAAACATAAATCCTAACTATAATAGTTCCACTTTTGTTAACATTGTTAGGTTACTTCCTCGAATCCCCCTGGTTGAGTTTCAATGTATATCATTGTAACAGTTTTCAAAAACCAATTTCTCATAAAATTTACTTAGTCAATTAGCATCTTTCTTTGTTTTCTTTCTTTCTTAACTTTAGACATATTATTCTATAACATCACATATTTAAATCCTAAGCCTATTTGGTATTTGCAAGTTTTTCTGTTTAAATTATCTTAACATATTTAACTAAATAGTCTGTGATGGGATGGTGAGCTGCTTGTGCGTAAAATCCTAGTCCCTCAGAGTTTGGCTAAGTCCACAAACCTCTGTCTGTGACGGAGCTCCTTAAGCATGGCTCCATCAGTCGCTCGTTGAATCGGACAGTGGGCGTTTACGGAACTTCTTCCAGCATAAAAGCTCCTTAACGGAAACGCGTCTTCTGGACTCTCGGCGTGACAGTTTCCGGCGAGGAGTGGGTGTCCCTATAGGAGGTCCTGAAACCTCCCCACTGTTCTCGCTTGAAGTGTCTCTGAGCCCTCCCTCCGACTCACTTTCCCTTGGAACTCCACTTCTCCCCCTGCTGGTTCCCTCCTCAGCTGAATGGTCTCTCTCACCCTCCGTGAGCCCTTTCACCTCCTGCGTCTCAGATGGCAGTTCCCTGACATCCACCTCCCCTCCAGGGCCCCCTTCACCCCCTTCCCTCCCCTCCTCTGTGGGAGGCGAGGGAGCAAAACCCCTGAAGGAACCTCCCTCATCTTCAGAAGTTTCGAACACTTCCCTCCACCTGTTGCTGTTTCCGGTTTCCAAGTACTCCTCCTCATCGGAGTCTGTTCCTTCTTCCAACTCCGATTCCCTGAATCCTTCCAGTTCCTCCTCATCGTCGGTGGTGCCAAAGTACTCCCTCCGGAACCTCGCTACTGGCTGAGGTTTCCTGGGGAACCTTTGGTGGAACGTTTCGATCAAGATCTCGTCACGGACCTCCTCTGCCGTCACCCAGGTGTTTTCCGACTCCGGTTCCCCTTCCCACGCGACCAAATACTCCACCTGATTACCCTTCCACCTGGAGTCGATGATTTCCGCCACATGGTTGCTGCTTTCCCTTTCTTCTATGGCTGGCCCCCGTGTGGATACCCTTTCACCTTCCCCCCTATATGGTGACAGTAATGACCTGTGGAATACTGGGTGCAGTTTCATGTGGTTCGGTAACCGGAGTCTGAAAGCCACTGGGTTGACCTGTTGGATGACCTCAAATGGTCCCAATTTTTTGGGTCTCAATTTCTTGCAACCCCCCTTGAATGGCAACCCTTGGGTTGATAGCCAGACCTGACTCCCCACCCTAATGGTTTCACCTTCCCTTCTGCTCTTGTCTGCCTGCCTCTTATATTCTTCTTTGGCCCTTTCTAAGTTGAGTTGGAGTTGACGATGGATCGCTTCCATTTCTTCTACAAAATGTTCAGCGGCCGGGACACTCCATCTCTCCCCTCCTCCCCCTGGAAACGCCCTGGGGTGGCACCCATAATTAGCCAAAAAGGGGCTCATCCCGGTGGACACATTCTCTGCATTATTGTAAGCAAATTCCGCTAGCGCCAACTTTTCGACCCAATCGTTCTCTCTGTCATTGACATAACACCTCAGGTATTGTTGGAGGATACCGTTTGCCCTCTCCACCTGCCCATTGGTCTCAGGGTGCCTGGCAGTCGAAAAGTTGACCTCTACGTGCAACAAGCTCATAAGTTTCCTCCAGAATCTGGACGTGAACTGTTTCCCTCTGTTGGAGACCACCCTCAAGGGGGCGCCATGCAGCCTAAAAATATGTTCTACAAACAATTTCGCTGTCTCTTCCGCCGTGACTGCATGTGAGCAAGCTACAAAGTGACCCATCTTAGTTAACAGGTCTACTACGACTAGTATGGCGGTTTTCCCCTGGGATTTAGGCAGATCAGTCATAAAATCTATCGATACCGCCTCCCACGGTCGTTCTGGTGTGGGTAACGGTTCTAATAACCCCGCTGGCGCCCGCCTTTCTCCTTTGGCTCTCTGGCATTGGTCACACCTTCTCACATACTCCCGTACATCCTCCCTCACCTTGGGCCACCAAAACTCCCTGGTCACCAACCACATGGTCTTGTGTTGCCCAAAATGCCCCGCTGTGGGGTTGTCGTGCAGCTGTTTGAGTACTCTCCCCCTCAATTCCCCTTCGGGTATATATAGTGCCCCTTTGTAATACAATGCCCCGTTTCTTTCTTCAAAACCTCTGGGGTCTTCTCCCTCTCTCCTTAAACCTCTGAGCTTATCCTGGGCGTATTCATCATTTACCGTTCCCTCTACCAGTTCTCTTTGCCCCACCCAGGCCGCCCCACACACCCAGTGGTCCTCTGGGATAATATGTCTCTCTTCAGGCGCTCCCTCCCCCTCCAAATATTCAGGTTTGCATGAGAGAGCGTCCGCTCTGATGTTTTCTGGACCTGGCACATAGCAGATTTCAAAATGGAATTTGGAGAACTCCTGGGCCCACCTCACTTGTCGTTGGTTGAGCACTCGTGCCGTTCTCCAATACTCCAAGTTCTTGTGGTCCGTACACACTTGCACCTTATGCTGTGCGCCAATTAGTAAATGTCTCCATCTCCGGAACGCTTCGTGAATGGCGAGTAGTTCTCGGTCATATACGGTGTAGTTCCTCTCGGATTTGTTCAGCTTACGCGAAAAGAAGGCACACGGTCTCCATTCCGACTTATTGCTCCCTGGCTGAAGCAGCACCGCCCCCACCGCCCGGTCTGAGGCATCAGTTTCCACTCTCATGGGTTTTTGTAAATCCACATGCAGGAGCTGTTCTTCCGAAGCGAATGCCCTTTTCAATTCCTCAAATGCTTGCTCCGCCTCCGCCGTCCAAACGAATTTCTTCTTGCTGCTTAGACAGTCCGTGATGGGAGCCGTTAAGTGGGCAAAGTTCTTGATGAATTTACGGTAAAAGTTCCCAAACCCTAAGAACCTTTGCACATCCTTTTTCGTTTTCGGTGTCTTCCATTCCAGCACCGCCTGGACCTTGCCTGGATCCATGGCTAATCCCTTGTCTGATAAGCGGTACCCCAGGAATTCCACCTCCTTGGTGTGAAACTGACACTTCTCCAATTTCACCCACAGCTGGTTTGCTTGCAGCTGGCTCAGCACTTCCCTGACATCCTTTACATGCCGCTCCTCATTCTCTGAATATATCAGCACGTCATCGAGGAAGGCCACGCAATTCTTGTAGAGCAAAGGTCCCAGGACATGGTTCATGAGCAATTGAAAACAGGCGGAGCCTGATTGCAATCCGAATGGCATAACTAAATATTCAAAAGCCCCCAAAGGGGTGAACATGGTGGTTTTCCATTCATCCCCTTTCCTTATTCGTATCAGGTTGTATGCCCCTCTCAGGTCCAGTTTCGTGAATATCTTTCCCTTCCTCACCCTCGTCAAAATGTCATCAATCCTGGGCATGGGGAAAGTCACTGGTTCAGACACGGCATTTAGCCGCCGGTAGTCCACTACAAGCCTGGGTTTATCCGTGTTTTTTTTGTCCACAAAAAACACTGGGCTCCCCGCCACCGCTCTGGACTCTCTGATGAAGCCCCTCTTCAGGTTTTTATCAATAAACTCCCTTAACTCCTGCATTTCCCTGTCTGACATGGCGTACAGCTTGCCCACGGGGAGCTGGGCCCCAGGGACCAGGTTAATTTGGCAGTCAAAGTCTCTATGCGGTGGTAGTTTATCTGCTTCCCTTTCGCTGAAGACCTTGCTCAGGTCAGCGTATTGTTTGGGCACCTTCCCTTTGTCCGCCACTTCCGTCCCTGCTATAAAGGCTTTTGCCCCTTCTGGCACCTTTCCTTCTCTGCAGTGTTCCAGGCAATGTGCTGACCCAAAGGAGACCACTCTCTGATGCCAGCCCACTAGCGGGTCATGCAACGCTAGCCAGCTCATTCCCAAAATGACGGGAGCCCCTCCCAGGGTGGCCACATTGAACGCTATCCTTTCGGTGTGCCTGGCCACCCTCATAACCATTGGGACGGTCTGTAGGCTAACTTCTCCTCCCAACAGCTCCCTCCCATCGATCGTGGTCACCTGCAGGGGGTTGCTTAAAGGGAGTATCTGTATCTGGTGTTCAGCTGCAAACTCCTTACTCATAAAATTACAGGAGCTGCCTGAGTCCAACAGCGCCTTTGTCTTTAGTGGGTATCCGTTTGCCAGCTCTAGCAACACCTCTATTACTAGGGCTGGTCTTGGAGGTTCCGGAGTGGGCACTTTTACTGCTCCTTGGCCTGGCTGCAGTGCCCTGACGGTGGCAGCCAGGCGTTGGCTTTTACTGGCTCCTGGACTCCCTCCTCCTTCCCCCCAACAGCTCCCGCCATCCCTTGCCATTCCTTTCTTTGCGGGCAGACTCTGGCAAAGTGACCTGGCTGCTGGCAGAGATAACATTTCTTGGCGCTCTTTCCCTCCTTCTTCCTCCCTTCACTGGGATTTGAAACTGCGCGCGCGCTGTTCCAACTTCCATCGGCTCTCCTGGCAGGAAACTTGGCTCTGGAATCTCTGGAATGCGGAAATCCCTCCAACGCTCTCCTTTCCCCTCCCGCTTCTCCAAGGCTCTTGCCTCCTGGCGCGCTCCAATGGTCAGCGCTGATTTGGTCAGCTGGTCCATAGACTCCGCCCTGGGCGCCCGGGAAAGTTTGTCTTTCACCGCCGAAGAAAGCCCCTCTTCAAAGAGCATTTGAATGGGTTCCGCCGATAGGTCCCACCCCAATTTATGTATCAACATTGTAAACTCAGTCCAGTACTCACGAACCGATCGGCTACCCTGTTTGCAAGCCATCAGTTGTCTGCGCACCAGTCCCTGTTCAATCTCGCTGGAAAACATCAAATCCATGGCGCGAAAAAACTTCCTCGTGTCCTTCAGCATTTCACTATTCCCTGCCATCAGGGGTCTAACCCAGTCTCTCGCCCCCCCTTCGAGATGGCCAATCACAAACGCCACTCGCGATGCCTCGTCGGGAAAGTCGTTAAACTGCAGTTCGAGAGCATACTGCATCTCTGTCCTAAAGGCTTGGTAGTTCCTGGGGTCCCCCCCAAACTTCTGCACCAATCCTGGCATCTTTCTTGCTAGTGTAGCGCCTTTTGCTTTTTCTGCATCCTGCGCCCTCCTTTCCTCTAGCCTCGCCGTTTGCAGTGCTAGCTGGACTTCCAACACCCTGTACCTTTCTTCCAGGCTTGGACCCTCTCCAGCTCCTCCTGCTCCCCCGGCTCCGGCTGGGTTGCTCATGATGCCTCTCTGCACAAGCTGCTTTCAGGGACTGTCCGATTGCTGTGATGGGATGGTGAGCTGCTTGTGCGTAAAATCCTAGTCCCTCAGAGTTTGGCTAAGTCCACAAACCTCTGTCTGTGACGGAGCTCCTTAAGCATGGCTCCATCAGTCGCTCGTTGAATCGGACAGTGGGCGTTTACGGAACTTCTTCCAGCATAAAAGCTCCTTAACGGAAACGCGTCTTCTGGACTCTCGGCGTGACAGTTTCCGGCGAGGAGTGGGTGTCCCTATAGGAGGTCCTGAAACCTCCCCACTGTTCTCGCTTGAAGTGTCTCTGAGCCCTCCCTCCGACTCACTTTCCCTTGGAACTCCACTTCTCCCCCTGCTGGTTCCCTCCTCAGCTGAATGGTCTCTCTCACCCTCCGTGAGCCCTTTCACCTCCTGCGTCTCAGATGGCAGTTCCCTGACATAGTCTTTAAATTTCATCCTTTCCTCCTGGTACTCCTCCTCCTTCTGGTCGCAGAGTCTTCTGGTCAGATCGGCTAGCTCCCAAAAGTCCATCATCTTCATCTGCCATTACTCCACTGTTGGCACTTCTTGTGTTTTCCAATTTTTAGCCAACAAAATCCTAGCAGCAGTTGTGGCATACAAAAACAATCTAACATCTTTCTTGGGCAATTCCAAACCTATTATTCCAAGATGAAAGGCCTCTGGTTTCTTAATAAATGTATATTTCAACATTTTTTCCAATTCATTATAAATCTTCTCCTAGAAGTTTTTCACTTTGGGGCAGGTCCACCACATGTGATAAAAGGTACCTTCTTTTTCTTTACATTTCCAACATAGATTATCACTCTTGTGATGCACTGCTGGATTAGACCAAATGCATATCTAGTCCAGCATCCTGGTCCTTGCAGTGACCAACCAGATACCTCTAGAAGCCCATAGGCAGGGCATGAGAATAATCCTGGAGATGGCATATAGCAGTCATGACTAGCAGCCATTGATAGTGACTGAGAGGCCAGAAGCTGGACAGGCCTGAGTAGACATTTCCCACTAGCACCATATATATTTCTTTCCTTTTCCTTTTTCCTTTCATGAAACCCCTCCCTTTGGAAATTGAGCCTTTAAGAAGAGTTTCCATCTAGCTTTGGTGGCTTTTTCTTTCCTATCTTTTTCTATTTTAGTACCTGTTTTATGAGGGCTCCAGGAGAACCCATGGCTTAGCCTGCCTGGATACCCCCACACGCCTTTCATTCCGGAGAGTTCCATACCATACCAGGCTTCAGAAGGGCCGAGCAGCTTAGCTGTGCCTGTTTTACAGTGAACCTTTGAGGGAAAACATACCTCTTCCAAGATGAAGTGAGTGTAATAGCTGTGTTCTCCTTACCCTATTCCTTGCTTGTTTCTCTTCTTGCCTGCCTAAGTTGCAAAAAAGCTGTGTCACATTGGGTATCACTGGTTATGGATCCATTCCGTAACCTATCTCATCTTCTGTCTACTTTACATCTTTCCTCCCTTTTCTTCCTTATTTAGTGATAGTTGTAACTCTGTATCAGGTCTTCCACAGTGCTCCTCACATCCTAGCGGTGTAGCAATAAAATTATTAGTGCGTTTGCAAAGCAGGGCCCGGTATGGTTTCACATTGGATGGGGGACTGTGTGTTGAGATTCCTGCATTTCAGGGGGTTGGGCTAGATGCTCCTCAGGATCCCTTCCAACTCTACAATTCCAAGACTCTACTATAGCCCAATCTTCCAAAACGCTCCCCTCTAGTAGGCTTAAATGTCTGTGAAAATCAGGACATATGGCGAGTTCCCTTAAAAAAACTTTTCTGTCTGGATTGTCACTCTTTGAAATATGGCAACCCTACTATTGTGCTAACCCAGTCATTATCCGTTTTTTACCTATGTGCCTTTGCCACAGTGTATTTGGGTGCCCTATTTTCTGATTATTCTCTCCTTATTTATTCCTCCTTTTGGGAATCTTAATTCCTTTGTGGCATCCAGGAACTCTGGATGAGAGAAAACTTTAGGGTTTATGTGTGTAGTTCTATGCAAATGTAAAGAAGGATGTGTGGTAACAGCACAATTACAAGGCAGTAACTGGGGATGCCTCTGAGATTCTGTCATTTTTCCAGAATTCATTGCATTTCTTCACTTTTACAATCTGTTCCTGGACTGTAGCAGTTCAAATTGAATATAGAGGGATCATGTGCTGGAATAAAAAAAAACCACCTGTAGTTATCTTCATCTATCCTGATACAGAGACAGCGTAGTAGCATTCTCCTTGCTTTATCAAAGGAGTGGTGTCTGAAGTGTCATCAGCACAGTCCTATTTTCATAGCCCAAGTAGTATGCAACTGAAACTTGGTTAAAACCACTGTGATTGTGCCAGTTTCTCCACAACGGGACAACATGTCAGTTTCCAAGATGATATTTTATTCAAACAGCAAGGGGAAAGAAGAAACAACAACTGAACACTGAGTCTCTTGCACCATCTCCAAATGGGTGGGTTTAGTGCGTCTATTCAAGCCAGCAGGAAGATGACAGTAGCTTATGGGTGGACTGGTCATTAACTGGGACCAGGATAGAGACTGACTCCATTGGGCTACCATTAAATGGAAAGGTAATCTTCTCACATTGCAGATTAAACTACCTGCAGAAACTTCTCCCTCCATCCCTCATACCTCCCTAAGCACTTTTCATTACCAGTTTGCACTAGAGGGTTACTCTTGTCGTGGTTGCTGGGCACAGAGGCAAGAATGGCCTTATTCATCTTCCTGCCTGGGCTTCTTCCATAAGCATCCTTGAGACAGGCTTTCCTATATCTATCATTCATATAGACATATTCACCACATGGAGAAATGTTAACTTTGGGTCCAGCTAAATAGCCCACCTAACCATTTTATGGTTAGGGATCTGTGGGCGGGGTTTTGTATAGGAATGGTTTTAATAGGGCATAGAGAGAGAAGCAGCTATTAATCTGGACTAAAAATGTGTGATTCTGCAAATAAGCGATGAATTCACTTCAAATTCCTGCCCTGTGTGCCACATCACTCAGAGGCGAAATTTCAAACCGAAGGGTTAGACCCAATCTCTCAATTGAACCCATATCCAAAGATTTGCTAGATCATTCCAGAAAGAAAGCAGGTTGTGTGTTTTTTTAGATACCTATGAAATTCCAGGTTTCCATGTTATAACTGCTCAGGGTAATACATGAACTCTGGCAGAGAAATGCTATATTCCCAGTTTAATTGCTTTAAATCTCTTGCCCCTCAAGTGGCATCTCTCCCAAGAAAGTAACGGATCTCCTTTTCTTCCCAGGGAAGCACAAACAACATCCATTCAGCCAGTTTACCGGGTGCCAGTGCTCTTTCTGTCCCGTTTCTGTCTGGCAGCTGGCTTTTGTGCCAGTGCTCAAAAGGCAAAGGGGTGGAGAAGCCTGGCAGCTTTTTCATTGGGGAGAGAAATCCCTTTCAGCAAAAGTTTAATAGAAGCTTGATTAAAAGAAACACATATGGCAGCATGCCAGGCTTATGGTGGCCTATAGAATCTGGACAAGACAAGCAGTTTCAGGCTTGGCAAACCCCACACATAAACAGAATCTTGCCTTAGGCATTGCCCATCAATGTCCACAAGCCAGCAGAATAATAAAATGGAAATCAGGAGAAAAAAACATAACTCAGTCCATTTATACTTTTCAAATTTATACATTTTCATTAGTTTTACAATCAATTTAACATTTCAAAATTTGACTTCCTTCACCCTCTTTCTGCAGTTCCTTAAATTCATTTTATAATATCTTCTGCATATCCAAATTCATTTAACTTGCTCATTTAATTATCTACTGTAAATATATACTCTTATAAATCTGTAGGTTATTACAATAATCCTGCTAATGTTTTTATCTGTTTACAATTTATCGGTAAATATTCAGTAAACCATTTCCATTGTTTTATAAAAAGTATGTTGTCTTGATTTCTTATTCTTCCAGTAAGTTTCACCATTTCTGCATATTCCATAAGTTTTTTTTATCCATTTTTCATTTACTCAGTCCACCCTAGTTCCTTTTGTTGCTAAGGTGCATCTGATCTTCTTTCTGCAACAACTGTGTGTTGGGCATGGTTGCCTGCAGAGAAATTCAAATGTGAGAACACCTATTTACCTATTTATTCAAGGAAACTGAATGCTGGGAGATTCAGGACTCTCAGGGAGCAGTACTTCTTCACACAGTACCTAGTTATATAAATTCCCTACCACAAGATGCAGTGAGGACCACTAACTTAGATGGCTTTTAAATGTATTTTTAATATTTTATGTAAACTGCTTAGAAGCCTTAGAAGCTTTAATGATTAAGTACTATATACCGTATTTTTCCATCTAAAAGCAGCCCCTATGTATAAAATGCCCCCTATTTGGGGGGACTCCAATTTAAGAAAATGGGGGGAGATCTAGCCATGTATAAGATGCCCCCAAATTTTGGACATTATTTTTTAGGGGGGGACCTAGTCTTATACAAGGAAAAATATGGTAAACCCTGTTGAATAAACAAGGCCACCAATGGCTGCAACTCACAATGGTTATCTCCACTTTCTTCATTGTATGCCTCTGAGAACCAGTGAGTAGGAATCCAAAGTGAGGAGGCACAATTGCACTCAGGTTCTTTATATAGACCAGAGTTCTTGACCAAAGCATGTCCATTGTCACGCCATAACTGGAACAGAATGCTGGGCTGTGGGACTTCTATACCTTTTGTCCCATCTGAATCAGCCTCAAAGGTACTTAATCCATATCTATCTTGTATAAATCTTGTCATTTCTTATGAAATACTGCATTTTGATGTGTTTCACCCCAAATCAGCTTTGATCTGAATGGAGAAATGAACAACCTTGCTGTGTTTTAAGTCTGAGATATTCTAAAGGCAAAAACTGAGTCATTGTGAAGGGGGTTAATTCTGGATTTTTTTAATAAAAGCATAAATGTATGCGGTTTGAGAAATGATTTTGAGATTCAGAAGGGTTAGGCTGAGTGGCAAAATTAAATCACATTTAATATTAAAAGGGCAACATCTTTTCTTAGAATATTATAAATTAACAAAATTGCATTTAGTTAAAATGAAAGAATATGAAAAAGATCAAACACATATAACCTTTATTTTGCTAAGGATGGTACTTAATTATTTTATAACAGCTAGTTCCATTACACACATAGGTGCTAAAGTCTCAAAATGTTAGAGTGAACTGAAGTTCTGGAACAGGCTTGTCTAGGTGATGCAGACTACACATTTTTATGAGCAAAACTAACGTCACATCTTTGCTCATGGAAAGCCCTGGCAGTAATAACCCCAAATACCTTATGTTTGAGCTTTGGCTCCAGTTCCTGGTTTCCCTGAAGCATTAAAAAAAGACATAGAAGAATGAACCAACGTCCCGTTTCGTAGTCACACCCTTCCCTCTTCCTTTCTTGGTATAATTTCAGCAAGGTTCTTGAGTATGTTAACAGTCCATGCTACATCTCTGACATCTTTTTATGTCAGGCTCTCCATCAATATGTTGCTGTGGAATTGTGTGTGACAGAATGCTCCAATAAGAACTTGGGGGATTGTACGTATGCGATCTTTGTGATTTACTAATAGAATAGGGAGCTGGATATTTATGCATGTCTCAACATAGGCCACTAGGTTATAAAGAGTTCAAGGAAAATTCCAAAGTGCTGAATGGAACCACTGAAGTTTTGCATGACACAATTGCAACATTATGGAATTAAGATCCTGACTGTCCTAGGATTATCAGTGATCTTTTTCCTTTATGCTTGTCAACTTGCTTTGTTTTCCCACGGGGCTCCTGTTTTTGAAGACCTAGAGTTCCACATGGTGCTTCCATCCCCAAATCATGGAGAATGGCAGGAAAGGTCTTCCTGTTTATGAGAAAATAAAGGTACTTAACTTCCAGTTCTTACCCCACCTTCCCATTTAGTGAAATTAATAGCCATAATTGTTTTTCCAGGCAACAATGTAAAGACACCATTTTCCCTCTCACTGATGATATGAAACAAGGGAGCTATTCGCCGGGATACAGTGTGTGAGGAAATACTTGGACTGAATCCACAGTTTAGCACATAAATTCTCCTTCCTGCTCTGTCAGATTCTCTATGTTGACAGAGATCCATTTTTGGTGTGAATTGCAATAAAGATCCATTTATAAGCTTTGCTCTGATCCTACTCAGAAAACAGAAACAAATGTGCATTTGAAACGTGCACCCTCTAAGAGGGGTAATTTGCAGCAAGGAGATGGAAATTGGCCAGATACTATCCCATGGTTTGTGGGAGGATACTCACCGTGTGAGGAAACTTTGCAATGAGTCTTCCCTGAAAGCTAGAAGCAGCAGGAATCAGAATAACTTCAATGGCTTCTAGAAGTTGCTTTCCATCTTTAAAAGGGCCATTGGACTATATATATACATACCCGCATGCAACAGGCACTGGATTGTACTGAGGTATGCTGGATTGTACTGACGTATGATTTTTGGCTTATTCTTACAGTGCTCATCTTGTAAGTGAAGTGGGCAACATATGTCCTGATGAATGAGCAGTTTGGGGGGTATTTTGTCTATTGCTCATACACAAACACGGTTTTTTAATGTTAGTTGCATTATTTATTTGCATGTTATGGCTTTGTAACTCAATGAATTAATAATAACAATTTAATTTTGTTTTTAAAACAGAGATATTTAAAAAGCTGACTTGAATTTCAAGACCAGCTCATATATTATCTCAGGGCGGGATTTAGGTTTGATGAGGCCCTAAGCTACTGAAGGTAATGGGGCCCTTTATATGTCCAGCTGTCCTTTGTCAACAACAAATTGTTGCTGTTTTTTGTGTTGAATATGTGCTATATGGTAATTTATGGACCTAATATGTATCTCCCCTTCATGGATCACTGCCTTGCCGTGGCGAAGGGGCTTGAATAACTCAGAGAAGCTATGAACTATGCCAAGCAGGGCACCCAAGATGAACAGGTCATAGTGGAGAGTTTTGACCAAACGTGATCCACCTGGAGGAGGAACCGGCAAGCCACTCCAGTATCCCAGCCAAGAAAACTCCATGGACAAAGACAACAAGCATATAAAAGTTATGACACTGGAAGATGAGCCCCTCAGGTCGGAAGGTGTCCAACATGCTACTGGGGAAGAGCGGAGGACAAGTACAAGTAGATCCAGAGCTGATGAAGCGGCTGGGCCAAAGCCGAAAGGACGCTCAGTTGCGGATATGCATGGAAGCGAAAGGAAAGTCCAATGCTGTAAAGAAAAATATTGCATAGGAACCTGGAATGTAAGAACCATGAACCTGGGTAAGTTGGATGTGGTCAAAAATGAGTTGGCAAGAATAAATATTGACATCCTGGGCATCAGTGAACTAAAATGGACAGGAATGGGTGAATTCAGTTCGGATGACTATCATATCTACTACTGTGGGCAAGAAACCCGTAAAAGAAATGGAGTGGCCCTCATAGTCAACAAAAGAGTGGCGAAAGCTGTACTGGGATGCAATCTCAAAAATGATAGAATGATCTCGATACGAATCCAAGGCAGACCTTTTAACATCACAGTAATCCAAGTTTATGCACCAACTACTGGTGCTGAAGAAACTGAAATTGACCATTTCTATGAAGACTTACAAGACCTTATAGAAGTGACACCAAAGAAGGATGTTCTTCTCACTATAGGGGATTGGAATGCTAAAGTAGGGAATCAAGAGATAAAAGGAACAACTGGCAAGTTTGGCCTTGGAGATCAAAACGAAGCAGGGCAAAGGCTAATAGAGTTCTGTCAAGAGAACAAGCTGGTCATCACAAACACGCTTTTCCAACAACACAAGAGACGACTCTACACATGGACATCACCAGATGGGCAACACCGAAATCAGATTGATTATATTCTCTGCAGCCAAAGATGGAGAAGCTCTATACTGTCAGCAGAAACAAGACCTGGAGCTGACTGTGGCTCAGATCATCAGCTTCTTATAGCAAAATTCAAGCTTAAACTGAAGAAAGTAGGAAAAACCACTGGGCCGGTAAGATACAATCTAAACCAAATCCCTTATGAATACACAGTGGAAGTGAGGAACAGGTTTAAGGATTTAGATTTGGTGGACAGAGTGCCTGAAGAACTATGGGTGGAGGCTTGCAACATTATATAGGAGGCAGCAACTAAAACCATCCCAATGAAAAAGAAATGCAAGAAAGCAAAGTGGCTGTCCAACGAGGCCTTACAAATAGCGGGGGAGAGAAGGCAAGCAAAATGCGATGGAGATAGTGAAAGATACAGGAAATTGAATGCAGATTTCCAAAAAATAGCAAGGAGAGACAAGAAGGCCTTCTTAAACGAGCAATGCAAAGAAATAAAGGAAAACAACAGAATGGGAAGAACCAGAGATCTGTTCAAGAAAATCGGAAATATGAAAGGAACTTTTCGTACAAAGATTACCATAATAAATGACAAAAGTGGTAAGGACCTAACAGAAGCAGAAGACATCAAGAAGAGGTGGCAAGAATACACAGAGGAATTATACCAGAAAGATATGGATGTCTCGTATACCCCAGGTAGTGTGGTTGCTGACCTTGAGCCAGACATCCTGGCGAGTGAAGTCAAATGGGCCTTAGAAAGCACTGCAAATAACAAGGCCAGTGGAAGTGATGGTATTCCAGCTGAACTATTTAAAATTTTAAAAGATGATGCTGTTAAGGTGCTACACTCAATATGCCAGCAAGTTTGGAAAACTCAGCAGTGGCCAGAGGATTGGAGAAGATCAGTCTACATCCCAATCCCAAAGAAGGGCAGTGCCAAAGAATGCTCCAACTACCGCACAATTGCACTCATTTCAAACGCTAGCAAGGTTATGCTTAAAATTCTACAAGGAAGGCTGAAGCAGTATGTGGACCGAGAACTCCCAGAAGTGCATGCTGGATTTCGAAGAGGCAGAGGAACCAGAGACCAAATTGCAAACATGCGCTGGATTATGGAGAAAGCTAGAGAGTTCCAGAAAGACATCTACTTCTGCTTCATTGACTATGCAAAAGCCTTTGACTGTGTCAACCACAGCAAACTATGACAAGTTCTTAAAGAAATGGGAGTGCCTGATCACCTCATCTGTCCTGTCTCCTGAGAAATCTCTATGTGGGACAAGAAGCTACAGTTAGAACTGGATATGGAACAACTGATTGGTTCAAAATTGGGAAAGGAGTACGACAAGGCTGTATATTGTCTCCCTGGTTATTTAACTTATATGCAGAATTCATCATGCGAAAGGCTGGGCTGGATGAATCCCAAGCCGGAATTAAGATTGCCGGAAGAAATATCAACAACCTCAGATATGCAGATGACACAACCTTGATGGCAGAAAGTGAGGAGGAATTAAAGAACCTTTTATTGAGGGTGAAAGAGGAGAGTGCAAAATATGGTCTGAAGCTCAACATCAAAAAAACAAAGATCATGGCCACTGGTCCCATCACCTCCTGGCAAATAGAAGGGGAAGTAATGGAGGCAGTGAGAGATTTTACTTTCTTGGGCTCCATGATCACTGCAAATGGTGACAGTAGTCACGAAATTAAAAGACGCCTGCTTCTTGGGAGAAAAGCAATGACAAACCTAGACAGCATCTTAAAAAGTAGAGACATCACCTTGCCAACAAAAGTCCGTATAGTAAAAGCTATGGTTTTCCCAGTAGTGATGTATGGAAGTGAGAGCTGGACCATAAAGAAGGCTGATCGCCAAAGAATTGATGCTTTTGAATTATGGTGCTGGAGGAGACTCTTGAGAGTCCCATGGACTGCAAGAAGATCAAACGCATCCATTCTTAAGGAAATCAGCCCTGAGTGCTCACTGGAAGGACAGATCGTGAAGCTGAGGCTCCAGTACTTTGGCCACCTCATGAGAAGAGAAGACTCCCTGGAGAAGACACTGATGTTGGGAAAGATGGAGGGCACAAGGAGGAGGGGACGACAAAGGACGAGATGGTTGGATGGTGTTCTTGAAGCTACCAGCATGAGTTTGATCAAACTGCAGGAGGCAGTGGAGGACAGAAGTGCCTGGCGTGCTCTGGTCCATGGGGTCACGAAGAGTCGGACACGACTAAACGACTAAACAAGCAAACAAACAAAAATATGTATCTAAAGCCATTTGCCACTGTTGCTGTATGTAGGTTTTGTTTTATTTGTTTTTCATCTTATATTTTGGAAATGTACATCCAGGTTTTTTCCTTTTAATTTTTTTTGGGGGCCCCAAGAGAGTGGGGCCCTAAGCTATAGCTTGTTTAGCTTATATGTAAATCCGGCACTGTATTATCTTCTTGATTCAAAATGGCATTCAGCGTCCAAACAGTAACAAAATCCGCTACACCCACCTTGGGAATCTTTGTGCCAAGTTTTGTGAGAAGTAGCTAAACCCACACCAATTTCCTACAGGACTAGGGAAGCAATGAAAGAAAATATGACTCAGCGACTACTATTCTATACCAATATAGCAGTAAGCCTATATTGTACATGACAATCTGAACATTGGTTTCACACCTTTTCTCACACAGAAATGTTTTCATATAGGAAATATGTAACATTTGAAGCAGCCTATATGTGTTTGTGTATGTGTGTTTTTTTTTGTTAGGAGGGAAAAAGAGACAACCGCCTTGTTGGCTAAGAGATCTCAAGTGGTGCTTTGAACATTCAAAATGCTTCCACATGCCTTCTGACTCCCAGGGTGAAAGATAGCTTAATACAATTATCTATAGTTCCACTCCAGCTATTCTTAGAAGATGCCAATCCAGTTACACTTCTAATTTATTTAGTAAGACCTGAGGTGAATCACAATCGCTCATGGCCGCAGGTCACAGCTCATCCTAAAGTTTTTTTTCTTTTGTTTTCAGCAGAGACACTGAAAATATTGTTTACTTTTCTCTCTCCTGCCCCCCCCCACCACCACCCAATTTGCATTTGCCCTGAAGACATTTGTGGATAAGTAACATTCTTCTTGTTGCAAAGGCTGGCAGCAAACAAATCCTTATTATTATCATGCAATGGATTTTGTGCTAGGACTGAATGTGTTGCACAAAGTTCTTATGGTAAGCTGTACTAAAAAGAACCTTAAGTTGAGAAAAAGACCCTGCAAATGAACACAGATACTGAAGGACATAATGGCTGTGTGTAAATGCTTTTCCAACCCTGCTGGTAAGACAGAATGAGGAGCACAGCCAGGACTAGCCCAAGAGGACATTTTGCTGCCTGACTCCAAGGACAAAACGATGCCCTCTCTCCCCAGTTCCATGTTACAGTAAGATTTGCATCTTCCCATGATAGCTAGACTGTACAATGACACATTAACTTGTAAATTTTTGCTTCACATATGTGATTTACAAGAACCCCTCCTCATTAGAATCGTCGGTTGAACTGACCCAAGCAGGATGATTAAGGTCTGTGTGGAGATAAACTTTAACCAAAAGTATGCTTTATGGAGCTCGAGAAGCAATAAGAGCTTTTGGAATGGCGCAGCAATTAATTCGGAGTCGCCATCTTGCCAAAGGATTTATAGCCGGGAGGAGGAACGGACCTGTTTTCAGACTGCATTCCTGGTGAATCTCCTCAGAGGTTTTGAGAAATGAGGCAGATTGGTGAAGATTAATGACGCTAAGACTGTTTTGATGTATGGAAGTGATGTTATATGGAAAACGTCTGGATATGGCTACTGGATAAAAAAAAAATATCCACGCAGGATTACAAACTGTTCTAAGCAGCTTGTGGAGACTATCAGAGGTCACAAAGAGAAAGGAAAAATATATGAAAATAACAACAAGAGATGTGGAAAAACAATAAGAAAGGACTGGATAGTACTGTGAACATCATAAGGTTAGATTTGTGGACATTAAAACAGCAGTAAGAAGCAAGAAGTTGATTGGATCCCCTTCGGAACTTGAAATATGGGTACCCCCAATAAAAATTTAAAATTCGGCTGTGTAATTTGGAATTTATGTAATTTGTTTTGATTTGATGTGATTGGTCAGTTAATAAAAAAATATTCTTAAAAAAAAAAAAAATTTTGCTTCACATAACGGTTGCACCCAACTTTTTTGCAAGAAAAAATGTCTATAAGTTCTAAACTATGGCTTAGTGTTACATCCAAGCATGACCAGTACATAGCAACAAGCTTGGATTTCCCCGAGAGCAGTGGTTCCCAACCATTTTTTGGCCATGCCCCACATAAACATCTCTAGTGTAGTGGTTAAGAGTGGTGGACTTGTAATCTGGTGAACCAGGTTCGCTTCCCCGCTCCTCCACATGCAGCTGCTGGGTGACCTTGGGCTACTCACACTTCTCTGAGGTCTCTCAGCCTCACTCACCTCACAGGGTGTTTGTTGTGGGGGAGGAAGGGAAAGGAGATTGTTAGCCACTTTGAGACTCCTTAAAGGATAAAGCAGGATATCAAATCCAAACTCTTCTTCAAACTCTTCTTGAGCTGTGTTGTGTAGGGAGCATTGTGAGAAATTAAAATGGTGGGTGACCAATACCCACCTGCTGTAGATCATAGAACTACTCCTTGATACAACCAGCTGGTAAGCCAATCAGGTGCAGATGCTTTGCTGGAAGCACCTGACAGGGTGGACTTTGGTCTTTCAACTTTCAGCGGCACCCTGTGTGAGTCCAAAGTTCACCCCACCCTCCACTCACCTTCCATTATGCTCAATTCATTGTGTCATAGTTGTGGTGCCCTATGGCACCCCCTAAGCTCATCTCCCAGTACGTTGAAACTGGTTGCACTGCTCTAAATCTGCCTCTGCTCTGAGACCTAGTGCATGCCCTACATTCATGGCAAAAGCAAGGTTTATCTTGGTTTGTAGCTTAGACTTTTAGCCATTATGCTGCACACTTGCTCAAACCTCTGTTAAGTGCCCATGCCACAACTTTTATGGCTTTCATTAGATCCTACGCTGAGTCCAAATCTCCTTGTCTAATTCATGTTTTATTACTCCCAGAGTTTTATTTTAATGATTCCTTTGAAAATCTTAAACATTCATATTTATGGGATAGAAAAAGACTGGCCTGCCGGAATTAACAATAACTCTGAGAGCAGGATGGTACCAGTCAATGAATCAGAGTGATAAGCAGAAAGGCGGTATGTTGTTAATCACAAAAAGGAAAACAAATGGCACTTTTCATGTTAGCTGATCCCTGGAATGCTCTGAAATGTCCTCAGAACTATATTCCACTTAACAATGAATGGAAAAACACCACCATTTTAAAACTGTTTGGCTAGTCCCATTGAAAATATGCCAAGACACATATCAGAGGCAGAGGAACTTGATTTTTTTTATTATTACAATATAAAAGATGTAGGCAAAGACGTGAGAGATTTGAAAATATAGAAGGCTGACCTGTCTGGTCCTAACTAAGCCCAGCCAAGTCAATCCTTTGTTTGGACAATATCACTTCTGTCACTTTTAAAAGTAACATAAACACAAGAGGCACTGATCCCAGGTCTTGAAATTTGATTAACTGATTTGGGGGGAGGGCAGTTGATGGGTGCCTCAGTGCTCAGTTATTTCAGAAGTGGACTTCACTTCTATCTCCAACATAGTCATAAACCGAGCCAATCTCAGTATTTATGTCTTTGATGATCAGTAAATGTCCACGAAAATCAATTTGAAAAAAGGTAATCAATTTATACCTTAATAGCTGTCATAGATGGAAGGTCAACTGTGTCCAATAGGACTTAAAGGTAAAGTAAAGGGACCCCTGAGCATTAGGTCCAGTCGTGACCGACTCTGGGGTTGCAGCACTCATCTCGCTTTACTGGCTGAGGGAGCCAGCGTACAGCTTCCAGGTCATGTGGCCAGCATGACTAAGCCGCTTCTGGCGAACCAGAGCAGCGCACAGAAATGCCATTTACCTTCCTGCCGGAGCAGTACCTATTTATCTACTTGCACTTTGACGTGCTTTCGAACTGCTAGGTTGGCAGGAGCAGGGACCGAGCAACGGGAGCTCACCCCGTCGCGGGGATTCGAACCACCGAACTTCTGATCGGCAAGTCCTAGGCTCTGTGGTTTAACCCGCACTCCAGGGCAAATGTGCATAGGATTTCAGTCTTAGGAAACCAGGCAGTAGCTGTTTAATGAATTTAATACTGTGACAGCAAAATATTCAAGGGAAATATAATTAAATTAAGCCTTTTGTTGCAATTGCTTGTTCAGCTTTAGCACAGTTTGTGGCAGCACATTTCGAACAGTATTAATTCCTGTGCTTTGTATGTATTGTATAATCCTCTATTATTGACAATTGATTTGCACTGGTGTGGGTTTATTATACTGTCAATTGTCAAAACACACACACACACACACACACCCCGCCAGGTTGCTCTTTCAAAACAGAATCCCTGTGGATTTAGTAGGAAATTTTTCGGTGGTGTAACTGCATAAGTAGATCCACAAGACATCAGCTTGGACTGTTAATAATCAGTGGCTCATGAAATGGAAAAAGTCCTGAACACCCTGCTAAATTAGTGTCCTTACTTCACATTCCGTCCATGCAAAATTGCTAAAACACACATACATTGGCCTGCGATACACGGCTACAGTGGTACCTGGGGTTAAGAACTTAATTCGTTCTGGAGGTTTTGATTTTCTTTGAAATGAGTTGTCTTCTGTGGGAAGCATTTAATGGGTGACATTCATTTTTTACCACGTTGAAGTTAGATACTTAATGCTGTTTAAACTTTAGCATCGTGTCTATGAAAGAAGAAAAAGAGAACCTGAAATAGTACATACAGAGGCTGAGGTGCATATAACAATGTTAGGAGATTGTATTTCTGTCAGTCTCCAAATCTGGATTCCCCGCATTCTGTTGCACACTTCCCTTCATTTGACATCTTTCCACACATGATTGTAAATGTCAAACTAACATATTTTAAAGTTATTTTCCCCCCAAAATAGTATACATTAAAAAATGTAAGCCCTGTGAATATGATGAATTGATGCTTGAAAATACATTTATCATACAGAAACATTTATCAGGGAGGTGAAATCTGAAGCAGCCCCCCCGTTGCATGAGCACTGTAGCGTCGTGGTTCCCAACGTGGAGCACACACCCCACAGGGGGGCAATTAGATTTTTAAGGGGGGGGCAATTCAAGAATGAGTTATTAACAGTTAATGGCCTTTTAGGCTTCCTCTACTTGAATAGGAGTTCACTTTTTGAATAATAAGAATAATATGTCACTGCGGGGGGGCACCAGGGTTTTAGAAGAGGAGGAGGAAGAGGAGGAGGAGGAGGAGGAGGAGTTTGGACTTGACATCCCGCCTTTCACTCCCCTTAAGGAGTCTCAAAGCAGCTAACCATCTCCTTTCCCTTCCTCCCCCACAACAAACACTCTGTGAGGTGAGTGAGGCTGAGAGACTTCAGAGAAGTGCGACTAACCCAAGGTCACCCTGCAGCTGCATGTGGAGGAGTGGGGAATCAAACACAGTTCACCAGATTACGAGTCCACTGCTCTTAACCACTATACCACACTGGCTCTCAAGGGCATTTGAATGGTGGGAAGCTCATAGGCTCAGCCACCCAATGGAAGGGGGAGGAGTGTCCCCAAACAGTATGTTGTTATGACTGTTGTTGATATGAAATTACATCTTTAATTCTTTATTTGGGTCTAGGAATGTATTGGACACAATCATTTTAGGTGTAATTTCGTATGTACTTGGCCTCCTCCAATATGGTGTCATCCAAAGGATGTCATACCACACACCAACTGTGATGTAGCCACACATAGGCATCATGGCCACAGCTTGGCCAGCTGGGGGAAGCATTTCATTCCCCCTGTGACCGCATCTTGTAAATTGTGCATTGAGAAAATGTAACCCCCCTGAAACAGACCCTTAAAAAGGATGCCTGGATCCCATAGAAAGCATGTGTGTGTTGTACTACAAATTTAATATTTAGAGAGACCTTAAAAATTCCCTGGTAGGTAGCCCAGCAATATGGACATGCTGACATTTTCTTTCAACTAAAAGCATCATCAACTGAAAGCAAAATGCAGCAATAAAAAAGCTTGAATTTTCATTTGTTTCCTTCTGCCCACTGAGTATGATCTGCACTTCACAGAGAACAACGATCAATATTTGAAACTATTGTCTAAACAACAGGAACAGATAAGTCAATTGGCAAAGCCTTAGCAAATTGCTGTCGGTTCTCTGGCTGTCAGACAGAGAAAGAAAGGTATTCTTAGTGTGATGGTGTTCAGGGGAAAGTTATTTATAGCTCACTTTGGAACAGGTGATTGGAAGCACAGACAAAATAGTTTTGGATAGAATACAGTTCTCAGGTTCAGTTGAGCTGTGTTGACACAAGTACCACCTGGGAGGGCCCTTTGCATCTCATTTCTCTGCTTCCCAAGATTGCCATATGTGGCTACACTGCTTACATGATTGAAAATCGAACACGGGCCTGTTTACAGCATTAAGATTTACATGTTATCTCCTGGAGTGTTATATTCTGAGATCATAACCTTCCATCAGTGTTCTAGCTGGAGCTCTTTGCTGATTCACATGACATGGTTTATGGGCTAGTTCTGATTGCCTCGAACCTCCAGTGATGGGTGTGCCTGTGGGTGCAGACCATGGAGAAAGAGGAGACTGAGGTCTCACAGGCTCATTGACAGACACCTTCTTGTTGGCAGCAGTTTAGGAGAATACTGAGAGCAAAGTGCACCTTACCACCAGGGACGTGTATATGGTTGTGCCAGGTCAGTTGTGGCGAGGTGGCTGTTTGTTTCCAAACTGCTTAGGGTGGTTAAAACAGAAAGGATTGCAAGAATCTCCAAAATAACGTCTCCAAATGGTGTGCATGGGCAGTAGAATGGACAAGTGCCATTTACATGTAAGTAACTGTAATGTGATGCACATCGAGACTGACCAGGAATGAGACTTTTCTCTGTACAAGCAGAGGAAGTGGTCCTCCACCTCTTTAGAATGATTTCTATCTCGTGCGCAGGTCTTTACAGATTTAACTGATTCATGGGTTAATTGGTTAATTGACTAGAACCACATATATTGAAACCATCTGTCAGCAGAGTTGGATTTAGGGAAGCACTACATGCTCAGTCGCACTGGGCACAGAGCCTCAGTAGCGCTGCAGGAGACACCGCAACTATGTTTTAGAATGGAGTGTGGAGAGGCAGTGGGTGCTGAATTTTGGTGTCTCACAGGGTGCCGCCGAAATTTGAGACCTCAAGGTCTGCCACTGCTGTCAGGGATGCTTTAGCAGCAATTCCTGCATTCCAGGGGGATGGAATAGATGATTCTTTGGGCTCTTTCCAGCTCTACAGTTCAATGATTCTAAGAACTAATCCATATAATTGCATATGCCTAGGATTGCACTTCCAAATGAGCCACTGTAGGTGCCATCCAGTACATGTCTACTCAGAAGTAAGTCCCACTGAGTTCAATGGGACTTTCTGTAGATAACCATGTATACAGTTGCAACTTGTGTGGCCTTTTTACTTTTTACTTTATTTAGACATTTTCAGCCTACAGTCCAGTGCAACTTAGAATGCAAAACACAGCTTATGGGATCCAACTTTCCTAGTATCTGACTTAATATACATTTTACAGACTTCATCATTTCAATCCAGTGTATTTTATTAGAAGAAGGCAATGTTTTTAATGAGCCTATTAAAGATTCACTAGCTGGCAGAAAATCCTGAGTGTTTCCACACTTCGATAGCAAGGGGCTCTTGGCCTTGTGCCCACCAACACGCTAGGTGTGAATTAATTACAGGGTAATCTTTATTGGTCTCTGCTTATTAGAAACAGTAAATCGCCACTGTGAGCTGATTAACGACCAGAGGAGAGCCAAGGCATTAAATCAATTTTTAAAGTCATTTATCATGTTTATGTATGTACACACACACACACACACACACACACAATGGTGCAGAGCATAGACCAGTTGGGGCTTAGTACAACTAATTTAAAGCCCAAGAAATGTGAATGAAATGCTCTAAATCAGGTTTTGGGAGCCTGTGGCCCTCCGGATGATAGTGGATTGCAATTCCCATCATCCTTGGCCATTGGCCACATTGGCTGGGGCAAATGAGAGTTGGGGTCCAACAACATCCAGAAGACCACAGGTTCCATATTATCTTCTCTAAATGCTGGTACCAGCCAAAGCATTGATTTGCAAAGACTTATACAACCACTTTACCATTGAGGACTCAAAGAGGCTCTTTTCTATCTATAAAAATTAGCCCCACTTGTAATCTGTGGGACTTCATAAATGTGAATTTACTTGATTTGCACTTTCCACAATAATTCACAATCTGAAACACAGGCATCATTCAAAATTCACAGATCCCTTAATTTTGCACTGCAGTTCTCCAGCCAAGTAAAGTGTACAAAAATACACTGGGGTAAAATGTGCCAAAATATGACTATACAAAAGTGCATAGTATTAGGCAAAATAATCATAGCTGTCAATGTTTCCCTTTTTTTAAAGGGAAATTCCCTTATTCCAAATAGGATTTTCCTTAAAAAAAGGGGAAAGTTGACAGCTATGAAAATAATATAAAAAGATGTGTATATTAGGGGAAAATTCATACTGAATGCTAATGAATTTTCATGAGCTTTTTTATTTTTAAAATATCACAAATTGATGTAGCAATAGTACTGGCTAGAAGTGAGCTAGCTCACACCCCAAACCTTAGTACATTGACTTGGAAGTAGGTTCAATTTAAGTTCAATGGTATTAACTTCTGAGTGAGCACATTCAGCTTGGAAATCTCAAAATGACCCCCCCCCAATCATTATCAATTTTCAAATATCTTGCTAACTGACAGTCAACCGGTTTGAGTCTATTTTTAAACTTAAAAATGGAATACTCATTGCAAAGTATTGGAAGACACAAGAATTACCCACTTTGGAAGAATGGCAGATGCAAGTAATCGACTATATGGAAATGGCTGAGATGACTGGCAGAATCCGAGACCAGGGAGAAGAGTTGGTGGAAGAAGATTGGAGGAAATTTAAAATTTATTTACAGAAGTATTGTAAAATGTATGAATGCTGATGACATTGAAATAAAATGAAGGGGTTCTAGTAATAAGAGATAAAAATTTGAAATTTGGGAGGTAAAATATATAAGGATAAAGTAGTAGGATACGAATTTGCTGAACTAATTGTTAAAAAGGGATATAAAAAAGGGAGGCGTGAGGAAGTCAGGAAAATAAGTTAATTGAAGATGAATAATTAGAAAACAGTGATTTGTGTTTTTTATTTTATTGTTTGTGTGTTGATTGCTCTTTTTTTTCTCTCGTTAAATGTTTGTATTTTATGTATTGTGAAAGTTTGTATTGTTGTGTTTTATATTTTTTGTGATCTTATTGTCCTATTTTTCTATTGTTAAACTGAATAAAATATTATTTTTTTAAAAAAATTAAAAATGTCAATATGCTTTTCCAAACACTGTACATGCTCAAATCACAGGAAAATCATCCTTTCCATACTGTGCTCAAGCATTTCCTTCTTCCGTCTTCTCGCATTACAGAAACTGCACTTGCCATGAGTCATGGAATCTTTATAGCAGCAGGAATGAAGTACCTTCTTCTGATAAGAGAGCACAGCCTGTGACTAAGGAATTTGGCTCTGGCATGGCTCTTTAGCTGTGTGCCTGGCCCATTTCTACGAACGTTCCCTGTCCACACTTCCAGCTACTGGAAGCATGAAGTCACTTCGCAGAGACTGACAAAACACCAAGCACAATTAAGACGTGTTTGGCGTAGTGTTCATTGTAAGGGAAACTGGCACAATGTTCTCTTGAAGCTCTCCACTTATAATAAAATGGGAGTTCAAAAGCATTCATTCCTCAGTAGCGGGGCACTTAGTGCCATGAGTAAATTAGATGTTGCTGCTTCTGAGCAAACCAATTAAACATTCTGCTATTTTAAGGCTTGGGGGGTGTTTTCTTCTTTAGAACATAAGGAACTTGGACTAAAATAATCATGGAAGGGACATTGGACTATTGTTGTTTTTAAAATGACAGTGAGCTGGTTGGTTAGCTGCAACACAATTGTTTGGATCTAATTCTGTTATATAGGAGAAGGAGAATGCTAAGCATAAGCTGTGACTGGCTACTTGGGAGAACGATACAAGGAGCTGAAATATTCTCTGGGATCAGTGCAGTACCAGTTATCTATAGTATATGATGCAGATTCTTATTGTCACTTCCGTATGACCTGGTTATTAAGCATTCAGCCTGATTTTTTTTGCACAAAGTTTGTGGGGAGGTTAGATGATGCTGGCAATTTATTGAGCATTCCCTCTGGTTTGTTTTTACGGAAGTTATACAACATCACATCAAACCCCCTACGTTTCAAGAAGTCTGGGAAGTTTTTTGGGGGGGTAGGTTTCTTCAGCTTTAATTGCCAGCATTTGATTGAATGCCACCCCAAAATAGTGACAGTCTGGAAGTGCCCTGTATCACCGAATGGGTGGATAGCAGGGGTGCCAACTTGAATAAAATATTGGGGGCCTCAGGGAAGCCTCACTTGCATAATTGATTACATGTTATGGCATGCACACACACCATTTGAATGGCAATGCCCATCAACATTGGGGGGCTTGGCCACCTCAAATATTTTATTGGGGGGCAAAGGGACCTTGGCCCCTAGGAGTTGGCGCCTATGGAGAATAGGATTAGCTGGAGATATGCATTGTTGCCTCACCACCCCTGACACCAGTTCCTTTTTATATTAATCATTATTCTACATGGGCAAATAAGTTACACTAGAAAGACAACTTTTGGCAACTAATCAGCCAAAAGATTGCTCTGGGCTGCCTTTTTCACACTTAAAGCAGGAGTGAGTTCAGGCAATACAATATAGGCCATAGTCAGACAGACAGACAGACAGACAGACAGACAGACAGATAGATTAGATAGATATTACTAGATTTTTAGACAAAAGTCTGAGAGAGTAATATGCTTACATTAGCCACCTTGATCAAATAAAGCATATATTGAAAAATGTGCCTTTAGAACAGACAGATCCTTGAGATGTTGCACAAGTTTGTGTAGGAAGTTGTTGTTTTTTTCTATTTCGAAATGTAATCTATTGTTGTGTTATGTATAATGTAATCTCTTGCTGTGGTGGAACGTTGCAACAGGAATTTGCTTTCATAACTAGGGCTATATTTACCTGCCAGGATATCCTGATTATATTTTGTGTCATTTCAATTTACGTTTTCTGAATTGCGGCTTGCTTATTTATTAGAAGCCCTTCTGCTAAACGGCATTCAAGGTGGCTAAACAATCATTCAGCCAAGAGCAACAGAAAACAGCTGGGAAAGGATAGAGCTCCTTTGCCCAGTGCCATGTGCATCTTCCTATGTTGCTTTCTCCATTGTGTATTTATTTTTCCTCCTCTGCCCAGCCCCACACAAACACGTCAGTTTGTGTGTGTGTGTGTGTGTGTGTATGCGTGTGTGTGTGTGTGTGTGTGTGTGTATATATATATATATATATATATATATAGTATGAGCTATAATGACAGAACATTATGACCAAGACTGTTTGTAGTTTGTGATACAACGCAGAATGTGAGTGCCTTGGCCCAAGAATTTGGATTCCTGTAGTACAAAATACACACCCACAGCTCTGATTGTGAGCAAGCAACAAACTTGCTAATTGATTATTGAAGGGCATGGTCACTTCTGCTCACCTGTGACAACCACAATGGCCGTAAAACATTAAGGATAGACATAAAACAATTGATTTGACAAATGGTTAACCACTCAGCTGGATTATGAAACATAAATAACCTTAGTACTGGTCTGAATTCACTCTAATGTAAGCTCTGACCTATCACTCCATATTTACTTCTTAATATTGAAGCTCCCATAAGAAAACCTCTGTACTTAGTCACGGTTACAGTTATGGGGTTTTTTATTCTCTTTTTATTGATCTGTGCATCCTATTGACTTTTTGCAGCTGTATTTTCAAAAAAAAACCAATAAACATATATACTGAATAAAAGCCAATAAACCAATAAACTAAATGAACAAAAACATATATTAAAACAAATGAACTTAAAAAGTATGACAGCTCAGATTCTGAGACTGCATTGCAGCTGTGGACCTGAGTCCTTAGGGAGAGTGCGGCCCTGTCCAGCACAGACTGAACTGCT
Source organism: Podarcis raffonei (assembly GCF_027172205.1). Lineage (NCBI taxonomy): Eukaryota > Metazoa > Chordata > Lepidosauria > Squamata > Lacertidae > Podarcis > Podarcis raffonei. The sequence continues at coordinate 51,831,127 of NC_070603.1, forward strand.
CTTTCTGGGTCACAGCCACATGTCAAGCCCTCTTGTACCACTTAAACAGTCATGGATTCCTCCAAAGAATACCAAGAACTGTAGTTCATTGTTTATTGAGAGTTGTTAGGAGATCCTTAACAAACTACGGATCCCAGGATTTGTTGAGGGAAAGCCATGACTGTTAAAGTGGTGTAAGACTGCTTTGATTGTATGGAGGGAATGTGACTCAGGTTCAGAAAAACTGCCAGTCCACACAGGTTCTTTCTGGGGTCTGATTTGTTCACCCTCTATCAGTTAATCTAGCATCCCAATAATTCAATAGAAAGGGGAGATAAAGGTTATCTACTCTGGACAGTAGTTTCATGTAGAGGTTTGATAAGATGGTGGGCAAAATGGACCCTTGTGTCACCCTTGTGACCAAAGGCCATGGAGTGGCATCATTTATTCCCCATTTTAAGTGGTATGTGTGGGCTATTTCACAAATTACACAGAAGCCTGATATGCCAGAAAGTATCTACTCCCCAAAGAGTTGCAGTCAAATATGATTTGCATGCATATTTGCAAGTGCATTTGACATGTTCATGCTTTACACTTGTTGGTGTATACAAAAAGCAGTTCAAAGATGCACCTACCACATGTAATGTGTCAAAGGACTCTGAGTTTCTGCATTTCCATTGCCGTTAGCAGGAACAGTTACTGAAGAGTACAAGAGCAGGACTAATGTCTCCAAATGGGCAGAAACATGTAGTGGGGACATCCTAGGGAGTCTGAGGTCTATCCCTGTTTTGCCGCAGATAGTTTGAAGGCATGCATCTCCCTTCACACTTGCACACATTTGCACAAGATGCCATGCTAACATTAAGCATGAAAACTGGGCAACTGAAAGTAAGAAAACAATTTATGGGGCTTGGCATGGCAAATCCCAGTATATAACTGGGGCGGGGAAGAGGAGACCCTGCTTGCTTGCAAAGGCTGGATTGGCACTAACAAAATGAAGTCAGGGCATTCCCTTGACATACAGTTTGAGCAGAACTGTGTGACAAAAAAAATGCAATGCACACTGCACAAAGAATGGGGATGTGCCGGATCTTTCATTCCTTGTTCAACAGGTCTGTAGCACTTGCAGGCAGTTACTTGATGTTTACAGGGTACAAGCCATCACTGCAGAGCCTGAACCGTATCTACAATATGTCAATCCTGGCAGCAATAAGAAAGGATGAGAAAGAGAGAGAAAACACAGAGGCGATGGGAGTCAATTTAATGTACCCTGCATGCCACTTTCCCAAGAACTCGGTGATGTTTGAAGAGCTAAGGGCATAATGAGCATGGTCTGTTGGTTTTAGCATCAATTGTATACTCATTATTTACATAGCCAGACAGAGCCAAGGAGTTGGAGAGTCACACTAAGAAGAAGCCTGCTTCTGTTGTCCTTTATTTAAATGATACTTAGAAAATGGAGTCTCATTCTTAATTATCTACTGTTGCAGAAGCTCCACAAGGTGCACGGCCATGTGACTACAAATGCCAAATATTTGTAGTAAGCAAGTTCCTTTTGTCACTTTAAAGGAAGTGCTGGTATGGATGCAACATTGCAAGAGAGGTGAAGAGGAATGGGGAAGTGTTCCCAGCTGATTCACTCTAAGATATAAAACAATCATTTCTTGCTGCCTGTAGGCAGTGACACTTGCAAGATTAATCATCGTGTCCCATCCATCACAAGGGCTATTTGTTTTGGAAGAAGCTGAAAGCAGGATTTCTTTGCTGGGATCAAATATTGTTTCCCACTAATAATGCTGCACACGATAGTATTCAATGGGCTAAAGAGAGTTAGTTTCAAGCAATATCTTGAGTCAAACCCACATAATTGGATGGTTGGGCTAAAGAACATCAGGTTCTCTGATAAGACTTGAATAGAAAGCGAAGGATGCAATAAGGGATTCTACAAAGGAGGACCTGGCAATGTGCGATATGTGAGTTTGCAGAAAAATTGCTGTGGACTTGTGATATATCATAGAGCAGCCACCTTGGAGAATGTCCATTCTCTTCTCTGATGAACACTAGGGGGAATGTTGGCTAGCAGTGATGAGATTGTTGAGATCATTTATATAATCCAGCTTCATAGACCTGAGAATAGACAAGTCAGCTTATAGTTCTGTACACTAGATATTAGGTTTTTGTTTGCTCAACTGGAATGAGAATTTTTTTGCATCTTGAAGATAATGATATCCCATGCTCATGGTGACAGTAATATTTAAAAGAAGCTGAACTTTCTTTTTTCACCAGAAAACTTATATTTTGCAGTGAAAACTGTATGTTTACTAAAACTAAAAGATAAATGATATTCATGTACTTGAGCTGAATGAATTATGATAGTTCTAAATTTGATGGTTTTCTGAGGATGGATAGAATAGCCCAAGGGTGGGAAATTTCTAGTCTGTGGGCCAGACTCACCTCACCAGGCATCCCCATTTGGCCTACATGGCCATTTCAGGGAAAACACACACACACACACAACCTGTACCTGACATGATACATGGTGTCAGGTATGTGGCAGGACTTCAAAGGAACAATTGGGAGCATAAAGACTGCAGTCAAATCACACTTCTTCTTGGCAATAGGGATGGAGAAGAAATTTGTTTGGTTCACATTTTCACATTCCAAACTAATACACAAATCAAAATGTGGCTATTCTTCAAAACTTGCACTTCTCCAAATTTTGGGGATAGTGTGCATAAATATATATATGGAAGTGACATTTTTAAAATGCATGAATGACATGCAAACGTGTATATTATGCAAAACTGCATGCAAAAAATGTACATGTTAAGAGCAATGTGGATGAAAATTTTCATTCACACTTTATTTTCAATTCACAAACTGATGTGGTAATGGAATAAGCTGAGCTGAAGATTGGAAAAGTAAGAAACAGAGAGACTGAAACTGATTGATCTGTACATCCCTAGTTGTAAGAGGATCTCATTGAACTGTGTAGGATTTGGAGATAACCATACATAGGATTGTGCTGCAAATCAATGAAGGATTTTGTTTTACAGTTATATGATCAATGCACACATCATAGCAAATGAACTCCACACAGTTGCATCAGCATAGTGCCCCTCACCTGCCAGAAGAATGTGAAGAACTCTGAGAGGGCTTGGCACCTTCCTTTTAATCACAGCCCCTAAGCACTTCCTCTTTCCTTCCTGAATCCTTGTGCTCTTGAACAATTGATTCACTTCCTCTACTTATTCCATAGTATCTCCTTCCACTAGCAGAGCTGAAGTGACAGTCCAGGAAATGAAGTATCCTCAGTGACTATAGCTGGTCCATGGAGGGCAGTCACAGTCAATGCGGGATTTATGTATAAGCTAAACAAACTATAGCTTCGGGCATAGCTGTCAACAGTCCCTTATTTGGCGGGAAAGTCCCTTATCCCAGCGCTGTGTCCCGTGCTGTTCCTTATTGATGATGTCCCTTAAATTTCCCAGGTTTCAAAGGAAGCAGCTCCTTTCCCTCCCTCCCTGCCGGCCAGGGAGGAGGGAGGCTTCAACAGTGATGCTTGGCTGCGTTGCTCACCCAATAAGGAGTCTAAGAACGACCAGGGGGTGGAGCTTGCATGTCTTTTGCTGATCAAATTAGCCGCGTTGCCTGGGGACTCGCCTTGGCTCAGCGCATCCCAGCGGAGAGGTGACGGTGGTTTTCCTTGCTGCATCCCCTTTGCTGGATTGCTGCGCTGTGGGAACCATGAAGCTTGAGGCTTCATTTGGCTGCTGGCTGGGCTTTCTGCCTTTGGCTTGGAGGGGCTCAGAAGTTGAACATACTTATGCTCGGAAAATCCCTTATTTTGGCTGCTGATCCCTTATTTTCAAGGCTGCTGGTCCTTATTTTCAAATGGCTTAGGGCCTCATTCTCTTGGGGGCCCCCCAAAAAATTACAGTAGTACCTCGGGTTACAGATGCTTCAGGTTACAGACACTTCATGTTACAGACTCCACTAACCCAGAAATAGTACCTCAGGTTAAGAACTTTGCTTCAGGATGAGAACAGAAATCGTGCAGTGGTGGCACGGCAGCAGTGGGAGGCCCCATTAGCTAAAGCAGTACCTCAGGTTAAGAACAGTTTGAGGTAAAGTATGGACCTCCAGAACAAATTAAGTTCTTAACCCAAGGTACCACTGTAAAGGGGGAAAAACTGGATGTACATTTCCAAAATATAAGATAAAAAACAAATAAAACCTACCTACAGCAAATGGCTTTAGATACTATTAGGTCCATAAATTACCATATAGCAAAAAACAGTGACAATATGTTGTTGACAAAGGACAGCTAGACATATAAAGGGCCCCATTACCTTCAGTAGCTTAGGGCCTCATCAAACCTAAATCTGGCCCTGGTTACAGTTGGCAAAATGGTTCAGTTGGGCTTGGAGTCTAAATTGCCTGCAGCCAAACTGAGCATTTCTGTTTTTCAGAGGCGTATTCTTGAGTTGGGGGGGCGGCGGTGGCGAGGTAATCCTTTTGCATATCCTCATGTCTGCTTCTAAAAACAAAAGTTCATTTCACACAGAGGGAAGAGACACATCCTCAGAGGATGTTTGCTTTTAAGACCATTTTTCAAAATCTAAATGTTTTTCAGCACTCTGTCTGGATATGTACAGAATGCCAGAATTTTTGAAAGTAATAACAACCATGTAATGTCAACCATGTAAAAACAAACAAACAAACAAACAAACAAGCAAGCAAGCAGTTATTTCAGCTTTAGGAGTCACTGGACCAAAGGAAAATGTAAGGAATCAAGATGTTCCACAATTAGGACCGGTAGGTCCACAGAAAAGTACCTTTGGGAAACAAAAAACATCACTCACACACTTGCACTATCTATTAAAATAGTCATTGCTGGAGATAGGAAACAGGGCTAAATGAACACAGGAGAACATTTCATAAGTATATACAAAGGAAAAATGTGCATAGTCCAAGCTTGTTAGGGAAAGCTACAATCAATTCAGGGCCCACGTGTTTCAGGTGTGACAGCTGTCCTCTCGCACACTTTTTTTACCATTTCCTGGCCCCCTTCCAGAAGCTACCTAAATAAACTCTTTTCTCAGCCTTTATAGCTTCATCTTCTTTTAAGCTGCTAAACTCCACAGAATAATTTCAACAAATGCTGATGTGGATTTGTTTTAACTTGAATTTTCCTTGAAAATAAAATAAAAATGCAATTTCCTCTAAACAAGAGAAGTAAGTTTGTAGAGAGGCCTAAGACTGGTTCACACAGGGACTCTAGTGAGGGATAGAAGAAGGCAAGAAGGCTTTGACCTGTCTTTATCACAATCAGTGTTATATCCATTCCACTGCAGTTCAGTTTCTGCCAAATACTGTGCTAGCCATTTTGTCATCTACTACCTTACTTTTCCATCTACAAGACGCCCCCTATTTTTGGGCACTAAAATTTAAGAAAATGGGGGGAGATGGCACAGAGTTGTTGAGCTTTTTTTGCGGAGGATTGCCGAAAATCGCTCACCCACACACATTGCAAAACCTGCCTCTCATCTGTCCCATCACCAGCAGAAGCTGCAAATCACCCACCCAACTGCCGGAGCATCAGCCAATCACACCACAGTGCTGTTTAATCTAAATTGAATCCTAAAATGCTTGTGAGTAGTGTAGGGGCAGCTTTTAGCCATCGTGAGGATAGGATACTGGGCTAGGTGGTCTATTAGCCTAATCCAGCCGGGCTCTTCTCAACTTACTCACAAACGTAGGTGCAGAAGCCCCACCACATGGTGGAGGTACAGGTGCCAGAAAACCAAGTTTAATTCAAGCACCCCACCACATGGTGAACATACATAACATGGCTGTGTGTGAACCAGTATTTAGTTATGGTAGGGGATCTTTGTGTTGTTTTTTTAAGGAAATCATTTATATACAGCAACAGGCTGAATCAATTCCAAAAATCCATATGAGGGCAATACCATTACCAGGTCATTGCAAAAGACCATGCAAGCTTTGAAGTTCCCCAGAACTCTTTGTCAGACTAGATGATGAATAATGGGGTTGAGGATGGAAGCAGAGAGAGAGAGAGAGAGAATGGAAAAACATCTGCTGGTAAATCATGGGCAAATCTAGTTACTCCCACATTCCTAGATCGGCATAAACGCCGTGCAAAAGTTATAAAGCACTCACTATTAGGGAGGGAAGCAGCTCAGTTCTCCATAAGGCACAACTGATAAATTGGTTGCAGCTTGTCGTCTTATCCAAGCTGCCTCCTGGTAGATAGCTCTGGATGAGTGGCTGCCTCTGCTTCCCCCCAGGTGCCTCCCCTTTCCCTTTTCATTGACTGACGCATGAATATTCCACCACTGAAGGTTCTCTGGGCTGATAGGCTCCAGCACCTCATTAGCTAATGGCCCGTTGCCTATGTAACTTGTTTAGCGATACACAGCAACAAAGAAGAAGGGGAACTGGTTGCCAACTCTTGGGGGAAAGTACTGAAAAATAAGAGAAAGGATGCCTTCATTAAGGCTTAATGCAAGGGTTTTCTTCACTCCCTTCTACATTTTCCTTTCTAGGGGCCAAGAGGCTCACCCAACCATACTCTGAGGACATTGCTAGGTACCTAAAGGACTCACAGCACAGGCCCCTGGCACAAATCTGCAAGAGAGAGAAAAGTTGCATATGCTAATTGATTTTAAAGCTGGCATACTTCTGGGCAAGTTAAGTGGGAAAGGTGGTTGGTGTGTCACCAGCATTGCACTTTGCAGTGGGCCCAGCTATCCTATAAGCAAAGTTTTTTAAAAAAAATAGTGACAGAAAGGTATAGTCGATCTGGACTTTGATGCAAAAGATCTTGACCTGCCTAGACCACTCTCTAACAATGTCTCTGCCCTAATCCCAGTTTGGTGCAGCAACACACAGCCAGGCGCTGTCCAATTCCACGGGCAAGTCAGAAACCCTGTCCAAGGGCTCTCAGCTGCAGATTAATATTGCATTGCTTCTTCTGAGGTGCTGGAGGCTTCTGGTTGGAGACAGGAGCCCCTATAAACCCTTTGTAAATGCCCTTGGGCTGTCCTCACTCAAACCCAGACCAGGCATGACACACACTGCATCAATCCTGATTTAAAGTACTATTTTCACCGACTATCTACGTAGCCATGGTCAAGAAATACAGCTACTTTCAGCAACTCCCTTCCTCTTTCTCATATCCTGGGAGTTCTGCCCACATTTCTAACCATCCTGTACATCTTTAAATCATTAATTATACACACAGATACACACACACATATATATATCCTTCAAAAGCAGCATGAGGAAGATAAAAGGAATACTCTGAACTAGAGCAGGGAAAGGACAGACAACCTTCCAAAAGCAAACTTCCATAAACTAGCCTTCAAAATCAGCTTGTTCATTGCAATGGATAAATAATAGTTTGCGGATCCTAGCCCACAAAGAACACTATTTTTATGTCTTTTTGGTTATCAGGTAGCCTTCTCTATAAATATATTTTCCCACAGTTTTGGAATCTGTTCTTAGACCAGAGGGCAAAACGCTATTTCCATGTGTTTTTGTTTTTCACACTGCATGCCAACACTGGAAATATTAAGTCAACTGTTAGGTGTGTGTCTCTTTAATGAATGTTTCACAAACATCTAGATGCCTACAAGTAGTCACTGTTGTTTTTCCGTCTGGGCAGAATGACTCAGCTGGGCAGGGACAGAGCTATCTTTAACACTGTTAAATCCAGTGTCACTATGGAATGAAACATAAGCAGATGAACCTCCAGGTAAGGTGAGGTCAGACAATGTCATTTGCCACACCTTATTATATCACTGGCCTTTTGTGCACGTTCTTTTGGCCTGTTTCTCTTTTGGAATGTTGAAGTTCAGCTAACCTTGGTGTTGGCATTTCAACCAATTCCTAGTGATTCAGTCCCAGCCCTCCCATGCGCCAGGTTTGGTCCTCAATGTGATGCTGAACTGCAGATCCCATCATCCCTGACAATTGGCCGTGCTTCCTAGGGCTGGTGGAAGTTGTTGTTCGGCAACATCTGGAGGGCATTTTGCATTAGGCAGAGTGAGGTGCCTCAGGTAGCAAAATGTCTTCAGCCAGCCCCTTTGAATGTATATCTTGTTGCTTGGTGCAAGAGTAAAGCCCAAGAAGTTAAAAGGCATTACTATAGCAAGCATTTGATATTTATTGCTGTCGTAATTCCTATAATGTGCAGAACCTGTCTCCTCTTAGCCACAGTAATTCACTAAAGAAAATAACCATCTTGTTTTCATAAAAGCTTCCTCAAAATTTCAATTCATTGGTTGAAAATTTAAAGGGCTGCAGTCAGCATTCTCCCCAAGGGCCTTTGAGCCAGCAGATGGGTGAGTTTTAGCGCTGCACAACAGAGGAAGCCAACACAACCAGGGCACCAGCAGAAACTTGTTGTGCAAGAGATTGTGCAATCTACTGTGCAACCTGTTTGTGCATTCTCTTTTGCAACAATGTTCCACTGGTGCAAAACAAGTACAACACTAAAGGACTTTAACTTACCACTACACTGGATACAACCCAAAGTTCCAAATTATCCCTTTCACACAAAGATGGACAAATTCCGGAATCAAAGCAATAAGTTAGGAGAAACAGGCCTTTTACTCTTTCATTTGATGTGTTGTATCATTCTGGGCATGCATGTGTCATTGCTGAACTTTCCAAATGATGCATATTCATGAGATATGGCAACCCAAATATCTCTGAACAAAGAAGAGTTATGTTTTAGAGAACGCCAGTTAGCCTCTTATCAAGCACGCCTGAACATATCTTCTGTCAAGCAGAGTCAAATAAATTATGGAGCCTGAAGTCCAGTCCAACAGAATGTCCAGGTGGGATGTTTCAGTCAAATAGATGTTGGAACTGGGACTGTGTTATCGTGCATGGCATTTCTGAAACATGGAGGCAGATGTGGGGGTAGCAGAGTCCATGGCTTGGGAAGGAGGAGTATACCCCTCATACTAATGGGGTTCTGTTATTGCAAGGCCTTCTGCTTTCTCCATACAAGACACTGGAGTGGCATTTGTTCTTTTTTTTCAAAAATTTTATTGATTTTCCAAAAATTTTAAACAAACATAAATCTTAACTGTACTTAATCCAATCTTAGTAACATTGTTAAGTGACTTCCTCAAATCCCCCTGACTGAGTTTCAGTGTATATCATTGTAACAGTTTTCCAAAACCAATTTTCTCATAAAATTACCTTAATCACTTAAGATCTTTCTTTCTTTTCATTTTAACTTTAAACATATTATTCTCTAACATCACATATTTAAATCCTAAGCCTATCTGGTATTTGCAAGTTTTTCTATTTAAATTATCTTAACATATTTAACTAAATAGTCTTTGAATTTCATCCTTTCCTCCTGCTACTCCTCCTCCTTCTGGTCGCGGATTCTTCCGGTCAGGTCAGCTAGCTCCAAAAAGCCCATCATCTTCATCTGCCATTCCTCCACTGTTGGCACTTCTTGTGTTTTCCAATTCTTAGCTAACAAAATTCTAGCTGCAGTTGTGGCATACAAAAACAATCTAACATCTTTCTTGGGCAATTCCAGTCCTGTTATTCCAAGAAGAATGGTCTCTGGTTTCTTAATAAATGTATATTTCAAAAAAATTTCCAATTCATTATAAATCATCTCCCAGAAGTCTTTTACTGGCATTTGTTCTTTGTTTAAACCAGGGGTGGGAAACTTCAATCCCAGGTGCCAATGTGGTCCTCCAGATCTCTCTACCCTTGGGTCATCCCTTCCCCTCAGGCCACAACCACCCCAGCCCTGCTCCACAACAACCTTGAGTGCCTGACTGAAATGTATCCTTGAATTCAGATAATGCCTCTTTCTTGTGTGGCTGGAGAGATGTGGTTGCATGTAAAAACCACTAACATTTACATGGCTGGAATGTAGCCTGCTGTGCAAAGGTAGGAGTCCCATCTGGTAGTGCACCCACTTGTTCCTCTGGCTTCATGCAGTTTTGCCTCTGAGCCCTGATTCTCCCAGAAGGTTACCCATGAGAGAATGCAGACCTTGGGCTGAACCCCCAATCCCACAACTAACTCCTTCCAATTTTACCTTGGACCTTGGGCTGAATCCCCAATCCCACAACTCCCTCCAATTTTAGCCAAATACTCACCTATCCCATAGCCTTCTGTTGAAGGTCCCTCACAGAAGCTAAGTGAGTTGCCCCCTCTGGACCCTTTGAAATTGGAGAACTAGACAAAGGTGGAGATTCTGAAATCAAAATACTCGTTGATTGGGGAGTCCCAGTTGTTAGCACCATGCATATTCTATTACCACATCTATAGTCAGAGTGAAAAGCCAGCTTAGACAGCTTTTCCATATCACAGGGGCAAAACTAGGCTTTATTTCACTTATAGTACACCCTTGTGCAAATTAATTGAAAGAAGCAATGTAGTTTATTGTACAAAACTCACATATACATGTACAAAACTCACATATACTTACATTAGTCACGGATATGACCTCCACTATTTTTAAGCAGCATTTGAATACGGTTTGGCATGGAGTCTACTAGTTTCGAAGAGTCACTGTTGATTTTCGGGTCCCTGTACCACACTTGAATCAGCACCTGAATGAGCTTCCCCATAGTCATACACAGTCTACAGCACGGAGGCAACTTTTGCATATAGCCCACAAATTCTCAATGGGATACATCTGGGGAATTCCCTGGCCAATCAAGTACCTGTATTTGCTGCTCTGTCATGAATTTCTTCACCACTTTTGATGTGTGACAGGGGGCTAGGTCCTGCTGCAATATCCCAGTACCATCAGGATACCTCTTTTCCAGCTCTGGAATAACTCTTTTGTAGAACCTCAATATATTGTGGCAAGCGCATCATTCCTTCTATTGGATGTAGGCTTCCAACACCATAATGATCAACTGACTTTGCGTGTTTGTTTTGAGCACAGGATTATGAGTAAGATAGAAAACATGCTTTGTTTCAATTAATTTGCACAAGGATGTAGGTCAAAGACCCAGTTTGGCACCCCCAACACACATTTGTGTGTATACACACACACAGGCTGGGAGCCTCAATAGCGTCCCTCTGGAGGCTTCACCAAGGGGGGGAAAAAACATGGCTCCCCCTACAGCAACTATGTATTTAAGGACATTGGCCTATTATTTAGTTGCACTAAGTACCTCGGCTTGCCAATAAACACAGTGATAGTTGTATCTCCAAGAATGTGTTCAAAGGGGAGCGCCAGGTGACACAGCATCACAGCCTCTGTGACAAAGCATGCGGGGAATTAATTGCACATGCTGGGCATCTATGTGCCTTCATGGGGAACAAGTACTTCACACACCAATTTACATTAGGAATGAGGTGCCAAAGGATGAAGAGGCACAAGAGACATAAACCCTTTCTCATTAACAACAGCACAACACTTTCCACTTTTGATAAAGTCTTCGCAGACAACTTCAAATATTTCTATGGCCCTCTGGATGATAGGAATGTTTTAAAAAAACAAATCAGGGTTTTTATGCCAGAGAGGAGCTTGTTTCATCTAAACTCCACATCCAAAGCCATCTACCTACCACCAATTGCCCTCTGATACATATTCTGATTCACTGTTATATTGTAACATTATGATTTTATTAATGTGTTTTCATTTATGTTACTTATAAACTGCATTTGAAGGATTTGCATCCTGAGAGGCAGGATATCAATGATTGTAAATGATTATTATGATTATGGTAATAATAGTAAACAAAATACTTGCTATCTCCTTTTTCTCTTTTGATAAGCTTACAGATGACCTTCATTTGCATTCCATCTTTCTACCTTCCCTCCTTTCCTTTCCCTTGTACTTCTCAGTGGTTTTAAGGCAGCCTTAAGGCAGTGCATCAGCCAGCACTGAGTCCCACAGAGCCACTGGATACATCTTCTCCTTGGAAGCTACACTTACCTCACTGCTGATCTCATAAAACTGTGAGAAATATGACTTCACAATGACGAACTAGGACAAGACATTCCTGTCCCTTGAAGCAGAATGTCTGTCTTTCTCCTTCTGATTTCTCAAGTGCCAGAAAGCTCTGTGTCTTAGTGCATGTTCTATAATTCAAAATAACAAATTGGTATGTTGCTATTGGGCTTAAAATGCTTTACGATTGCTTAGTGCTTTGTTGTTTAGCATGAGGCAGAGGTGTCCCTTCCTTCCTTCCTTCCTTCCTTTCTTTCTTTCTTTCTTTCTTTCTTTCTCTCCCTCTCTCTCTCCCTCCCTCTCTCTCTCTCTTTCTTTTTAGCTAACATCAAACAAGCAGCCAGAAACTTCATTTCAGATGGAAATCTCAGTAAAGGCTCAGAAGGGGAAAGCAAATACAGTAAGAATGCAGCATATTGTGGTTTACATTTTTTCCTCTAGAGGGTATACATCAGATTCACATGCCCACACATCTTCTCCGGTCAAATTAGCTTTGCACGTAATTTCTGTGACTTTTGGTGCCAACTGAACACAACACTGGTCTGACGCTTTAAAAAAAATATAATCAAAATTCCCTAGCCATTGAAGTGACCCTTCTGAAATTTTGCAGGTTAGTTTTCTAAGTGCACTTCTATGATTTATACAATTTTCATACTATTAGAAATTGTATAAATCATACAATCTTTTCTTTCTTCCATTTAAGTCTTTTCTTTCTTCCATTTAAGATTTAAAATCAATCTTAAAAGCACCTAGCACAAAATAACCTGTATCTATCATTCTAAAGTTTGTCAGCTTTCTGACTGAGGGTCACCTCTGTTTTCATAAAAAATCAACTGTAAAAAAGGGGGAATATTAAGTGACTTTTTTTACCTCCTAAAATCTGAAAATATTGTCCTTGCATGAACACCCATTCACCTCCTCTGAATGGGCTACCATGCCTGTAAATTTCACCCAGTTTGCCAAAATTTAAAGGAAGTTATAGACTATTCCATTTTTTTTAAAAAAAAAACAGTATGTCCAAAACAAAACCCTGGACCTATTTGTCTGGAATCTACCATGTTTTGTCCACTAAGGAGTAGCTGCCTTGTCTGCAAATTTCATCTAATTCTGCCCAAAAATAGTAGCTTTAAAACAACAACTGCAACCCCATAGCAGTGATTATGGAGACATGAAGCTTTGGTTTCCTAAATCAGGATTTGGATTTGGACCTAAGGTGAATTGGGCAGTCTCCACATCAGTCCAAGCTGAATCAGACAGTGGTTTTTGAAAGAAAGAAAGAAAGAAAGAAAGAAAGAAAGAAAGAAATTTGGCAGGTTTTTTAAGTGATTAATCAGGATCCAAACTGAATCATGTGGTCAGTTCAAACTCCTAATTTGTGGCTGAATAATACACACACCCACACCCCTGTATGTATGTGTATATGAATAAATAGTAGGAGTCTTAACTTACATGTCTGAGGTTTAGATCAGCCTCTTCCTGTCACACCAAGGCCAGAGATTTTATCAAATCTCAACAGAATATTATCACTGTGCCTGAAAGATGCACATTGTGATGCCATGTTCCTTCTCCGCAAAGCCATTGTTATGAGTTTTCTACCATATTTTTCTGAATAGGAATCTCACTGTGGGTTTCCTTAAGGCAGAGGTGGAAAATGTTTTTATTTTCAGTGATTCACCGGGGGGCGGGGGGAATCAATCAGGATGCCCCCATGGTTATTTTTTCCCCCTCTGGATCAATGGCCTATAGGATGCCTTTGAAAGAGCAGATTGGATTGGCTGGTGGGAAGGAGGCTGCCTGAGGAGAGCTTTGGAGATACATATCATGCCAGCTGACAGCCAGTCTAATCCACTGTTTGGAGAAATAGGGGTGAACTTAATACTCTTATTGATCTGCTTGAGAATCCTGGAGCACAGATTATCTTCTCCAGTCAATACTGAACACTGAGAATAAAGATAGACTCAGAAAGCTGATGCTGCAGCAAATGTAAGTAGTAACATCCAAGTCTATATCCAAAGAACTGCTCTTATTCTTTCGATATCCTAAGTACTATTGCTTTTCTGCCTCATGTATAGCAAAAAAGACCTCTCACATGTTTTGCTCTCCCAGCTCTCCCACCATTCAGCAAATCTTCTCTTACATTGGAATGGAGGACCTCCAGTTCATGGGTCAAATTCGGCCTAGAAAGCCACCACACCCAAACCACACCCACCTGCCGCACTCCTGACATCAAATTTGAGGTGGGTAAAGATGTGACTGGATTGGCTGTGTGAACAAGTTCCACATGGGAACCTCAGTCACACAGCCTATCTCTGCGAAGGTAGGTTTGAAGTCCCCACCCTTGTAGACTGACTCCGCCAACCCTAATCTGCTCTTATCCGAAAGGACTTTGTCCATGCTTTCTGGGCTACAGGAAAATCATCTGCTGTCTAAACGCCCCACTAAATGCCACTTTGCTTTCATCATCTTATCCAGAACAGAAAGCATAAACAGATTGGTTGTAATCTTGTTACTTTACTCTTGCTCTTTATTAGCCAAAATCAGGCCAACATCCTTTTGAAGCCTGTCCAAAATGGATTGTATCTCTGCCTAGTGGGAAGGACCATTAACAATGTCATCCCTTGCTTATAAATGTGCTGGGGAAAGTTTATTCACTGGCAGGCTGCGTTATTGGCAAGAAGGCAGCAGTTAGCATTAGGGAAACAGCAAAGAAAGGTCAGACATTAAGAAAAATACACACTAAACTCTGGATAGTCTTTTTGTGCATTCTAGGGAACATGGGCATGATGAGAACAATGTCACCCCTCCTACCTCCTGAACATAAGCTGTCTATTAAAGTACAATTAGCCTTCATCCAATGTGTGGGGAGCAGGAATAATACATAGGGTTGCCATACATCCTCTTTTTCTAGGACACGTCCTCTTTTTCAGTAGTAAAATTTCTGTGCGGGTGGATTTCTTGAATTTGCCAAAATGTCCAGGGGGGTTTCTTTGGTACCGATTTTTTCCCTCCCTGGTGCCCTCCCATGTCACTCCAGTGTGAAGTGAAGGAACTGCAGAGGAAGGTGCAGAGTATTTCTTTGCATTGTAAGACTGTCTATTTTGTAACTGTCAGAAATATACCATAAAAGTGATGCCGGCATATGTCTGATCAGTGGGGAATGCTAGACAGGGTTAGTTGTTTGGGGAGAAGAGTGTTTTTTGGTTCCATCTCTCCCATGGAATGCTTTTAACTTTGCTTGACAGTTCTGTTAAACTAAACATATTTGTTATATTTTACTTTGTTAGTTCACTCTTTTTACTGGGGGCATAATATGGACAATAATTGGTGGACCTGTTTATCAGATGGGTGTCAGGAATATTAAGAAGCTACCAAGAGCTGGACCCAATAACAGTCAGATCCCTTCCATCCCAACAAGTCCCTTCCCCTGGCAGCAGTATTGAATTCTTGGGTTTTTAAAGATGGGAGGGGGGGTATTTCCAGGGGGTAATAAAGTGGAGAAAACAAATGTTGAAAAAGTGTATATGATGAGAACTTTGTGTCTTCAAAAGCACTGATGCTTCTTTGCCAAAAGCTTATGTCAAATATATAACAGGGGCTGTTCTTCACAGTTTAAGCAGCTTTTAATGTTAAATGAAAGTTTTCCCTTAGTAATAAAATGCCACCAGTGCAAACAGAAATGAAAGGAAGAGTTGTGGCCTCCTGAAGAAGCTCCTTTATTATGAAAATTGTGAAGAGTAAAATGAAAAAGATTTTTGATCTAAGAAACAGAGATAGCAGTCCCTGCTCAGCTGGAAGTTGCAGGGGGTGATAGAGAAGTCATGCTGGCCCAATGAAACCTACCTTGTAGGACTTGGTATGTTCTGGGTTGTGACTTCCTGTGATGTTACTGTTCACTATTCTTTCATTTTATGAATGCATGCTTACATGTACAAAATTTAACAAAAAGGGAGGGATCCACCCTAACTGCTGTTAAGTTTTAGAACACTAATGGTTGGTTTGGATTGTCACTTTCTTTTGAAAAGAATTCGCATTACACTCTTTATTGCAATGTCATACTGAATTGATATGTATTTTGCTGTTGTATTGTGAGGTGCTATGTGAGAAAGTGGTGTACAAATGGAAATAATAATAATAAACATTAAAAAGAAATTCAAAACTGATGTGATTGTATGTGGTGAGTTTAGTGTCACATCCAGGCAGGCCCCAAATTATTGAAAAATTATTCAGCACAGCTATTTGATGGAATATGACAGAGCACTATTGCCTGGACACCTCTACCACTTCAGCTTAGCCCTTAGAGGACCATGATGGAGGTGCTCCTACATATGCATTCTAGTTACACAACAGGTTGCATAGTGATGCAGTGGTGCAAAGCTGCAACATGGAACTCCATAACAAAAGAGACCCGCTGATCCTTCATGAAATAAGAGTGATTTGTCAGCATGGAATGAACCAGACCACATTAGTGGTGATGCTTCAACAATTTCGGCTGGCATCCTGTTATACAACCATTTTCACTGCAATGTCTTGGGGATGCCAAGGGCTTTGGTTGTATCAACACAGGGCATGAAGTCCAGCTTCGTAGATAGAAAGACATGCTGACTATTTAGTCCAGATTAGTGTTTGCATCCAAATGTGGGGCTGATCTGAAACCGTTCATTCTGAACATTTTTATAGCACAGAAGGATTGGTTTTTCATACCAGAGGTACAAGCTTCCAAGTAAACAAATTGCATCAGTGGAAAAGGCAATCTCCCATCTAGTGCCCAAGCACACATATCAGCTTAAGACTCTTGCACAGGGAGTCATGGATAAGTTCTGGCTTTTCCTAAAGAACAACAGACCTTTAAACTCTTCCACAGTGGTTAGCACACCAAGACAGACTGAACTGTCACGACTACAAAGCCTGTCTCAGAAGTCATAAGGCAAATTCTCAGTTTAATTGGGAAAGATTTAATGAGTGAAAGGGAAACTCATGTTTGCATGAGTTGAAGAGGGAATCTTGAGTCCCAGCTGTGGGTTTTCTCAAAAAAATGAGCTGTTGAGAAATAAGCCAGGATTGTTGGGGGAGTGGCCATCCCTTTATATGCTGTGGTATAGTGCAGAATAATGTGAGTCAGGCGAAAGAGATGCTGTAGACATAGTTTGGTGCTCAAACGGCTTTAAAGGCAGTAACGTCTTTGCCAAAGGAATCTAATGTGGAAGGAGAATGTGAGATGACTTCCTCATCATTACTCTTCCGTCTCCAGTGGCTTGAGAGCTTTGACGGGATGTTTTCCCCCAAAGAATATCTTGGTTTGGCATGGGGGGGGAATATACTTTACTTATTCACATGCCACCCCACTTTCCAAGTGGTGTGAGATTCCAGGGGTCTTGGTCCTTACTCACAGTTTAAGATTCCTTCAAAAATTGGGCACAGTGGAGACTGTGGTGTCTTTATGATATATGGTTTATTTACACATATATACAACCTGAGTCTACAGTGGAGGGATTTCCAGCATTCACATCTCAAGATGATTCTTTGCTCCTCACTTAGGAGCAGTAGGCTAAGGGCTACAAACAGAGGAACCATCCATGCTGCCTGTCCCTTTGTTACAGCTTGATCCAGCCAGCCCCTAAGAGTTCTGCTAGCCCCGTTTTCCCCTTGCTTTCCAAACCTCTTGTAAAATGCCACAATTTTACATCAGCCTACATCATCCAAACTGAAACCCTAAACCTTTTTTTTCCCCTGCCCACTAGCACACACACCTGGAGAAGCAGCTCCTCCCCTTCTTGCCTGGCAATCTTGCCCTCTGGTGGTTTCTTTGCTGAAACCAGAGTTTGTCCCCTGCTGATGGCCCATCTTAGTGGTTATGCCAAGTTGGCCTGGGTTGTTAGCATAAACTAAATCCAGTGAGTTTTAGCGTTTGGCGCAGAAAAATCAAACCTTGATTACT
The DNA here is from genome assembly GCF_027172205.1 of Podarcis raffonei. NCBI lineage: Eukaryota > Metazoa > Chordata > Lepidosauria > Squamata > Lacertidae > Podarcis > Podarcis raffonei. The sequence goes on from NC_070603.1 coordinate 51,849,015, forward strand.
TCTAACTTTTACTACATCCAGGAATTATGGTGTGAATTGGAGTCACAGGTTTGCCACCCATACCATATACTAGGGATGCATATCAGCTTTGTGTACATGAGCAAATAACAAGGAAAACTGGAGTGATAAGGGTGTCTGGATGGTGGCAGAAATGGTTCAAAAGGAACTGATGCCAGCAAAAGCAAGCTCCTCCCGCTTTCTAGGTATTTTGCTTTCTCTCCACCCGCACAAAATCAGTGAAATACCCCTGGATTCTTGCCACCTGCAGGTGGGTTGACAAAAAAGAGGGAGAGAGCATATTTGCCCTATCATTCCTCATATTCCTGTGGCATTGCCTCCTATATTGTTATGTGCAATATACAAAGGAGTAAAAGAACTGGTATTGAGATGACTGCCTTAAGAAGGTCAGAAGCACCGTATTCAGGGTTAAAATACTCTCTGCAGTTCAGGCTCACTTTTTAAAAATTAAAAAAACCTGACAAAGAAGAGGCATGAGAGACCACTGCAAGTTAATGCATGCATTCCGATTTCTTCTCCTGATAATTCCTGTTCACCTCAAGTTTGCCTCGGCCATTAGAATGATGGGAGGGTTATGAATAAGCAAAGCTATGGAAAGAATCTCTATCTGGCATTTTCGGGTGGATTTTTATAAGGCTCTGGTTACACAGAACAGAACTTCAGATGTCACTATTTATTACTTTAGCACTGGGGGGGCGGAGCAGGGGATCTTTATCACAGCATCCTGTATACAAAGTCAGTGTGCCAAATTCTACTGAACAAGGAACTGCAGAAAACTGATTCCACTCCTTCACCCCTGCCTGTCTAAAGAAGGAATAGAGATAATGGCGATTCATTTTTCCTTTATAAAAATGTGCATTATGTCATTTTAATCAGTTTTTTTTTAAAAAAAATACTATTTAACCATTTGCATTTTGTTCTCCACTGCTATGTTATCATGAATCCAATAAATGATTATGATGATGGTGATGATATAGGACAGGGTATGGGAAACATTTGGCCCTCCAAATGCTGCTGAACTACAACTGACATCAGCTCCAGCAACCATAGCCAAAGGGAGTTGCAGTTCCACAACATCTGGAGAGTCAGAGTTCCCCCACACCTGCAATAGGACCTATGCAGCCCAATTCTTAATTACCTAAATGCGACTTAATCTTATCAGGATTATTTTCATGAGTTGGGTCCTCTGTGCTACCAACCACTTACACATTGGTATTCTGAAAAATTGGTCCTGAATTGTGTAAGTGCATATGGAATTATTGTTCTTAGACTGATTGACTAGTTTCACTTTTTCTAACATTTTCATTGTCTCTCTATTTTAATTTGTGTCACTTACAAGCATTTCCATGTGCTGGTTCGGCTACAGCTTTCATATATGCATTTTGATGGTCTGTTGTTTTTTTAGGGTTGCCTTTTTATCAGTTGCTTTGTTCACAAACATATTTGTCATCCACATGACAGAAAACCTGCATGATGCTGTAAGCTTTTCTTCATCTTCCTGAAGTCACCATGATGACTTCTGAGAGTGAATGTCTTGACTCCTATCCATTACTCCTATCCATTACACAGCTTTGTGTAGTTGCTTTCTCTCTCTATTCTTTTCCAAAGGGAGCATTTCAACAATCATTTTGAAGGCAGTTTAGGCATGTTACAGCAGCCCAAGGCACCTGAAGATTAGGAACTAGGGAATACTTATAGATATTCACAAACTTCCCCTTGTTTTAGAAACAAACTTTTATTCTGCTATAAATCAGCATTGCTGGTTAGTTTTAAAAAAACAAACCTATAAGGTTCTGTGTTAAAAACCAAAAGAAAGAGAAATAGTTCCTATTACATCCTCTGCCCCACTCTAACTCTCTCAAATTTCAGTTGTGTAAGTATTCCATATATAAGCAGTTCTTAAATAGTTCCAGGGACAGCGTGCCCGGAGTCTGATTTCCTTTGGATGAGACAGCACTTAGTAGTGTCTTTCTACTATTGTTTCATTTACAAATATAAAAGTATATTAAAGATGAGAAGGCAAAAGCAGACAGTCCTCCTACAAGGTGGCAGATCCACAATCTCTCATTAGTTGGAAGCGGGGAAAGAAATTCTACCTTCATAAGAAACTTTCAGCCCTCTGTCTCTCAGTCTCTCAGATTCTCCGTCTGTTCAAAACAGCAAAGACTATTTGCACTCCTGAATGAGTATTTTTTTCTTATTTTGATCCCTCAGATTTGCACAAAACCAGAAAACTGCAGAAGTAAATGGCACTGGCTTTATATGTCTTTTCTTTTTATCTTTAGATTTACACAAGGCCAGAAAACTATAAGAGCAAATTTACAATTGCCTGTGTGCTTTTGCATGCTTATTTGGTTGCCATATTTCAAACAGTGAAAATGCGGACAGAAAAGTCGCTCTCTCTTTTTTGGCAAAAGTTGTTGAGTTTTTTTTCAGTTTTGTTCAAATTTGTTGGGCTGTTTTTATGGGAAAATGGCAAAAATGGCACTGCCAACATGGGCTGCCATATGTCCAGATTTTCCCAGACACTTTCCCAATTTCTGCCCAGACACTGCTGCTGACTGCAGTATTCTGGATGTGTCCAGGAAAATATTGGCCGGGGAGATTTTTTGTATTAAGTGTGCGCACAGATACCTGCAAGGATGCCCTGTCAAGTATTTAAGTGGTATAATAGATTCAACAAATTAGAAGGTGGAGACAAACACAAAAGCAGGTGCCTACTGGTATGAAATGTAAAGACCAAATTGCTCCTCATATACAGATTCAAATACAACTGTACCTTGGTTTTCAAACAGCTTAGTTCTCAAACGTTTTGGCTTCCAAATGCCATAAACCCGGAAGTGAATTTTCCAGTTTGCGAACTATTTTTGGAAACCGAACATCTGATGGGGCTTCCATGGCTTCCAAATGGCTGCAGGAGCTTCCTACAGCCAATCAGAAGCTGTGCTTTGGTTTCCAAATGTTTTGGAAGTCAAACGGACTTCCCGAACACATTCCGTTCGACTTCTAAGGTACAACTGTACATGCGGGTGTGGACTACGCTGGTCTAATTCAAATAGGGGGAAAGTGGATTAACAGCTAAATAATGCTCAGATGTGGACAAGACCCAAATTAAAAAGCAGCTGTATCCGTGTCTCTTGTAACATCTAATTCCTCCTTCAGTTTAACGACATTCTAATTTTCAGAGACTTTGAATATTCCTTGTTTCATGTCCCATTGATTTACATTGTCTCACTTCACTAGTTTACCAAAAACACGGTGTAATGTTACAGGACTTGACTATGAAAAAAACTAACCAACAGAATTGAAACTTTCAGATTCTTCCAGCTACAAAAATATTAGTAATATTAATTCTTCAAAGTTCGCAGAGTATTTGCCCAACTGAATTTTCTGAATCAGATCCATAATAAGCCAGATTTGGAAGAGATGTCTTTCTTTATGCAGAGTATCCTGTTTTGTTTATGAGTTTCTCTTTAGTTTCATTTTGCATTAACCCTGGTTAATCTGGATGCTACATGACATCAACCAGATCCCAGCTTCAGGATCCAACGTGGGCTTCAATTCTGACAGGTTGTTTTGACCTGCAAAACAAACTAACTGCTGTATGAATCCTGGAGAAATGCCATACAAGCATGTCAGAGACTTCTATTGTTTATACCTGGCAAAACTTGTGAATTTCTCCTTGAGGTTCATTCTTTAGTAATTACAGCTGAATTCTTCTAGGTGGGGTTTTGCATTCCAAATGCATGAGCCATCCAGGCTCCAATTTCCCCCAGATGCTGAGAAGATCTGAGGAGCGTTAGGGCCTTTTCCAACCTCTCTCCCTGGAAGCAGAAGTTTGCCGAATGCTTCAGGTGTGTGTGAGCCAACACTTTCTTTAGAACACATGGAAACATTTCGTCAGAGTGCATCCGATGTGTAATCTCAGTCCTCCTCACACCAGTTATTGGCCATCAAAGGACCGCTGCCTGTAGCTTTGTTTGTTTTGGCTGGCTTTCCGCATTCCAGAGAAGCATCGCCTCAACTCCAAGCCAACACAGCAGCTACATCAGTTCATCTCTACAGCAGCAGAGGGTTTGGGGGTGGCCATTGCAACTTTAGTAAATCACTGTGTGCAATGGCAGAATTACACATTGTGGAAGATGTACAAGGCTGCTGTTGAAAACAGGGCCTCTGCGCCACTCCCCAAGTCCAACAGAGAATGTGTGCTGTCATGTCATCGGACTCAGAGTTTCCTCTCTTAAGTGTCAAGGTGATTCTATTCCTGCAATTGGCTACTGTGTGAATCAGTTTTTAAAGTAAATACCAAGTTTGGGGAACCCTGACTGAAAACAGCAGTAGTGGCTGGTGTGGTGCAGAAGACCTGGGGAGCCAGCTTCCTGAAACCAACATTGTCTCAGCATACCTGGATGGCACATGGGGTGGGGGCAAGGCAGAATAACACAATAAAATATAATTATTATTTTCATAAACCACTTTGAGGTTTTGTTACAATCAAGCGATATAGAAGTTTTGTTAAATAAAGGAATATAAAAGAACAGGTTATACACACAAGCATGATATACAAAAAAACTGTTATCACTGCATTTCTTTATTCCTTTCATTATCTTGTTGCATTAGTGTGTGCTGTCTGCATTTTAACTCTATTTCTAAATAATATAATATTTACCCCTCATTTCTGCCTGTTAATGCCTGCAGATCAAAATGCTTTTTTAAAAAAAATAGGAGCAGCAGGTGGTCGAAAATGTTGGTAACCCTACTACCAGTGGGGTTGACTGGTGCAGACACAAGTAGAGTTTACATTACAGCAGTTTTCAAAGTTTCAGTGGAAGCTGCCTGAGTCTACAGTTTAAGAATGCTATTCCTCAGCCCTTAATCCTGAAATTCATCCTCCAGCCAATACTCTAATAGATGGCTTTGGAAGGGTACCGATCCTTCATTTAGCAGAGCAAAGGGCTGCCAATCCTCCACAACTGAAGGGAAATTCCCTTGTTCTCTGTTTATAAGGAAGGCTTAAATCTCTCAATTTTGTATCCGGGACTGACCTGGCATTTGGATTCTGGATTTGCTCAGCAATATATCTTGATTTAATTCAATAAGCAGCTGAAATACTAATTAGCAAGATATAAAAAGCCAACATCAATCTCACCAGCTTTGTAAACACTGGCAAACCTTGCTGTATTTGTGCTGAAGCAGATTAATCAAGCCATTAATCAACGGAACACACACTCTAGTCCTGATTACAAATCTCAAGCCACTTACTCCGGGGTGGTCCCACTGAAAAAGGGAAGCTTGGGTACAAATGGTTAGAGGATTGGGCACACTCTCACACTGTGACTGCTCCCGGACCTGCCAATGGTTTTGCTCAGGCCACATGCTGTTTAGCCCAGATGCCAATTTCCAGATGAACCTGGCTATGTGAGTTTCATCACGTAGTGTGTGCTTGGCCATGGCATAAAGTACAGAACGCCAGGCAAGTCCTGAACATAGTAAATTCTGAGAATTCTGGCACTGGCTTTACCAGAGCAAGGGCTTCCCAATTATAAAAGGCTTGTTGACACATCTTGCAAGGCTTGTTGCTAAAAGAAGAAGGGGTTAAGAAGTTACAGCATCACATTAAAAGAATCAATCCTATCTGGAAAGCGCAAAAAATGTCCTCATTGTGCTTTGCAAAGCAGGAACTAAGAGTACACCATGCCCTGCTAATATTACCATGCTATCTGGGCCAGGTGAACAAGGTGGCCAAGTGTCATATTTTACAAAGGAAAGCTGTCTGTCAAAGGAGTGTCACTCAGTTATTTGAAGGCTGTTCAGTCCAAGCCTGCTTAAAATATAAAGAATCAGAAGATAGGAGAAAATTGCCTTAAAGCATCAGGGCAAGAAACCAAGAAGACACACAGGTCAACTGGCCTTAGTAGTCCCATTGTGGCAAGAGACATTGTATTGCTGTTTAAATTATACTAATTGTTTCTAAATCTGAATCTATACGTATAAATTAGCATGTGCAAATGTCATGCAAACCAGTGTCCATGTTTTTTTGTTATCTATAAGTGGCCACTCTTGAGGGAAGAGGCAGAATGAGATGTTTGTGCTGGGCTATGGAGATGATGATGAACTTACAGGGCACTAGTAAGAGAGTAAGGTCTGGGGCAGAACTATTTGCACTGAAATACAGTTGAAGATTAAGGGACGCGGGTGGCGCTGTGGGTAAAAGCCTCAGCGCCTAGGGCTTGCCGATCGAAAGGTCGGCGGTTTGAATCCCCGCGGCGGGGTGCGCTCCCGCTGCTCGGTCCCAGCGCCTGCCAACCTAGCAGTTCGAAAGCACCCCCAGGTGCAAGTTGATAAATAGGGACCGCTTACCAGCGGGAAGGTAAACGGCGTTTCCGTGTGCGGCTCTGGCTCGCCAGAGCAGCGATGTCACGCTGGCCACGTGACCCGGAAGTATCTGCGGACAGCGCTGGCCCCCGGCCTCTTGAGTGAGATGGGCGCACAACCCCAGAGTCTGTCAAGACTGGCCCGTACGGGCAGGGGTACCTTTACCTTTACCTTACAGTTGACGAAGGATACAGTATTGACAAGCTGGAACATGTCCCAAGGAGGGTGACCAAGATGGTCACGGGTCTGGAAATCAAGTCTTACAGGGAAAGGTTGAAGGAAGTGGGTATGTTTGGTCTGGAGAAGAGAAGGTTGAAAGCCATCTTCAAATATCTAAAGGGCTGTCACGTGGAAGATGGTGCAAGCTTGCTTTCTGCTGCTCCAGAGAATAGGACCCAAACCAATAGATTCAAATTACAAGAAAGGAGATTCCAACAAACATTAGGAAGAACTTTATGACAGAGCTGCTCAAGAGTGGAACAGACTACCTCAGAAAGTGTTGGGCTCTCCTTCATTAGGTGTTTTTAAACATAGTTTGGATGGCAACCTTTCAGGGATCCTGTAGCTGTGATTTCCTGCACTGCACTGCAGGGGGTTGGAACTCCCTAACTTAATGTATTTTAATCTCCTGTTGGAAGCCACCCAGAGTGGCTGGGGAAACCCAGCCAGATGGGCGGGGTATAAGTAATGAATTATTATTATTATTAACTGTAATTTTTGCTATGCCAGGCTCAAAATGTGAGAAATAGAGTCTCACTGCTGCTACATATTTTCCCTCAAGCACTGATTGATGCCCGATATACTTCAAAAGAAAAAATAGTACCTAGAGCTAGACATATCTTCATGGTTGGTAATACCTGGTCTTAAATCAAATGTCTGAAATGGCATAAAAATAGATGTCATTAGAGACACATGATAGAAAATCAGGTATCACTATTGACAGCAAGTGTGCTGTAGCGGCTAGGAGACTGGACTCAAACTGAGTACACCTAAAGTCAAATGTCCACAGAGCCACAGTGCTTACTGGGCGACTGAGGGCCAGTCACTATTTCTTATTCTAACCTACCTCAGAAGTTTATTGTAAAGATAAAATTGGGCAGGGAGATTATGAATGACACCTTGGAGAAGAGGTGAGATTTAAATGTAATAAATAAGCATGGGTGGAGGGGGAAATGTATACATTTGGTATTATTTATTTACACATTATTATCCTCCCAGTGTGTGATGTTGTTCTTTCTTGGATCTTGGTCAAGTTATCATAGCCCAACAAAAGAGTTTTATACATCCCAATTATGTAAAAGATAGTAGTGGAAGCTTTGGGCTCTCTCACCAGACATCAGTGATCCAAATTATGAAAACAGATAGTTTGATGCTAAGCTCAAGATGGCATTCCGTGGTGCAAATCTGTAAAATGAGCAAATCACCCTATCATCAAATATCTCAGGCTTGAGACTGGCTCATACTGTGGATTTTGATGAATGGTAGTACCCCATTTTCCACTTCATGCCACTTGCTATTGAAAAGTTCAGCCTACTGAGCAGGAGTCAAGTTCACTTTAAATCCTGCTTCATCTTCATCTCGTGTGATAGTGGCCTTTTCCCCTAGTGCAACTACCTTGCTATTTGCTTCTGGCAGCAGCCAAGCTAGTGCTCTATAGTAACAATGGAGTATTAAGATCCACAGCACCTTGTCTAATTTTATCAGAGCCACTGACAATACAGAACCTTTTCCCTCTGAGGAAGAAGGCCTATCGATGCTCTGCCAAAGAGCATGATGTTGCCACACTTGTTCTACCCCCAGTCCTAACTCATAGTGCCTTCTTATTTACAATAAAAAAACCATTCAGGTTTTAATACACAATTACACAGCTATCATCAACAGATAATATTAGGTTAGTACAGTTTTAATGGAGAAATGAAAATACTTTTTTCTGAAAGTGGAACCCCAATGCATTTAGCAGGCATATCCACCAACCATGAATACCCCTTATAACAGGCTGTTTCAGGGTAGTCTTTCATGTTACTGTCAGATCATACAGCTAACGTGGTGTGCCACGATGGTTTGGGGAGTGCCCTACCCAAAATGTTCAGGGTGATCATGAGATGGAGAATCAAGAAAATATTCCAAGTAGGGAACGCTGTAGAAATTGGTAGCTTCAACTACCGTCACACAGTCATGGGGCAGAAATTAAATTCAGCTTCCATTTAAAGTCAAATTTACCTAATCTTCTATTTCCAAAACAGTACATGAACTGAAACACAGTGATTCTTTGAAATTCACACTTCTCTGAATTTTGCAGTGTAGTCCTCCAGCCAAATAATGTGAAGGAAAATGCATATATTTTTGAAAATGACATGCAAATATGCATTGGGGGAAATTACTTTGCAAAAGTCCATTCATCCCCTTTTGGGGCAGGCAGCTTTGTGAGTGGGCCCCCGGGCCTCCCTGGAAAACCAGCCTATCGCAGGCTGGATCACATCCCTGCCACCAAATGTACCAATGGGGGCAGGAGTTAATGGGCATTCCCCTGGGCACAAGACCAACCAACTAACTGTGGCCCTTGGCACCATGCCCAGGGGAAGTTTAAATGCCCAGCCAGTGGGGCCGTTCGGCCTTTCTCTCGCCACACCAGTCCCCTCCCAACACTGACTTCACCCTTAGAAATACTCCCAGTGGACAGGCGGGAATGACATGCACAATTGCTTACCACAATGCCAAATCTCACATCTGTAACCAATGAAGTTGTAGCTTTATTTGATTCCAAACCAATATCCTGTGTTGTGTCTAGTTATTTGCACCTTAGGGAACAGGGTGGTCATGGGGCCTCGATACGCAAATGTGTATATTGGGCAAAACTACATGCAAAGAAATGTGATTATTGGAAGAAATTAACACTAAAATGCTGGTGACTTTTCATGAGGACTCTTCTTTTAAAAAATTCAAAAGCTGGTATGGAAATGTGAAGAACTGAACTTAAGATTGGAAAAATGAGAATGATCAAAAACAAAATTGACAAATTTGTCCGTCCCTACTCTTATTGTATCTTATAGGTGCTCAGCCAACAGATCTTCAGTCCTTAATCATTTCAGGGGGGAAATCAGGCAGACTAAATGTTCTACAGGGAGATTATATATGAACACACACCTGCAAGGCACAATGTTTACTGCGAATGAACAAATTTGCAAATTACCAAGTACCGGTAAATAGAAGGGAAAGGTAAGGGCTCAGGCAGTGCATCATAAAATGAATTGTGTTCAGTCCTTCTGACCAATTTTTCTCAGCTGTGCTGATTTATGAACATGCTTCATAATGTGGCAAATGTTTTGTCAAATGCAGGAATGCTTTTAAATCAACTTAACCTCACAGAAATATTTCATGCAAGGCAATATTTGTTGGAGACAATCATGTGCTCACACACACACACACACACCAGTCATTTAAATGCATGCTGGCAGAAGTCTATGGAATAATAATGTAACTATAACTAAAATCTCACATATAAACTGCCTTCTGCCAGATGTGCCATAAACACAATACAACCTGTTTACTCCTCTTTCAAACATTTTGCCTGCCAAACATGTTTTGTTAGTTTGACTCAGGCTTTCCTAATTGATTAACAGCTTGTTTTCTGCTTTATTCAGCTTCTTTTTTGTCATTGGTTAAACACAATACCTATAGCATGCTCTTTCAGCACACACAGCAATGTGAGCAAACCCAGATCCTAAAGGATTTTGCATTGGAAAGAAAATGATCATTTTCTTTTTTTAAAAATGATGTTTATTCAAGTTTTAAAGGTTACAAAGAGAGACAAAAAAGAGAACACAATCCGTACATCAAAAAATAAAAAAGAAAAAAGAAAAATAAAGATAAAAAGAAAAAGAAAAAGAAAAACAGATACAATCGAGGGGAAAAGAACAAATCAAACCTTTACCTAACTTTCTTTCTTTAGCTTATTTCCTTGACCTCCTCACACACCCCCTCTATGTATTCCAATTCAGTTAAATATTTCAGCAAATCCTTCATCTTTGTTTCTATCCTAATAATCCATCCTAATATACTGCAATTTTACATTCTCTTCTTTCACCAATTAACCATCCATTTTTACTTTATTTAATCTTATTTCTCATTAAAAACTAATATATTTGAACTTAATCTCTTAAGGCATTTCCCCTAGGGTCATAGAATTTTCATTCCACAATTTTTCCATCTCTCATTAAAATTTTTTTTTTTAAAAAAAGGAAAAAATCTCCATATATACACTTTAAATTCCCAATTTTTCCCCCGCCGTCTCCCCTCCCCGGTCTCGGTCCCTGCCGTCAGTTCCATCAACCTCCAACAATCCATCAACCTGGAGATCTTATATCCAAGGCTCTTAACTCTTCTTGACGTCCCCTCTGCCGATCTTCTTGATGATCTTTAATGCTAAAAAACAGATCTCGGGGGAGCTCCAACCCAACGATGCTTAGATTCCTTCTTAACCAGTCCGCCAGATTTCCATAGTTGAAGCTAGGGCCCACAAAGTATTCCAAATCTTGTTTCACAAATCCTCCAAGTCCAAAAGCCCCAAAAGCTCCAAGCTCCTCCTGGCCCCCATCCATGCCCCAAAAGCCGGTTGATCCCTGCATAAGGGGATCTCTCCCACTTTCCTTTTCCAAACCAGACCAGGCTCCCCTCTTTACAATCTGGCTTTTCCTAGTTACAGTCATATAGGGCTTCAACTTATAATCCTCCATTTGCCCCTGTAAGGTTAAGGCTCCCCCTTGTATTGCATTATATTCAACAACAGCGATTTTCTCCTTCTCCAATTCATCAATTTGTTCAATTAAAATAAATTCCTGTGCCGGATTCTTGTCCACTTCTGTACTGCTGCCCACTTTTGTTCCCAAGATGTCAATATTGGTAGCCATGACATCTATCTGTTTATGCAACTTTCCAAACAAATAGATTGTCCTATTCAGTGCAGAGATTACTTCTTCCTTAGCCGACATTCTTGAGATGTTCAAGGTCAAAACTAGTTTCCCACAGTCTTTATCTTAGCAGCTGCACTCTTGTAACAATGTCCCAATGCTCCCTCTAGAGGAAGCCAGACTTCATTTGTATCAATCCTTTCCAGCACAATTCCAAAAGTAAGTTTAGTAACAATTTTTAGTTACTTTTTTCTTCTTTTTAAGTGCAGAAGCGAACAATGGAAACAATGTCCTTCTTTTAGAAGGGCTTTTTACAAACCGCTCCCAGGTTCAGAGACGTGGTGCTTCAATTTTAAATTCCACCTTCTCCTAAAGGTTCTCCCCCCGCTTCCAGGGGGGATTAAATACTTTCAATCAGTGGAGTTTTGGATCCTTTACATAAAACTTTCCAAGACCTTAGCACGTACTTTGCTTCAGTCTATTTACAGAAAGGGGAGGTGGACTTCCTGTTTGAACCTTCCCCGTTCGGTGCCAGATTAACTTATTTAAATGTCCATTTTTCCGTTCTACTCACGGGTTGTTGTTTAAAATCTAATTGTCCACAGGAAAAAAGTCAGCGCTCCCCGACAGCGGCAATGCGGCTTCACTCCATGAAAGAAGCGGTCGATTCAAAGCACCGCGCCGCTCACCCCACATCGCTCCGGATTCCCGTTGCCGGGTCTCCCCGCGAGTATGGGGGCGCAAAAGGTGCCAGCCAAATCCCAAGTTCACAGGCTTCTTCCGCCTGTGATTTCTGGGGGTCTCCGCCTTCGCCGTGGCGGTTCAGACCCTATTTCTCACGGAGCGGGTTCCTCCCGATCGGAGGAATTCCGCCATTGCCGGAGGCGCCAACCCGGAAGTCGAAAATGATTGTTTTCTTAATGGTCACTGAAAACTAATGGAGATGCTGTTGAGTTAAAATCACAGCATCTCCATTTTGAGGGAGGAACTTTTCTTGCCTCATCAGCCACAGTCTTCACCCAAAAGGGTAAAAGCGGAGGTTATTTTTTTAGTTCCTGACCCAAATTTTCACACAATGCATTCGCACAGACCACTGTGGGTGCTATTTAAATGATTAATAGCAATAGTACCAATATTGCAGTCCTTTTTAGAGGGGGAAGTGGGGAGGTAGCTCTAACTTAACCATACAGGCTGTTTCATGAATGACAGTCAATACAACTTTCAGACTGCACCGCATATGAAAATGATAAATGTGTCTATACAAAACCGAGCAGAGATATTTTTAAATCAAACTTATCTTCTAGCCTCTGTCAAATTACAGACATGGGAAATGCAAACTCATTGAACCACCACTTTTGAAAAGTATAAAAATCCACTGAAATGAGCATGCCAATTTTAGCACCATTGCTACTGGAAAATGTAATTTACAAAATATGTAGATAGGCTTGAAATAAACTATATCTAACTAGGATATGTCAAATGAGAAAGACTCAAGAGGTTCTTTGAATAAAGATTTGGCCTTTCCTAAAGAGCTGGTGAAACTAAGGAATGCTGAAATGGAAGTGAGAGGCCTTAGCTGAGTGGTAGAGCACATCCTCTATACAGGCGGGATTTAGGTTTGATGAGGCCCTAAGCTACTCAAGGTAATGGGGCCCTTTATATAGCAGGTGGCGCCCGTTACTTACATCATAGGAGCCTACACAACACATAACACTGTTGCTGTATGTTTTATTTTATTTGTTTTTTATCTTATATTTTGGAAATGTACATCCAGGCTTTTTTCCTTTAATTTTTTTGGGCCCCCCCAAGAGGGTGGGGCCCTACGCTATAGCTTGTTTAGCTTATACATAAATCTGGCAAATCCTCTATATAAGGAACACGGACTGAGTTGTGATAGGTTTACTTTCCTGATACATCACTTCTCATGTCAAAAACCCTGCCCTTTTAAGAAGGTGGAATGATAGCCTAAAGGCCTCTGAACCTGTGGAGCTTATACTACTTTCCCATTCTTATGGAGTAAGTCCGACTGTTATGGTCTCAGAAAAGATGGAAGAACTGCAGGGAAAATACCCAATGCCAATACCTGGATGACAGCACCACGTAGCTGCCCCCTAAAAAGTGTGGAAATGAAGCATGGCAATTCCACACTAACTGCCTAGTGTGGAAGCCCTCTAAGACTGCAATCCTAAACCCACTAACAAGAAAGCAAGTACCATTGAAATTAGTGGGATTTACTTTGTAAAATAACTTTTAACCTTAAAAATATTGTTAAATCTTGAATTAATGGTGGGAAATTACACAGAGACACACACACAAGGATTCATGCTGAAATGAGGGAGGTCCCCAGCCAGTGCAAGCCAATAGGACAATCTGCCCAGTTCACATTCTTCTGCCCCACTATGGCTTGAACTGATAGAAGAGGGCTGCAAAACTGCTAATTGAGAATGGGCACTTGAATAATAGTATGGCACTGGCTTCCAGTCCATTTCTAAGAAGCCCCAGTACAAAGTGGAGGCATTAGCTTACAAAACACTGACCTGCTTAGGACAAGGCTACCGAAGTATGTTCTCTTATTTTATTTTATTTTAATTCCCACACACACATATCTTCCTACCCAGACCCTGGGGTCATCTTGAAATGACCGCCTTCTGATGTCCCTGCCAAGTAAGATGCTACAGGTGAAAGGGCCTTTTCAGTGGTGGCTTCGTGACTGATCCCAGAGAGAATCATCTAGCACCTACTTTTTGTCCCTTTCAGTATCAAGTAGACTTTTGACATTTATTTTCCAAGGCTTTTTAAACTCCTATTTTTTAAATCTAAAATATGTTCAGTTTATTTCTTGGTTATATTTTATTGTTTATCATTTAAATTTATGTTTTCTAATGCTACTCTAAGCCATGAAGAGAATTTTGTTACTGGGCTGTATAAATATTGTTAATAAATACATCTGCCGGTGCTGCTCTTTTGACTCTGCAAGTCTTTTAGAATATGAATTTCTTGTCTGACAATGTGGACCGAGTCACAGCTATACTGGCATAAATAAAGAGCATATTCAGAATGATTGTTCTGATGACAGAATCGCCGGAGCCACCAGGTCCCAAACTGGCTGTCTCTGGCTTGGCCATCAGTAAAGCACACTGTTCCAGGTCACATCAAATAAAGCACAAGGTCACATCAAACTGTAGTTCCCCTTGCCTACCTGTGTCACAGGGCATATTTGCATGTCCTTTATTTCTGAGGAATATGACCATTTCCACTTCTGGAACATCCCAGTGAAAAATGATGACATTGGAGCCAATAAACATTTGTGTTAAATAAAGCCATTCACTGTTACAGGGTAATTTCTACCTTTGCCACCTTGTTGTCTCTCTGAAAGTCAACTCATTCCAGAGTCTCAGACATTAGTTTGCAGTTTTTTTCTCTTTTGCTGTCAATGAGCCCAGGACCTAGTTTACAGTTCTTGCTGACATCTCATTTGTCAAGTCCTCTCATTAGGAGCTGCACATCTGCATAAATCAGTCAAAGATGGAAACTGTTTCAAAGAAATACAGTACTGTTATGCAAATGTCATGCTACAATTCTCAGAAATATTGACAAGAGATGCTGAAATGAACCATGGGTGTCTAACAATATGCAAGTAATGAGATGCTTATGTTGCTTGGACTGAGCTGTAAGAAAAGGGAACACAACATACCTTCCCAAATCTACAGGGTGCAAGTGGATAGGCTTTCCTTATGTATTGTTACATGTTACCCCAGTCTCTGAGTGGCATGAGATTCCGGGGTCCAGGTGCTTACCTGTTTCATGTTTCCTTTGTAAATGAGGCACAGCAGAGACTGTGGTGTCTTTATGAGATATGGTTTTCTTTACACATATATACAACCTGAGCCTATGATGGAGGGGTTCACAGCATTACACTCCAATAGGGTCCTGCTTTTCCCATTGCTGGAACCTTGGATCCAAAAAGAAACAAAACGTGGCTCTCTGTCCCTCTGCTCAACTTGCTGCATTTAACAAACTGCCTTTTTTTCTCTCTCTCTAGTCCACATCCCAGCCAACTCTGCTTTGTCTCTGCTGTCTCCCAGATTGTCCGGAGTTTTGGGCTGGGTTGTCATCAATATACTGATGACACCCAGCTTTATCTGTTGATGGACAGCCACCCTGACTCAGCTGTGGCTGGATGGCTGCATGGGAGCCGGTTGAAGCTAAATCCTTTGAAGACAGAGGTCCTCTGGCTGGGTCGGGACAACATGAAGTTGGGGGGCCAACTCCCATCTCTTGCGAGGGCTCAATTAGTGCCAGCGCCTTCTGTCAAGAGTTTGGGTGTGACTTTCAACGCCTCCCTTTATATGGAGGTGCAGATCGCAGCCACAGCAAAGGTGGCATTTTTCCATCTCCGCCGTATTAAGCAGTTGGTCCATTACCTTTCTCGCCCTGATCTGGCCACATGCAATGGTCACCTCCAGGCTTGACTATTGTAACTCACTCTATGCGGGGCTGCCCTTGAAGCTGACCCAGAAACTCCAGCGGGTGCAGAATTCCGCAGTGAGGCTCCTTACGGGGTCCTTGCCATGGGATCACATTCATCCAGTGCTTTATCAACTGCAGTGGCTCCCAGTGGAGTACAGGGTCAGGTTTAAGGTGCTGGTTTTGACCTTTAAAGCCCTATGTGGCCTAGGGCCCATGTACCTGCAGGACCACCTCTCCTGGTATGCCCTGAGGAGGACCTTAAGGTCCATAAATAACAATAGCCTCAAGGAGGTTAGATTGGTCTCAACTAGGGCCAGAGCCTTTTCAGGACTGGCCCCAACAGAGCAGAGAGACATAAGCACAAACAATATGCTATTGGGGGTGGAGTGATGAGTGATGAGTATCATACCTCATTCCTAAGCATTTTGGGTCCCATCTGAACTGTACATTTAAAACAGCATTATACCACTTTAACTGTCATGGCTCCCCCCAACTGAGAGTTGTTAGGAGACCCCTATTCCCCCTCAGAGAGCCACCACTCTCAGACTGCTCTAGGAACATGGATTGATTGTTAAACCACTTTGGGAGCTGTAGCAATCTGGGCAGACAACTCTCAGCACCCTTAACTAACTAACCGACTTGTCCATCCCAATTTGGCAGCTGGTGGGTATAAAGGTCTCTCCTATCATAAACTTGCCCCAAGAGCCAATACAGGATGCTGATACATATATGGAAAGACATCAAATGCTCCACCAAAATAGCAGCTATTCCATAACCATAAATTGGAAGAGAACCTATCTGGATTAGAGTAAAAGATTAAACCAGCATATGATGAACAGTCAGGCACCAAATTTCTCTCTCTCCTCCACCCCCCAGTATTACCTAGGGAACTTAGTGCAGAATGTTGTTTTGGAGAGAGACTTCAGCCCATGATCTATATATAAATAAGCCCTGGGAAACTTACTGGCTGTGGATCTAGCTTGTCTCTCACAGACTTTTACAAAAGAAGCCATACTGTATATAAGACCTCGCTACCAAAGGAGGAGGACTGCTAATATGCTTCTGACCCTATCGTAACCACTTTCACACATTTCAGACACCCAGGTACTGTGATTAGGATAGATAACTCTCCCAGTGGCTGAGGGGGTTGAAAAAACAATGTTAGCATCAAAGGCTGAGTCCCTGATTCCACTTGGATATTAATTCATATGCAAAATTCATTTTAGTTTTTGAACATTTTAAAAAATGCAACTAGTCTGCCTGCAAGTTGGGAGGCAGTAATGCTTCTGAAAACCAGTCGCTGAAAACCACAGAAGGAGAGAGTGCTCTTGTGCTCGAATCCTGCTTGTGGGCTTCCCATAGGCATCTGGTTGGTCACAGGATGCAAGACTAGATGGACTATTGGCCTGACCCAGCAGGGTGTTCCTATGGTTGCATGTTCTTATGATTTTGATGCCAGGATTACAAACAAAGGAAGATTCAAATTAGTATCCAGCAATATGCTGAATATATATAATGTGGTTGGTCAATGCTTTTGGAAGTGTTAGATGTGGCCTGAATATTGTCTGAAGCTGTGTTTCAGAAGCCTCTTGGGGTTGTTTTTTTCTAGATTAGCTCCTTAACCTGTGACTTGAAGTCATCTCATTAAGATAAAAATGAAACCAGAGAGAACCAAGTTCAGTATTGAAGTTCCATGCTTCCAAAGGGTAGGTACTTGTTAGTAGCCACTGAAGTCTTGGCTTTCTTTAATTAAAAACTATGGTTTCGTCCCTTTGGATAGACCCACTACTGCATATTCCCAGAGCACTAGTTCCTTCAGCCTGAAAAGATTCTCTGCACAGTGTGGAGCAGCTATAAGGCAAAATGCTGCTGAACTGTAACCTGACACTTGGCATCATGCAGGGGTCAGATATTACGTCAATGAGAAGTGTTGGCTCCCATCCTGGATGGTATCAGGACCTTAACACCCTCCCTAAGTAAAGAAGAGGGATTTGCATGGAAAGCAGCATCAGATCAAAGCAGAGCAGAGGAATATTCTTCTGGGAAGTGGCGGGAAGAAATGTGTGAATCACAGAAACACGGCAGCAGCCCCCTACAGTGCATCTTTCATTGCATCTGTGCCCAACAACTAGAAAACAAACAAACAATACGTTTGAATTCTGATAATAGCTTTAAAAACAGTTGGAAGTTTTATTTTTATTAAACAAAATAACGGAAGTTTTAAAGAACATATGGGAAATGTTTTAACACAAGGCTATGCATGTCTACTCAAATGTAAGCTATACTAAGTTCAGTGGGGCTTATTCCCAAGTAGGTGTGTATGGGACTGCAGCCAAAAAGACTCTGGTTAATTTCTTTTTCTGAACTATGCGATAAATGATGCTTGAGGCTGCTGGCCTCTGCTGGCTTCCCATCAGCCACTGCCTGTGTATAGACTGGGCAAAATGGGGTATTCCAAGAGTGAGGGGGGGTCTGAGTGCTGTCATTACGTGATGGTATTGGGGCCAATCCTTGCCTCTTTGCTGTGTCAGCTCCAGGCTGGTGCAGTGACCTGGCAACCTTCCACCCTGGCCCCCACGTGCAGTGTGATCTATTATTAATAATAATAATCTGTTCCCCCCCCCAAAAAAAATAATAATATGAAACTCATCATGACTTACAAAAAAAATGAACATTAAGTACAAGACTATAACAGCCTAAAATATACAAACAATATATATTAAAACAGAACCAGCTGTACCCCACTCCTGATCCCTGCTAAAATTAAGATCCAAAGTCCTGGGTGAATAACTACATTTTGCCTGGAGCCTAAGGAGAGCTCATGATGGTGCCAGACATGCCTCCCCAGGGAGAACATTCCATAAACAGGGGTCAGCTACTGAAAACGCCCACTCTGGTGCCACCATCCTACAAGGAGAAACACAGAGAAGGGCCTCAGATGAAGAATGCAAGATCTGAGTTGGTTCACGTGAGAAGTAGTTCTTGAGGTCCTGAGGTCCTAAGCTGCATTTCTGCAACAGCTGCAGTTTCTGAATCATCTTCTAAGGCAGCCTCACATATAACACACCACAGTAATCTAGCCTATGTTCTAACCTAACAGAGCACAAACAGCAGAAGTTAGGCTATCCCTGTCCAGAGAGGGCATGGTTGGGCCACTCGTTGAAGCTGATGGAAGGCACATTGCGCCTCCCAAGCCACTTGAGCCTCAAGCAACAGATATGGATCCAGAAGTGCCCTCAAGCTATAGATGCTGGGGTGGCCCTACCATTCCCTAAAAAACTTCTAGTGATATACGCTGTGAAAATATGCACTGAGCATGCACATGCACCTTTCTTTTGCTAATCTTGCAGAAAAGAAATAAGGACTAGGTCTCGCATCTGATTCGTCATACCCTTTCTGTTTGGTCAGATGTTGGTACTAATGAATAGTTCTACATACACAGTGGCATGCCATGTTTACCTGACTCTTAAGAAACAGCAAGAGTACACAACATTTGCTTGCATCTTCCACCTCAGTCCTTTTGAAAACAGCTTTGCTATTATTTGTCCATCAGAATCCTGAGTGTTCTTAGATGTATAGTACATTGTATGCATGCAGTGCATGTCTCTAGCTGGGACATCCTGGTGTGTGGTTCATCTTTGTTTGCACTGGAAGAAGTTCTCACTAGACTTGGCAGTACATTCTCTTAGATCTGAGCACGTGCACCCAGACAGTAAGGAAGCAATAGGCTTCTTGCAGAATCTTAATTACTGTACATTCCTGGAGAAACAAACCCCCTTGTTCTGCATTGTTCCACACCTGTACAACATCAAAAGGTCCATATGTAAAAGAGAGGTGAGCAACCTGTGGACCTAGGGTCACACAGGTGCCCTTGGCCTCATTTCATGCAGTTTTGACCTGCAAGGGATCAACTTCAGACTTCTGGAAAGAGTGGCTCGTTCCTCCTTACACAGTCCACTAGGTGAGGAGGAAGAGAGAGGAAAGGGGTGGCAGAAAGAGAAAGGCCCCACCTTCTGGCCCCACCCACTGATGGTATCCCAACAGAGTACCACCAAGAGAATGCAGCCCTCAACAAGGCCGCCACCACACCCATTAGATACTTTCCCAATACTATGTGTAAAATGAGGCACAATTTCATCATTGGAAACTTCTCTCTCTATCTTCAGAAGTCACACAGTGTCGGATGGCCAAAGCAAGAATCTATTAAGGTCAGAGACAAACAAACAAAAAGATGCCATCTTAGAAACCATCCACAGAAAACGCACAATATCCTGAATCTGGTAAATGAGTCTTCTCAAGTTTCTGAGCAAATGTGAGCTATTTTTGTACAAGAGATTAAAATAAGACTTGTGTGATGCTACAGGACTCACAATATGCGCATTTAAAAACATTTTTGTGATTTAAAAAATATGAACCAACAATATTTTACTGCATGAGATGCCAGGCTCTTTGGGAAGTGATCACAGGTGCTTTGTGACATGGAGGGGAAGGGAAAGCTACAAAACTCTTGGTTTTACTCCCACAAAGTCCTATCCAAGGCCAAGAAAGTCTGCTGACCTGGGTGCCATCACAGCAATACAGCTAGAAGACCTAGAGCTTCTCAGTGCCCAAAATGTCATTCATACTACAAATACCCTAGCTCTGACACTCCTCTTACTCTGCTTGTAGCCCACTTCTTGTGACCAGGACAAGCCATGTAGCATGCACAATTATGTCCTTAGGAGAAGCAGCCAAGAGGCTGCCCCCATCTGCCACCCAAGGCCATCACTGCACTTTGCCTAATGGTAGGACCAACCCTGCTTCTGGCTAACAGTGTGTGGTCTCATAGAAGATTTTCAAGTGTGCTGATTCATAAGTTCCAACAAAACAGAAGTTGCTGTAGCTCCCCAAATAATTTTTTTGAAAAGATGCCATCCAATTTATGTCCATGAAGTGGTGGGCTTCATTTCTTTCCACCTCTGATTACAGTGATCTTTCATATTAGCATTAGGCATCCCATCTAATTGCCAGCAAACCGCCTCCCCACCCAAATAGCTTCCACACATGTGCAAAAGCACTCCTATCTCTACTTGACAGCATCTACTGAAGACAATCACATATTATTCCTTTCTATAAATACTGTGGAAGATGGGATCATGTCACTTTTGCATACTTTTTCAGGGAGTGAAAAGAATGGACCATCTTGAGAAAAAATTGCCCCCTGCCGTGGATGAACAGCACTTCAAGAAGTGGCTATTTCCCAAGCCTAGATTGGTCAACAGGTTTCTGTCCTCTTTCAACAGGTTGCTCATAAATAGGAAAGCTCTACCCTGATAACGCAATACCTGTGTCCCTGACAGAATTCACCTCAACTGACTCCACGGCTGCTCCTTATGCTGCTGCAATACACCAACACTGACAGAGCTCCACCTCAAAGCAGAATGTTTTGGCTATTCAACAAAAGGCTCCTGTCGAGGTCTTTGCATTCAGCACGTCCTGATTAGCTGAGTACAGAGTGTACAGTCGGCACACGGGCGTGCTCCTTAGACCTGCAACTTGGGACTTTTGGTTTCCCCTACCTATCCCCTGCTTTAAAAGAAGCTGGAAGTTTTAGAGTGCTTTTCGGAATGGGAAAGGAGCTTCTTCTTAAGCATGAATGAAAGAAACTCATATTTCATCCTGTCACTTCCTCTCCCAGGATAATCAATTTTTCTCTTCACATATATTAGAGGAAAGCCAGCCAACTGTCACCTTATCGTTGTTTTACATATCACCTGCGTACCCCACCGTCCTCTTGGCTAGAACGAGCCAGCAGTGAGAAGAAGGTTGTGAGGCACCAATTGCTTAGAGCTAGTTATCACCTCTGTGGGTGTAAAGGTGAAGATTTGCTTCCAACTGTTCTGTATTCTGAAGTCAATTAAGGAGAGCCCTGCTGGATCAAGCCAAAGGTCCAGCACCCTGTTCTCACAGTGGTCCACCAGATGCTTG
This sequence comes from Podarcis raffonei, assembly GCF_027172205.1. NCBI lineage: Eukaryota > Metazoa > Chordata > Lepidosauria > Squamata > Lacertidae > Podarcis > Podarcis raffonei. The sequence goes on from NC_070603.1 coordinate 51,870,752, forward strand.
TAGGAAGCCCACATGGCAATGGCACACTCTCCAATTCTTATTTCCAGCAACTGGTATTCAAAGGCATTCTGACACCAGCAGTTTTCTTCACTGATGCCAAGGACGTCCACTGAAACAGCCGAGTTTCTCAGCTGCAATTTGCCAAAATGAGTGGGTTTTTTCTGACCTAGAGAGAAGTTGCACTTGAGATTAAAACACTTGCTTTCCATCAGCACTTGAGCAAGTTTGTCATCAAAGACTTTATGTGACCTAGATCCCATAAGCATGGGTATAAGAGCCGATTAACACAACCCTTGACCTATGCCAAGCTATAGGCTTATTTCAGTCAGTCCATATGGCGGTGCATTCTTTGATTGTCTGACTGTTCATCCAGATCAGAATTCAATGGAAAAATGTACTCAATTCATGTAACACCACAATGATCTAGACGGGTTGTGTGACTTGGCTTTCTAATAGACAGGGACCTCCCTTCCATTCTCTTTCAAAGACCTTCCTGTCTTATTTTGTACATTCCCAAGGTCTTAGTTTTCTCTATGTTTTTCCAAAAGGGTACATCTCTAGTCTTCAGGAGCACAAAGAAACAAAGGAGGCTTTAGAAAGACATGCATTTAAGACCACCTTTTTCTTCTTCTCCTCAGGACCATCACCACCAGAGGTCTGTGCTTCAAAGGCTTCCTGGTCTGAAGCTATGACACTGTTGGTTTAGTTACACACAGGCTGGTAATCATTTGAACTGTAATTAAGTTTAATATGATGGGCTGTTATTGCTATTGATAATTTTATTGCTGCCATACCCTACTTTTGTTTTGTGGTATTTTGATGCCTTGGGAAATGATGCACTGCACGGTCTTGTGAAGGCATGGACCTAAAAAGGCAGCATGTCTTAAATAAAAATTAATACATTTAAATCCCCTCATCAACTAATGCAATTTTAAAATCTAAGCTAACTTTAAATCTCCATCAACTAATCTAACCAAGTCATCAATTAAGGCTGCAATCCTATTCATGCTTATTTGGAAGTAAGCCTCACTTAAGTCTGTGGGACTTTCTTCTGTGTAAGCAAGCATAGGGTTGGGCTGCAAAGGTTGAAGCCATAATAGGAAAGTGTGTCTCGGCAGAAGTTTTCATTCTCACCATGAGCAAGGACCTGCCAAAGCAAGCTTACTGAATGTCATAGATAAAGAGTTTTCTATTTATAAGCATAGGTACAGAGCGATATAGGCTAGCTGGAATTATCATTTCTCCAAGCCGGTTACAAATTCATTGCCATCTCATGTCAGTGGGTTGTTTTTAAATGGATTAATTGAGCAAAAGGCTGCTCTGCAATCTGAAATTCAGGAGCAACACGAAAAGAGAGTTTTCGAAAGAACTTTCCGAGTGTCTGTGCAGGTGCTAATTGGCTATTTCAACAACTTTCATGACTCATGACACACATACTTCTCATTCCAGAGACTTCCTATCAGCTGCTGTGCGGGGAAAGGCTATTTTGCCACAGTTTGGGGAACAGGGACTGGTTCAGGGAAATGGGGGAAAGTTTCTTACTACTCCTTACAACTTTTTGCTCCACACAAGTCAACTGAGCCAACCAGTTGTGATGGTTTTATGGACAGGGTCAGCCCTATAATTAGACAGAGTGAGGCAGTTGCTTCAGGTACCAGGTGCTGGACAGTTGGCAGCAGCAGCTTCCTAGCTGTTCTTCCTGAGCCCCCAGCCATTCCCCTCTGTTGGATATAAAAGCTGTGTGTGCCACAGGTATGGCATACTAAAATTAGCCTGCTGCCCTCATGCGTGGTAGAATACACTGTCCCATTGCCAGTGTTGAAGTACAATTCATCTGCCAGCCCACTCAGCTCCTGTACATCTCAGGCAGCAAAATGTATTGGCCTAGGCAAGTGAATGGAAAGAGGGCAGATTCACACCATACATTTAAAGCACATCCAATGCATGTTTAAAGCACATGACTTCCTCCTCACATAGCTACGGTTCTCAGCCCTGCCCCACCCCCTAACAAATTGCAGTTCCCAGGATTCTTTGGTGGAAGTAATATGCTTTAAATGTGTGTTACGTGCACTTTAAATGTGTGGTGTGGATCTGCCCCCAGGTGGTTTCCTTGGAAAGCAGCATGGAACCAGATGGAAATATCCTGTGTCCCAGACACAAAGCAGCCTTCCCCAACCTGATGCCGTCTGGATGTTTTGGACTACAGCTCAATCACCTCCTGCAAGTGTGGCTAATGGTTAGGGATGATGGGAGCTGTAGTTCAGAGCATCTGGAGATTGGGGAAATGGTGTTTTGATTCAGTTGTACTTAACTATGTCACTGTTTTATGGGCCTGTAGCTAAAGCTGATCCATAGACTGATGGTCTTTTGCTCAGCCTATTCTGTGTCTGTCTCTGAGTTGGTTTTTTTCCTATTGGTCTCTGATCTGGGACACATCAGCTTCTGCTTGTGGGATCTGGTTGGCTACTGTGAGAACAGGATGTTGGACTAAGTTGGCCTTTGGCCTACTCCCGAGGACTCATGTTATGTTAGCATCCCATAACAGGTTTTTCTTTGATCTACATAGGGATATTTCTCCACTTTCCATGTCCACCTCAAAAACTCAGTTGACATGTTGATGATGATGATGACAGTGATGACGAATAGGCTAAAAAAAATCAGAGCCAGCACCTTCAGTTTTATAAACAGAGTCATTCTCCTCCTTGCCTCTCCAGTAGCTACAATGGACAAATAACGGTGCACAAAGCCAAAGCTGTTTTTTCTTCTGCTGCTGCTCAGCAGGGATGAAATTCCTGCCTCCTTGCATACTGCTGACTGGGCAGCTGTAAAAGTAAAGGGAGCTATTCCACTCTTAAGGAGCAGATTCTTTCCATGCTGGCTGAATGCTTTGAGCACTGTGCCCATGTTTCAGCTTCGAATACCTTCCAGCCAGAGCATTTACACTCCCATCTCCAGCCCTCAGAGGACAGAGCATGATCAGTGGAAAAGTTGAGGGTGGAATGATGAGTCAAGGATAGCATTACAACCCCTTAAAATTTGGGTGACCCCATATAGAACGACCTTCAAACAAACAAATTATTTTTCCAAAACAAATTTCTCCATGCCTTTAACATGATCACATTTGATATAATCTGATTCCTGGCCCATTTATAGTTGTAAATCCATCCTGTCAGAGTACATAGTGCTACAATGAGTTTAGGGTTAAACTAAATAGATTCTTGAGATCCCTTCCGATCGTGTGAGTTTTCTTACCTGCAAGACAGGATTCTGCCGAGGGAAAAAAGAGGCTGCTAAAATCTGGTCAAGCCAGATTCTTTGTTAAATAAAGTCCTGATCTGTTTATCTAATTTGTTATATAAGCTTAGATCAAAGTGATGCACAGAAACTACTAGCTGAATATGTTCCTGGAAGATGAGCTGAAGGGGGCATCTCCCTGGCTGGAGGCAGTGTCAGCAAGGTTACTGCATGCTTGAGAGGAAACAATAGCCAACCAGTCTTGAGAGTGGGCTGGAAGGAAATACAGAGTCCTGATTGCTCCCTGTGAGAATCAGAAGCCATGGCTTTGGTGCCTTGCTCAAAACTTAATGGGGGAACAGGATCTGTGGGGATGTTAATTTTGTGAACTTCCACCTTATATTCACAGCCTATATTTATATGTAAAACCTTATCTCACATATATGCCATATAGTCTCAGGTAGGGATGGGTAAGCTTGACAATGTTTGTTTGTTTTTCTTTGTTTGTTTGTTTGTTTGTTTGTTTGTTTTGCAGTTTCTCATTTTTCTAGCCATCAGCTCTTTGCATTTCCACATCAATTGGCTTTTTCAAAAAAAGTCCTCATGAAAATTCATCTACATTTTGATGTGCTGCACCAATGCTATCCCCACTTACATGGGAGTAAGCCGCACTGAACTCACTGGTACTTCCAATGAGCTTTGGGATTGTGTGGCAAGTCACTTAATGTTTAAATGGCATCATATAACATTTTTTGTATAATAATAATTTCTATTAGGTTTTTCGATTTTACATTTCAAAATAAACATTTTACAAGCTTTAGGATATCCAGTGACTTCCTTTCTTCTCCCTCCATGGTTCATTTTACATATCAGCCTATTCCTGCATGTTTTACTTTAAACCATTCAAATTGATTTTCCACTTTTACAACAAACAAATATTAATTACACTGTTGAATTTATCTTAATGCTGCCAGCATTTTCAGCTGTGTACAGTTATTTTCCATGTATTCAATAAATATTTTCCACTCTTCTGTAAATATATATTCTTCTTGCTCTCTTATTCTGTGTGGTAAGCCTTCAAGTTCTGCATATTCTAACATCTTAAGTTGCCAATCCTCGCTCACTGGCATCATACGACATTCAAACACACTACAATAAAGTATATTTTTAAAATAAAATAAAAACCCAGCAAAAAAAAATTATGAATGCAGCTAAAAATAACTAAAGTAAACAAACAACTGGCAACATTTTAAAGTTTTACATCCCTTAGGAAATGAGCCAGAGATGGACTCTTCCTCATGGTAGATCCCTGTTGACACATGAGGAGTTTATGCAACAAAAACTTGGAATATGTTTACACATAGGGACTTGGGGCTACTTCCGAACCACTGTGTATAGGATCAAAGCCTCTTCCCTGCCGTGCTGTGTCTGCTGTGCAAAAAAAATGTGAAGCTAAGAAAGAAAAGCCCATACTGACCTCTAAAGTGGAGATACTACCATTCCCAGGCAATGAGGAAATAGCATGGCTGCCTTGGTCCTGGGCAATTTATCATCCTGTCCCAATCTCTGCACATCACAATTGTTTTGCTTTCCTGCACATCAGGAGAGGCATTTGAGTGGGGGGAGGGTGTCATAATATGCAAAGTTTACTACTGGCACTACTTCGGCTTAGTCCCAGAAATACATTGCACTTCACACCATTTAGATTGCCATTTTAAAGTGCTCAGATCTGCCTGGTGTTCAGCTCTCTAAAGACCTTCATGGGAATATAAGAAAGCTGACAGAATGCTATCTCCCAAAGCAAAGTGATAATTTCTTACACGCTGTGCAAATAGGATTGGGAAACAGGTTTTTCTAAGGAAGTTATTAGGAGCAAAATAAAATGCCTATACTCTGCATTTCATGACTAGGCATTGTGACTGCAGACTTGAAGCAAGAACGTTCAGCCCAAAGGCCTAGATGATGCCTAGAAGGCTAGGCACATTTGCAGGCCGTTGGGCAAGAGATGTAGAGTGGGAAAATCCTTGGCACCGATTGGTGCAGTCTTAAGGTGGTCCAAGGGGGAGGGCAGGACTTGATCCCTATTTAAGGAACAAGCTGACTTTCCCCCAGCCTCTCCATTTGCAGCAGCTGTTTAGGTGAGGGAAAAGAAATAGTTTGGTTTAGCCTGCTGACATCCTTTAGGCACCATTCAGGAGATGGGTTGGCCCCGAGGCTCACTTCTAAGACTTCACGGTTCAGAGGGTGAGATAGGGGCCTCCTATGAGGTCAAACTCTTTCAGCTACCCTAGGGTTCTGCAGTCGCTGGGGGTGGTGACAAGGTAAGGCCTCCCATCTCACCTTCAGGGTATGGCCTGGGAATTGGAGCAAGATAGGAAGCCATCCCCTAATTCCTTAGGCAAGAGCAGGTCACCCAATAGCTATAATTATACAGTGAAGTTAGTTCCCACCCCATAGTCACCCCCCATTTTAATTTGAGGTTTAAATAAAAATGGCCCATTTCAACCCCAGCTTATGCGCCTGCCTCTTCATTTGCCTATCGGGACACAAGATGCTTAAGGGAGGTGTCGGTGACTAAACAAAGAATGTGAACAATGAAAATACATACACAGAGAAAACAAACACTCCACTAAATGTTGTTGCTGTTTAGTCGTTTAGTCGTGTCCGACTCTTCGTGACCCCATGGACCAGAGCACGCCAGGCACTCCTTTCTTCCACTGCCTCCCACAGTCAGTGGCGGAGCTTCATGCTCCAGCACCAGGGGGCGGAGAGCAGACGGGAGTGTAGCTGGAGCGTGTCCCAGGGGCATGGCACACTGCCCACGGGGTGCGGTGCGTGTCCTGGGGGTGTGGTGCACCACCTGCAGGGGCGTGGTGCCCAGAACGGGTGGGGAGGGCATCCGTGATGGCACCCCACCCGGATCGTGCTGCCGGGGGCAGTGCGCTCCCCCCGCCCCCCTCTTCCTCCACCAGAGCCCACAGTTTGGTCAAACTCATGTTAGTCTCCACTAAATATTGCCATATTATTCTAGAGGTCCACTTAGGCCTATGGGAAGTGCATAAACATCCTTGTTGTTAAGAATGGGTAGGCATGAGAATATTCTGATCTATTCTAAGGCACAAAAACCCACGGAGAGTCAAGACAAGAGGCTGAATCTCATACGTTACTGCATATGGAGAGATAATATAAACAATACAGAGGTTCCTTTGACGACATCTCCTACACACCATTCTGATTATTCCTCTATTTGTTCTTTATCTTCAAGGTTTTTTAAAAGTATAGCTGATTGAAAAAAAGGATTCTAAATGAAGCAACTGAATGTTTCATTTGCTGCCACAAACAATATTCATTCATCATCCTGTGGTACAGCTGGGTCATTTCAAACTCCAAACTTAGTGGTCATACAGTTACCCTTTTTATTCAGCCATATGTACTAATTCAGTTGTGAAACATGCAGTTAACATTTCCCCACTCCGTACCACCACTTCTTCATGTTTTACAACTGTGTCCATATTCTGAATGTGTTACATCACACACAAAAAGTTTACCCACCCTAATTTTAAATAAATAAATAAATCTGAGTATGTGCATTTTTTGCATTTTAAGCTTACTTAAATAATCACCATCATGATTACAGGAATGAAATGACTTTCCTTTTGCTGCCCTGATGCTAAGCACATATACTTGGGAATAAGTACCATTTTATTTCTGAAAAGCATAATGTATATTTAAAGAAAATAATAATAAAAGGAAAGTCTGTAAGTACATACACGCTGACCTGGCCACCAGCTGACTAACTTTTCTTTAATCAGAAGAAAGAAAGGATGGTGGGCCAATGAGCCCCAGACAGTTTTGACAGGCTCATTCCAGCCCAGGTGTTGACACCAGTCTTGTTTGCTACTGTCCTCATCATCTACTGTACTTTGGGGCATCATTTAGGGTTCACTGGACTGTGGGGCCCTGGATTCAAGCCCTAGCTGCGCCACTGTCTTGACCCAAGAAGCCCACAATATGACTGCCTAGGAAACTGAAGCCCAAGTAAATATTTTGCAAAGCAACACCTGACTACTCTGCTTGCAATCTCAGTACACGGTTACAATCTAAGTTCAAATGTAGGAAGATGGGGTGTGGGTGTGTGTACATCTATAAAGACAAAAAGCAAAAGCTACAGGAAGCAATCACAGGCTATGCATGACCAGTATTCATTAGAGCAAAAGCAAGCTAAGAAAGAGAAGATATTCATCCTCATACCCTGTTTTCCTACTGAAAAGTCCATTTTTCCAGGCTCAAAAGGCCTAAGAGGCTGAATGCATAACAGAGGGACAAGGACAGGAAATAGGGAGGGGACTGCATAAAGAATCGTTACCAAAGGAAACTTGTAGAAAGGAGAATAAGGGCTTAATGAATGATATTCTATTAAGCGGCTGAATTCCAGGGGCACAGCTGATGACAGACTCTGCTAGCAGGGAATGAGTCATTGTCAAAGCAGTGAGAAGGGGCAGGCTTCTCTATGACACTGCACCATCAAGAGGGAAGCATGCTAAGCGCTCGTCAAGAAAGTCAGCAAAGGAAATCTGACCCTTTTATCGCAGAGCTATCTACAGCAAAGTGAATACTGTATGATTAGGTTGTTTTATAGGCTTAGTGCAACGAATAGCTTTGCATTTCCGACACAACTGGGGAGAAGACCATTGACACCAATCTTTGGTTAATTTATTGGCCCTCAGAAGGGAAAGGATCTCACAGGCAGAAGAAGCTAACAAAGAGCAACCAAATTGGTCTCCTGAGTAAAAAGGGATTCATTGCCTGAAGAAGATTTGAAGACACTGCTGGTAATGAATTATAAGTGATTCTCGTATGGAGCCAGATGTTCTCAAGAGGGCTTTGGAGGGAATCATGATACTTAGCCTTCAGAAAGTGCTGTTATATGCTGTGCAGAGTGTGCACATTTTAAAAAAGAAAATATGCACCAGGGCCAAATGAGGCATTTGCTTCATATGTAGCATGAGGCTTGTTTTTTTTAAACAGGGGCCTGATTCTTGCTGGAAGTGTGTGGGGAAAGGGGATTTGTCTTTTCACTCTCCCACCCTGATCGGAAAAGTCTCCATAGGCACCAATAGGGACATTTTTCTAAGGCTCCTTAGCTTAGCTATTGGAACAAAATATAAAGCTGCATGCTATGTATGAAGCAAATGTCTAGTTTGGCCCTCAGAAACCTCTCATTTACTTCTCATCAGAAAGCCTAACTGAATGGTATTCAGCTTCTCAAGAAATATAAACTGTACCATGGGACATGGGTGGTGCTGTGGGTTAAACCACAGAGCCTAGGACTTGTCGATCAGAAGGTTGGCGGTTCAAATCCCTGCGATGGGGTGAGCTCCCGTTGCTCGGTCCCTGCTCCTGCCAACCTAGCAGTTCAAAAGCATGTCAAAGTGCAAGTAGATAAATAAGTACCGCTCCAGTGGAAAGGTAAACGGTGTTTCCGTGCGCAGCTCTGGTTTGCCAGAAGCGGCTTAGTCATGCTAGCCACATGACCTGGAACCTGTACGCCGGCTCCCTCGGCCAATAAAGCAAGATGAGCAGCGCAACCTCAGAGTTGGCCATGACTGGACCTAATGCTCAGGGGTCCCTTTACCTTTATCTTACCATGGGTAGGTCCTCAAAAGTAATACAAAATACTGCTACCTCAAGGCTTGTGATGCAGCCTTGGAAAGAGCTCCCAGGGCTGTATCTGAAGAATATCCCCCAGAATTATTTAAAACCAATGGTTGCCTAATTTCGCTTAAGTTCTAGATTCAAAATCCAGTGGAGCTGGTGGAATAATATCATCAAGAACTCTGCCTGACATTGAATGGTCCTACTAGCTCATCTTCTCCACCTATTCCATTGTACTCTCTTCTGGGTTGTCCAGCTCAATCAACCTGTTAGTCAAACATTTATCCATGACTGGCTCTCACCTAAATTCCTGGGATACACAGTTACTAGAAGGTCTTAGCCTTTCCTGCAATGGGCACTGCAGAATGGAAGACATGGAGAATGGGTGCAACTGTCGGAAGCGGTGCTTCACTCCAATACCCAGCTTAGTTAAAGAAGTTATGGGTCTAAGGATAAAACCTGCCACATGCTGGTTAACACACATTATCACAGCTCTAGCAGTCCGATAATTATAATATAAGTAATCCACACAATATCTGTGGTAACAATAGGTCCTGTTCTTGCCGCTTTCAAAATCTGTAAAAGATGGAGCTTCTGCTCTGAGTTAATAGCCATGGTGTGCCTTCAAATTCCATATCAACATCATTAAATCATCTTTTCTCTTTTTAAATCTGGTACCCAAAGAACCTTTGCTTTGCAAACCTGCCCAAGAGCAGATAATTTGGAGAATGCACAATGTACACATTTTTGTAATGAATGGAGGATCATGAAGTATTATTCTCCACAGAATAGCAGAATGAACCTCAGTACATTGGTGGTGGTGATATGCTTCCTGTAAGTGCCATTAATTTCCATTGCTGTGGCTTAGGCCTCACCATACAAAATGGCATATTTTTAAGCAGGATGCTAGTTTAACAAGAAAGCAAAACTTTCTTAGAGCTGTCATAGAGCTTAGACATTGCATTTTGGATAAATTAAAATGGTGGGCAACCACAACAGATGGGAATCAAGCTTGGTTCCTGTTCAAAAGTGGCACCTTAAGTGCTAAAATGCAAAAATGCCATCACAGGGCCTGGTGATGAGGGTGGTAAGTATGCCGCTTCTACAGTAGCAGGGGAGGGCAGGGGAGAGTGCAGCCACACTGAAGGGAGTTTATAAGGAGTTGTTTGAGGGTGGCTTTAGCAGCACCTTATCAAGCCCCCCTATAATCTGGGGTGAGTCCTGAAGACAGTTGAGTCAAGCAAAGTTTGGGAGCAAACTGGTGCCTTTTGTGCCTCTGTCTGCAGGCTACCTTCTCCAGGGTCTGCCCCCTTGAGAGAACTTCAGAGCTTTAAAGGGTCAACCCTTTTGTCTGAAGCCAGGCCCTCCTTCTCTACTCCTTAGTTTCCTTCCTGGTGTGCTCCCTGTGCCACTGGACTGGTGATGTGTGGTGGGAGGCATCTGATTCTTCAGGCTCAGGGGGAGGTGCCAGTGAGGATCCAGGATCTGGCCCCATAGGCTCTGGTGGTCTGGGAGGTTATTCTGAGGACCAGCCCATCAGCCTCAATGGCAATGCTCTCCCTATGTTCAGCCATCAGCTCCAATCTCTAACCTGACCTGGCTCCCCATCTGATGTTCCTGCAGCCTCTAACTCTGTGTCCAGTTCACTGCTGGACACAGGGGTCGTGACAGCCTAGCAACTAACACCAAACCTAAGTCCTTTAGCACAATAGACCACTGTGAGGAGTGGGAGTGTTTCGGTTGGTAGAAAGGGGGGGGACCTGCCATTTTTCCTCACCCCCTTGAGGCATTAACAGTGCTACAAATCAATAATAGTAGTAACAACAACAATAATACTGGGCTCCATTTCTAGACTCTTGTTAGGAGCTTGGGACTCACTGTTGTGACAGGTCCCCCATTTGTTAATACTAATATTGTCTCAAAGAATATTTCACTCATTGACTACATGAGCCTGGCAGAGATGACGAGCAGAATCCGAAACCAGGGAAGAGAAGCGGCGGAAGAAGAATGGAAAAAGTTCAAGGACTATTTAAAGAAATACTACAAAATTAATGACAGTTAGAATGATGTTGGACTAAAGTAAATGGTTACTATTAGTAATGGTTAAGACAAGGAGAATGAGGATGATTAGCTTAAATTTATAGTAAAATAAGGGAAGATTTGCTGAACAATTGATTAGAATTTGGAATACAGAAACGGGAGGCATGAGGAAGTCGAAGAAGAAAGGTTTAAGAAATAAGGACATGAAATGGTACTTGTTTCTTGTTTTGTTTTTGTCTTCTGTTTGTTTATGTATGTTTTGTTTGCATGAATATAAAAATTGTTTAATAAAAATATTATAAAAAAAACAAAGAATATTTCACTCTCCTCACTTACACACACACACACACACACACACACACACAGCAAAGAGCAGTGCAATGTGAACAGCATCATTCATGGTGACTTGCAATAGTCTCCTGTTATCACTGAGCTCTTTATTCAGGAATGAGGTCAATGGGCTTGACTTTGACCTCTACCTGAAGAAAACAACGGTGTTAAGTTACACATCAATGAAGGGCAGAGAGCAACACATCAAAGGAGGAGAGGAGGGAGAAGAAGCAGGACAATTGGAAACCAAACCGAAAAAAGGCCAAGATGGCAGCAAAGGGGATTTAAAATAGCCTGAAAGAAAAGAAAATAGCTGCCTTCTCCCAATGTTCCAATCTGTATTAAATTGCTCTACATTATGCATCAGAGATACGCAAAGAGCTTGAACTCTAGTCTTCTCTAGGGAAGGGAAGACTTAGAAGTGTGGTCCTTGGATTTTAGAGAATTTGTCATGGGGCCAGGGACTGCTCCAAGGGCTCATTCAGATGACCAGTTTATTGTGTGTTCATCCTGATGCAAAGGCTAAGCTATGTCCATCTTTACTGAGTATTCATTCCAATTTTTTTTGCAGGAAAGTGATATGACAATGAGCATTAATCCTGCATGCATCTTGATTTGCTTGTGTAGTGTCACACATCTGCCCATTAATTTGTTCCACACTTTTTGGTGCATTTCCACATCACTTTCCTCACCACAAAAGTCCACTTTAAGTGGATTTGTTATGGTACTGCGTGAACCTAAATTTCAAGTAAGCACTTGAATCACATTTCATATTTGCACAAGTATCTGTTGCATGCATACACCCTGATAGGAAAAGAAGCATAGTTAATATAGCCAGGGGTGATTCCAGCAGGAAACTGAAAATAGGTTGGATACAAACACAAAGACTCTGCTTGTGTCCAGTGCCGGATTTATGTATAGGCTAAGTAGGGACGCGGGTGGCGCTGTGGGTAAAAGCCTCGGCGCCTAGGGCTTGCCGATCGAAAGGTCGGCGGTTCGAATCCCCGCAGCGGGGTGCGCTCCCGCTGCTCGGTCCCAGCGCCTGCCAACCTAGCAGTTCGAAAGCACCCCCGGGTGCAAGTAGATAAATAGGGACCACTTACCAGCGGGAAGGTAAAATGGCGTTCCGTGTGCTGCGCTGGCTTGCCAGATGCAGCTTTGTCACGCTGGCCACGTGACCCGGAAGTGTCTCTGGACAGCGCTGGCCCCCGGCCTCTTGAGTGAGATGGGCGCACAACCCCAGAGTCTGTCAAGACTGGCCCATACGGGCAGGGGTACCTTTACCTTTACCTTAAGTAGGCTGAAGCCTAGGGCCTCTAAATCTAGGGGGGCTCACCAGCTTGCCATCTCCCCAGTCTCCCCTCTCCCAAAATTGCAAACCCAAGACTTCATGCAAGGGCAGGACAACTCAGGCCCAGCAACTATGAGACTCAGGGCTAGCCAGTAGGGCCCAATTGGAAGAAGTGGGGCCCAACTTTAGGTGTGTTTTTTTTTTGGTAGGGCCCCAGTTCACAGCCAAAGTCTGCAAAATCTTATAGATATAGATAAAATCCATCTAGATTGCCCTGGTGGGGGGGGGCCCTTAGGAGCAACCCGCGGGGCCCCATTTGGCCAAATTGGTCCAATTGCCTTAAGGTCAGCCCTGATGAGACTGTGCAGGGATTGGACTGACAAGCCCCACACCTTCTAGGTCCCTGGTGTCACTATTCAATGTACAGACTAAAGGACTTGTTATGGAAATAAAGGGGGGCACTTATTGTAAATCAGTTTTGTCATCTCTCCCCCCCCCAATCCCCGGGACGATGAGCCCAGCCACCTTTTATTCAAAGTAGCATAAGCACTACACTACAGCATGGCCATAAACCTGTACGTTCAACCGCTGAAATACATATCTAATATGTAGCAATAGAGATTTATGTTACTGCTTTATGAATGAAAACTGGTGCTATTAATAGTAAACCTTGTAGTTAGTTAATTGATTTGGCACCTTCCATGCAAATGACGTCTGATGCTAATTCCACACACACCCCACCAAAGAGTTAAATGATAACTCATCAGAGGCAGCTACAATTGTAAATGGAAACAAAATATTTGTGAAAGGAAGAGGAGCAGGTTTGCTCAAGTGTTTGTAATGAAGTGAGAGCAGTAGTTGATCGAATTAACAAATAAGAAAGTTTTGAGAATTTACATGCTAGATTAAAATTGATTAATTCATTGAGAAGGGGATTGTAAGAAAAACACTGGGGCCTAATTTGAATAATAGAGTGCCTGGTATCTGGTGGGCAATCTCCTCCTTTATTTCCACACTGTGGCTGCAGACCAAATCACCTGTCAGGAGAGCTATGAGATTCAGGTGAGGGTCATATGCCTTGTCAATCCCAGCAGGTATATAACAGGCCTGTGGCCTGCCCAGGCCCATTACAACTTCATTTTCCTAAGAAATAATGCTTATTCCACAAAATGTTTACAAAGTTGTAAACAAACATTGAAAAGTCTTGATGGATTTATTTTACTTCAGTTTGTTGTTGTTGTTTTGTTTTGTTTTGTTTTATGTACCATTATATGATTTTAGCTTAGCTGATATCTAAGTGGAATTAGAAGGTCAAATTAACATTCTAAGTTAAACTAATTTAAGAAAAGAGAGAGAGAGAGAGTATGTATGTATGTGTGAAGTTAAATTTCAATAAAGAATTTTTTCATCCAAAAAAAAAGAGGTCTTGCTGGATTTAGCAAATCCAAACTTTCTCTGTGAACACAATGCCCCACACTGACCCAAATGTCTGGGATTTCATTTAGCTGCCATTCAGGGTCTGCAAGGAAAGTGCTGCTGTTCATTTAAGTTAATGGATTTTACAGAATCTCTGGCTATATTTGCCGTTATAACCTTTAATGTCTTGCCTGTGTAAGTGGTTGTTTGCTGTCAGGTGCATTAGTATCCAGGGAGCCTATGCCTTGCTGTTGACACAGTCGGGCTGTTTAAAGCAGTAGAGCCTGATAAAGCACAACTACTGTCTAGTAAAAGTTTGGAGTCTTTTTACTGCTGTGCTGGAAAGGGAGGAGTCACGTTTGCCAGTCTCCTGAAGGTGCTTCAGGGTGCTTCTGAATGGATGTTTATCATGGGATGGGTGCTGCTTGGGCATGCAAGCTTTCTTAAAACATCTACATGACGGTGTTGACATAAAAATGCTGGTCAGTATCCACCCCACCCCCACTGCATCTAGTCTGGATTTACCCTTTCTGGGAGAAATTCAATAAATTTTAAAAGGGGGGGGGGACTGTAACAACTGTTTCAAACAACCCATTTGGAATATCTGAATGGCCCATTTTCAAGATTATGTCCCTGTCTGGAAGCACCATTAGTCAGCCAGAAGTGCAACAACATTTGAAATAAGTAAAAGCTTTTTTAAAAAAGAAGTAGAAGGGGAGCGTAAGGGGGCGGGGTTGAAACACCATATATACACTGGTGCCGAGTCAGCATTGGTTGGCCAGAAATGAGATCTTGTGGTCATGCTAAACAACTCATTGAAAATATCAATCCATTGTGTGGCAGAAGTGGGAAAGGTGAACTTAATGTTAGCATGCATTAAGAAAAAGGATTGAAAATAAAACTACCAATATCACAATGCCTATATATATATATATATATATATATATATATATATATATATTTGATGTGGTTGTATTTAACGAAGGTGCACAGAGAAAATGGCCAGATATAAGTTTCCCCTCCTCATAATAAAATCTGGGGCAGGCGCAGATCTACTATGAAATGAATGAAGCTTAAGCTTCAGGGCTCCTAATCCCGAAAGGGCGGAGGAAGCATCTGTAGTCCACATTACTTAAAAGTTTGGGGTCTAGTAGACCCAATTTGCATTGCACAACTCAAATTGATTATTTTTGTTGTTGTATATATTTCAACAATCCCAAATTTGGGAATCAGTAGCACAGGTGTTGCAAAGGTTTGGTGATCTGTTGTGGAACAACTCCATTGAAGAAGATAGCAGTGGTTACTCAGACCTTGTTGCTGGTTGCAAAGGGGCCGCCATAACAGTTCAAGCTTCAGGTCCTCAAAAATGAAGGCCCACCCCTGATCTGGGGTCAACCATAGAATCTGAACAATGGTAGATTTAGGGATGATAAAAGGAAGTACTTTTTCATACAGTGAAAATGCCTGTATTCAAACAGTGGTCTGTCAAAGGCAGAGGCCGCAAAAAAACCCCGCAGGCCATTGGAAAGCAGAGGGAAATTTGAGCACCAAACACCTTTTCTTCTTATATTCCCTAGTGGCATAACGCTCAATTAGGAAACACTGAAATCAAACCATAGTATTTGTCTAAAATGCTGCAGACTTTGGTGAAAGATTCCACCCCCACAAAAAGGTCAACTTGCAGCCAAACGAACAATGCCTTCATTCTCCTTTGTGCAAGAGGACGCATCTAAGTAGGCACAAAATGAGAACAAATGGCCAACTTGCTCTGGAAATAAATTAAGCCTTCCCTTTGTATAGATACAATCACATGCAAAAATATAGAGAAACAAACATTCCCTGCCACACTGTCCTGCCCTTTTAGGGTTTCATTTGCTCATTCATCAGCCTTGGCTTGGTGACGCATTATCAGTATCATGTTCCACCTTGATTGTTTCCCTTCTGTTTGACTAGGAATGAGTTCTTACAGATCATTGCCTGTTTCCACAAAGGAGTCCATTTCAGCTGCAAGACAGCAAGCGTGCCGGCCGTGTGCTCCACAGAGCACGTAGAGCAGCATGACTCTGTCACTTTCCAATAGCAAAAGAACAAGATGTTTCAAGTGGCAGGTTGGAATTTCACTTCCCTAAGGAAGCAGATGGCGCACAGGGTGTTACAGGTGGTGTGCAGCTCCTTTTAAGAGGTCAATTAATGTGGCAGTAGAGTGCAATATCCTTAAAAGGGTGGAGAGGGAAAGAGACCAGAATATCTATTGCCAACTCACACACAGGACATCTTGCCAATCATATTCCCACAGGGTAATGGAGCACTGTGTATATTGTTAGCTTGGGGGCCCAAGGAGAGCTGACTAGAATATCTCCCCTCATTTCCACCACCAGATTCGCTGTCCCTAGCATAGGCATGGCAGCCTCCATTGTGGAACTTTGTTGTCAACCAAGGCATAGGTGCTGGACAGAGGGCTCCTGGGAGAAGGAATAGCTGAGGACTATAAATTTATCAGGGGCCAGGTCTGTTCCAGGTCTTGCCGCCATTCATTTACCAGATCTGTACTCTGATGCTAGTTATATTTTATTTTGTTTTGATTTAGTTTGGCATATTTGCCCAACCCTGTGAACACCAGTGTTCTCAGATGTTTGGTATTATGCCTCCATCCCACTCTGCAGCAAGGCCCCTACACTATGACGTGCATCTCTTTCCAATTCCTTCCTCATCTTTCTTTCCTTGTGAGTTGTTTATTGCTGCTGAGATTTGCTATCTCAGCGGGACAGCTAGAAGAAGAAGATCATAAAATACTTGCAAAACATCAGTCAACAGAACATTTAAAACCATTGGCCAGCTGACCATAAACAAATCACTCGGCCTCAGCCTGTTGACAGTCTATACAGCATTTGCTTTCATGAAAGCAGTTCAGATATTGTTTACTCTAAGCACAAACACTGCCACCTTAAATGCCATTACCAACTGGGCTTTTCCAAGATCCGCTGCACATTTTCTGCCATTGGCCTGAGCCGTGCACTGGCGGAGGAAGAGGGGGGCAAGGGAAGCACACCGCCCCCGACAGCGCAATCCCGGTGGAGTGCTATTGTGGCTGCCCCCCGTCTGTGCTGGGCGCCGCGCCCCCGGAACGTGCGTCAGCCACACCCCCGCCTGCTCTCCACCCCCCAGTGCCAGAGCATGAAGCTCCACCACTGGGGCCATGTTCTGCATACTAGCCAACCACTTTTTGTCTGATCTGCATTTGCAAACGTGTTGATGAAAAATGGACTGGTGTTTCCATCTCCTTCAAACCCCACATTTGGCTTTTCCCCCCTTAAAGGCTATCTCAGCATTTACCCAGCATGTGTTTTCACCTGTGTGGCACTTGAAGAATACTGAAATTTCTGGAAAATGTTGGGGAACACATGGGGAACATATCCCTAAGAGCCATGTTGTGCACCTAACACTATTGTAGGAGCATTTCTGAGGGAGAATGAGCAGAACGATGGACACCTATACATTGCCAAAAAAGAGAGAATGTATCAGCAATAAATAAATAAATAAATATACATATATTTACATAAAATCTGCATGTGCTGAATTAAATACAAATCTAGACATGCCTATAATTTATGGAAATACACATTATCTCCCCATAGTGGGCAGGACTGTGACCAGGTGACCAATGTTACATGCTAAATGTTGAAAGGCAACTCCAAGTGCCCTGGTCTGCCCTCTTAAGGTTTCGTAGATTGGTTATTTCCGCAAATAACTTAAAAACCACCCACCATTCCAAAATATTGTGACAGTGTACCAAAAAAGGGGGCATTAATTAAAACAACAACAACAACAATTAAATCCATCTGTAAAACCAAC
Organism: Podarcis raffonei; assembly: GCF_027172205.1. Taxonomy (NCBI): domain Eukaryota; kingdom Metazoa; phylum Chordata; class Lepidosauria; order Squamata; family Lacertidae; genus Podarcis; species Podarcis raffonei. The sequence continues at coordinate 51,888,570 of NC_070603.1, forward strand.
AACTGTTTTTCTTTAAACCAGACTTAGGCCCAACAGCCCTTCCAACAGAGTTTAATGATCTGTGAGTTGCAGCTTGCAAATGGATAAACTTAAAATAAACATTGCTTTTAGTCCTTAACTGGTATGAATATGACCAAAACTTTTTGTTCCATTGGCCTATTATAATGCTGTGTTGAAACCTGCAATTGAACATGAGAAAGGCTCAAGTCTTGCATTTTCATACTTGGGAACTGTTCTCTGGCCACAAGGTGCTTGCCATCAGAGGTGAATTGTAATAGGCACTCGAAACAACTCCCTGTATGGGTGCCTTGTGGCGAACCTCCACTGGACCCCTCTCCACGATTAGTTAATAGTAAAACCAAGGGTGATCTGAAGTCTACTGAGTTGAAATAAGAAATATTATCTTTGCCTTATGTATTAAAAATGATCTGAGACCATGTCTGACAACTATCAAATTCCTCATTGGCCTTCTCATTGGCAAAATGCAAGCTCGGCCATCCCACTGGTACTTGCCAAGGTGGCTAACTTATTTAAAATATTCATAGTTTTTTACATCTAACGCTGCTTTGTGTAACCACATGTTTGTAGAATAACTTTTTATAGCTTACGAGGCAATATCCTGCAATCACACGGCTGGTGATCTTCCGTTCCCATAAACAAAACTGTGAATAACTTTCTAAGCACTGTAAATATTTTAATAAATGCCACATTAATAGGCAGGTTAAGTAAATTTTTGCTTGGATGCCTCAAGTAATGGTTATAAAAGAGGCAAACTTGCATTAAAATACATGAAACCATTGGCTGACAAGCACCTAAAGTTGAAAATTCATGTGATAATAAGATGGGTCCATACCAAGGACATTTGGACTTGTTGGTTAACATAGCAAAATGATTGGGAACCACTAAAATAGAGGACTGAACTTGGTAAATTAGGGCTCATTTTATAGAAAATGTCCCCTGTCTGACATCCCAGAGAGCTGTGGCCAGTCAGTGCACGCAATACTGAGCTCAAAGGAGCAATGGGTCTGGCTCAGTATAAAGCAGCTTCCTAGGTTCTTATGTACAAATTGCTCTCATTCCTGTGCTACAATCACCCAGCCAAGGTTGTCTGCCTTACATAGTGTGTTTGGTTCTAGCATAACATTAAGAGATAAGTTCAGCAGTGGACAAGTGCTAGCTAAAAATGCTGAGCCAGTCCTGGGACAGCGGGCAGGCGGGGTGGGGAGAGATGGCTGTTTGCTTTCTTTTCTTCTCTAAACTTTGAACTTCAGGAAATCAATGGGCTGCAGGTGGCTGGAGAAGAACATGCTTTCCTGTCAAAATCATTTCCTGCTCAGTTCTGTGGATACCGAAAGCCAGCAAGAGGCTAAACAATTTGTTCCCTTTGTCCAATGGCCTTGACTCACATTTGCCATGAGTTCCGTTTCTTTCTGGATGCTCATATCAAGTTGCATGCAATTTTGCAGGCAGGACAACAAGGCAGTCGGAGGAGATGCTATGACTATGGTACCTGGAAATTTTCAAAAGAAAAAGACAAGAAAATAGCCCTGATAGGAACAGAACAAAGGGTCTTACCCGGGCCTCTTACTCTTCCTGTATCGGAAAGAAAAGTCACTTGGTTATTTGAAAACGTGCAGACGTTATTATCCAGGCATTTAAATCCACAAAACTACCTTCTTGATTCTGGGAAACTCAAATGACAGGAACCTGCTAGGTAGCACAAAGGAAAGTAATATTGCTATTCAGAACAGCTTCTGCTTTTCATTGACTTTCATCATCTGCGGCTCTTGGTCTGCTTTGTAGCTGTCTGCCAGGTAATTTCCATTCATTACTTGTGGGATAGTATGTACTCAGCCCCAAGTGTGGGTCCCTTCCAACTCTACAATTCCTTGATTTTATGACTCCAAAATTTATTAAGTTCAATAGTGATATTAAAGATGGGTATTACCTATCTACAGCAGAACAAATGAGGATCACCAAAAATTAACATTATCTGCTTAAATCTGCAAACAGCTGCAGTATTTATGATTTCAAAATGCACCTGGGGGGGAATATGTCTAATTTGTATAATTCAATCAAATATTTCCTGTGACTGGATTTAACAACATGCACAGGGTGGTATCCAACTAAGTCCTACTCCAAGTAGACCCATTCAAATTAATGGACAAGTTAGTTATATGCATCTGTTTCAATGGGTCTGCTCTAAAATTGGCTGCAACCCACAATACATAACACAATTTTGTTGCACTCGGGTTCTGCTTAGGGGCTTCCTAGGGGCGTCTGAGAGGTCACTGTGAGACTAGAGATGGGTCTTTGGCCTGATTCTGCAGGGCTCTCGTTATGTCCTTATCTTCACATGCAGTAGTATTGCTTGATAGCCATGGAAAGCCAAAGTCATTGATACGCATTAATGCAGTATGATGGAGGTTAAACCTTTACACGATGGCCCAAATGTTCCTTTGCTCATCTTTCCTTGGTTGACTAGCAGGCCTAACTATGGCTCATTTCACCAAAATCTTTTTCAGTGCTGTTGAAATATACAGGGTTTTTGTATAGTTCATAGCCGGAAAGGAAATCAACTGTTAATTTTGTGTGGAATTTTGGGGAGTTACACACAGTTTAACACAGTTACATCCACTTTTCAACATATATATTTCCAGGGTGGCTAACAGAACTAACCTCTCCACATCGGAGTTCTCTTCAGGACTAAACATGATACAGAATATAGGCTGGCCCTCCAAAAGTTTCTTTAAGGAGCATGAAGGAGAAAATGTAAGTTTGGGAATTTGGACAGAGGAAGGTTAATGGGGCTAGAAAAGATGGGTTGAAGTTGGTGAAATCTGCCATTTGGAGTATTTCCAGCCTCTCCATTTCATCTCCCTCCCACCTCTCCACCATTTTCCATTTTCGCATACTTGGTCCCCTTTGGGCTATTCTGAGGTTTCCCCTCCCCTCTTTAAGAGAAATGCAATTTTGTTGTCCTGCAAACTTGTCCCTTCTCAAAGCAATATTGTACACAGTTTTGCCTAATATACACATTTTTAAAAGAAAAAAACCCCTGTATCTCCCTAATATGATGTATTTGTTTCATTAACATTTGCAATTTATGCAAAACATTTGGACAGATTTTTTGGTTGAAGCGAGATAGCAAAATTCAGAGATGTTTGAATTTCCAAAGATTATGGAGTTTCAGTTTGCATATTGTTTAAGGAAGTACCAGTTAGGTAGCTCACATTAAACCAAAGCAAATTCCTCTCCCTCATTCGTACCTATGAGCTTCAAAAAAACATTTAGCCTAGCTGTGTGCCATTCTCTAAGACCACTGAATAGCCACTTACTGAAGAGAGAATTATTTGCCCTGCATGTATTATTTATCCTTGTAGGCACAAGGATAAATAAATTCAGGCAGCAGTGGATTAAGGATGTATTGATTGCTACCATAGCTAATTCCAAGTCAGTCTTCAACCTACATAAAGAAAAAGAAAGTAGGAAAATGTTTGCTTTCACAGTTTATTGGTTATGTCCAACTGAAGGGTACACTAAATGTGGTAGAATTACCTCTAAGGGCTTTGCAATTCACACAAGGACAATACTTGATTTGGTACTTGAAAATAAGCCCATTTTTTTAAGGTTACGTACTTTCATCTAATTCTGCTCCAGTTGGCTATACTGCACTTCTAATTAGCAACTAGTAATTTCTGCCTCCCATATCAACTCTTTTGAGCTGTCCTTGGTACAAAATGTGGCTGTAAAATGAGCTCTTTCCTCTTCTCTCATCTTCGGTCTTATTCACCCCTTTGTTAGCTTTGCCACTAACACTTCGGTGAATTTATTAGATGCCTCATGACTTTCACAGCTGCGTAACTGTCAGAAATCAACTGATGACACTTTGCCTATCATTGCATCTCCATGAATCTGCCTGTTTTTGCCTGTTAAGCAGCTGTCAGCTATCAATGACATACATTGCTCATATTAAAAGCTGGTAAACTTTCCATGCAGTCCCTGTACTACACACACACACACGTATATGTATATATATATGTATATGTATGTATATCTTTAGAAAGAGATGGGGTTGCTGGATCTGTCTGGATCAGTCTGGGTGTCCTCAGGCAACCTCCATGCACATCATATGACTGTAGGGTTGTGGTAGTACAACCAGAACTACCCATCAATTGTGCGCACTTGTGCGCATGAAACAATATTATATTGACCCTATCGCTTTTGGAAGAGCTGACTGCCAAGAAAAAAGGAGAACCAGTATTCTAACAATGGTACAAGTAATCCATTATTGTGGCTTTTTTTCAAGACCTAGTGTAGATTTGCCTTGCAAAAAACACAGTGATGAAACTGAGATAACAGGCCTCATGTACATTTGTTTATGAAAGCACATCATGCTACCCAATCAGCCAAAGACAGATAAGAATACAGTAACATGACAATAATTTTGACTCAGGTTTCAGGGTCAGTCATTCTGGTTGCACTAAAATCTTCGTTTAGCTTGTCCTACTTTGTAAATGATTGGTAGGGAACCTTTGGCTTCCTAGACATTGCTGAACCAAAAGTCCCACAATACCTGACCATTAGCCATGCCAGCTGGGCAGGATCGGATTTAGATGAAGAGAGACCTTAAGCTACTCCACTTGTGAGGCTCCCCCCCCATCCACCATTTTTCTTAGGAAAATGAAGTTGTAATGGGCCTGGGCAGGCCACTGGCCTGTTATATACCTGCTGGGATTGACAGCCCTATGACCCTCACATGAATCTCATAGCTCTCCTGACAGGTGATTTGGTCTGCAGCCACAGTGTGGAAATAAAGGAGGAGATTGCCCACCAGATACCAGACACTCTATTATTCAAATTAGGCCCCAGTGTTTTTCTTACAATCCCCTTCTCAATGAATTAATCAATTTTAATCTAGCATGTAAATTCTCAAAACTTTCTTATTTGTTAATTCAAGCAACTACTGTTCTCACTTCATTACAAACAGTATTTCTACCTGCAACACACTTGAGCAAACCTGCTCCTCCCCCTTTCACAAATATTTTGTTTCCATTTCCAACTGTAGCTGCTTCTGATGAGTTATCATTTAACTCGGGGGGGGGGGGCGATTAGTATCAGACATCATGTGCATAGAAGGTGCCAAATCAATAAACAAACTAGAAGGGTTACTGTTAATAGCACCAGTTTTTCTATAACTTGATATTGCTGGAATGTTCTTATGAACTGCAAAAGCATTTTTAGTTTGCTTTCTGTTGCCACCCTGGAACTTTTCTTTATTAGTGCCACTTTGTTTTGTACAATTCCTTGCAAATGAAGGAAAACAACCTTTCTGCTTGTATATGTTGAAAATATAATTTTGGTTACTGAGAACAAACAAGATTGTACAAAAACAAGATTGGGTGCAGGCCTGGCAGGACATAGGCATCCTGACTGTGACAAAGGTGGTCTGTGTGCTTGCTTGCTTGCTTGCTTGATTAACAGCTGTTGGGAACTTCAAGGTTCCTTCTTATAGTCTTTATATTGGACCTGGAGACTCCAATAGAGAGCTTTCTCCATTATCTACACAGCAGGGGGTGTTCAGCCAACAGTGCAAAGGCTGAGCTGAAGCATTTCCTGCTGGTTACCTGCTTTCAGCAATAGGGGTCGCTGTTTGGTAGTACCCGATTGGTTAGCTATCAGATTCTAGAGGTGCCTATTGGTGGCTCTTAGGTAATTCCAAAAATACAGAGTCCATTCATAAAACACAGTGTTCCTTCATAGCTTACTCATAGCCTATCATTTTATTCTCCTCTTTCTCTGCTCCTTCTTCTCCTTTTTTTTTTTTACTCCTTCCCTGCTCCCTCCCCCTCTAAATGTGCCACCAAACGTGCCTTTCTCCTCTGGCTAGCCTCTTCCATTCTGTTTCCCTCACTTCCAATGGTCTGACCTCTGAGCTGACAACACAGGTGGGGAGCTTCTGTACCAGCCACTCCTGACAATGTGAATTTGAAAAACACAACTGTGCAGTTTAGGAATGGAGCCTTTCCCTTAGCAATGCTATCATGAGACACCTTGGGAATTGCCAGATGTAAACTTACCTCATGGATATTGCCACAAACCCATTTGGAGAGAGCTTTTCATTATTATTTTTCTTTTGCCAAGAACCTGCTCCCATTCCAAATACTTCAATCAACTTACTAGATAGGAAGGGGGAAGAAGCTGTACAGGGAGTTCGCTCTTCCCATGCCAGGAAGTTGGGACTTCCATGTCATCAAGAGGAGACACTTTCTCTCCAGGTACCATTTGGTGACACCGGAAGGAAAGGGTCACACAGGTATTTACACAGCAGATGTGGCTGTGTGTAAGAGAGAGGGCGAGCTGCTGGAATCTATTAGTTAAACAAATAAGGAAAGGCTGATTAATAAAAGAAAAGCAAAATGCATCTGAGGAGGCTTAATTCACTCAGCTCACAGCAAAGGTGCTGGAGGCCTTATCTAGCTTCCTGTTGCTTCAGGGCCATGGTGTGTGTCGCCCCACTTCACCTTATCTTACACAACATAATGAGCATGACAATAGCTTCTATCATCCCTGGACAGATCGAGTGACAGAAGTTCAATTTTTTGCAATTATGTCACCCTCTGGTAGCTGCAGTCTAAAGAGGAAATGCCCCCTTATATTCCAATAAATCAACTATAAGTGACAGAAGCGTCAATCCCATGGTGGAACTGATGTTAGGGCACAATTTTAGAAGCTGTTTGCTCCCATTGAAACTGGAAGGAAAGAGGCACATACACTCCACCAGTTTCCCTGGAGCCTAAGTGCGTCTCATTTTCTATCTATTGCATCTGTGTTCTATAATAATAAAAAAGGCAATGAAACTCTGTGGCAGCTTAAAAGCTGACTTCAAAGGAAGTGGGTGGCAATTGTTTTCCAAGGAAGGCCTCATGGCAGACCGAAGGCATCCAACAGGAACGTATGAAGAGGTTGGATAAAATTACAAGGTTACTTCAGTTCTGACATTCTGTACTTGGTCATAACAAAAGTTACGGCCTGCTTTTTTATATTCTTTGATTTACCTATCAAGAATATAAAAGCATAAATCCATTCAACAAAATCTTATAAAACCAAACAATGCAGAAAGCAATGCTTGGAGATGTATCTACGCATGTGAAAGTCAGAAAAAAAGACTTCTTAAAACCAAAAAAAAATCAACCTCTTTCTGAATAATTCTGATGTCAGGCTCTGGCAGGCTGCTTTTGGGTGGCGAAGTGTTTAGCTGACAAGGCTACAGTCCCTTACTGTGCTCAAAACACATTTTGGGAGGGAAGAAAACTTAATCACTCAATTACTTGTTAAGCTTTATTGCTTTGTCTCCCCTCTTTTATTGATGCAGGCAGCAAATCACTAGTGCTGCTCATACAAACTAAAGTACCCTGAACTGCTCCAGGGAAATTTCCCAGTTACTCTAATCATGCAGTCAGTGCCATTTTGGAACAGCTTGAACAAAGGACCTCACAGCCCTTTAAAACAGACACGTTCTGGTAATCCTCTGCTCCAGTCAATGCTTGGCCATTCTATTTTGGCCAACAGTGAACAAATACATAAGCCAAATGCTAAAACAAACTGTACCAAAGACCTTATCCTCACAACACTGACACAAAAACTCTGCACATACATCAAACAAAAGAATGAAAGATCACCACCCCCTTCTTCCCCCCCTTCTTGATTCTTCTCTCCCCCAACCTCACAGTGTCTATGACAGCAGCGTCTCACACCGAATGTAACTGACCTGTAGAAAGCACTCCATTAATTGAAAACAAACGTTCTATGTACCCTTGCTAACTATGAAAATCATTTCATAAAAACATCAAATAAAAAAAATACAAGGCTTAGCAATCATTTCTTTTGCAGCCTTTTATGTTATGTTACTGATTCTTCCATACAATGGACAATAAAGTGTATCAGTTTTTGCACCCCCATTTTATGGAAGACACTAACTAGATTGCCTTTCTGTATACAGAGTATTGTGCCAAGATTAGTAATGGGGACCCAGAACTTGCAGGACAATCCTATATATGTTGACTCAGCATGTAAGTCCCACTGAATTCCATTTGGTTGTTTATATGTTGCTTGTATCATGTGTAGGTAAATAGATACCAGACAGCATTCTGAATTGTGTTTTCTCATTATGCCTACTAGGACTCTTTCTTAAGTAGATGCTGCCAGGATGTTCCCAGACAATCATTTCCATGAGCTATGGTTAGATGAAAATTGTAAATAAGAAGATGATGATCATTATGATTTTTGCATGCATACTGGACTTCAGATAAGAAGTGTTTTGACTCAAGGCACCTCTCATATTTCATCATGCAGAGATGAGGAACCTGCAGCCCTTCAGATGTTCTTGGATTCCAATATAGAGTTGGCATATTTCAAGAAGTAAAAATTCAGACATGCCCAAAATTGTGGGGGGCTTTTTAGACAAATCCCAAAGTTACTGAGCTGTATTTTACGGAAACGACAAAAAATGTGATTTCTCAGTTTACTTGCCAAAGATCCAGGACAAACCCCGGACGTCACTTCTGCCTAGGCGTCACTTCCACCTTTGAAATCCTGGTAACATCCGGTAAATCCCAGACATAAGGCAGCCCTAAATTCCTGTCAACCCCCAAAAGGGAATTATACTACCTAAACAGTATAGAAATTTATCCTTGTATGCAACTACAGTGGCAAGAATGTTATTTGCCCCAAAATGGAAAAAAAAGATGTCCTGACGAAAAAAGAATGGATACAAAAACTCATGGACTATGCAGAAATGGATAAACTTACCAGAAAATCAAGACAATAAACCTTTTATAAAAGAATAGAAATTGTTTATTGAATATGTACAAATAAATTGTAAACAGATAAGGACATTGGCAGGATTATTTTAATAACCTGCAGAGTAAATAATTCAAGTAGATGAATAAAAGAATAAGCTAAGGTAATTTAGAACATGCAGGAAATGATGAAAAATAAATTTAAGGAACCGCAGAAAGAGGAAGAAGGAAGTCGAGTTTCAAAATGTTAAAATGACTGTAAAACTATTGAAATGTATATAAATGAAAATCATAAATTAAAAATTAAAAATAAATTCCCATCAACCCTAGCCTGCATGGCTTATGGTCAGAGGTGATGGGAGTCACAGTCCAGCAGTCTCTGGAGGGCCATAGGAAAGCCAGTCTGAGTTTACACCCATAACTGATTAGCAGAGCAGTATGGGACACAGTGCTTAATGCATGGGAAACCATTTCTTTCTTGCTGAATGTTAATACGGTATCCTCCTCATGTACAGCGTTCAATGTATTCCTTTCTTTCTTAATACATTTTGGAACTAGGATTGTTTTCCTTTCAGCCTGCAGTCAGCCCCTCCTTTAAGACTTTTAAATGAAAATCTGAAAGCGACCTGATGTGCAGCCTGCTGGTTGCTGTTTGATCCACAGTGCTTGTCTAATCCATGGGGAAGATAATAATACTTTGATTCAAGTTCATCTCCTTGCCCTTCCAGCAGAGCGGCGGTTTGTTTGGAGTCAATGGATTCCTTTATCCCTGCCGGCCTTGTTTATTTGGTTGCACTCTGTGTTTACTCAGAGGATGCGTCCAGGGGGACTGCCTATTAGCTTTGGCAGACTATATGCCTGTTGCAGTCTTGGTGGGTACTTGGTACATTCTGCTCCCCTGCAATGAGGAAGTGATGAAGTCTCCACATTTTCCAGCCACTGGAGAGAAAATCTGGTAGATCAGCCGGTGCTTTGAAAACTGGTTGTCCTGATCTGATCACACTCCTTGATCTGCATGCAAATAAGGTCTCATTATAGTTTAGTGGGTCAAAATCATCTTTGGTGCAAGCCAACACTGGTGACTAATTGAGCCCATCCTTGCTCAGTGAATATATATATATTACTCCTAATGTGATTAAGCTCTCCGTTTCAGGACTGTGAGCATTTGCCAACAGGATGGGAAGCAGGCATTTATTTCCCTAGCTAAATAAAACTGCTTCGCCTAATGAATGCCAAGCAAGCAGGGAACAAATTTAAACACTGCAATGCTACTTAAAGCACCTTTTAAAACGGTCTTTTTTGTTGTCGAAAACTATACTGATGGCGCATTTCAGCTTAAAACTGTGGCTGCACTGGGTGCTTTAGGACAAAATGTCCAATGCATTTAATGAGCAATGAATTGAGCATTAGGGTGGCTGCACCGAGAGAAAGAAAATATGTTCCCATTTGGTAAGGGCTAGGCTGCTTATAGACCTTATAGCTGCAATATCCCACACCCCTTTAATTTCGCTGGCATATTAAGGGTCTCCAATAGGGATGTCCTGCTCTTCTTTAAAAGAGGGGTTTACAGACAGACAGACAGACAGAGAAAGAAAGAAAGAAAGAATGCACTCCAGGGCTGTCCCACTAACTCTAAAGGCTTATTCAGAGGCTTATTTAGTCAAAGCATTTTTTCATATGCAGCAACTTATAAAAACTTTGTGAAAAGGAGGACAATGATAGCCAGATGGATAGGTGTCTGTTAGGAGTCCTGTGGCAAGTTCCCCCCCCACACACACACACATATAGTTTGGGGGCTGGTTTTTGCATCTGAGATCAGGGTTAATCTGACCTGGGATTACATGGACCAGTTCCAAAATGGTCCCAAACCAAACCAAGGACCTTGCACAACCCTAAATGTAAACTGTAATTAAACACACCGGGGGTTTTTGTGAGGGTGTGGAGGGTGTGGAGATACAGGCAAAGGCTCTCGCCTGTGTCTCCATCTCCCCACCCACCCAGCTGCATATTTTATCAGAGTTTTAAACCCTAATTAAACATGCAGTCAGTGGTGATGGGAAGGTAAAGGCTAGGTGGGAGTGTCTGCCTGCAGCTCCTTATTCTCCTCTCCACTGACTATGTTTATTTAGGGTTTTATTTAACCCTGGTTAAATATACATTCACCTGATCGCAGCCACTCTTTTTGACAGCCCTGGATTGCTCCCAGTGGACCCAACCCAGGGCTAAATGCGTTTGCCTTGACCCACTCCAGGCAAATCCTAGATGAACCAGAATCTGCCCAGTTTGGTTTGGGATCTGGGATTTGTCCAAAGCCACTGCACAGCCCTAGTAGCAAGTTCAAGCCTGGAAAGCAAGCACACCATAAAGGCAACGAAGAGTTGGATTAGTCATCAGATTCTTAGACAAACTTTGCTAAGTGCCACCTCTAGCAGCAAGATTCAGTGGAATCCCTACGTTCCTTCTTGACATCCAACTTATTTGTATATATGTATTACTCCTTCAGGGCAGATTAGCCTTTTGTCATATATAAACACCTGTTCTAAATGCCTGGTTTCATGTTCCTTTACTCATATTTTACAAGTCACAGATTCCCAATTAAATGTCTGTAAAATTAGCTATTCTGAAGCCTTTAAAGCAGCACAAGAATGGGATCTGTTTATTTTAGTTGTAAACAATTGGTCTTTTCCATAATTGTTGGCAAAATCTCACTTATAAATTTTCTTTTGTAGATGGAAACTCAGAAAGTAAGCTAAAAGAGCTTGTTTGGTTTTGTTGATGCTGCTGCTTCGTTAGTGTGACTAGTTTGAAACTCTTTGCAGCAATTCGGCTCTAAACAATTTGCAGCAAGCCTGAAATTGCAGTAATAAGGTTGGTTGGCATTCATCTGTCGACTCAACAAAGGAAGAGTGTGCCTTCATGGGTGAAGTCAAACCATTGGAGAGTTACAGAGCCTGCTGTGGTTGTAGAAACTGATACAAAAGAGACATCTTTAGTTGAAACTGTGACAGATGGAGTCTTCTGGTTGTGCTGATGCAGGTATACCAAGGCGTCTCTTTTTTCTGTGCTCCTCCCAGTGGTCATTCCTCCTCTGGTCAGTGCTGTGGATACACAACCTGACTGTCTACAGGCACTGCGGTTGCAGGCAAGGGATTTCCACACAGCGGGGTTAATGTTGGCAGCCTTCATGTCACATCTGCCTACATCTTTGTAACACAGAGTTGGTCTGCCTATGGGCCTGGTGCTGCCTGTAGAGCGTGTCCTCTGGGATCCTACCATCTTCCTTTCGGTGGACAGGATCAAGCCAATAATAAAGACATGATGCATATTTCAAGATGCTATATCATTGTTTGAGTCTGTAACAGATATAAGCTACCCATTGCTAAGACAATTTTTAGTCATGATGCTTCAGGTTCTACCTTTAGTTGATAAATCTTTGACAATGTATTGAATTTTACAAATCCTTTAACAACTCCTACTCCCAGTTTCTAAAGGGTAAGATCAATTCTGTCTAAGCTACTAGTACAGTAGTGATGAATGCTTAACACTGGGGATATTCTTTTCCAGCTGCTCATCTCTCCCCAATGGTTGACTAGCATCCTCCCAAGAATGGCATGGCGTGTGCAGCTGAAAGCAGTGCTTAAGCATCCATTGACCCAGCAGCTCACCAGGGCTCTGCCAGTGCAGCCCCACCAGTTGTAATCACAAAATGCAGCCTCGGAGGAGTGAAATTGCTAACATCCTCCCCCATTTCAGGTAACCGAAGCTGCATAGGCTAACGCAGCAGTAAGTGAAGTAAACATACAGTTGTCATACACATAGTATACCCCTGTAGTACCCGTTCCACCTTTGGAACTCCCTGCAACCAGATTGGTCTCATGTTAAACCTCCTTGCACCTCTGGTTACCTCCCTTCCATGGGACTAGAGCCTTAGCTCTGTTCCTGTCTGAGGAAACAGTGTTGGGAAGTTTTTAATGTATGATGCTGTATTGTTTTTAATATTCGGTTGGAAGCCGCACAGAGTAGCTGGGGAAACCCAGCCAGATGGGCGGGATATAAATAATAAATTATTATTATTATATTATATGTTGGCCCTTGTGGCATTTGGGCATGGTTTCGCATCCTTTGAGGACAAACCCTGTATCCCTTGCAAGATCTCAGGTTCTGAAACCTGTTTCAAGCTACTAGCCACAGCTACATTTACAACAGCTGTGTTAACAAACTCATGAGCATATTTAGTGGGTCTCCTACCCTTCGGTGCTCTGGCACAATCTCCAGCATCTTCAGCTAAAAGCAGCAGCAGGTAGCAGACTGCTGGGCTAGATGGACAAATAGTCAAAGCTGGTCTAAGCCAGATTTGAGTGTTTCTGTGGATAGGAGCATCCCACAAGCCACTCATACCACATGAGTGGGATTTTTGTAAGCCACCTTCATGAGATGAGACCAATGACAGGGGCAGTGGCTCTCACACCTCTTGCTGTGATTCAGCCTGTACTGAGAGAATGCCACTAGTTTCAGGGCTTCAAGTTCATGTGTTCATTAATCATTGTGGTTAGTGATCCGCGGTGCAGTGTATCCAGGGTCACTGGGGGTTGAAGATCCATTACTATTTCTGCAGCAGGGTCTCAGCAGGGTCCCTGTTTCCCACATCCTAGAGCTGCCCCATCAGCATGAAAGAGGAGCTTTGTAGCCACCATGTGCTCCAAAGCTCAGCATTTAGGAACACAGAAAGTACAAGGTGCTTCAGTTTCAAGTGAATGGTGTGCAAGTTTCGTTACATACAATGGAGCTTCTCAGAAAACACAACTTAAGTCATTACAAAAAGAGATATTGTAGCGCTCCAAATCATTTTCCCATTTATGGGCACGAAAAATAGTAGGTCTGGCTGAAAGCAACGCAACCTGGGGGCCAACTTGAGTAAAATATGGGGGAGGACAGGCAAACCCCACCCTGAATAATCAATCACATGATGTGGCATGCACAGACCATTTGAATGGCAATACCCATCAACACTGGCGGGGGGGCTTGGCACCCTCAAATATTTTTGGGGGGGCAAAGGGACCTTGGCCCCAAGAGTTTGCTCCTATTCAACACATGGAGATTTGCACTGATTGTTGCAATGCATCCCTCATCATCATTATTACTGTATAATGTTAATCTTAGAAGGTTGCATATTGTTAGGAGGGGTGTGGTTGTAAGGGGACATTCATATATATATATAGTTTTTAAAAGTTTTAACATACATTATTATTTGCATTACTCCACAAATAATCTCAATACCTTTATGGGAGTTCTTCAAACCCCTGGACTTCCCCTCTCCCCAGTTTCCAATTGTTATCTCTTCTCTTTTCTGCATCTAAATACCTTTATACAGAATATTGAATTTCCTTGCTAATATCTTTTGTCAGATTATATTACAAGTGCTAGTCCAATCCTGCTACCATTTTTAAGTGTTTGCAATGCTCCTTCATATAGTCTACAAAAATAATCCGTTCTTTTTAAAATTTATTGTCCTCTTGGTGTCTAATCTTCCTGGTCAATTTCGCCATTTTGGCATAATCCATCAGTTTCAATATCCATTCTTCTTTCGATTGGGTTCTTTCTTCCTTCCATCCCTGGGCATACAACATTGTGTGTTTGTGTGTGTTTTGTGTTATGTGTTTTGTTTTGGTTTAGCTTTATTAACAATCTCTTATATCATATGACACATTTCATATAGCATATCTCGTATAACATATACATATGTATTGTACATCTTCTTAAGTAAACATATATATAATCCATGTAAGCAAAAACCATATACAAGTAGTATTCTGTTTACTTACATAAATTAAACTTATTCATATTTTTTACTATCTTTTATTGTCTTATTTTTTATTAACATGAATTAAGGAAAGAAAGAACAAGAAAAAAAGAAAAGAGTGTAGTTGGACTTCCTATCATTTCCCGGTGTATTTCCCTTATTCTAGTAATGAATATACCTATCATTATTGGGCTATTCTTTATATTCCTTCTAATACATTCTTACAACAATAAGTACCTGTCAGCGCTGCCCGAGGTCCCAGCTCACAGAAGACCAACGCTGCTTTGTTGTTTAGTATAAAAGTCTTTATTGAAGTTCAGTTCACTTCCACAGCCGCAGCGTGCAGCACTACGTCTCAAACTTTAGACCGCCGAAGCTCCGTCTGAATCTCCTCCCCCCTGACACCAGTTTAAGACTCTAGCCTTGCTCCACCTCTTCCTCTGTTCCTTCCTCCTCTGGGTCCGCCTGCCCGTCGGGGTCTCGCCCTTCCTAGACTCTTCTGACGCTGAGTCCCCTGACTCTTCCCCCTCCCTCCGTCGGGCTTTAGGACCTGGCTCCCAATCCGGGTTTTCTGCTGTCCCGCGCGCCTGCACATTTGAACTTGGCGCGTGCGCCCAGCCTCCCACTTTCCTTCTGACCGTTACACTGCTGTCACTGCTCCCTCCTTCGGGGAGGCTAGCTGGACCTGACCTCCCCTTCGTTTCCCCACTTTCCGATGGGGGCGTGGTCAGCCCTGACTCATCTTCTCTCCCCGCTGGAGGAGAGGCTGGTCCTGACACATGTGACTCTTCCCCCCCCCCACTGCGCTCTGGTGGGGGAGCTGGTCCTGATCCCCCGCTGCTGCCTTGGGAGTCCCCGCTGGCCCCTTGCTTCTGGTGCGTCCCCCCTGGGACCCTCCTTGCCCTCACCATCGGCGCCCCCTTCTGGGAATCTTCTGATTCGCTGGAGAAGCTCATGGAATCTCTCGGTTCACTGTCATACTCCCCTACGCTCCCCTCGGATTCCTCTCCTTCGCTCTCTATTTCCTCTCTCCCCTGTGCTTCTGCTCCTGAGCCCCTGACAGTACCTTTTGACTTATTTCTCAGTTTCATTATATAAGGGTCAATCAAATGCTGCCACAGACGTTATACCACTGTTTTAATTTCGTAAATATTTCTTATATACAACATTCTTACCGCTGTCATCCCATACATAAAGAGGATCTTCTTCTCCCTTGGTAATTCTTTTCCTATTATACCTAATAGAAAATCCTCTGGGGGTTTTTTAACAAAAGTTATTTTTAACATTTTTTTAAGTCATTATAAATGATTTCCCAGAAGGCTTTTGCTAATTTACAGGTCCACCACATATGATAAAATGTACCTTCATTATCCTTGTATTTCCAACACATATTGGACATTTTCTTATACGTTTTCACAAGTCTTGTAGGAGTTAAAGACCATCGGTAGTGAGGGGACATTCTTGTGACTGTCATGCAAGGTCCCTGTGCTTCTGAATTTGCCGCTCCACGACTGGTAATGATACAAGCTAACATTTTTCCTTTCTCTTTTCCATAGGAATTTAAGGAAGAATTCTATGGCCCTTTTCTGCTCATGAGCTCTTCCATGGTGTCCTGCTCTTCGCATGAGGAGGAGTGTTTGTTTAGCCAGCAACGCTTGCACACAAGAAATTGGCAGGCAGTTCCAAGCTGTTTCAAGAGGACTTAACTTATTTAAAAGAAAACAATAACAAAACAGCCTCTCCCTCGCCAGAAACACATGCTAAAGTATTCTCCTGTGTCAAACTGTTGACAGAACCCGTGCCATAAGGTGAGTCACTCTGCAGCGGGACTGAAATAAACAGACTTCACGGTTCTGCCCACAAAAGGATTGCAAATCACACAAAACAGCCCTGAGCCAGGTAGAAAGATGCAATTTATTGCCTCCATCTTTCCCTGCATCTTTAGAAAGTGATACAAATAAGTAGATGAGCATCTGTGTTTCTGAGCAGCCTTCTTATCACGAGAGCAGTTCTGTATTTTGTGAATTCACATTTGTTTTCCCTTTGTGCTTCCTTTCAGAGGGCAGTGCTTCACAGGAAGCCTGCATCCACTTTCAGTTGGCAGGGAGATTTTTTTTGCCGTTTATTCTATTCCTTCTGTACTGACTATATCATTTGCGTACTGGCAATCCATTGACAGTTCCACAGCATGGGCAAGAAGATTGGCTAGGAACATAGGAAGCTGCCATATACTGAGCCACAACATTGCCTACTAATCTTGATGGCTATGCTCTACCTCCACAGGCTGTAATGCTTCTGAACTGGTGTTGCTGGAAGCCACCAGAGGGGAGATTGCACTAGGGCTTGAATCCTGTTTGCTGGTTTCCCACAAGCATCTGTTTGGCCAGTGTGAAAACAGGATGCTGGACTAGATGAGCCGTTGGCCTGATCCAGCAGGCTCTTCTGATGTTCTTATGGTTCATCTAGCTTAGTATTGTCAACACTGACTGGCAGTGTAGATTTCTCTCAGGTTTCAGACAGGGACAGGCCCATCCCGGTGAGGCAAAAATAGGATGGGCCATCCCTGAGGCAAAACTGGAATTGCTGTCTCCTGGTCCCCTGCCATGCCCACCCCTGCCCTGCTCTGGTTTAGTGGGAGCTGGGGCGCTCCTCAAAGCATTGCTGCTTACTTGGTTTCTTCTCCTGTGAGTGGAGGAGACGAGTAGTAATGCTGCACTCTGGAATGGCTCCCTCTCAGCAGTGGAAGTTGTAGATCAGGCAGAGCGCTGCCTCTTGTACTTTCACCACCTGAGGTTGGCATTTTACCCTGCATCATGGGTGGGCCGGCTCTGGGTGTGGTCTCTCTCAACCCTACTTGGAAATAATGGGCGCTGATCTTGGGAATTCATGCAAAGCAGAAACTCTGTCACTTAACCATGGCGCTTCCCCAAAGGACACACACACCCCACAAGCACCATTACCTTTTAGGGCTGCCGTACATAAACAGTGCTGAAATGTCCAGGAAAATCTGGACATATGTGTTAAGTTGTGGGTGAACATATCAGACAACACAGCGATTCTTCAAACAGCTCTTGTTTATTCACAGGCCAGAACAGAACTGAACTGAAGGGTTCAGTCAGCCTGCTTATATAGAGCTCCAGTACAACGTAACTGTAACAATTTTCTAAAACTATCCAGTCACTGAACGTCACTTTCGATCCCTTATTTGCATAACTATCTACAGTATCCCCCTGCTGGCCCAGGGTGAGAACTTCAGTACATAACAATATGGCTACCAATGTTGGAAGTGTAGATACTGGCAAATTTCCTTAGAAATAGCTCAAATCTCATATTTATATATATATATATATATATATTCAAAGCTCAACAACTTTTGTGTCCAGATTTTCACTTTTTGAAATATGGTAGCACAGTTTGCATCATCAATGAGAATACTCTTTAGCCAATTCAAGGTAATAACCCATTACATACTAGTTATCATTTTAGCAACATGCCAAGTACTTTTCTGCCATGTTACCTACTGTTGTCCAGGGCAAGAATGACAAGGTGACAGGATCTGTTGTTGCTGCAGCTGCTGCTGTTGATTTACTGGGGAGGGATATTTGCATTATTGCAGGTAGAGGAACTAGAAGGTGTCACAGCAGGCTTCATAATAAGTCAGTGTAAATACTTTTAATACAGTTTAAATACACAGGGTCAACCTGCCCCATATGGCACTACAATGAAAGTTCATAAAGTATTTCACTGAACAGGTTCACTGTTTTCCCCATATTAAATACGTACTGTTAAACCAAATGCAAGATGAATCTTTTGGAAAATCGGAACTCAGTTTATGAAATTACGCATTCCCTTAACTGTTCTATTCTTCTGGAGTGGCATGCAGTATCTAAATGTTTCAAACTGGACTATAGAGTGCTGTTGACTTGGAGAGGGAATAATTGAAGCATTCTTCAAAAGCTACTGACCCACCCACCTCTGCCAAAGGATGAATCATCAACACTTCCATGTGATTGTTCTTCCTTTAGCTGCATATATCCTGAATTACTAACTCTTCCTATTGTCCTTGGATTAAGGTGCAGAAGTCAAGCACTTGCAAAACACAAATGAAAGAATCATAAATATGTACTCAACAAGACAAAAAAGTGTTTATTTGTCTTAACAATTTTTACCTTGTTCTTCAGTCAACAAGTGTCAACGTACAATCGAGAAGGTGTGCTTCTAGATGGAGCTTTGTTGTGCATTCGGTGTGTTCCTACACACAAGTTTTTTGCACTATCCACATGATGTTGCCATCTTCAAAATGCCACCCTGCACTTTTATGACATTTAATCTGGATTTCCTCTTACCACAGAAAATCTGTGGAGTAAAAACTGCCCATTATACACCCATAGTCACCACCAAGGTGGAAGCTCATTAGTACTTTGGGCGGGGGCGTTGTCACATGTGTGGTGATGTTTCAGTGGCTGGTCCCTAATAGCCACACCCAAATTTCCATTGCTCTGAGCACAACCTATTCATTCTGCTTCAAAGGGGCCAGTGAGGACAGGGTGTGTTCCTTTGATACAAGCATACCTACATCAGCTGATTGCCACATTCTGAAGGCATGTCAAAAATTCAACAACCCAGCTCAGAGAAGCTATTCTCTCAAGATCTCAGAGGAGATTACCTTCAAGGCTGTAATAGCAGCACACATGTTGGAACGTGTGTGTGTGTGTTTGTGTGTTTGTAGAGCTCTTGTCCAACGCCGTTTTCCAGTATTTGCATATCATTCCGAGAGAAAGAGAAAAAAGCATGCCTGTGCCAACCTGTGCGTTCGGTCCCAGCGCCTGCCAACCTAGCAGTTCGAAAGCACCCCCGGGTGCAAGTAGATAAATAGGGACCGCTTACTGGCGGGAAGATAAACGGCGTTTCCGTGTGCTGTGCTGGCTCGCCAGATGCAGCTTTGTCACGCTGGCCACGTGACCCGGAAGTGTCTCCAGACAGCGCTGGCCCCTGGCCTCTTAAGTGAAATGGGCGCACAACCCCAGAGTCTGTCAAGACTGGCCCGTACGGGCAGGGGTACCTTTACCTTTACCTTTATGGTTCCATACCAACCAAGTTCACTGGATCTAAACGGCAAGGGCTTGTTTGCGACACAGGTTCCATGTGGAAGTGTCCTAAGAATAACATTGGAACAGTAATGTTTGTGTGTTGTTTAAATAGCCTGTACAGTATAAAGAAGTGATGGTGGTAACAATGACGATCAATGAAAGAGTGCTGTGTGTGTGCAGAAAAGACACCAGTTTGCATATGTATGTGCAGATGCAAAGCTAAGAATAATTACTGCAATTTAAATAGAAATACCATATGTCTCAACACAGTGGCTAAGACAGGGACTGTGGATGAGCCACCCCAAGGGCCTCGCTCTCTCTTCTCAAGGTTCTTTATTTTCAAATCTGACTTGAACTGGGCTTCCCTCCATTGCAGATCATGTCTTCAAGGAGGGGCCTTGCCTTCTGTAACAACCTGGTAACAGTTTGCCTCACTAGCTGCTCCTTTGTTCACTGAAACAGCAACTGGCTCTCCTATAGCTTTCTCACTCTTTTGAGACCCTTGTGTGGTGTAGCAGTTAGAGGTTAGGGTTAGGAATGGGTAGACCAGGTTCAAATATCTTTTTGGCCGTGGTTCTCACTAGGTGACCTTGAGCTAGTCATAATTTTTCAGCCTCACCTTTGACACAGAGTTTGCTGTGGGAAAGCTGGGATAATAAATATTTGTTAAACAATTTACAATTAAGCCATCTCTCCTTCCTTCCTTCCTTCCTTCCTTCCTTCCTTCCTTCCTTCCTTCCTCCTTGAGATATTTTAAAGTTGATTTGCAATCATTTATTGATCCAGATAAAAAAAATTTAAAGCAGTATCCTTCCAACTTTGCAGGGTGTTTTCATATTAACTGAAATCAAATTGATAG
The DNA here is from genome assembly GCF_027172205.1 of Podarcis raffonei. NCBI lineage: Eukaryota > Metazoa > Chordata > Lepidosauria > Squamata > Lacertidae > Podarcis > Podarcis raffonei. The sequence continues at coordinate 51,909,120 of NC_070603.1, forward strand.
GGATTTTAAAAACTAAGTTCATTTTTTTCTGCTGCTACTTGTCTGATGTTTCATTCTTTAATGCAAGTTCAGATACGATATTTTTGCCAATGGTAAGCCAGTCTGCTGCTTTCACAACAGGAACAATTATTGTTTGCCATGAAAGGTTCCCATTCCTGCCAAGACTCATCCAATATGTAATATAGAAAAATACAATACATTCCTTGAGCTTTAAGTTATTCCTATGAATGAGTGAGTGAGCTAATGGGTACTCTCCACATAATATATAGCTGTGATCTTCAAGTCATTTGTTCTAAAATGGCCCTAAAATAGCCAGTGGCTTTACTCACTCCAGTGTATACAGATTCCATCAATCAGAGTCCAGAGGGGTGGCTACAATAGCCCTGTGGCACCTTCAAAAACTAACAAGGTGCAAAACAAAATGCCATAATAAATTGGTTAGCCGTTAAGGTACTACAGCGCTCTTTTTGTTAATAAATCAAATGCATCATGTATATATCCACGGACTAGTTCTGCTGTCACCATGAATTACAAGAAAACAAACATAAATATAGCAGGAAATCTTGACTCCTGGATAAGCTTTATCACATGCTATCAGCAATGAATTTGAACAACTGTGGCTGCAGATTTACAAGGGAATAAGGGCCCTTGAACTCCATCAAACCTACTTCCGAATAATCATGTATAGGATTGTGTAGTGTAGGGAAATGATCTAATTATTTATTTACCTATTTATTGCATTTTTGTCCCACCTCCCAAGAGCTCAAGGCAACATACATGGTTCCTCCCCCTATATTTTATCCTTACAACAGCCCTGCAAGGTAGGTGGGGTTGGCAGCAAGCAGGTGGCCCAAGGTCCGCCCAATGAGCTTCATGGCTGTGTGGAAATGTGGAATATACAGGGCTGGATTTAGGTTTGCTGAGGCCCTAAGCTGCTGAAGGTAATGGGGCCCTATATATATCCAGCTGTTCTTTGTCAACAACAAATTGTTGCTGTTTTTTGTGTTGAATATATGCTATATGCGGGGCCCATTACTTACATCATAGGAGCCTACACAAAACACTGTTGCTGAATGTAAAGGTAAAGAGACCCCTGACCATTAGGTCCAGTCATGACCGACTCTGGGGTTGCGGCGCTCTTCTCACTTTATTGGCCGAGGGAGCCGATGTACAGCTTCTGGGTCATGTAGCCAGCATGACTAAGCCGCTTCTGGAGAACCAGAGCAGCACACGGAAACACCATTTACCTTCCCGCTGGAGCGGTACCTATTATCTACTTGCACTTTGAGGTGCTTTCAAACTGCTAGGTTGGCAGGAGCAGGGACCGAGCAACAGGAGCTCACCCCGTTGCGGGGATTTGAACTGTCGACCTTCTGATCAGCAAGTCCTAGGCTCTGTGGTTTAACCCACAGCGCCACCCGCGTCCCGTTGCTTAATGTAGGTTTTATTTTATTTCTTTTTTTATCTTATATTTTGGAAATGTACATCCAGGTTTTTTTCCCCTTTAAATTTTTTTGGGGCCCCCAAGACAGCGGGGCCCTAAGCTATAGCTTGTTTAGCTTATACGTAAATCTGCCACTGGGAATATATATCAGCATCCTTCTTGCAAGCATAACAAAGATTTATTAGTGTACACAACCAATCCATTCTGCTGCTTTGATCAGGTGAGCTAAAATAGTTCTGCAGCAAAATCAGGCTGGGGGCAATTGGATAACCCTACATATAAACAGTGAAACTGCTAAGCCTGAAGCTTCCTCCTCTTTTTTTTTCATTGACAAACTCTGCCTCATAAAATGTCTGTTTTTAGAAGTTTGCTGCCACCTACAGACAAGTAGCCCAAGAGACCTGCATGACATCCGTTTTAAGCAAGGATATCAGCAGCCTACAGACGCTGTTGCTCCATTGGTTTGAATGGCCTCTTTCCTTTTTAACCAAGATTCTGCTTTGGAAAAAAAGATAATGTGCGCTGCTGGCAGGTCCTTTTATAAATTAACACAAGGTAGCATTTTAGCTTCGGGTGGCAAAGAATAGCTCCCTAACCAGCAACTAGTGCAGGGGGGGTTCAATATGATGCCCTCCAGATGCTGCTTGACCACAACTCCCATCATCCCTGACTATTGGCCATGCTGTCTGGGGCTGATAAGAACTGGAGTCACAACTACTGGAGGGCACCATGTTGACTACCTCTGCATTAGAAGGCAGAATTTGTAAAGTAGGAAGGGTCCCTGAGGGTCATTTAGTCCAACCCCCTACAATGCAGGAATCCTGCCCACAGACATCCCTTGGTGGGGAAGAAGAAGAAGAAGAAGAAGAAGAAGAAGAAGAAGAAGAAGAAGAGGAGGAGGAGGAGGAGGAGGAGGAGTAGTAGTAGTAGTAGTTTGGACTTGATACCCCACCTTTCACTCCCCTTAAGGAGTCTCAAAGCAGCTAACGTTCTCCTTTCCCTTCCTCCCCCACAACAAACACTCTGTGAGGTGAGTGGGGCTGAGAGACTTCAGAGAAGTGTGACTAGCCCAAGGTCACCCAGCAACTGCATGTGGAGGAGCAGGGAACCCGGTTCACCAGATTACGAGTCCACCGCTCTTAACCACTACACCATGCTGGCTTGAACCACCAACCTTCTGGTTAACAGCCCATTGCACCACAGACTGAGAACTGTTAAATCCCGAATTCAAAGAGCACTTCAGCCATGACCTCCTTATCTATAACAGAGAGATAAATCATAACTACACAGGCAATAACCTTACAGAGTTATTGCAAATATAATTGAAATTAGCATTTGCAGAGTGCTTGGAATACTGAGGGAAAATGTACATGTTTCTGAGGGGTGACGGCAGCTATCTGTTATTTCTGGAACTTCTTTTTAAACCGACTTTTCCATATAATAACAGCTTGTCAACTGCTTTTCTCTAGAATACCTCTTTAAAAGGTCAATAAAAATATCATTAACCTTTCTCATAGAATATCATTAGTAAATGTGGGTTTTATTCAATGGTTTCCCTCTGGTGACGAAAGGCTCTTAAATCCAGTGAAGCTCGTGTCAGCAGAACAGGAAGCCTATTTTGGGAAAATCAGTGTCTTCCTCTGAAACACATACACCCCCTACACACGCACCTGATGTCCATGTTGTTCTGCCAAGAAACACTGTCTCCTATTTTCCTATGGCACCCACTTCCTGTCGCATACTGTGTCAGACCATTGGTCCATCTAGCTCAGAAATGACTAGCATTGACTCTCCAGGGTTTCAGAATAGGGTATCTGCCAGCCCTACCTGGAGATGCCAAGGATTATACCCAATACCTCCTGTATGCAAAGCAGATATACCACCACTCATACCTTGCAAGTGTCATAGAATTAAAAGGGACATCCCTTTTTTTTTTATCTTGAGAGCATGGCAGCCATTTTGTTTGCTTTGATCTCGTGCAATTTCATGGCATGTTTTCCCTCCAAAGAAAGCACTTTCTTTGAGGATGTGATCTTCCATGGTGCCCCAAAACATGTGGTTTTGGGTGCCGTGCCAAAAAAATAGCACTTTGGGGGATAGGGAAACAGAGGCACAAAATCACACGAGAGCATGGCAAAAAAAATGCCTGCCATGCTCTCATGATAAAAACAGGAAGATGGATGGATATGTGGTGGTCTTGTAGTAAGATTAAGGCTTACTGGCAAATGATATATAATGAATTGAAAAGGATGTTCAAAATAACTTTTGTAAAAAAAAGATAACAACACCAGAAGCTTTTCTTTGGTGAATTCAAGGGACAGAACTACCTAAATTGTATAGTTTATTTATATATGCTACTACAGCAGCAAGAATGCAACTCGCCGAAAAATTGAAAGAAGCAGAAGTCCCAGCAAAGGAAGAATTGATACAAAAACTTATGGAACATGCAGAAATGGCGAAACTCACAGGAAGAATAAGAAATCAAGATAACAAACATTTTGTAAAAGAATAGAAAGGGTTTATTGAATATGTACAAATAAACTGAAAACAGATAAAGGGATTGGCAGGTTTATTGTAATAACCTGCAGTTTCATAAGAGTATATATTTAAAGTAAATAATTAAATTAGCAAATTAAATGAATTTGGATATGCAGAAGATATTATAAACTATATTTAAGGAACCGCAGAAAGAGGGGGAAGGAAGTCAAGCTTTGAAATGTTAAAATGATTGTAAAATTAATGAAATGTATAAACCTGAAAAGTATAAATAAGTAGCGCATTTTGGCTTCAAAGTGTTGGAGGCTATGCTTTCTCCAATAAGATACCACCAGGAAGATCAAGGGCTTGCTTCCTGTGATCATGGAGTGTGACTTTCTATTAGATTTCATGTAGTATTGAGACGGGAATCTTTTGCATGAGGAACTCTTGGATGTTTCTATGTGTGCTTTGAATGAGCTCCGGAGGTGAGTGGTTATATAGTCTGCAGGTGGCATGCATACAGGGAATTCAAACCCCCATCCCAGGATCGCTGTGGCATAGCAGTTGGAATCATGCTGGCAATATTACAGGGAGTTCACCTGTGTGAGGGTTCTGTGGCGTCTTTGCTTCTGCCAGTTTCCGCAGTGCACATGTGGGGTTGAGTGATGTCATGGAGGTGTTGAACCATCACTGTGGGTGGATGGGATGTCACCAGAGCACTGCACCATTATTGGGGAGTGTGGGCAATGTTGCTATGGCTGCTGTGGGTCATCTGTGAGTGCTGCTGATCCCCCCCCCTTTTTTCCCTATCAACTTTGCTGCTGAAAGGCAGGTGATCGTGGTTACACTACACCACTGCTTTTTTTCTGAAGGTACGCAGGGGTACGCATACCCCTGAACATTTTGTGAATCTAAGTTTGGCCTCATTGAGGGGCAGTATTTCAATATGAGTAGGAAAATGAGAGTACCCCTAAACATTTTTTAAGAAAAAAAACACTGCACTGCACCAATGTTATGCTGGCATAAGTAGCCATAAAACATTGGTGGACTTCAAGATCAGGCTGCTCAGGGCTGAAAACCTAAAGGAAGGCTGAACTGGAAGCTGAAAGAAGTGTGAGGTCAAATATAGTCCTGAACATTTTGCTTGCAATGGTTTGGTGTTCTGTTGGCGTTCACAGCTGCCTTCAGCCCTGGCTACTCTCTCCTGTTTTTCCCATCTCTTGACCTACAGCCAGGGCTCTCGAGGTGCCGCATGATGGCACTAAATGCTTTATCTCATAAATTAATACCAGCTGACACACCTTTCTGATTAACCTTAATGCATTGATTCCTGTTTCAGGAAATAAAACATTGAGGCCTGCTTGCAGGGTAATATAAAATGTGATATCTTTATTCAATTAGGGTCCTGGATTTAAAATTTCAGACATTTTAAATGGTCACCAAACACTGTAAAACAAGTCATATTGCATCAAATTAAGTACCAAAAGGGAAGAAGGTGGTGTTGTATTTGCTGTACTGTACAGGACAACACATTCACCACAAGAGGGAAGCAGAGATTCAAATTTACACTTCCACCCTTTCCCGTCTTCCCTTTTTCTTTCAGCTGATGGATAAGCACCTCAAGGAGATTGTGATTTGCAGAACAGCCTGGGATCTTGCACTGCAGGGGATGGGCTCTCGTACCCTTCAACGTTTCTCCGATGAAAATAGGGCCATCCTAAGGAAAAGCAGGCCAAAATCCAAAATCCAAAAGCAATGAGCTGTGAGAGCGGGGCTTGGCAGGTTCTGCAGTGATCACCTGTCCTGGGCAGGAAGCACTGGATGGGAAAGCTTGCACAGAGGAATCAAGAGCTGTTGGAGCAAGATGACAGGATGCATCTGCTGGAAGAGACAAATGCCAGCAAGGCCATAAGGCTGTGGACTTGGGAAACAGCCACACCACACTGGGGTGGAATCAACCTTCCAGCAAGGTAGAGAAAACGGAAAGCTGGGAGATGAGAGGGCAAGAGAGCGCATGGACAGAGACCGGAAGAAGGGGAAGCCAAGAGAACAGACTCAAACCCCCAGGAGTGGGGAAACCTGGTGGAGGAGAACTAAAGCAGAAGACAGCTGGGCTTGTGCTGACAGTAACTACTGAAGAAAGGAGGGACAAGAAGAGAGCTGGACCAGAGAGGCACCACGGCCTCTCTGGAGGAAAGTAGCCCAGTTGTATGATATATGCAATCATTTGACCTGCGGCTTCAGGTAAATCACCAAGCCATGACTTGGGGAGAAGCTTCTGTGCATGGCACAAATGGAGTGTGTCACGGGCCATTGAAGTCCTGGCTGGGGATGTCAGGACCGGGGGCAAGATGGTGGGGTGGGAGCAGGAACGGGAGTCCAGAAGCCAGGAGTCAGAAAGCCAAGAGCCCGAGGGTCAGAGAGAGCCAGGAGTCATGAAGTCAGGGGTCCAAGGATCAAGAAGCAAGGAGTCATGAAGTCAAGGGTCCGAGGATCAAGGAGTCAAACACAGCAAGGCAAAGAGCCAAAGGGAAAATGCTGACCTTAGATCCCTTCCTGGCTCTTCCCACCAGGTGCTGTGAGTTAGCAATCAGCCTCACCTGTGTGGCCGCGCCTTGCCTCTTCAGAACAAACTTAGGAAAGCCCCAGTCCTGCAGAGTCCTATTGGTCACAGGGCCTGGCTCCTGCACACACACCTGACAGATTGGGCCTGTAATTGTAAGCAAGAAACCAAGTAAGGGCATTTTATGCAATGTTCTAGATTGCAGTGGGCAACATGTGGCCCTCCTGATGTTGCTAGACCCCAACTCCCATCATCCTTGACCACCAGTCATGCTGACTGGGGCTAATGAGAGATGGATGTTGTTGGCATCCATCTGTCTCAAAAGACAATGGAGTACACTTCTGGGGGTAAAGTCAAACCGCTGCATTAGCAGCATTGACGTGATCTCCCTAAGGCACAAGTCTGGGCAGTATTATGGAGGTCCTGGGTTGTCCAGACAAGAAGACCTCTCTCTCTTGGCCTTGCTGCGGTCCAAAGGAAAGCAGAACAATACATTTGGCACCAGCTTGGCTGCAGGAGTTGCCAGAAAGAAGCGTATAAGGCACCATCCAATCATCTTAGGGACTCCATTCCAGATATGTGTAGGGTCTACTCTTGAGCCTTTTCTTCTCCTGAAGATATCCTGCAAAGCAGTACAGGTTTAGGATTAGACTTTTCTTTCTCCTAGATGGGCTGCCTTCCCACGTTGATGAGTCCTATCTACCTGGATACACTGGATAATAGATAGACCTTGTGGTCAGTGGGTTTATGGTCTAAAATTGTGTTTATATGGTCATCCACATAGTTGTACACTGTATTAAACAGGAAACGCCTCTGAATGGATTATGTTTTTTTCTGTGTTCAGCATTTACTAGTGCTCTGAGGATTTAAGTTGTAAGGTCAAGATGATTGTGGAGGGTTTGTTTTAAAAGCTGATGTTCAGAGATTTTCAAATGACAGGAACTAATAGAACGCTTGATTTTATGGCCAAGGATATCCTCATTTATCCACCTTATTTGTCACTTTAGTGGCATGCATATGAAAACTTTCTTTTTTCAGCATGGAATACTTCTGGATGCGGCCAGATCACCTGAGGAATGCTTCTCCAAATGTCAGGAAAGCAATTTCTTGACTTGAGTACTAAAACACAAATATTGCTGCAATCATTTGAAGGACCATGGATATGCCTGAGGATCTGTAGGCAAGGTCCGCTAACAAAATAATGTGCCCACAATGTGGTTTGTGTGTTGCTTAACACTTGCTTACACAATCAAAACTCAGGGGCTGTTGTTTCAGGGCTGTTGGTCTACGATGGTGTGCCATCTGCTCAGATCTAATCAAGTATATTGTGTCTTTTCAAAAACCATTCCTCTTTCTCTTTGCACTCAGTCCCAGAATGATATGCAACTAATTGCAGGAAAAGGTGAAAACTTAGGAGGAAAGTATATCAAAAGGTCCAGGTTTCAGTACGGCAGTACCTTGGTTCTCAAACTTAATCTGTTCAACTCCCAAAACCATTCAAAACCAAGGCACGGCTTCTGATTGGCTGCAGGAGCTTCCTGTACTCAAGCAGAAGCTGCGTTTGGACGTTCAGCTTCCAAAAAACGTTCACAAACCAGAACACTTCCTTCTAGGTTTGCGGTGTTTGGGAGCCAATTTATTCAACGACTAAGCCATTCGAGAACCAAGGTACCACTGTACTTAAGTGTTGGATTCATATCTACAAAGAAGAGCACATCAACACCAATACCATAGTTCACTCACGGGCATTCACTTTAATATCAGTATGGGTTTGATGACAGTTGCTGTTCAGGACATGCCAACACACCTTTTACAATACATATCTACAGTCTCCAGGGAACCCCCTTGGGAATCAACGTGCTGCAAATAGTACTATTTTAAGAAAAAACCTTGCCATGTGGGAGTGTGAAATAAAAATCTGCAAATTGGGTATTGCTGTTGTCACATATGGCTACAGTTGTTTACAATCATGTGCACTTCTCTAGGGGTTCATGGTGATCTCTCTTGTATGCTTGCCTTTTTAATACTGTTCCAGTGTCACATAAGGAAAATATAACAGTATTTTTTTTTAAATAATCACCACCACCAACACAAATAAATGTTTTAGTGCATTTATTAGGGAGGAAACCAAGAAAACTCCACTAATACATTTTGAGGAAAATCCTAATTGATGAATTAATCCAGTGCATGCCCCGTGTCATTCTAGCATATTGCTAGACACAACCAGTGCTTTTTTTCTTTAAAAAATGTTTAGGGGTACAGTACTCTCATTTTCCTACTCACATTGAAATACTGCCCCTCAATGAGGCCAAACTTAGATTCACAAAATGTTTAGGGGTATGCATACCTGTGTCCCCCCAGAAAAAAGCACGGGACACACCACTTAACTGAAATCATGGAAGTGAGGCTCAGATCAAAGCATCTAGTCTACATGTATGAGGACTACACACTGGTGAGAGAAAGGCACTCCAGTTGTGCTCAGAAACACTCTCCTTTCCAACCACCGGATGTGGGCAGGAGGAAGAGAGAGTAGCAGCTAATGCATGATGATGGGGGCATAAGGGCTCTGATGCTGACAGCAAAGATTAAATCCAGATTGTGGGGAGGAGGAGGAGCAGAGATAGATGGAGGGGATAAAAGCCAGTTATCTTCCCAGGTTGTGGAGCCAGGGTCTTCTTCCAGAGACCATTCCTCTTTCCAGGGAGGTTGGCAAGTTGAGGCAATGATGTGACTGTGCAGAGGGCAAGTCCAAGGCCTTCCCCAGTGGTTGCTTGGGAAGAGGGCGGAGGGCTTGACAATTCAGCCCCTTAATAATGCCACCTCGGCACTCTTGGGACTTTTTTCCATGTCAGTAAAGGAGCCAAGCAATTGTGAAGCCCGGCTGGGGAGGAAAAGTGAGGCTCCTGCGGGTCTCCGCCTTCCACGAGGCAGTCTGTGCTCGGGTGCTAAGCCACCACCAGGCTCTGCGCTCCGGGAAGTGGAAAGGCTCGTATTTCCCTCGGCGCTGAAAAGAAAGAGGAGCTCCTCCCCGAGAGGCGGAGGCGGCGGCATGGCCGGGCAGCCCCACGACAGACCCCAGGACTGCCTTTGCTGCTGCTGCCGCCGCCCCCTCCTCGCCGCCAGAGCTCCTTCTCCGGCCCGGGCGCTGCCGCTATTGTGGCGGGCCTGCTGCCTTGACAGAGGCCGCGGCGGCGGCGGTGGGATCCCCGCTCGCCAGCGCCGGGGCGGGCGCCTGAGCGCGGGAGGCGGGCGCTGAGGCGGGGCCGGGGCGAGCGCAACAAGGAGGAGGAAGGGGGCGGCGGCTCCGGAGCCAGCGCGCCTGCCCGACCGGCGGCGAGAGCGACGGGGACGAAGGAGCTCGGGCGAGGAGGAGGAGGAGGCGGGTCTCCGGGCCGGGGCGGCCGGGCCCCATGGGCGGGTGTGTGGGCTCCCACCACGACTCCTCGGGCAGCCTCAACGAGAACTCGGACGGCACCGGAGGTGAGAGGCGGCGGCGCCGCCAAGGGGCTGGGGCTTCGCTCGGCCGAGGCGGGGAAGGGGAGCGCGCAGAGGCGGCAGCTGCTGCTCCTCCACAATGGGGAGAGAAGCCGGGAGGGGCCCACACGCCCTCCCGCGGCTTCTCTGTCGACATCCCTCGCCTTCCTCGCTCTCTCTCTTCCCCCCACCCCCCAAGAGGGAGCGCCTCGCTTCCCCCTTCGCCCCTTCCCAGCGGAAGGGGGGGTCTTCTTTTCAACTTTCCTCAACTAAAAAGGGTCTCCAGGCGCTCGCCTAGAGGTATTTCTGGGCCCGGGGGGGCAGGGGCTGGGCGTGAGGGGCAGGGCCCTGACCTGCAGGGGGCGAGGCGGACAAGGTGGGATAGCTCCCCCCCGCCTTTCCCCTCTCGTTGCCCTGGTATGGAAAAGAATTGTTTCCCATCTGTACTCCAGTTGCCAGTCTCCGCCACCCACACTTGAGGCACCCACGCCTTGAGAAAGGCAACTTAACAATCCTCTTTCTCTTCTGAATACTTTTAACTATTTTGAGCTTCGTTGTTGTTGTTGTTGTTGTTGTTGTTGTTACTGTTATTATTGAAAGTATATTGTTTGGTACATTCTGCCATTTGTGGTGTGTATTGAGAAGTTTAAAGGTGGGGTATAGAAGTCTCTTCATAAATTATGTGGGCCACCGCCTCCCTTCTCTTGACTTTGCTTATTCAAATGTACATGATGAGAAAGTGGCTTTCTTCTTGTCAGTATGGCTTTTCTTGAACCTCCCTTCCACATACTTAGCAGATAAACATATATTGTGCCAAAGGATGGAAATCTTACTGGAAACAATCATCTTCCTTAAAGTAGACTGAACTCAAAAGTAGTAGGTTTGTGTAATTCATATCTGCCTGTTATTCAGCTTTGCAAAGATTTATATGTTGATCAAACTGGTGGTGGTGGTGATAATGATGATGATGATGGAGTTTTCTCTCTGAAATGGTTCTCCTACTCTGTTACCTGAAGATCACTTACCTGCCACTTTAGGATTTTGTACCCAGTTTTCTTCTAGTTAAATGTTGATACATCTCCCCCAGTTTAAATAACTTTAAATACTATCTACCAATTTTTCTTAACTGCACATGTATTTAAAAGGGCATATCGTGTGGCAACACCAAATTTCCATTCTCCTTTAACAGATGGTTATTTCAGTCACCATATCAGTATTGCTCTCTATAGCATATTCTTGCTTACGGATTTGTGTTAATATCTTGGGACTTTGTGTTGTTAGATGCATTTTTAAATGCCAGAGTGTTACGGTTCACAAACCTACTTTATATTACAATTGACATTCAGGGGTAATGTTTGTATGGGATAAATTTCTGAATTGTCAGGGTTGCACGGCATTTAGCAATAGAATTCCCATTAGAGGAGATTGGATTTCGGTACCTACACCCTCAACAACTTGTAAAAATTGAAAAGACCTGCTTAATAAGTTACCACAACCAAGGACAATGGGGGATAATGTAAAATTAACTAGGCTTAAAGTGAAAGCTGCGATGTAGCTGAAACCATGAACTGGACCTAGATAATTCACTATGCCTATGTAATGTCACCCATTATTAAGAAACGACCACACTGGCTAAGTATTATGAGGCAATGCAAGGTCATAGAAGATACACCTGTAAACCATGAACTTCCTGGCTTTTTTATGTTATCCTTCTGATCATCAAAGTAGGGTTTTTTCCCAACACAGGGTATGATATATCTTAATATAAATTTATAAGATAAACGATTCAGTGGAATTGTGGCTGCTTCTTATCAAGATTTCCCTATTAAGGTTTTGTGAATATCTTACATACACATTATACATTGCTGTATTTTGGTGCAAAGAGCCTAATATCCGTGTTACAACAGCTGGATTTTCTAGGATGCCCATCTGTTCAAATCATATACTAGAGTGCAAGCTTGAGGATCAAAGGATAAATACGTTTAAAGCTATTTCACTAAAATGAGATCTAGTATGATTCCACTTCAATTATGTGGCATCCAGGCATGATTCTTAAATGCATGAAAGTTTCTGCAATGTCTATGTGTACGCATGTGCATAACCTACGTAAGGTTTTCTTTCCTAAAAATAAAATATATGATTGAGCCATTCTATTAAAAATTAATGTACCGTAATCTACCAATCAAGATGTCAAAGTACACCTTTCTCTTGTTCTCAAAAGGTAAAACCTTTCTTAAATATGTGATTATGGTAAGTGTACAATCTGACTAAAAGTCTCTCAAGGGAAACTCTGTTTTGAAATTTCAAGTGGGTTGCTGAGAACACTAGAGCACAAGTTTTGGAACAGCCTTACTGAGTTTGAGGCTAGGCTTGCTAGCCCACTAGGTCACTCCTGTCTCTAATTTCACTTGCAGTGCTAGGTCACAGAATATCAATTTACAGGCTCCTGCAAATTATTACGATGAGATCTTGTGCAGTAGGAAAACATTTTAGAGGCAAATCTCAAACCAGAAGCAGATATAGCTTGTGAAATTACACAGAGTCCAGAGGTAATAAGAAGTTATTACTGTTCATAAGTCACCACTGATCAATGAAGTTCCTGTAATAATCCCTTTCTCTCTTATTACTTCCATCAAATATGCAATATACTGTAGACTTTGAAAGACATTAAAATTTGCTGGATGTTGTAATGCATATGTTAAGTACATGGATGTGCATGTGATATAAAATGTCAGGATATATCTTTTCAACCACTTTGGTATAATTTTGAACTCTCTTTGCAGTTTTCCGTGATAGACATCAGTGCAATTAGACTTCTATAATGGGGCGGGGGGGACCTGTGCCTTCCAGATGTTGGCAGACTCCCTTCTCGCATCAGCCTAAACCACTATGGTCAGTGTTCAGTGATGATGGGGGGCTATAGTAAAGACACAGGTCCCCGCTTAGCTGCTTTATGGGGAAATAATTTGCCCAATATAAATGAGATATGGTATTGAGGCCAAAAAAAATGTATTGGTGGCTATTTATTTATTTTTTCATTTATGAGTAGCTTCTTAGGAATCATTTTTGTTTTCAAGGGGTTTTCTAACTTCGTCTGCATGAGGAGGAGCCTCAACTGAAGGTAGTCTGCTGGGTAGCTGTTTCGTTAGCAAGCAGTCTGTGTTTGAGATTATTATTTATTAAATTTCTACATCACTCCTCGTCTGAGGCTTACAGGGTAGTTTCCAACATAAAAACACAAAAATATGTAAATTTACGTCCCATCCTAATGAAGCTGATATATACCGTATTTTTCGCTCTATAGGATGCACCGGACCATAGGAAGCACCAGACCATAGGAGGAGGAGAACGGGGGGGGGATTCTCCCCCTCTCTGCTCAGCGCCCCTTCAGCAAAGCGGCAGGAGAAACGGAGCCCCTTCCATTTCTCCTCCCACTTTGCTGAAGGGGCGCTGCACAGAGAGGGAAAACTGTGCAGAGCCTCTCCAGCAAAGCTAAGCCTGGAGAGCAAGAGGGATCGGTGTGCACCGACCCCTCCCGCTCTCCAGGCGGCTATCCACAAGCCTTCTGATCGCAGCGAGAACTCCTGCTGCTCTCCGAAGGCTTGCGAATAGCTGCCCGAAACCCCCGGAGCGCAGCACGGACTGCCGCTGTGCTCAGGGGGTTTCAGGCAGCCTTGCCTCCGCTCCCAGAGCTTGTGGAGCTGGGGGCAGGGGTAGCCCGAGCTTCCCCCATCCCAAGCCACCAGAACAGGTCCGGGAGCGGCGGCAAGGTTGCCCGCAGCCTTGCCTCCACTCCCGGAGCTTGCGGGGCTGGGGGCGGGGGAAGCCCGAGCGTCTCCCATCCCAAGCCACCAGAACAGGTCCGGGAGCGGCGGCAAGGTTGCGCGAAACATTGTCTCCGCTCTCTGAGCTTGCGGGGCTGGGGGTGGGGGAAGCCCGAGCTTCCCCCGTCCCCAGCCCCCAGAACAGGTCGGGGAGCGGCGGTCCCCTCTCCCTCCTGGCGGAAAGCCCGCAAGATCCGCGCTTTTCCTGCCTGCCTCCCCCCTGCATTCGCTCCATAGGATGCACAGACTTTTCATCTTAGTTTTTAAGAGGGAAAAGTGTGTCCTATGGAGTGAAAAATACGGTACATGCGATCAGATCACTAGGCTGCATCAGATCAAACTGACTGCTATGACATTTTGAAGTTCTCTCAGCTTTACTGAACTAGGGTTGCCATATATTGAAGAGCAAAAAAGAGGGGAGCCCAAGCCACTGCTAGCCTGAGCTGGGAAAAGAGGCGTGGGGGCTACCACACTAGCACGCCTCTTTCCCCTGCTCAGGCCAGCAGTGGCTGCAGCATGCAGAGCAGCCTGAGCCACTGCCAGCCCAAGCAGAGGCAGGACCCCAGCTCCTACCTGATGTTCACTGCAATGGCCTCGCTTTGTTGTGGCGCTTCCTCTTCTGCAGCACAGCGCCGTACTGAGCATGCACGTGCCCCCCAACCCCCCAAAAAATCTCCCAAACCCGAACATTTCCTTTAAAATGTAAAAACCTGCCCAGATGGGCATGTTGGCCCCCCCAAAAACGGACATGTTCAGGTTTTCCTGGACAAATGGCAACCCTGACTGAACATCATTTGGACTAAACTTGTGCTGCAGTGGTTTAGATTATTTCATTTGTGTGCCTAATTCAGAATCAGTTCAGTTTAGTCCCACATTGATTAAATATATTCTCTCTACTGAAGTGGGCAGTTACAGGCTTTGCAGCTTAATTTTTCCCGTTGGAGTTTTTGTTGATAAACTCTTTATTATTCAACTCACTCTTTTAAGGATATATCTCATTAGAAATTGTGAGTGTTTGTTTTCTTTTTTCAAAGTTCAGCAAGGCCTTCTGTTGCTTGTACAGAACAAAGAGAAGTGATCCATATTTGAAATACGGGCCTTGTAAGCCATTACAGATTTAAACCTGTGGTCTGCAGCTGTCTGCTGCTGGTATGAAGGTCGCTAACAGTTCAGCTTCATTGATTTGTTACCATCCTGTCTTCTGAAGTATCCTAAGATGACCAGCGGCTACCAGTAAGAATCACATAATTGCACACACTGGTGACATGATAAAAAAACCACTACGTGTAAAGCCTTAACTGTAGTGCCAAATATAGCCCTTGGACTGTACTTTTGCAAACTGTTGAAAAGAAAATCCTTACATTAATTCAGAGTAGAAGTAGGCTACTTATTCAGTAATACTGGCCATGTTTGAAATGTCTGATGAATTGGAAAGCCAAGTTTGCATTTAAAGACTGCTTTCATTTTCTGTCTCTTCTCTCTGTATCAGATCTGTGATTGTCTTGCTGCTATCTGTCATTGGAAGTCTATCAATTTTCTGAAAATCAGGATAGATAAGTCCTAGGGTGATGATTCCACCCCCAATACTTTTTTCCAAACTGATTGTGTGGTTGCTTGCTCTTCCATACAAACTTGAAGCCTTGGTGGTTTTGTCTCCTGCTAAAAAAGAAGAGTGAAATCAGTCTTGTTTCTAACCTTGCTCTGTGTGGTATATAAATAACAGTTGTGTGTGTGTCAATGTGTTAAACTTCTATAATGCCAATTCTACTGTTTCGAGGGTGGCATTAGAATGCTTGTGAGTTCTGAATTTTTGACATGACCAGTTTTAGCTCATTGCTTGCGGTTGTTCTTCCTATCGAAGAAAGAAGCCAAACTATTTGTTTAATGAAAGTCTCATGTATTAGTTTTTCTAATACATTTGTGAGGAGCTTCTGGACCTCTGCTAATAAGAATTTGGGGTTTTGATGGGGGGTTCGTGCTCCCTCCTGCAGAAACTGGGGTGAATAGAAAGGGGGATTGCCACAGCAGCAATTCTTGTGAAGAACTCTGCCTCCACTGTGCTGTATTCTGATGCCCCATTCTCTTTCATTTATCATAGTAGTTGCCCCTCCCCTATTCCCAGTAGGTTTCTTGGGCCATTTCATAGTTAAGGTAGAGGCCCACCCTTGAAATAATGGATTGAGGGAAATGCTGAAACTGGATATGATGAACTAATCTTCCCCCCGCCGCCAATGTGGAAGAGATACAAAATGTATACTTTTTTTTTACCATTTTGTTAGGGGGGGGAGGACTAGTCCTACAAACGTGACAAGCAAAGCTAAGCCTGGATTAAGTTCCTTTTCTAGAGTGGACTAGCAAGAGCATGAGGGAGTGGGGAGTGGGAAATCAGTGCAGTATCAACACATTGTTAGAAATGCACTATAAATATCAGAAATGCATTCTTATTATTATTTGCTGCCCATCAGACTGAGTTGCCCCAGCCACTCTTTGAAATTCTTTTGAGATTTTATTAAGATGTACTCATGTATAAATAGAGCTAAAGCAATTTGGAACTGTGCAGGCAAACTCTCTCAACTTGACTTTAGCTTCGGGAATTGTAATGAGCAAGATTATACATGGAGTAATGGAAGTCAATCATATTCCCAAGGCCTCTAAAGTTGCATTCTAAGGCTGTGGGAGTGGACTGTGCCCTTAGTGATGGTGTGGTTGTGTAGCAAGGGGTTTAATAAGATGTATGCATGAATGAGCAGTGTGCTAATCTAAGTGGAGAAGAGTTGGTGATCACTGCCCCATTGCCTGACTGGATGCAGCTCAGTTGCACTAGAAATCCTTAACAAAATATGTTGCAACTGGATAGTGTCTAAATAACTTCATTTCTCCTAAGTTTCCATTTACAATTAGCATTACCCATCTTTTGAATGGCCTTCTACATGTATGTATCAGAACAGCAGTTGTGCATTATTTATTGTAATAGAAACTTTCCACAGTTTAACATTACATGCCAGTGTTATTTTAACTACTGGGTGCTAATTGTCCGATAACATGGTTTCTGCTCATTCTCTCAAACTGCTCTTTTCATGAACTATTATTCATTATTTCGGTAAATGTAGGCCATGCATTTATACTATTGCAAGGAAACTTAACTGGTTAAAAAGTACTATTTCTCTGTAGTTGGCGGACTCTACCCCAGTGAGGTTTCCAGCAACTCCTGTAGATTCTGTCTTCATTTTCTCTTTAGAACAAGAGAAGCAAATGGGCTTTAAAAAAGCTCTGGTGGGGATTTCCATTCACTGTTATGCAGATATAATGCTGTCATTGTGATCTAAAGTTTTAAAGTGATTATAAAAGCAGTGCCATTGCTTAAAACTGTTCTGTTCTTGAACTGGACCGTTAGAGGATGTCTGTGTGTGTTTGTAATATCTATGAAAGACTGTAGCTCAGTAGGAGAGCATCTCCAGGTAGGGCTTGAAGTATTTTCTTTTCTGAAACCCTGGGAAAACCAGTGTAGACCAATGGTCTGGCTTAGTGTAAGTCGGCCTTCCATATGTCTAATAGCGATATTCTTGCCTCAGAACTGGGAAGCCATCTGCCATCAGCCAGGGCCCATTAGGAGGTCCTTCCCAGGAACAACATGGCAAAGGGGAGATTAAAGTGGCCCCATACCTTGGCCAGAAAAAGAGCTGCTTCAGGGAGCTTTATTCCGACCTCCCTGCCAAAAAGAAAACCCTACAGTACTTCAGCGGCAAGTTGTTATGAGACCACAGAACTGAAGGAACGTATGTTCTGGCCATATACGTTGACTGGGGGACCATGGGCTACTCAGTTGTGCAGGTTTGGGGGTGGGGTATTATTACAACCATAAGCTACCCTAAAGATCATTCATTTGTAGGGGGGGTAGTAGCATTGACAGAGCAATCCTATGCATGCTTACTCAGAAGTAGAACACACTGTGTTCAACGGGCCTCAGTCCCATTGGTTGGTGTACATTAGTTTGTTTGTTCTGAAACTCAATAAAATACCGTATTTTTACATGTATAAGACAACCTTTTTCTGATTTTTTTGTGATAAATTGAAGGTCATCTTATACACGGGTTAATATGCTAAGTAAGCGAGGGCTGGTGCTGTGGTGGTAGCAGGAAAATGTCGGAGAGGAGGCTGCTTACTCTTCCCGCCTTAGGAAGAGTATTTGGTGAGTGCCAGTATGCGGTGTATTACGGCACCAGTTGTCTCAGCCAGAGTGGGGGATGCTCAAAAAGCTGCTCAACATCTCAGCAAACTTACAAAAGAAGCTCAGCAATTGTTGAGGGCTCCCAAAAATAGGTGTCGTCTTATGCACGGGGTCGTTTATATACGGTAATATTCAAACAAAAGCAAACACAAAAATATACAGAATGAAACCACATTGTGTTGGTGGTGCTGTGCATTTGTTTGTAGCCCAAGACTGTTACGGAATCACTGTTGTTTCTTAGAAATAAACTGAAAGTGTTGCTGACCCAAGATCAGTGTAACTGTTCTAGCAAAATAGGTAGTTGTGGACCTCTTACAGAAAAGTAAAACATTTCAAGAGCTGTGTATGTATTTGCAGTGAAGAAATATTGTGCTGTTGAATAAGCAGAAGTAAGTCCTTTGAAACAATGGGTGGATAGTTTGGAAATGTTTTCTAAGGAGTGAGGTGAAAATATTTTGATTTAATAGACATAAGTTATCGACAGTTAAGATTTCATCTTCTTTCTTAGAGCTCAGTGTTTTGAATGTAGTGTGTCTTATATGGAGGTCATGAGTTTCCAGCTTGATGCTAACCATTTTGCATCTTACTGGTACAGTACAAAACTATGAACAGTCGAGACCAACATTTTCCAAAGTCTAGATTATGACTCCACTTGGTTTGATTAGTAAGGTTGCAGGTGCACAATTTGTAAGATTAAAAAGGTTTGTCATTCTATAAAGTTCAGCTTTAGGTACCAGCAGCCTTCATATTTAACCCACTTTTTAAGTGAAAGGTTTTTCAGTAATTCATCGCATGAAGCAAGCAAGAATGTTAGAATAAGGTTTAAATGTTAACTTTTAACTGATGCTTACATACTTCTTGGTGCTTTTTGAGTGGTAGCTAACATTCACATTATTCATAATTTACAGGAGCTAATGGTTTTAGTTCACTCTGTTATAACCACAGACTTGTTCTGTAAATTAATTTCAACCATAAATTACTATAAATGTAGCATGTGACCACCATAGAGAAATTGAGGATTCTCTGCAGTTAATTATGAATTGTGAACAAGCATTTTATTTTATTTTAGGTGGTGGAACAGTAAAATAATTACACGTTGTCTCTTCCTATGATTACTACCGTTTGTTGTAAATTCCAAAACTTTAAAGTTGCCAACATTAAAAAATGCATGTTTTAACTTTGAACGTTATACAGTTTGGGGTGGTTTACTCAACCTAGGTTTACTCAGAGTAGACCATGCACATTAATTTAATGGGTCTATTCTGAGTTAAGCAACTTGTACTTCCATGGTAGTATTATGCAAAAAGCACGGTGTTTTATTATTTCACTATATTGTCATGAACTTGGTGGAGTCATCAAGGAATGTGGTGGTCTCTCTCCAATTTTCTAGCATGTACCCTGAGATAGCTAGAATGGAGTGAATTGCACTGCCTTTGGAACTTACTTTTCCTGTATGGATTCCCACCACAGTCTTCTTTGCCCCATTTTCTTGAAATCAGTTATTCTGCTGCCGGGCAGAACCACCAGTCTGCTGAGAATGTCTAGTTATCTGCTTTAAAATGTCAGTAACTACAGTGAGTATGTTTGCACAACTGAACACCTCTGGATTTTAATCTCCCCTCCCCACCCGCAATTGTATTTGACTCTTTTAGAGTTTCAGTTTGAATGCATTTTCCTCATTTCTTCTGATAAAGGTTGGTGATCTATACAGGCTTGAGTATATCTTTCTTACAACAATGAACGTGGGCTATGAATGTGAAAGCTGCATCTTGCATTTTATGTTTCTGTCAGCTTCCTTGGCTTTGCTTATAATTTTTTGTTTCTAAATTTTTACAGGTAAGGCAGAATATATACCTAAAGAACAGGGATCCCTCAGTATTCTAAATAATTTAGTAGGATAGCTATTCAGTCTCCTGCAATACAGGAAATTCTGAAGGTGGCAACATTATTAGTTATTCCTTTTGGGATCATGTGTGCGTTTATTTCTTTACTTCTGCTACTGGATTCAGTAGCGCTTTGTGGTTGTGGTAACCACCTAAATTTGCAACATGAGCTGCTAGCTGTCAATAACATCCCAGCCATACGGAACATACATTATATCTGCAACCTGACATTTCTGACTGGTTTTTGAGATGTGCTAAATTTTACCTTGCTGGATTCTGTAGGCAGACAGCTCTCCATATGGTCACAGTAACGACATGGCATTTATAGGCAACTATCTAGTGTGGGGACGCGGGTGGCGCTGTGGGTAAAACCTCAGCGCCTAGGACTTGCCGATCGCATGGTTGGCAGTTCGAATCCCCGCGGCGGGGTGCGCTCCCGTTGTTCGGTCCCAGCGCCTGCCAACCTAGCAGTTTGAAAGCACCTCCGGGTGCAAGTAGATAAATAGGGACCGCTTACCAGCGGGAAAGTAAACGGCGTTCCGTGTGCTGCGCTGGCTCACCAGATGCAGCTTGTCACGCTGGCCACGTTACCCGGAAGTGTCTGCGGACAGCGCTGGCTCCCGGCCTATAGAGTGAGATGAGCGCACAACCCTAGAGTCTGGCAAGACTGGCCCGAACGGGCAGGGGTACCTTTACCTTATCTAATGTGCAAGTAACCGCCTGAATACTGAGGTATGCCCTGCAGAATTACACATTAAAAATATTAAAATAGCAAAACACTTTCCTCACTGTGACAGTTAAACTTTCTGACTCAGTCATTTTTGCTGAAATGGTGTTGTGAGGTCTCTTAGAGTTAATTCAACATACTTCAAAGCATCTGTGATTTGCTGTAATATGACCAAAAAAACCCCTGACTAGTATTCTTGTTAATTGCATTAACCTGAACATGGCCTTTTAGGGGTGTAGTTGGATGCACAATAGAGATTTTGCAGAGGTTACAAATTGCCTGTTAAACAAAAATGAATGCAACAACACAAGAAAATTATTTGTAGATCAGCAAATGAAATTTTTTGAAACATATTTTGAAACTGTGACAAAGTAATGTCTTCATTTGGTGATATAGCAAGAAGAAAAATGCAGGAAACCATGTAAAGAATGTACCATTTTGAACATATTATAACTTCTGCACTCAAAACACAATCTGCAACATGATTTGCATTTGCATTGCCAGGATTATTGTTTTATTACTAAAAAAAACTTAAAAGACACAACATCCATTTGTTTACACAAAATAAGACCCATTCTTATTCCTCCCTTGTGTGGTTACCATTTGTTTAGCATAGACATTTTGTTGGCCAAAACAATCATGTTGCTCCCCCCCCCCACATTGATTTCTATGAGCTGCCCTGGGAGAAATTTAAAAGTGGCTTCTTAACGTGAACCAGGAAATGGCCTGTCTAGGCAATGAGATGATTCTCATTGATATTTTCTGGTCTACCTTGTTCTCAAATTATTGGATTTCTTTCTACATTATGGATTTCCTGTAGCTTAAAATGTAGAATGGAAAGTAGTTTATCAAATATACATGAGGAAAACATAAGATGACAGTTTTTTTAAAAAATGGACTTCCTTTCATTGAGAGGTAGTCTTGCCAGAGGTTAAAACATTGGCATCTTAGGTAACATGGAACTGTGCCACAGTACAGTCATACCTCGTGTTGTGTCCGCTTCATGTTGCGTCTTTTCACGTTACGTCCCACAGCAACCCAGAAGTACCAGAATGGGTTACTTCCGGCTTTTGCCGCTCGCACATGTGCAGAAGTGCTAAATCGCACTTCGCGCATGCACAGAAGTGCCAAATCGTGCCTACGCAGTGCTACGAGTTGCGGGCATTTCACGTTACGGGCGGGGCTCTGGAACAGATCCCGTCCATATCACAAGGTACCACTGTATCTTAATATGCCCTAGTACACTTTTCATTACCTCTTGGATCTACCTTTAGTAACACTTAGATAGCCTTCAGTGCATTGAGGTTTGCTGACATTTGTTTATACACAGCTCTCTTAACTCTCTTATACACAGCATTTCAGCTGGGTTGAGGTCTGGATTTTGACTAGGCCATTGCGACACCTTGGTTATGTTCTTTTTCAGCCATTCTGTTGTAGATTTACTGGCATGCTTAGGATCCTTGTCCTGTTACATGACCCAGTTTCAGCCAAGCTTCAGCTGTTGGGCAGATGACCACACATTTGGCTGTAGAATACTTTGGTATACAGAGGAGTTCATGGTCGACTCAGTGACTGCCAGGTTCCCAGGTCCTGTGGCTATAAAACAAGCCCAAATTATCACCCTTCCACCACCATGCTTGACAGTTGGTATGAGGTGCTTGTGCTTATATGCTGTGATTGATTTTTGCTAAACGTGGCACTGTGAATTATGGCCAAACATCTCCACTTTGGTCTCATCTGTCCAAAGGACATTGTTCTGGAAATCTTGCGGTTTGTTCAGATGCAACTTTGCAAACCAAAGCCATGCTGCCATGTTCTTTGGCAAACATTCCAAACCATACTTGCTCAGTCTTTTGATAATTATACTGCTTTGAACTTTAACATTTAACAAGCTAACTGAGGCCTGTAGGTCCTGAGGTGGAACTCTTGGGTTTTTTGCAGTTTCTGTGAGCGTCGCTTGGTCTGGCTTTGGGGTGAATTTGCTGGGGACGTCCACTCCTGAGAAGATTGCCAACTGTCTTGAATGTTTCCCACTTTTGAATAATCTTTCTCACTGTAGAATGATGGACTTAAAATTGGTTGGAGATGGCCTTAGAATCTTTCCCAATTTCATGGGCAGCAGCACCTGCTTCTCTAAGAGCATTGTGTCATCTTTCCCCCTTGGCATTGTGTTAAAGCACACCTGAATGCTCCAGACCAGCAATCTGAAAAAACTTAGGCTTTTGTAGAGGTGGGCACACTTGGTGATGATCACTTAACCAAGGGCATTTGATTAACAGCCCCTGTCTGCTACTTAGCCTCTTGATTCCTATGGAAGCGGTAAGGGTGTACTTAGTTTTTCACACATGATTTCTGCACCTTGGCTTTATTTCTGTATACCCAGAACAAACTCAGTTGGTCTCTAAGGTGCTACTGGACAATTTTCTTATTTTTTTATTTATTTTGACTATGTCAGACCAACACGACTACATACCTGAATTTAAAATTGACTGTAATTCTTCTACTTCATTGTTCAGTACATTCCAAATATTAAACCTTTACTATGTTGGTCTGTTGCCCCCAGTGTGCTCTAAATGGAAAATTTTCTAGACTGTAAAAAGCCCAATAGAAGTAGGGAAACTTTGCAGCACCATCAAATGTATTTGATGTGTAATGCAATCAACTCAGGTATAGTACAGTGGTACCTCTGCTTATGGACGCGATCTGTTCCGGGGTGCCGTTCGCACCCCGAAAAGTCCATAAGTAAAGCGCCACTTCTGCATGATGCAATAGAGTGCTTTTGCGCATGCGCAAAGCGTGCAGAGCGCTTCTGCTCGTGCGGCAAAACCCAGAAGTATACACTTCCGGGTTTGCCGCATTCGTAACCCGAAAATCCGCAACCTGAACCTAACACAACTAGAGGTATGACTGTATCTGAAAGCAAGTCTGTTTCCCTCTGACAACAAAGCACCTTCAAGCTACAGAGTGAACGCAGACAGCCACCCTAGCAGTAGAACCACTAATGCATTGTTGAAGGAGCAGGAAAGGTATACCAAAATGTGACAGTGTGTGGAAACACTAAAGTTGAACTTCATGTAACTCCAGCTGTGTGTCTAATTTTGATGCGCTCTTCTCTTTGAACACATGAGGTTATTGCTGAAGTGTTTTAATTAATAGATAGTGGGTTTATATCTTTTTTTAAAGTGAGCTATATGATTGATTAACAAAGATTGATTAACAGTTACCGTAGTTAACTTAATTGTCTCTCTTTGTTAATGAATATTTTAGAAATAATACGATTTGGGGTTGGAAGAGATCTTATCAATCCAGTCCAACCTTCTGCTCTGAAGCAAGACAGTGATTATATTATCTCTGCATGGAATTGGTCAGAGCTTGGGGAGCTGCAAGATCCACTTCAATACTCTTGAGGTCAGCTTTCCTTCCAACCAATAGCTGCAGGCTAAAGTAATTCCTGCCCAGAGCTGTTGAAAGGGCATCCATGAAAAATGGAAATGTTTTACTGTCTTAAGAGTTAGTATGATAGTATCTATTTTTTAAGAAGAACAATAAGAAGCCTAAAGACCTTTGGTCCTGGTATATTGATCAAGTGAAATAAAGGATTAAGTTCCAAATATTTTAACAGTATTCAGTAATTTTAAATTTTCTAACCCCAGTATGTAGAAGGCAATTATACATTCCCTACTGCATACATCAAGATTTGTGTGAGGATGCTTGGCTCCTTTCCTGGAGCAGTGGCATAAGAAACATGATCTCTTCTAATGAGGCACAAATGGGAGGGAAGGCCTAATTTTACTGAAGTCTAAGGTAAGGCTTTGGGTGAATAAAATATGTTTGGACTTGTACTATATGTGGATGTGAGAAGAGGTTCAATGTTATGAAAATATGTGCATTCTGATTTTCTGTAAACAAAGTATTCTGAGGCTGTTTATGGGATGCCTAGATCTGTACCTACGATGCATCTCAGCAAGACATATTGTGACTATGTCCATGGTCATAGACTAAAGCAAAACACATTTCAGTAGAATATTTAGAATTTCAGCCTAATTCAGAATGATTGCTGTTGAACTCCCACAACAAAGAAAGGGGGTCATTACCTTCTACTGTTTTATTTTTATTTCATAAGATTCATATGCTGCTTATCTGTAATTAGAACCTCCAAGTGGTTTACAAAGAATGTAAGATACACATTCAAATGGTCAGTAAATGCAAGCTTTTTTTAAAAAGTGAAATTAATTAAATCAGCAGTTAAACATTTAACAAAGCTAAAACACTTCTTTTCCACAAGTTGATCAATTCGTAAGTATCCTAGTTTGCTATTTCAAGTGACAAGCTCCATGGCAGTATTGTTTCTACTATCGTAACTCTGTTCTGCTTGATCACATGAGGGCTAAATTTGTATAGGGAGCTAAGTGTGTATGCACCAATCCCAACATGTTGTGGTTACTAGATACCCCAACACCACTTCTGACTGTCATGTGTTCAGCAGAAAAATCTGAAGTGGGCTTCTAACCATATTCCTCGGAATGCAGTTAAAAGTCTCTACAATACTAGGAACCTTGCAGTATTGCTCAGAGGCTTCTGACTATGCCTGGCATGTAGGGGACAGTGTGGGTGGGGGCCAGTATGCATGTAACCTGCTTACAGAGCATATTTAGCACTTGCATTATCATGCTGAATAGGGCTAAAGTTTCTCCTTAATAATATGCTTGTTACTTAGCAACAAAATATGGAAGTAGAGCCTTCAGGACAGGGATAACCGAGAATGAAGCACAAATTTGCACCAGTTATTTCCGAAGACATAGCCCAAGGAAGCAAGGCTGCACAGATGCTCTTTTACTGCACAGTGACACTGCTGAACTTTATGTAAGGTGTAATAACTGAACGAAAATTCACTACAACTGCAGTAACAGCAGCACTGTATATGCAGAGAAGTTCCGCACATGTGGCAAACATTTCTGTAAACATTCACACCACAGATGTTATTTTAAAAGTTAGCAAGTAGTCTTGCTGGCGAGCCACTCTGACCGAGAAGGAAGGGTGTTGTCAGAGAAGTGGCACGCATGTTAAGCCATTACAGTGGTACCTCATGTTAAGTACTTAATTCGTTCCGGAGGTCCGTTCTTAACCTGAAACTGTTCTTAACCTGAAGCACCACTTTAGCTAATGGGGCCTCCTGCTGCTTCCGCGCTGCTGGAGCACAATTTCTGTTCTCATCCTGAAGCAAAGTTCTTAACCTGAAGCACTATTTCTGGATTAGCGGAGTCTGTAACCTGAAGCGTATGTAACCTGAAGCGTGTGTAACCCGAGGTACCACTGTACTCCCCTTCTTCAACCTCCCTCCCCCTTAGCTGAAATAGGGCTGGCCCAAGACACTTCATTGCTTAAGGTAAAAATAACATCCCATGTACCAAAGCTGCCCAGACCAGCAGTTGAATCTCAGCTATGAGATAGCAGATTGTCTTCAGGTGCAGTGAAGGATGCTATCTTAGGCATTGCAGGACAGGTCACACATACACTCCACACACACCCTCAGAATTTGCCACCTGAAGTGCCTGTCTCATGTCAGGGCCAGCCGTGACTAGGAAGTTGTGTGAGAAGCAGGGAGATGAGTGTGCAAATAAGCATATGCTCCCCCTCAGTAGTGCTGAGCGTGGAAGTCAGAGGTTGACAACTTGGGAGCCAGAATGGTACCCCTCGGTCAGATTTAGTTCAGGGATTTATCAGTTCCCTGCTTTAGTTTACTGCAATGAATGCACAATGATAGGATATCATTTTATGCCTGATAAAGCTTTTGACTAGCTTTTACAAACTATGCAACTACAGAGATTTTTTTTTTCTTGCAATGCAAATTCAGTTGGAAGCTTGAATTGTTTGGATCAACTTCTGCCATTCCAGATGTCTCTTACATACCATGAATTTCTTTGGCCGTCTTCCTATGTATTCTTTTTCCATCAAGGGTTTTACAGAGTAACATTGATGCAAAGATGTGTTGTTGTTACATTTAATTGCCACTGCCAGCATCTATTGAGTAACCTATTGGCATTTATTTGTGTCAGTGATGGGGGTCTTGAAATTTGGCAATGTAAAGTTCTCATTAATCAAACTGACTGCCTTGTAAAAGGAGCTGAGGTTGTTTCCCATCTCCACTTAAAATTGAAGTGTTTGTGATATTGTTAGATATTTTTAAATATCATTCCAGTCTACTCAAATTGATAAAGTTACTTTCCTAAAGAAAGTTTTGTAAATTTAATTTACATTTGTTTATACTTTCTGTGAGATACCTTATCAGCTGCAGTTCTATTTGCAGAAAAGATGAGGCATTCAAAATTCTGCTTTGTGAATATTTTACTAACTTTAAAACATTTACTACTTTGATTAAAGGAGTATGTCCATTCTCCCCATTCAAATGATTTCATCACTAACCGATTGCTAAGTACTGCTTTGACAGGGCAGAGTAATTAATGCTTAATATTGGCAGAAGTCAAATCTGAGCTTACACATGATATTGTTGGATTTTTTCCCTAATCTTTTGACTAGAGTCCTAGAATAATTGTGTTTTTTTATTAGGCTGCTTAGAGGATTAAATAGATGCCACTAAATTCTGTGGACAAAAACAAAAAACACCTCATCATACTGTCAGTGCATTCTCCGATGATAGCTTCTGTGGTGACAGAATAATCTGTATTTCCCTGCCACAGAATAATCCAATATTTCCCAGTTATTTGGGCCATACCTTTTTTTAATAGGGAAAATATATTATCCAACTTGCATGCAGTTCTTTTGTAGTACTCTCTGAAGTGGCAGAAATCATGCGGTGAGGCTTTAAAAAGTAACACTAGAGCTCTTGAAGGCACACATAAGAGCATTCCATGGTCCTTCTGAAGTGCATTTTCAAAAAACTTGATTTTACTCCCCTTTCATTATATAAACCACCAATGTTGTAAACTGCTCAATAGAGCAAAATATGATTTTTAAGAAGTAGTAATATCAGCAGTCTCCTTCAGTGCTGAAGAGGCCTAGGACTCAAATTTCAAAGCTGTCTCTTTCAGCAAAATGACTAGGCAACATGGTAAATGATATTCATGTATTTATGCAAGTTATTTTTTCTGCTGTTTATGTAAAAAACTGATTAATGTTCAGAATCAAGCACAGGCTGTTCCTGTACTTATCCTCCAGTTAAAAGGGGGTACTGTGTGCTTGGTACCATTGTTTCTGTATCTCAGATCTTGAGAGGTGCTGAAGATTTAATGGTGACATAATGAGTGACCTCTGTCATATTCCTTGATGGGCATCAGCATTTAGCACTTTGTTCTAGTTTAAGAAAAATATAACATTCAGATCATATGTAAAATATAGAAATTAAAATTGACCTTCCCGTGCTTAAAACCAGTCATTAATAAAGATCAAATACAAAAAACCCAAACTACAACCAGCCATTAAAATTTGACCAAACAAATTTTATTTGATTGTTCTTTGAAAGCATTTAATTAATGAAAAAAACTAATTTTTTTCTTACCCCTCTTTCAAAGCAGTCAAATTAACCTGACTTGAGCAACAGCAAGTAATTAAACCATGCCCCAACATTTCCCTGCTAAGAAAGTTTTATCCCGATTTCTCTCATTTCCTTAATGTACCAGTAGTTCTTGTCATCACATTACGAGGCAGTAACGATGCACAAATGTGAGTATAAAGTGGTATGGCCTTCTGAGATGGATTAATTAAAGTTTCTGGCACTAATTATAATAACTACTGCTTTTTATTGTTTAAACCTTATTAAACTCTGCAATCCCTTCAGAAAAACAAGGCTCAGAGAGTAAATTGTGTATGCTGAAAACCTAAGCATACCCTCTTTGAAATTTATCCCCTTCTGCTAGCCTGCCAGTGAGGTTATCATATCTGCCAAGTCTGGGAAGATAAATCTTGGCTTGACTGTCTAAACTGATGTTCATTCTGTACCTAATAATAACACTTTTCCTCTTGTTCAAGACTGTACAACTGTACAGTGATTTTTTAATATATATTTTAGGTTCAGCTACAAAAAAATTGTTGCACCTACCTATTGAAGTGTTGGGTGTTTTCCACTGGTTCATATGGCAGATGGATTATCAAAACATGTTACAGAATTTTTTTTATCATAGCAGTGCAGAATATGGTCTTTAAAGGATATATTTCATATCAAAATACCATATCTCACATAATCTGGGTAGTCAATTGTATGCAAAATCCCATGACATGTTGAGGAGGAAAACATTTTTAATGCAAAAGAAGTGTCCTGTCTCACAAAATGTTACCTGTGATCATTATTTTTGCCCTCAGCTATTTTTTCCAGTTTCTGCAACCCACTTTTCAGACTTTTCTGTCCATTGTAATAATAATTGGAATGAAGCTGTCTACAAGAGTTCTAGTGTAGTTTTTGTTATATGAATGGTGCCACGGACCCCCTGAGTGGGTTACACAGACCCCCTGGAGTTCATGGATCACCAATTAGGAACCACTGATCTCGAGCATTAAGGTATTTTCCAAGTCTGTTTTTCCATGTGGATGTGGATATGTGTTTGTCCTGGAAGACACTTTATCCTTGGAAATTGTTTTAAAGTAAAGTTTTCAGTAAAGTTTGTAGTAAAAAATGAGAGAATGTAACGGAAATAATGCACAGTTTGATGGTCACAGCTTTCAGTTTGGTTCTGGGCCCAATACAGAGTGCTAATAGTTATCTTTTAAAGCCCTAAATGGCTTTGGAACAGGATACCTGAAGCGTATTCTCCTCCCATATATACTAGCCTGGGCCTTAAGATCTTCATTGAGCAGCATTCTCCCAGGTACTGGGAATTGATGTACTTTAACTGTGTGTTGAATGCACTTTAAATGTATGGTGTGGATCTGCCCAAGTGACTGATGTTCGTGAAATTTTGCCCTGCAGGAGTGGATACTTCTCCTTTATGGTAGGTCTTCAGCTGCCCTTGTTTTAGTGATAATTCTGTGCTACAGCAAGTCTTTTACTGTAGCCCATTGACCTAAGAATGGCAAATTTTGCCTTTTAAATTACCGTGCCAAGGTGAATGGGGGTGGGATGGGAATGATTTGAGAATTGAACCTCCAGCTGTTTGTAGTTGAGTGTGAGAGAAGCAGCCTGATATTTGAGGAGCCCAGAGAATGTTATCCTCTCATTATACATTCAGTATGCAGTCTTTTTGCAACTGCAGGTGGCTAGCATGGTTGCAGGCATGCAGAGTTCCTGTACTGATCTTCCAGTGACAGAGGTGTTTTAAGAAATTACAGTGACATGATTCTAACCAAAATTGAAACACTATGTTGTACGTCACTAGAATTTTTAAAAATGGAGTGAGTTGAAAGTTATGTGAAGTATTCTGTTGGCAGTTTAACTGAACATGAAATAAAATCCTGTGGAAGTAGTAGCTTTTGAAATAAGGCAAAACAGTGATAGTGCTTCACTGATAGGAGCAGCTATAAACTTAATCATTGCTAGTGAGTTTGTCAGCTAACATTTCCGCTTCAAGCTTATGCCAATCTTCTAATTAAGTGATGAGCTCAAATAGCTGAAGAGAGCTATTAATGGCATTTAGTTAATTGGCTAATGTGATCCTACCAATAAATGTCACAGTGGGACAAACTGTTAATGTACTGTTAACTAAAACCAGTAGATCTTAGCTGAGCTGGGAAGTAGCTTGTAGATCATCCCTTCTAGAGAAAGGAATAATACTTAAGAGTCAAGGATTGAGAGATCATTATGTGATTCTACTAGCTGAGAAGATTTGTGTCTCAGTTGTGGCTGCTGGGCACTCAATTCAGCTCCAATTTAGGCTTAATGCAGACTTACAATGGATTTTCACCAGGCTTCCTGCCAGCATTGTGTGTTTGCCCAACAAACCTGGATAGAACGGTTGCATCTCATATCTTCCAAACTAGTAATCTAATGATAATGATAATAATTTATTATTTCTACCCCGCCTATCTGGCTGGGTTTCCCCCGCCACTCTGGGCAGCTTTCAACGGAACATTGAAAACAGAATAAAACTTCAAACATTAAAAACTTCCCTAAACAGGGCTTCCTTCAGTTACTCTTATTTATACGATAATAAAATGTGCTCTCAATCCCAATCCCAATACCACTTCTAGTGTACACCAGCAGAATTCCCATTTTAGACTACAGTGGTACCTCGGGTTACATACGCTTCAGGTTACAGACTCCACTAACCCAGAAATAGTACCTCGGGTTAAGAACTTTGCTTCAGGATAAGAACAGAAATTGTGCCGCTGCGGCAGCGGGAGGCCCCATTAGCTAAAGTAGTGCTTCAGGTTCAGAACAGTTTCAGGTTAAGAACAGACCTCCGGAACGAATTAAGTACTTAACCCAAGGTACCACTGTATATGAAAGGAATTGGAGATTTGTTGTGACTCATGGTGAACAGGCAAAAACCCCTTTATTCTTAAAGTGCTTCAGCTGTTGTGTTAGATGACCTGAACTCTAAGCAATCTAATCCTTAGTCATTTGTCTATTACACACGTTTGTTGCAGAGATTGTACTTTTGATGTTCTACCTTACACTTAACCCAGTCCAAAACAATATATTCTCTCATTCACTATAATGAAGGAAGAGAGCATAATCAAGCTGTAAATAGAAGAGGACCTATGACAAAAATTAGTATCCTGACAGCATGCAGGGTAAGCTTCTCAGCAGGATGGATACCTGGGGAGAAGAAAAAAGGTGTTGAGAAACAGCAAGAATGTTGGAATTGCCTGTAAGCCATTTCTATAATTAATGTTTGGGGGAAGCAAAAAATAAATAAATCAAATCATTTGGTATACGTTTACATTCATTGTGTTTGTGTTCAGAGATGAGGCTAGCTGTTACTAAACCCAAATGCTTACTGAAGTTGCTGTTTAGAATCTGATGACATACTAGTGGGATTCAAAATGTTCCATTTAATTGTTCTTTAAAGTGTATGAAGGTGGGGGTGTGATACAGGGAGGGAGTTTGAAAAGCTTTCATACACTTGTCCATAATAGTTTGGAGTCTGCCAGATTTGCACTCAACCTATAAATTTCCTCTAAATTCAGTGTGTGACTACAGTTCTTGTATATTTGAGGCCTGCCAACAAGCTGGTTGTTTTGTGAACAGTTACATCTACTGTTCTGGATTTTATAGATGGTCAGCACAAAAGGCAACTTGTTCTAGTTGCATAAAACATAAAGCAGCAGCAGATTTGCATGGTCAAGTATCTAAAGAAAAGACTATTATTACCCTACAGTCCTACCAGCATACACAACTAACCCCCTTTTAAACATCATAATCGGTTGTAGCTTATTTTGAGATACAGTAATTGGCCCTAGGTCAGACAATAAGTGTTTTATGACAGAGCAAGGATTTAAACCTGGGTCTCCGACCCACGTCCAACACTTTAGTCACTACACCAAAACATATTAGGCACACAAAATATGAATGGGACCAACCTGACTTTTCAGATGATTCATTACTTGCATTTTCTGGCAGCATTCTTCAACCTTAGATAGTTCACCTTAATTTTCCTTTGCTTTGAGACCATTATTCTGTTAAATATTTTAATGAATTCACAGCCTGCTGAGCACTATACCATATTGAATTGGTAAACATAAAACGTGTCTTATTGGATGAATGAAATTACTGTAAACTATATAATCTGCTAGCTGTAAGCTAGGGGTGTCTGTTACGCTTTTCAAAAAGAGATAATTGACGTTTGTGCAACTGTGGAGACACATATTCGTCTTCTAGAATACATCCTATTGGATTTCCAGTAGCCACTTAAATGCAGCCAATGTGACTTGTTTATACAGTACCAGTGTTGGAAGAGTTTCCATTTTTATTTATTTCCTCCCATTTATGCTGTTGTTTCTAGCTCTTGCTACTCAGAAACACAAAGTATTTTTTGTGAGACGTATTCTTCGAAGATTCCTACAGCTCACTTGAGTGCAAGTTTCATTTTAGATATTCTTTGGAGAATTTGGCATTTGTTGCAAAAAGAGTCAGATAATTGTTGCTTAGTTTTCCTAGCTTCAATAATCAACTAAACATTGAAATCTGGTAACTTGCTCAACACTGAAGAACTACTGACAACTTGTATATTTCTGTTTGCACAAACATGATCAGCAAAAGATTAGGCAAATATTTGTCTCCTCTTTCACTCACGTCTGGTGAATAAGAGCCATCTTATCCTCAAACATTCAAAATTATGAAATGGCCACTATAATATTGACAAGTATTTTTGCATTTTATTCACTATCCTGCTTCTAGTAACTACATGAGTGTTCTACGCAGCAAAAGTCTAAAATGTGAAGGGAATGTGTTTGGTGATGAGAACACAGTAAGGAAATGTTTGTATGTATTCCTGGTGTGAAGCACTACATGTTTAGGACTGTGCATCTACCCTTCACATTCATATATGTTTCAGAGATCACCAGTTTAAAAGGCCAAAAGCATACAGCAATGGGAGACAGGCTCCAGTGGAAATCCACTCCTTATATAAAAATCTTGCATTTAATGATTAACAATTCAGCGTATTTTGATCATATCTGGCAACTCAGAAATGGAAGAGTGAAATGTATTTTTGCCTTTTGTGACGAGATGCTCTTACTTAATAGTTGGCTCTTGGGGCAATGGCATTCTGAAACTTTTTTTGTTACAAATGATTAATCAGACTGTAACAGATGTCACAAAAAGTGAAGAAACCCAAAAACACTGTGGAAGATCAGAATGGAGTACTGTTGTGAAAAGGCATTTGAGCTGGGGAGGAGATAACCAAAAGTTGTTACTCAGTTTGAACAGCTCTCAACCAGAGAAAAGGAGCAAGTTGTTTCAACACAGTGCCTGATTTCTTCTCTTCTCCCCCACCCCCAGTTGCACTAGGTCGTAATCAGCCCTTGAAAAAGGAAAAACCAAAATGGAAAAGTGATTATCCGATGACAGATGGACAACTGCGCAGCAAAAGAGACGAATTTTGGGACACCGCACCTGCTTTTGAAGGCCGCAAGGAAATCTGGGATGCCTTGAAGGCTGCAGCACATGCATTTGAGAACAATGATCATGAACTTGCACAGGCAATCATTGACGGTGCAAACATAACATTACCTCATGGTAAGTATGCCCATAATGAATGGACTTTAGCAGCAGTGAGTAGAAAATAATTTCACTTAGACAACTTTCCTGAAGTCATGCTTTCCAAATGACTAGGTCCACATGTAAATGAATATAATGACTGCTTTTTGATGTTAATTATTTAGAAAAGTTTAGCATTATGACAAAGGAGCCTCAGTAACCTTCAAGTTTACACATCCCCCACCTTCTGATAGAACCATGTGGTTCTATTAGGAACAGATTGTGAGTTTCATCTTTAGAGTTGTGTATGTTTCCTTTCTGACATCATCAGCCAGCATTAAAATTGTGAGTACAATATATACCACAGCTCCACAAATGCACAAAGTGATTAGTATCAAATAACAATTTGTGTTCTACTACTCCATTGTCAAACTGCGGGAGGCAGTGGAAGACAGATGTGCCTGGCGTTCTGTGGTCCACAGGGTCACGAAGAGTCAGAAACGACTAAACAACAACAATCTCCATTGTCATACAGTCGTACCTTGGAAGTCGAACGGAATCCGTTCCAAAAGTCCATTCGACTTCCAAAACGTTTGGAAACCAAAGCACAGCTTTGGGTTGGCTGCAGGAAGCTCCTGCAACCAATCGGAAGCTGCGGAAGTCCCGTCGGAAGTTTGGCTTCCAAAAATAGTTCACAAAGCGGAACAGTCACTTCTGGGTCTGCAACATTTGGGAGCCAAACATTCCAGAACTAGACTGTTCAAAAACCAAGGTACGACTGTACTCAGTTTGAGAGACAGTACCTCTTTTCTTATAGGGACACGGGTGGCGCTATGGGTTAAACCACAGAGCCTAGGACTTGCCGATCAGAAGGTTGGTGGTTCGAATCCCCGTGCCGGGGTGAGCTCCCATTGCTTGGTCCCTGCTCCTGCCAACTTAGCAGTTCGAAAGCACGTCAAAGTACAAGTAGATAAATAGGTACCACTCCAGCGGGAAGGTAAACGGTGTTTCCGTGCACTGCTCTGGTTCGCCAGAAGCGGCTTAGTCATGCTGGCCACATGACCTGGAAGCTATACGCCGGCTCCCTCAGCCAATAAAGTGAGATGAGCGCCACAACCCCAGAGTCGGCCACGACTGGACCTAATGGTCAGGGGTCCCTTTACCTTTACCTTTACCTTTACCTCTTTTCTTTGAAGCAAGAGAAAGACCTGGGAAAGACTGACATGACACATCTCTAGAAATCCTTTCTGGGGACAGTAGAAGTTCCTGGTAACCCTCTAAAAGCAGTCATTTAAGCAATTGTTCCTTTTTTGCTTGTAACTGTTGGATTGTTACCAACCTTTATGCTGTAAGAAGAAATGGGAATGTGTGTTTTTTGTTCTGCTCCTCTAAAGAGCAGGGTTTGGTTCACATTCTTGCTGTATCATCTCCTTCCTTTGCCATGTCTTGTAATTATTTGAAACCATCGGTAATGTGAACATCTATACTCCACTTTCTGAAAAGCCCGCTTTTATAACCTTTTTCTAGGCAGCTTCTTAGCATAACCCTTTTTCTGATCTTCACCAGCAAAGTACTGTTAACACACTGAGAATGAATAGTTGCTTAGTCAGGTCTCAACTGTCCTCTTTCACTTCTGCTTTCTCTGTTCTTTGCCTCATACCTCAGCTGATTTTTCCCTACTGAAAGATAACTTCCAACTAACAGTTAACCAGCCCATTCATTATGGACCAGAACCACCAGGAAATCAGAATCTGTTGTTTCCCAGACCCAATCAAGATGGATTTACCTTATCCTGGCCTTGTCTGTAAAAATTAGAAGCGCTTGTGTCTCCCTCCAGCTTTCAGAACCTGTTACCCAGCAGCTACAGTCAAACCTTGGTTCCCGAACGCCTCCGATTTGGAACGTTTCCGCTCCCAAACACTGGAAACCCAGAAGTAAATGCTCTGGTTTTCGGTCGTTTTTCAGAAACTGAACAGGCTTCCGGAACGGATTACAACCAAGGTTTGACTGTACCTTGAAATATGCCTGCAACAGAATAGGAGCACGAGACCTCAGACTTATGGCAGTTACACTCTGACATCAACAGTTCTGACATCACAGAAATCGTTTTCAAAGCACAAACCATGAATGGGCATATACATAGCATATGAATTATGTGTGTATTCTAGCAGCTTTTCATCCTACAAGGAATGAACTGCTCAGGGACTTGGTTTGAGGTAAAAGGAATTAAGAGCTGGTGGGAAGTATCTAAAGCAAGGGGTGGGAAACCTTTTTTGGACTGATGGCTACGTTACCCAGTGGAAAGCTGTTGGGGCTGCATTCCAGACATGGGTGGGGCCAACCCCAAATTAGCCTGGGCATGACAGTTCACAGTCACACATCCTTAATTTACACACACACACATGTAGACCCTTAACACAGATGCTCTGTCTATTTCTCCACCCTCCAGTCCTGTGCACAGAGAAAGCGACTCCTGTTTCTCAGTGCACAGAGAGGAAATGCTGCAAGCTGCTCTTGCTGGATAGCAACTCCTAGCAGCTTCTCTCTGTACACACTTTTCTCCATGCAAAAAGACGAATCCTTTAGAGAACCCCTGGAGCATCTCCTCTCTTAGTTGACGCACAGCTGTTTTCTGAACAGTTGGAGGGGGAGCTTTTAAACAAGATAGTGCTCAGTTGTTTAGGAAAGAACTGAGCAGTGACAAAGAAGGAGTCACTTAGTTGGGCTCCTGTTGTGTTTGCTGAGGGGTGGGACTTCAGGGAGGGACCTGAGTGAGCTGGAGCTGCTGGCTCATGGGCTAGAGGGTCTCCAGTGCTTGACTTAAAGGGACCCACAGCTAGGATCACATAAAATAAATATATTTGTTATGCATGCTCTGGCCAGTGTCACCATCCAGTGAAGCAAGGAATACTGGGTCAGCTTCAGCATCTCTGTCCAAGCAAAACCACTTGCAAAGTAAGTTCAGCTTGGCCTCAACTGGATATATATGCCACTTTACATCTTGCATAAACACAGGAGACCTGCTGGGTCCGGTCAATGGCCAGACTAGGCTTATTCAAGTAGTGTTTCATTTTAACATGTAGTTATTACTCCTGCTTAAAGAAGAATCCTTCAGTTCCTTCCTCACTTTTAACTCCTTTATGAGGATGAACAGTGGATAATTTTTCCTGTGGACCAACACAGCTTATAAAGAATTTTATGGTGCCCTGGATACAAGATGATACGGCACCAAAAGTAATTATTTTTGGCAGTGTCACCAAAGTTTGTTATTACCTGGTTCAAAACACACATTTTTCAGCTCATGCTATTCAGCTATATTACAAATTGAATAGCATTTTTCAACAAATGTTCACTAGCTTGAAATGTAAAACAAACTTTTCTGCTTGTGTGCTTGGTGTTCAGCATACTAAATGCCCAAAGTCACTGCTTTGTAGGTGCATGCATTCAAGTTATTTAATATTAAGGTTTTATTTCTTGTAATTGTGGCAAACTTTCAAATTCTCTTCACTAGGTAAGATGTTGCCCAGAGCAGATGTAGGAACATAGGAAGCCGCCTTATACTGAGCCAAACCATTTGTCCATCTAACTCAGTGTCATCTACACTGACTGCCAGTGCCTATCCAGGATTTCAGGAAGGGGACATTCCTAAACCAACTTGGTGGTTTACTATTAGGCCTTTGCAAAGTTCTGAAACCTTTTGGGCAGTTCATTAATATTTAATGGAGCTCTAATATCTCTATATTTATCTCAAAGTGTTCATATTTATTTTATTGCTGGGCTGTATTCATCAAAACAGGGAAAGCTAGGTTGTATTTATCAAATCCTAGGTCATGTGTAGCATCTATTATGAAAGCTAACACACCCTATTGATACTGTCAAATTACGCTTAATAATAGTACTGACAAAACAGGACTCTCCTTGTTTTTACCATTTACATTCCTGGAAGGTTTCCCAA
Source organism: Podarcis raffonei (assembly GCF_027172205.1). NCBI lineage: Eukaryota > Metazoa > Chordata > Lepidosauria > Squamata > Lacertidae > Podarcis > Podarcis raffonei. The sequence continues at coordinate 51,946,786 of NC_070603.1, forward strand.
AATGCTGGGAGGTACTTCAGGAAGATAACTAGAATCCACAGTCTTTGTTGTTGCCACCAAACAAATACCTGTCACAAAGATTTTTCTTTGTGCCTGTCAGGGAACTGCCATCAGTGCAGGAGGGTGAGAGCAAAAGCCAGATGGATTATAGAGAGCCTCCAGGGATCGTGAGAAGTAGCTCCTCTTCTGCGGAAGAGAATAAACGCAGCTCCAGTGGAGTGGAGGTGCAGGAGTCAGAAATGGCGAGGCAGTCCCAGGACTCCTTGCCTGGGGGAGGGAAGGGGTCCTCCGCTGCCCACGCCCTCTTTGTGCAGAAAGCGTTCGCGCAGAGAGGGGAGGCGCCGACTGGGCGTCAAGGAGCTTCTTTGCTGGGGGAAGTTTAAGAACCGCCCACTCACGGATTCTGCCAGCGATTGAGCCAGCCACGGGAGAGTGCCGCTCCGGACAGATAAAGTTTACTTTGGCAGCCAAGCCAGGTTTTCACAGCCAGGTAGGGAGATATTTGCCTGCTTGCTCCCGAGCAACCCCTTGGAAACATAACAGTGCCTTATGAGTACATAAAAGTCGGGGTTCTGCACAACAACTTCAGTTCCCACAAGATATTGAATGTCAACCTCTCTTCTGGGCTGCCACCCACACCTGCTCAGCATAAATGAGGAACTCATTGAGTTTGTTGCAGCGCCTTCCAGTGGCCCTGCAAGCTTCGAGCTTCTATAGTACACTTCTTACATGAATAAGATATTCTTGGAGAGCAAAAATGCAAAGTAATGTATGAAGTGACCCTAAATTGATACAGGGCAAAGGAGATTTGGAGGTGGAGTAGAGAAAATGTGAATGAGCAAAAGAAAAAGAGCATGTGCGCACAACTGTACAACATATGTTCAATTATTACCTCTATTGACTTCTCATAGGTGCAGGTTCATTGTGCCTCCCTTGAAGTAGCCACTCTGGGCCCAAAACCGGATTTACTTTTTAAGTGAAAATAGTGAACAATTTTTTGTAGTGGCCCACTGAATCATTACCCTGATCTATGAAAGAATGCTCTGGTGACCAAGTTTAAAACTGCAGTTTCAAAAAGTATATTGGCACAGATTGAAAATTAGCCCCAAGAGTAGTATTTGTTGTTTTCCCATTGGTATGAATAATGGTTTATGGAGTACAAGAGGACAGGTCCTGCCTAGAGGGCTTACATTCAGCTGGTTCAACACAGGAGAGAGAAATGGAGGCAGGGTTGAAGAAGAAAATAACAATCAGTTTCACTTTCTTATACTTAGATTTAAATACAATAGGTTATGGTTTCCAGGGGATTGTGCCAATAACTTCACGGGAAAGAGCTTTTGAGAAGGGAATTGAAGGAACTGCAGTGGGACCACGCAGGTGATTTGGGAGGCAGTTCACAGCATAAGAGGCAGGAAGGGCGACAGGATGAAGTCATTAGATGTTACAGGAAACCTGACTCTCTTGGTCAAGGATGTATTGGGCAGAGAAGGGGAGAAAAGTGAGGGTGAAGGCAAGGTAGGGCTTTGAAGCTGAAATGAAGAGGGTGAACAGGAAACCAGTGTAAGAATTTCAGGAGGAATTAATCAGTGAGTTGAGATGGGTGAAGAATTTTGGCAGCATAGTGCAGGATAACAGTAACTGTGTGAATCAGGCAGGAACGTGTTCCTGGTTGGCAGCTCATTAGCCGGCTTAAAACTAGTAATGTGGGCTCCAGACAGAAAGATGATGCATCTTTGCAATACTTTGAGATTAGTTAATGCTCCTATTTAGTACTTGCTGTTTCCTTTAACTGTCACAATTTTAAAGAAAGTTACTATGAGAATAAAACAAATGGTATGAATGCCCAGTTTACTGAAACAGTCAGTGATATTCATATAGGTTTTGTTTGAAGCTAGCTTAATGAGGGATGTTGCTAGTGCTTTCTTGAATTTCTGCTTGTTTACTCGTTGGTTTTCTCCTTTTAAAAATGTGCTCTAGGGTCTTCATTCTGAGTGCCACATTTGCACAAACAAACCTTAATGAGGATGGTGGTTAGAATTCAATATAATCATGTTTGTGAGCATGACAGCTAGAATGAAAAATACGGTCAAGAACTATTTAGCATACTGCAGACCTCTTTCCCTCCCCTATCTCCCTCCAACTTTATAGAAATCCAGCTTCAACTGCTACTAATTGAATGGGGGCAGCTTTCATTCTGTACTGTTGTTGCACACAAACAGCAATATACAGTGGCGTAGCGTGGGTTGTCAGCACCCGGGGCAAGGCAAGTAATTTGCGCCCCCTAACCTGTGGATTTGCGCCCCCTAACCCGTGGATTTGCCCTAACCCCCAGATGTTGCGGCCGGTGCAGCCGGCCCCCCCTGCACCCCCCACGCTACGCCACTGGCAATATATGAGTGTTAAATTGTATACCTTCAACAGATTTTCTGTTTCCAAGAGCTAGCTCTTAACTCAGGGATTGCCAGCATGGTGTCTGCAAATGCCAGTGTACCCACTCTCAAAAATCCACAAGACAAGGCTACTTGCTCTTCCTGCTCAGTTCCTATTTGTACTTAGCCTCTGCTATATGAAACATGTCCCCATATACATGCCCACATTTCATTGGATATCAGGACTGAAGGCATGCTTCCAACATTCAGCTTCATTGGATGTCCATGAGTTCTACTGTTATTTTTTATTGTTTTTATGAAAGACTTTCTGGGGTTACAAAAGTACATACATCATCTCTGTTTTCAGATCATAAAGTCCTTTCTACAGATCAGTTATATTTGATGTGAGACTTTAATGCTGTATACAGTATAAGGTTGGGGGAGAAGAGAGGTAGGGGGAGAAAAGGGGGTAGTAAACTTTCATTCTTTTACATAGTATATGTGCAAGTTGTCATCATCACTGTATGTAGGTTCTCTTTCTATTCATTTATTAGTTTTCATTGGTGTTGAGAGAAGTTGGGGGGGCCCAGGGTGTGGTTGGTTGCCTTCAATTGACTGCAGTGAGTTTTGTTTGCATTGGGGTGGGGGCTGTTGGGTCAAGTTAGCCAAATTGATTCATATGCTGTTGGAGGGTTCTTGTTGAGGTCTACTGTTATGAAAGAGGAAGAAAAGGCTTTTTATCTAACTATTTTTTCCATGCCATGCATAAGAGAAGATAGGCAAAGAGCTTTTTTCTATGAGCAATGTGTCAGTGTCTGTTGACACATATTTGGGGCAGCGGAGAGGCCAGTTAAGTTGTGTAGCTTAAAACCATTGTGCTAGCATAACTGTTATGTTGAATACTGCCCTATATTTCCTGTAATATGTTGAAGTTTGTTCTTAAATTCTCCTGAGAGTAGTTAATGTTCATTTGAATACATAAAATTAGGCAGTTTTTTGTGGTCTTGTGTAGCCACACACAAGATTTACACTGTGTTGGAGTAACAACTTAGAAATGTCTGGAGCTAAAATGGCACAAGTAGGCATTCAAGCTGCTCCTCTTTAGGGAGAAACCCCCAAAGTAGATGTCTGTATCGAGAGCTGTGTTAGAAACAGAAATATGAAAGCTAGGAGCTAATGGCACCTTAAACCTAGGTTGTGGGCACCACAATGGAGAGTCTTGGCGCGCTTTCTTTATAACAAGAATACTAAGCTGAAAATCAGTGAATCGCAGCTAGTATCTTATGTTCATTTTTCACATGGTCTAGTCCTCATCTGAAGACTGCAAAAAACAACAACCAAAGCCATACTTCCCCTGCCCACCCGCCCTAATATTCTTATGAGGGTCCCTTCTCCAGTCTTAAGAGAGTGGCTGGAAGTGGGGAGGCAGAAACGGCCCTCCTTTTCTTCCAGCAGTGGCAGTTTTAATCTGAAATTTTAGGCTCAGTACTGCACCCAGAGCTCAGAAACTGCTCGCCTTAATGAAATTCCTCGTCACAAAACACACTTAGAACAATGGGAGTTTCAAACGTTGCTCAAGAGGCAGATGAATGTCTTCCTGCTCAGTTCTCTTTTGACTGCTGCCAAAGCAAGAACATCAAAGAATGTTCTCGGCCATAGCTATGAAGAAAGTAAAGTTCTTTTTAATGGCTTTGTCATTCAGACAAGAAGCAGGCAAAATGTGAAGTGTACCACCCTCAGTTTGTGATTGATGATCCCCAGTATTCAAGGATTATTTTTAAACATCATTGCAACTTCCACAACATCTCTTATCTGCTGAGCCCATTTAAAATGTGTTTCAGAATTGAATTAGAAGCAAGAAGGAGGCACACATTATCTTAGTAGGGGTTTTTTCAATGGAACATTGCTCACAAAGCTGGGGGGGGGGGGGTTGGCTCTCCACTTCCAGTGCTGCTCCTTGCTCCTCACTGGTAAGAACTATCCAGTATTTCCTTCCTATCCTGTCACTGACTGGTTTTTACAGCTGGTCACTTTAGCTCTTGTGCCTTCAAGCCAAGTGTGTCCCTGTTTCTTTAAAACTAAAGTGCCCAGCTTCCACAATTCATCAAATTCTATTGCTGTTTTGCTAAGCAGCTCAGGCAGAAAATTATGTGCATTCTTAGATACTTGCTTTAAAGGGCAATAATATGTTGACCTCCAAATGTAAATAGCAAACTGCTTCCATGGAAATTATTGAAATGCCTTTTGAGAAATGTGTATAAGTATGGCAGATAATTTTAGAGAAACGCAAAGCTGAATAGTGCAATGATACTTTGTTATCATTGTCTTGTATCCAGCTGCAATGCTTTTTGCCCATGAAAGCTGCTCTGCTAATATATTAGAGCTCAGCCCTGGTGAATCAGAGAGTGGATAGTAATGCAGTAATGTGGTTAGGAGGATTAAAGCATGAGTACGCTTTTCTCTAGTTTATAGATTCTTGTGTATCAACAGCTCAGATTACTATATGCATCCCTTTTCATATACTCATGCAAAGAATTGTAAGAAATGAAATTAACTGGTTCCAGAAACTGGAATATGCAGATTTGTATAATTTCCTTACTTGGCTGCCATTATTCTGCCTGTGGTGAAACTGTCCACTCTCTTCCTTGTTCCTCACACAATGAGTGGAAGGCATGACGCAAACCCTGACCTTGTGAATGCTGAAACAGGTGTTAGGTTCCTGGCAGGGCCAGAGGATTTTACATATCTGAACACAGAGAGGAGGAGGGTACATAGGAAGAGCAGCAGGTCTACCCATGGAGACCTTCTCATTGCAGCTATGGTAATATCTGCGCTTGTCCTTCCCCATCAATGCTCTGGCGGCAGAGGAGACAAAATAGAGATGGCAAAAACAATCTGCTGTGTGCCAAGTCCTCCTGTTCCTTCAAACTCCACCCCAAACCCGCCAAGAGCTGCCAGCTGGTGTACTGATTTCCTTTCCATTGTAGCCAATGGGAAGCAAAGTCTTTTCTTTTTAAGCCAACAAAAGACACACCCAAAAAGGAAAAATATTCCCTTCTGCCCTGCCAACAGAAGGCCAGCCAAGGCATTGGGTTTGACAGTTCTTCTGCCTTCAGTCCTCTCTTCCCCCACCCACTCTGGATTGCTGTGAACTTTGCCTGTGGGCCATAGGCAACCACAGCACAATTCATTAGGGTGTGCATTCAATTATTATTATTTGATTATTTCAGTGAAGAAAGAAGAGGAGGGAATGATAAGGCAAGGAGGAGATACAGAAATAAAAACCTAACAAAACAAGTGCAACACAAGTAGCCCAAAAAACCAAAACAGATTTTTCCAGTGGAGAAAAAAACCTGTGCTAAGCTGGACAGGTTTTGGGCAGATCTGGATGGGTGAGGGCATCCTCTTTGTGTATCACAAAAGTAGCTCCTCACCCCCACAGATATTATCTACACAAAGGGTGGGCAGGAAAGCTTGGATGCAGGCAGGGCCATAGGGCAGAGATGCATGTATTCAAAAGAAAAAGACTGGAATGGATCTGCAGCTTCTGCCTGCAGAGGAGGGGGTTCTTCTTCCCTTACTGCCACCACTGGAGCCAGTCACCCCACTACTGTTTCCCGAGACAGTTGCAGGAAGAAATTGCAGATCCTTTCCAGCCTTTTTATTCTACAGTGGTACCTCGGGTTAAGAACTTAATTCATTCTGGAGGTCCGTTCTTAACCTGAAACTGTTCTTAACCTGAAGCACCACTTTAGCTAATGGAGCCTCCTGCTGCTGCCGCGCCACAGCTGCGCAATTTCTGTTCTCATCCTGAAGCAAAGTTCTTAACCGGAGGTACTATTTCTGGGTTAGCGGAGTCTGTAACCTGAAGCGTATGTAACCTGAAGCATCTGTAACCTGAGGTACCACTGTACTTATATCTCTCTCCCTTTGCTTCCCTTGTTCCCCGTTTTTTAAAAACATTAGGGTATGCCCGGGCACACCTAGCACACCTCCTGCACTTGCCTGTGCTGTGGACATTCATAGAATAGGAAATGTTGGCTTGTTAGACGTTAATTAGAATTAGAAATGTGAACATTTCAAGGTTTTAATGCATATGGGAAGCCATCTAGATATTTATCTGCTTGTTTTTAATCTGTCTTTACATGCTTTTACTATTGTACATAGCTATTTGCCTTTTTAGCTCTCCTCTGAACATTCTTTTAATGGCATAAAATCTTACATGACTCAAGAAGAAAACATAAATATCCCAAACTACCATTTTCTATTCAGAGCCTAAGATAAAATTGTAGCATAAGCCCAAATTTTTCTTGCATCCTTAATGCAGAAAAACATAAGTAAGAAAGTGAAATGTGTTTAATTCCTTTAATTTATCACTCATAACTTGTTGGGTTGGTAAGTTACATCTACTCTGTATTTCATTTTTGAGCTTTTTTTTTAAAAAAAATCAATATTCACAAGTAGGAAAAAGCACTCACTGGTATAGCTTCTCAGTAATAATACTTAAACCTCTGGAGCTGGGAGAAGAAGGTGGTCATTACACACTGTTCAGGAGTTTAAGCGTAAACAGTACTAGAATCAAAGAACATCTCAAGGAGTATAATGTTGATTTTATTTAAAACTTTGTCACTTAACCCTGTTTTTTCCCCCCATTTCTTCTGAAGGTGCTCTTACCGAGTGCTATGACGAACTGGGAAACCGATACCAGCTTCCTGTCTACTGCCTGGCCCCGCCCATCAACATGATAGAAGAGAAGGGGGATTTAGAGACTCTGGATATTCCCGATCCACCACCTAACTCGGGTCATGAATGTCAGCTTCGTTTACGCCTCTCAACAGGCAAAGACCTCAAACTTGTGGTCCGCAGTATGGACACTGTCTATCACATGAAGAGAAGACTGCACACAGCAGAGGGTGTGGAGCCCAGCAGCCAGCGGTGGTTTTTTTCAGGCAGGCCCCTGGCAGACAAAATGAAACTGGAGGAGTTGAAAATACCAAGGGACTATGTGGTGCAAGTCATTGTGAGCCAGCCCTTAACAAACCCCACCCCGGTGGAGAACTGACTTTGCCTGTATGTTTCTCTTTTCCTTTTCTGCTCTTCTTACCATGTGGGAACTTTTTCACTATTTTTGTTCTCTCCGACTAGTGGGTTGGTTCTAAACAATGACCAGCAGAAATTCCATCTGTGATGGAGCTTTAGGGGGGGAACACACACACATGAAGCACACACACGTTCCTAAACTGCCCCTGGAGACTTTGCCCAATTTAGGAATTCTTGACACCACAGTAAGACGTTCTTAACAAAGTAAATCTGGAACGTGTGTGAAAGAGATCCTGAAGTTTACAGAGGATGATGCTTAAAAAGTGGTTTGAACTATAAGTGAAGTACTGATCCATAAAAGGGAAAGGCACTTTTAAAAGGATTAAACCAAACTGAAGTATTTTGTGAAATCAGCATCACTTACAGTTCAGCCAATCAGTGTAGCTGCTCTGGTAAATCTAGTATGCTGTGATAATTGTAGGAATTGTGTCTATTCTAGTTTCACATTAGCTCAACAAGGCTAATATTTAAATGGGATGGTGAAGGATTCTGGGACAGACTATCAGGTGCAATCTGATTAGTATAGATGATCCCAAATTAAAGTTTTTTGGTATATACTGAAATAGCAAGCAATAGTGATTTGCCATTGCTGGCTTCAGTATGTGCAAAATATTGCTCTCTGAAAAATTAGGCTATTGTTTAGCAAATATATAATGTTACATGGAATTGCAGTTACCATATACTTCTGTATCTAGTTAAAAGGCTTATTATTTGAGGTTCACCAGCCTGAGAAACAAAAACAAAAGAAGGCACAGGACTTATTTCACTTAGTATGTTAGCCGATAATGTTTAGGCCCAATATAGTGATTTTAAACCCCCTTTATTCACAGCAATAGCTATTAACACACTACAGAAGAAAAGCACAGGAAGCCCTGTCATACACTTCTGTAAGGTAAGGGTGTGCAACTTGCTTGACAGTATCATATATCTCCCCACTGATCTTTATGTTGCTTGGCATAATTGGGACTCAGATGCATCATCTTATTCTGCTAAGTGATTACACACACACTTGACCCTTGGGGGAAGAGATGGGAATAATGATTGAAAATTAGGAAGATATTGTAGATTGTTAAATCATCTGATCTTTCCTTTACACCATTAGATCTTTCAATATTTTGGGGGGAGTTGTATATTTCAAGAATATTTGTATTACTATTCCACAAATCCTTATATCAGGGGTGGCTTACCAGTGGGCCTCCAGAAATTGTAGGATCCCAGTCCCAATCAGCCCCAGTCAACATGGCCAACGATCAGGCATGATGGGGGTTGGAGTCCTGCAGCATCTTGAGGGCCACAGCTTAGTTGCTCCTGACCTAAATACTTTTGTATCTTGCTGGTGATGGGTAGCTTACAGAAAGAAGTGGATTGAGTTGGTTTGTGAAAAGCAGTGTGCATATTTCAAGCATTCTTTATCTTCCCTGCCATGGCTTCAGTTACACTTATTCACACTCATGCATATGACAGTGTATATGCAGTGCATGTATGTCAGATTGATGGGCCACTTTTTCTACTTGGCAGATTTATCTGAAACATCACAGTAACCTTAGCAATATCACACAGCATTTTCCCTTCAGAATGTGAAAGCAAGCCATTCTTTAGAGTAGGAGGTATATCCTTTTAAGAGGGCTTCGGGCAAGATTGATAGCAGTCCAGTTAAATTCTGTCGAGTAATACTGAACAAATCAGTCCTAGCAATGTGCATCTTTTGAAAAGAAGTATACATAACTAATTTGTTTAGATTCTCTGTGCTTTTTGTTGTCCCTGACCTGGTTCACACATGACACAAAGCCAAACCATGGGCTTGTCGGAAAAAGAGCAAACGTGGGTTCCCAGAGAAAAGATTGTGGCTGCTTTTCTCCTCCTCCCCTTGGTTACAGCTTGCGGTTTGTCTGGAGCAAGAGAAACCATGAAATTGGGTTCAGACAGAATGCTCAGGCAAGATATAGCTTAGCTCACAGCAGTGCAGCAGCAGGACTGGAAGGGGAGCAAAGTGACAGTGATTTTCTCTGGGGAAGCCTGCTTGTTTGCACTAAGCTATGGTGCAGCTTAATATTACATGTATACTTGATCATTGGTTCTGTTCTTTTGGTGTGGTCATGTTCCTGTTAGCACCACTATTATTAATCATTTTTCAAACAGAACTCATTAATATTCTTCTTGCTAAGCACTGAATCTACTTTACAGTTATTTTTATCTGTGAAAAGGCATGTTTTTGGTCCACTGATGGAATAATCTAGGGTGGACCTCTTCCTCTCTGCAGTGAGGAGAGCTACAATACTTAAGTGTCCTATAACTAACCTAGCCTTACTCGGGTTATCTTGCTGTGATAACTAGAAACTAGAACAATGAAACATAAAAATTTAGAATTATATCGCATTTTCAGTGTAGGGTAGGTTGCAAAGTTTCTCAAAGGAGGTTTCTCTTTTTGGAAATCAGTTCAGACTTGGAACCACTTGCCATATGAATGTATCATTGTGTGTCACCACCACAGCATTCTTCTGGGCACAGTCGAATACTGCAGGGTCTTTCAATGTAGTTTTGGCCAGATGGCAGCAGCATACAGCAAAAGGGTATCTGTCTTCTAGGGATTTGTTAAGTTCCCCCACTTTCTCAGATACCATGTTCACTTGTGCTAATATTAGGAGCAAACACTTATATTTTAGAAGTTCAGAAGGATGCAGATCCTTCATTTGTCACAAAGGGTGCGTGCTAAACAATTGACTAAAAAGCTAAAATATTTAAGGCAAAATCTAATGTCATTGTGACTCTTTTTGAAGTCATTCCACATGTACTGAAGTGAAAAGGAATGCTAGACTGCTGCATAAAAACTCTAAATGCTGATTTTTGGAGAGGCATCCTAGGTGTTGATCCATTTAGTTGGTACCAGTTAGTTTCTTTGTAATTTCCAAGTAATAAACTTATTTGGTGCACACCACAGCCATTACATATCAGAAAAAGTATACCTTGCAAAATAAAAGTATGTGTCGAGTGGTCTCATTTTTCCCCAAGTTAAACAGACAAAAATAATTTATAGATATTAAAATTGAATTGAGCTAAAAATAGGCTGATAACTTCTGTGACTACTTCTGCCCTTTTCGGAATATGTTCAGGATTACGTGAAATGTTTTCAAGCCACGTTGCTTGATGGCTGGGCCAGCTCCAGGTTTGTGATGTGAGGCTCACTCAGCCAGATGCCTTCCAGTGGGCCACTTCTCATACTTCTGATTCCTGGAGGAAGGCAGTAGTAGCTGCTTCTTGCTGCCATTGACAGAGCGAATGAGCAAGCAACAGTCACTGCTGTTCTCAGCCACTATTGCCACTTGCTTATCTGTGTGGTGGGTGGAGGTTTGCCAGTCATCTTTGACAAAGGGGGTGGGCATCAGTTATGGTTTCTGCTGTTCTCCAGTGGCCAGTGTTGTGGGTCAGGTGATAATGATGGGCCCATGACAGCTGCTTAAGGATGCTGACCCTTGGCACTGGCCATGCTTGATGAAGATAGGTTTCCAACATGCATTCAGGTATTCAGCATGTATTTGGCAAAGAATATGAGTTCCCGACTGTAGAATGCTCTGTGGTAGTCAGACTTTTCTTAGGGAACAAGTTACAAGAGGGTGTTGGAGTAGCTCCACTTACCTCTGCCACAAGTTGGCTTCCATGAATGCAGCTCTACAGTTCTTTAAAAATGCAGTCACCTTCTCCGACAAACATTTTCACATCGGTGTGTGTGTGCATGTGTGTGAAGAAATAAAAACGTGTGCTTGACACTTTTTAAGCTGATGACGTGTAAATTTCCAGATGATGCTGCACTGAAAAATGGGAGCTGCACTCCCACTTCAGCAATTAGAATGGAACAGCTTGAAAGGAAAAGGTCATTATCCCTACAGTTGGAATGGTAGTGAAATTCCTCCAAACTGTGATGAAGGACCATATTGGAACTTGTGCACGCACATGTGTGCACAGTAAATCAATATACCTCCCTTTTGTACTGATGGCAGGCACTCAAGGATTGCTTGTCTTTCATAAGCATAGTGGTGACTTAACCACCTCTCAAGCTCTAAACAAAAGTAACTCCTCAGGTATCGTGAATAGTTTTTACAATGAGTGGAAACTGCATGCATCTGTTAACCAAGTAGGAGTCTTAGTTTCTTGCTTACTCTTTCTCTTTCCTGCTTAGAAAGAACTGGGTTTTTTAGGGGAAACTCGATTATAAGTCAGGCATATCCCTTTCACCAAATGTTGTTCACCTTCACCCAGCAGTTAGAATAAGCGAGGCAACTGGATTTTCATTGTTTTTAATCTCCAAGGCCAAGCAATTTCATTTATTACTTTTAACAGAAGACTAATTCAAGTAAGCACTGTTGCATGCATTTAATGTTTTATCAGCATGCAGATTGGGTTCTGGCCTATGCCAGCTCATTCCCATCGTTGGAGTCAAAGCTTTTCCTCTTCTGCAGACATACATGCACACACTCACATACATTCTAAAGACAGAACACTTGGCATAGAGCTACCAAGGGCAAACAAGCAAACAGTTACAATATTGTTCTTTACAGTGTAACACATTTATACGCCATTTCTGATTTACCTTCTCCCCTTTGCTAGTGAATTATATCTACAGACATATGGTGGTGGCAGGTTTGTTTAGCACAGAGCTTTGGTTTTCATGCTTGTTATTGCAGACGTGTCACTAGTACATGACCCAGAAGTAATGGACTCTCTGTAATCTGTCTTGGATGAGCTTGAAAGGCAAAAGGACAGTAGCGCTGTTGATACTGCATTATGTAAAAAAGCGGGTTGCGAGGAGAATGAATGCATAGGAGACACATACTGCTTACTGTGCTCCATCCTATTCTGAAAACAAAACATGTGACTAGAGCTTTGGCTTAGTACATTAGTTGCATTGGCATTACACAAAATTCTACCACGAGACAACGAGATTAAGAAAATGATCACATTAAAAGCCATGATTGTAATTCTCTTGATCTCTAAACTTTAGAGAGACTAAGGAGGTATTTGGGAAACGGTGTAGTGTGAAATTGCAGTGTAATAAACTGGGTTTTGAGAGGATTTTGATGGACAAAGATAATACCTCTTTTTTCAATACTGTAGTTTCATTATTCATTTTACAAAAATAATCAGGATTCAGATTGATGCGATGAGAGCAATATATTCAGCTGTGGCACAATGCGTTTTGATAAAACAAGATTTTAAGTGTCGCTCACAAGAAGGGTAAATGGGCCTTCATGTTTAGTGCATTGCTCCTTAGGGAGAAAATATAACAAAATCATATCTGGTAGGTTAATGCAATTCTGTGCTGTTTTTGAAAATCATTTTAGGATTGCAGTCATTGACATATCTCTTAATTTGTCTCAGAGTGTTAGTTATGCATATCGGATGTCTAAAAATATATGGTTTTCTAACAGCAGTTCCTTTGGTCTTTACATGATTGTCCCTGGCTAGGTTGTTTTTGCTTAAGATTGTATGGAGCTTTTGGGGGGTGCATTTCTTCAGTTGTCTGCAATAATCCATTTTCAGTTTACTTCTCTGACAACCCTTTTCCTGAGTGTTGTTTTTTTAAAAATCAGCAACACCACACACACAATTTGTACCCAACAGTATGTAAATGGTGTCAAGAAATACAATATATGGGAGTTGTAGAACTGAATTTAGAGGCAAACCTGCCTTTTCAACATCTTGTATTCTAAAGCAGGAAAATATGAAAATGCAACACTTGTGACATTACTGATTCTTTTGCCTAATAGCCATATATCCAAAATATCTCAGTGTCCAAGAAGTATTCTTAATTTAATTCAGCAGTTTATTTTTATTTCCTTCCTGTCTCTTCGCTTTTCTTTCTATGTAGACTCTGGTCCCATTTATAGGAAGCCTTAAATCCAGGGCTGTGACTCCCCTTTTGAAAGAGGAGTGCACTGTGATGCATTCCAGCAAGCTTATTTAAGTACTAAAAGTATGAAGGTGGCTTAATGGTTTGGTTTTTGTTTGCTTAAATACGGTTGGTTTCCTAAGGAGGTTGGAACTCCATTGCCCTGAATGGCAGTCTGTGATGAAATAGACTCATGTCCTTCAGCTGAGGACACTATGTATTAGATACTTCTCAATATTGTGCTAATTATCTCTGGATCAGAACCATGTTGTCAATTAAAAAAAAAATGCAAGCATGGTCGTTTTCGTTATGAATATTTAAAATTCACCTGACACTTTTAATCCCCCTTTTTCTGGCAATTGAATCTAGCCAAAGATGGGAAAGGATTTTTTGATTTATTTTTTTTAACAATTTGCTGGGTCTTAAACTCAAAAACAGTGAAATGGTCTTCTGTCAAGGGTCTTACCAGTGCCTCTCCTCTCCATGTCCTGGGAACGTCTAGAAACTGGAGATCGCCTTTTGAGCAATGCCTGAAATTGTGTACTAGGCAGCTGGAGGTGTGTAAAGACATTCTTCTCTAATGTGTTATGAGCAAATTACTTGGATTTAAATGTCCTATTTGCCTCTTGGTAGTGGCTTCCAAAGATGGCTGGTACCATCAATTTGTATTTCTTGAATAAAAATCTTCTCTTTTCTGGTAAATCTTTTTTTGTACAGTGTTTGTTCTGTGCCATGTATCAAAAGTAGCATTCGTGTTACATAGGTGGTTGGCACTTGGGTACCAATACAGAGAAACACAGTTTTCAGTAGCTAAAAAGGGAAGTCTGATTAGGGGAATTCCTATGATGTGGCACTTCCCCACCCCTCCTCTGTGCAACTTTTATAAAACTAAATCTTTTAGCTTTGTACATGTAGGATGTGCGGAACTTTTCTTACAGTCTCCTTCAGCCCAAAGGTGAAATGTCTGGAAATGCAGTTAACATTTGGGTTAGCCTTTTCAAGGTGCACTACATATTTATACTGTACCTATGTTGTGCTGACATTGCAGTAGTATGTGCACACCTTTAAAATTCTATAGCAAAGCACAAATAGGTTCTTTTTTGACCAATTAAATGAAGTAAATCAGTGTAGCATCATGATTTCCTAAAAGTCAGGAATATGCTGTATAGTACTCTATGTATTAAACAGAAAGGAAAAACAACAAGAAAACCTGGTTATTATTATTATTTGGCTTTTAAAAATAAAATTGGTACTGGAGATGCCTTGCCTTAAAATACAAACTCTGTGTCCTTTTTCTCTTAACCCAACATAGCTGCAAAATGCCTCTTGTGTCTCTTCTGTCTTATTGGAGTCCTTAGGTCAGTGAACGGTCTGTATCATTACAGAAATGCTTTAGTATACCCAGCTAGCAAAATACAAGGCTTTCTACAGAGATCTTAGTAATGGCAGTCACTGGCAATTCAATCACAGGCCAGCAATTAACCCTTTATATCATTCTGGGTTTAGTTTTTAATTTCTAAAACAGCTAGCCATGCATGTGAGCATAAACTAAATATGGCTTAGCATAAATTTGATCCAAACCAGTCAATCTGATTTGAATCATCCTTGTTAGGAAGTTCAAATGATCTGCTGAATATATTAAAATTATAGCCATGGTAATACCTAGATAATTGCCTTAAATTCAGGACCCCTTAGGGAGGTGGGGAGAGAGGGGGGGGCAAGCAAACAGACACTAACTGCCTTGGAGAAAAACCCAGAGGTTAAATCTTGACAACCAGAGATGGTGATTATTTTGCTGATATCTCTTCATCTCTGGGAAGAGTAGAATTTAGGCAGGTATAGCATGACAACTGAGTGCAGGATTGGAAGATCCTGGTTTACACCTTGCTGCAGCTGTTCATTCACGAAGTAACCTTTGGTAGGACACCTTACATTGCAGTGACCCTTTCATTGGTGCTTCTCTGTTTCCTTTTAATTTTTTGCCGCACAGGTTATGCTTTCTTTCAAACTGCGAGTTATCTGAATGGGGGGGGGGGGCGTTCCCACTTTGCTAACCTTAATACAAAGTAGTTGTTATTTCTGTTGATCTAAATGAACATCTTGTAGGGTAAAACATTTCCTTGTCCCTCCCTGCATTCTCATGGTCTGGGGGATGTGCTCTGAAATGATGTTCTTGTGGTGCCCAGATATCTGATTGTTTTGATCACCACTCTACCTAAAAGACCTCAAACTTGCCCAACCCTTGAGATCATCATCTGAAGCTCTTTCTGTCATTCTGCGTTCAAGGAAGGTCTAAAGGATGGGAATGTGAGAAAAGGCCTTTTGTAGTAGCCACCCATTTTACCCAGGGAAGCCTGCCTGCAATTGCTTCGGCACCAGGCAAGGATATTTTTGTTTTCCCAGGTATTTGGCAAGCACTGAGGGTCTGAACTGGCTGTGACTGAACAAGACCTTGAGGTCGTAGTGGATAGCTCAATGAAGATGTGGACTTAGTGTGTGACTGCTGTGAAAAAGGAAAATCCCATGCTGGGGATCATTAGGAAAGGAATTGAAAATAAAACTGCTGATAATTACGATGCTGTTATACAATCCATGGTCCAACCTTTGTTCTGCATCGAGTGCTCTCCCTTGGGTCCCACTGCTGTCTGAGAAGGGTCTCAGCAAAAGCCTTCTTGGTTATATTCTGCTGCTGTTTTTAAACTCTCTTAAGAGCTCTTGGGTTTACAACTTTGTCTGTAGGTGACACTTTAAACTCTTGCATCATCATACCAATGTATTACAATAGAATAATGGACAATATTCAGCTAAATGTTTGTACTAGCGCAGTGGGAATTTCCCACTCCCCATGCATATCCTGCACCTTCTCCAAATTTGTTCTAGAGGGTTGGGGAAACTCCACAGAACAGTTTGGGGGGAGGAGAGGAGGGTAATGTTCTATTGTGCCCAGATAAATCCCTGCACTGATAAACATTCCTCCTAGTGCTGCATTGAAAAAAGCAGGGTGTGCATTTGTGGCAGGAGAGGGGGAGAGAGAGATGGCTACAGATTCTCACTTGGGGTTTTTGTCAATGGAATTGTCCCATTAGCGGAAGGGGATTTCTTCTCTTCCGCTGCCGCCAGCCCACCCCCACCCCCTCCAATGCCATGTTTTGGAGAGTTCCCTCTATCCTCCAGAGCAGGCTGTTGGGGTGGGGAGCAGAAAGAGGAGGGAGGAAAGTCAGTGTGGGTCTTCTTGCAGTAAGAGTAAACAATCTAGCTTGGATGGCTCTTTTTTGAAAAACTAACCTTTATTTATTTATTTAGAATGTTATTGTGTTTATATAGCCCAACACACATTTTATTCTCACTGTTCCCTTCTGATCTTTGTAAACAGCCTGCAAATTGTTTTTAATGAGTGTTTATCGTGTGTTCTGCTTCATGTGGTGTGGAGACGGGTTGTTTCGTTTTTTAAATTTCTGGCTGCCGGGGAAACAACACTCTTTTCTTCCATATGTAATTAAAGGTCATTGAAAGAAAATTCAGATAATGATTCTGCTTCTGCCGCTGCAGCTTCAGCCTTAGCTATCTGTTTCCTCAGTTTCTCCCTTGCCTTCCTCTGTTGTCTGTCAATGCAGAAGATAGTGAACATCCTGAACTCCTTGTAGTTCAGTTGCTGGTGATGGAAAGGAAAAGGTAATATTGCAGTTTAGTGAAATATCAATGGCTAGTTCATAAACAAGTATTCTATGGGAGGAACGTGGCATTTCCATCCTTCCCTTTAAGTCTTCTCTCTGCCCTTCTGAGATGGTCTTGAAGGTAAACGTCAGATCTCTCTAGTCAAGAATTTTTTTGTAGGCATTATGGCCTGCATTATCAAATGGACAAGTGGAATTTCTTACATGTGTTTCTGTATGTGTGTCTGCTATAATTAACTCTGAATCTTAGATGGGTAAGCAAGTCTAAGGCTAGCGTGCCTTTCATGTGTGTGGTATGCTTCCTGCACACAGAGGAACCAGCAGCTTCATGAGGTGCTGCTAAGTTGATAAAAGGGTAGGCTCAAGGGAGCTCAGGATTGTGCATGGTATTCTTGTGAACATAAACTAATCCTACCATGGACTTCTGAATGGGGTTATAAAATGGGGGTGTGGGACTGGATGTGGCTGGCGACTGGATGTTTTTAATTAAAAAAAACCACGCCATCCCATCATGCCAAGTTTGACAGGTGGGCAGGACTGCCACCCACCTGTCAATCACATGACATCACAGAGAACAATAGTGCGTGTTGTTGCAGTCTTAGATGAGGCTTCTTCAGCCTAATAAAAGTCAAAGACTTATTAAGATGGGGCAATATAGGGGGGTAGGGGAGGAACCCACACATGGGCATAGCCAGGGTTTTTTTGGGGGGCAGGACTTTTGTTAGGGGGGGAGAACTGATGTGATTGGTCAGTTAAGTATTTTTATAGTTTTACTGCCCCTCCCTGCCCCGCTTGGCTATGCCCCTGAACCCACATATCCCCATGCATTTGTTCTCTCACTCTCACCTACCAACAGGCACACACAATGTTACCTCATCACCAGAGATGTCAAAGTCCTTGAATATCTGACTCAGCTCGGTCTTTTTAATATTAAAGAGGAAGCGAGTGGATTGGAACTCTGCTGGGCCAACTGTGTGCCCTCCATCGATGTCCAGCAGCTCAAAAACTGGATGACAATGACGATACATGAACTGCTTTTCAAGGTGGTTCTGATCCCAGAAAGAGAAGTTGGAGTAGAAATTAAGTTTCTTTAAAAAAAATAATTCCAGCAGTATAAAACCCAAGCATTGGCACGTATGTTACTCTGATGCTATTGGGGGGGTATGAATTTTTAACATTCCTCATCTGCACATTCTGGTCTTTGTGTTTTGTTTTCTTTGAGGTTGCTATTAAGAGCAATGGGACCATTGTCTCAAATGGTGAAACTAGGATAAACCTCGCTGACGAGAACAGAATTTGTAGTCTCCAAAATGCAGTGGTTCCTGTAGCACTAGATTTGCCCAGATCAGTTTAATGAAAGATAAAATTGAGGTTGTCCAAGAACTTTGGAACTGGCAATGCATTGAGAATCCTGCGCAGTATGATGTCTCCTCTTGGTGTGTGTCCCTCCCCCCCACTTCCTCATGTGTTGGCTTCAGTGCAGAGATCCTAATCCTCCCTCAGATGCCAGCTTCAAAGCAGAGATCTGATTTAAATATTGGTTTACTAACCGGGATCTTAAACCACAATCTGATCCAGCTTAGTAAGCCACCAGTAAATCAGAGTTCCCTTTTTTGAATGTAATGGAGACCTCTGTTTAACACAGACTAGCATCTTTGTGTTAAAGCTGGGCAGGGTGGGGTGGGTGGATGCGAGGGAAGGAGAAGGGGAGCAGTGTGCAGGCCTGACAATTTCCAGCTTCCTCAACCATGATCATGCCTGATCAGTGGTTGGCCAAACTTGGGCCTCCAGCTGTTTTTGGAGTACAACTCCCATCATCCCTAGCTAACAGGACCAGTGGTCAGGGATGATGGGAATTGTAGTCCCAAAACAGCTGGAGACCCAAGTTTGGCCAACACTGCATTAGGATGATCAAAGGCATGGGCTCACAATCTTTTGTGGCCCAGGCACACATGGAAATCTAAAACCGTCATAGACACTTCAAAATACCCATTTCACAGAAGAATAAATAAAATGTGGGAACAAGCTACCCCTCCCCAAGGCAAGCAAATGCACTTTAAAAGGGGGGGAGCTGCAGGGGGCATTGACAAGCACCACAGCAGGTGTCTGGGAGTGTAGTGACACCAATGGATATCACATTAGTGATACCAGAACTAAGGTTTGTTTGTTTTTTCTTAGTGCTCGGTGGGCAAGTATTCTCTCTGGCTCCATATTACATTTAATGCCCCCTATTCAGCTGAATAGAATTTTTTCTGCTGCCAGAAGCATCTCCCCTACCCCAGCCTGGAATTGTGAAGTTAACTTTACCTCATGGGACATTATGATGCACACCAACATGTAGAATTCATCAAAGTTGACCTCCCCTTTGCCATCCCAGTCCAGTAGGTCAAACACCAGCATGATCTGAGCCTTGCTCAGGTCAGTTACATAGTGGAGAAAGTTGTAAAACTGCAGATCTGGGGGAAATCCACATAAAAATGTGTGTTTTAAATATGTCCTTAAATACATCCTTAATTACATATTCATCTCAGAATACAATGTGGTTTCCCCACAACAGAGCGACCAGGAGACCTCTTTTTACTGCCTTGTAAATCAGAGCATGCTCTTAATATTCAACTTTATCTACAAGAAAGGAGTAAGCACTTTCCCAGGAAATGTAAGTTTAGGCAATCGGACTACAGGAGAAGGTGGTTGGTACAGGTTGCCTCCATTACTTTAAGACTCAGTGAGAGCACCTGCTTGCAATAGATATGGCAGAGGGGCAGGGACAGTTTAGGCCATATCTCATTGCTCAAGAGCAAAGCCAAAATGCACACAGTCTTGAGGCATGTGCAAAGTTCCAGTTATACTGAGCATCTTGGTAACACACTCCCCTAGCAATAAATGTTCCCACAACATGGAAATCAGCTTCCCCCTTTGGATTGATTGGCACAAAATGTTTGGCATGCATTAGTAGGAAAGAGACGTACTCTTTCATTTGCCTTGCGTAATCCTCAAAGTGTTTGGGCAGTGCAATCTGAGGTCTGAAAGTAGTCGCAGAACTAGTACTGATGCTCATTAAAGAGCCATCAATTGAAGATGAATTTACTTGAAAACACATACTCATCATATTGTGCTTATATTCAAAGCATAAGTTAGGAGAGGCGATATTCAGAAAACACCCACTCCTACGTTTGCCCCAGGAATGGATTATGAGCAGATGAATTCTGAGCTCCAACACTGAGGAGCAGCTAGATGCAACAATGACACTTCAAATCACAGTATGCCAGCAGGAGGCTGAACCCTCCTGCAGCCATGCTTTGTCGCTCAAAATAGCTTTTTAATAAGCCATTTTTCTTCCAGTGTGGGTTTCTTCCGATTTTTAAAAAACTATAGTTTTTTTAAAGAAAACCTGTATATTTTCAGCAGGTGGAAGGCAAAGGATTCTGTTCTCCACAGCCACCTGCCCTACACTTAAATCTCCAAACCACACCCTGTCAAGTTATAGTTTATTGTCAGACCCAGTTCTGCATGTTGGGCTGCTACTGTTAAACCTAGTTTTGCCCTCTGAATTCCAAATACTAGGGACAACGAAGGGAAAGTTTATGCCTCCACATTTTGTGTGTAAACTTCCCAAGGGTACCTTGCTCATGCAGCAGTGCTAACAGTGTGCCCTCCCAGATATTTGGTCCAGTCCAGGGTGGTTCTTTTTATAATCTGGCTTGTGGCCAAACCCCTTAAGAATGAAAGACCACAGGCTTCGTTTCTGAAGACATTCTTCATAGTTCATGCACTCTGCTCTGATCCCCACCTCCCTCTTCCGATCAATTAGTGTGTGAAGTCCCTCTTTCTAGCTGATCTGAGGGGCAGCAACTGCTTGAAGGCAAAGTGAAATGATGCTGGGAGTTTCCGTTCACACCTTTGTGGCCTAACTTTAGCTGCTGTGTGAAACTTACCATTCAGAGAATTATTTTTGTGAACATCGAGCAGTTGAAAGTAGGACGCCAGGGCCCTTGCATTTCTGACAGATAACAAGCAGTAGATTTTATCCAAACACAAAAAGTGCAGGAAGCACTTGGGTTTCAGCTTCATCTTGCCGACAATGAAAACCGTTCACCTGCGGAATGCTGGCAGGTATTCACGGCGACGCCTGCATCACAGTCAAAGAATTCCACCTTGGAACCAGAACAGGAGGGTGAAAAGAGCAACCCTCCCCCCACTTCTACCGTGTTCAAAATGGGTGCTCTCTGCCATAAGGGACCCAGGGGCAATACATGACCAAAACTGGAAATGATCAAGTATTAATACTTTTGGAACAGTCCACAGAAAATGGGGGGGGGGGAGGTGTCATATTGAAATCAGTTGGATTAAGGCTGGGAGGGGGAAACGGGGGAGTCTCCAGACTACAACTCCCATAATCGCTGACCGTTTGTGGTGCTAGGATGATTTGGAGTTCAATGGCTGAACGTGCTCCTGCTCCATGGATTAAGCATTGATCTGTGCATTTTACCTTCCCTCAAATTGCAATCTTCAAGGTAGAAACAAAAGGGACAGGGGCAGAAAGTTTACTGCACAGGTTTGGGCTCCATAGCTTGTGTGCCCAGTAGGACGGTCAGTAGAAAATAGCAGACAGGGCTCCTGCACCTTTAATAATTGAGTAGAAGGGCCAATTTCAGCATGTGTAACTAGCAATGCAAGCAACACCTGCATCAATTCCTCCCTCTACACAGCTCTTAAAGGTGCAGGAGCCTCATCTTATTTTTTTTCACCTGACCACCTTACTACCAGACATTAAACTATGAATTCTGAGTCTTTTCCACAATCCTGATGTAAACTTTGCATGGACTGCCCTTTAGTATTGTAGACTTGGAAGGGTCTTCTTGTCTAAGGAAATGTCATGAGAACATCTTACGTTTCCGGGTAACATCATCCTTCGCCCAGGGCCCTCTAGAGTGGTGTGTTAGCCCACAATGGCCCAGATAGGTCAGAGGAATTGAGAGAGAGAGAGAGAGAGAGAGAGAGAGAGAGAGTTGCTCAAGGCCACCCAGGGAGGTTTGAAGATTAACAGAGATTTGAAAGTGGCTTTCTCACATTATCAGCTGCCTGCTCTCATTGCAGGGGCTAGGTGGGGTTGCCCCCTGTTGGTATCAGTCATTGTTAATCTTTCTACATGGGGCATCGTGAAGCTGTAACTCAGGGCATCACAAATTACTTGTTTTCGCAATTATTGTTTTTTTAAAAAATGTATATCTTGCTTTTCATCCCCCAAAAAAGGAAACACGAATTACAGCTAACAGCATACAAAAACCCACAACATCAATGTAAAACATAAAGAATAGTAACAACTTATAACCCACCAAGCCAAACAGTCTACCTGCCACTTATGGCAGGCTCTCAGGGCTTGGATCATTATTTGTGCTTTCTTCCTGGAGTTGCAAAAACAGGGTTCAATATCTGACAGGCTACATTGCTTAGAAATCTGTCTTATACAGAGTCAGGCCTTTGGTCCATTTAGACCATACCATCTACTCAATACCGGGAGTGAGGAACCTCAGTCCTGGGGGTCAAATGCTGCTATCTAGGCCTCTCTTTTTTGTCGTTGGTACTCTCCCCAGGCCATGGCCCTCAGTGGCCTGGCTTCGCACCTCATTCCCCCCCCAAAAAAATGTTTTATTCATTTTATAACACTAATAAACAACACAAACAGAAAACAAACAATACAAACAAATTCTTGTCCTATCCTTATTTTTTCTAAACATTGTTAGGTGAGCTTCCCCAAGCCCCCCCCCCCATCTGATTTTCATTTTACCTCATCTTTAGCAGTTTACATATATCATAATTTTTAACCATATTTTTATCACACTTACTTTTAGCATTAAAATCTTTGCATATTATCCCTTACAAATAATACTGTTTTAAAATACACTATCTTCTACTTCTAACCCTATAGCCTATATCCACTTCCAAAGCTATTCTAAGATGTTAACATATTTTTTCAAATATTCTTTAAACTTCTTCCAATCTTCTTCTACCGTCTCTTCTTTCTAGTCCAGGAGTCTCCCAGTCAGTTTGGCAAGTTCCATATAGTCCATCATCTTCATCTGCCATTCTTTGATAGTTGGTAAATCTTGTTTCTTCCAATTCTTTGCTAGTAATATTCTTGCAGCTGTTGTGGCATACAGAAAAAAGTAACATCCTTTTGGGGTATTTCCCCCCCCCCCACTATACCAAGTAAAAAGGCTTCTGGTTTCTTAATGTGTTTTTCAACACTTTTTTCAGTTCATTATAAATCCTTTCCCAGAAGTCTTTTACCTTGGGGCACATCCACCACATGTGGTAAAAGGTTCCTTCTTTTTCCTTACATTTCCAGCATTTATTATCATGAGTATGATACATTTTTGCTAGGCTTCACACATCATTAGGTGTGTTTTTTGCCAGACATGAATGTGTCCTTTAACAATGCCTCTTGCTTACGTAGATGGAGAATAGAGGAGGATGTATGAGCATGTGTAGAAACTGGCCCCTAGAAGGGTGGTCAGGAGGGAATGTGGCCCCTGGGTGGAAAAGCAGAACTCTGGGGTTTCAGACCAGGAGCTTTTCCCACCCCAGCTGGAGATGATTCAGTCTGGTGGGTCACAAGATGCACAGCCAAAATGGCAACTGGCAAAGCTAGTGAAGATTTACCACATAGCAAGTCCTGTCATTTCCAAATTCTGTAATTCCAAGCAGTTCCTCTAGATGTCCCTATTCATTTACATTTGTTAGTGTGTATGAGCGGCAGAAGTGGTCTGTTTCTGCCAAGACTACTGTACCAATCTAGTAGAATATTTGTTCAAGGTCCAATTAAGTCGAAGTATATGTTTCATTTAGTAAAACTGGTTCATGGATCTCAAAACAGGTTTCTCTAACATTATCCTATCAGTCCAGCTGCCGGATAGTACCTTTGCAAAACCCCATTGTGAGATGAGAGGTACTAAGCCAATGGCAGCCAAAGGGATGTGATACTCTAAGCCTCTGTGAGGTCATAGTGGAGTTGCAAGCTACGTGCCAGAGTAACAAAGGTCATCAGAGTAAATCAGGCAATCCTGAAGCTGGAAAGGCCTCAGAAACTACAGAAGTAAGCTTAGAAGAAGCCAAAGGAGAGAGAAGGGCCCTCAGAAGACAGGTTCAGCAAACGGCCATTGATTACAGCTGTAATTGTCTCATATTTGCTTGCTGTAACCCTGTCTAACTTACTCCTTGACATTTTTGCGAGGTAAATTTGGCATGACTTATAATAGGTGTGTGTGTGTTATGTTGTATGAAGCCCACTAAAGACATGCTATTCTGAATAATTTTATATTTCAATCAGAGGTGGCCCGCCCTGGCCTGTTCTGCCACTTGAGGCAAAAAGGGAATTGCCGCCTCCTGCTCTCTCCCCACTGCTCCCGTCATGCCACGCCACCACCACTTCAACACCCCAGCTCCCACCAGGTTCGGCAAAAGCCAGGGGGTTCCACAAAGTGTTGCCGCTTGGCTCCTCTGCCTTGGGGTAAGATGGTTTGCAGTACCGCGCACCATAACACCTCCGTGTGGCCAGCAAGAGGGTGGCGTTCTGGTGGTGACAGAACAGTGGAGTGAACATAGTGCCACCTCTTGCACTTCCGCTGCCTGAGGCAAGCGCTTCACCCAGCCTCATGGGTGGAGCAGCTTCGATTACAGTCACACCTCGGATTACAGACACTTCAGGTTGCGTTTTTTTGGGTTACGGACCGTCGAAACCAGAAGTACCAGAACGGGTTACTTCTGGGTTTTGGCGTCGCACATGTGCGGAAGCGCCGAACAGCAACCTGCGCAGGTGCAGACACGCAGCTGTGGGTTGCAAACACTGCGGGTTGCAAATGTGCATCCCTCACAGATCACATTCACAACCCGAGCACCCACTGTACAGTGTACCTCGGGTTAAGAACTTAATTTGTTCCGGAGGTCCGTTCTTAACCTGAAACTGTTCTTAACCTGAGGTACTATTTCTGGGTTAGTGGTGTCTAACCTGAGGTGTCTGTAACCCTAGGTACCACTGTATTCTGAATTAGGTGACTAAGCCACTGCCACCAAACCATGGGTACTGGTGGTAATATCATTAATTCCACACAAATATTGGTTGTTTACAAAGGCACCCATTCAAATACCGCTTCTACCACTCTTCAGGAAAGCAGTGGGGGGGTGTCTGTGTGTTTTTGCAACTCTAAAGCTAGTGTTGCTAATCAATGCAGAGCTACAATTTACAAATCGTTATCTGAATAAGAGACTCTGCTCAAGAATGACATTTACCACTCCACCATCTGAGCCAAGTCTGCTCAAAGGGAACTCCTGTTCCATTCAGTGGCGCTCCCTCCCAGGTAAGCGGGGTTGCTAGATCGCTTCTCGTAGTTCCTTTAGGACACTTTCCCCGACACGCACATTCGGAGCTCCCTTCCGACCATTTCCCAAGAAGTGATTTAATCTTTAATCCTCCCGGGTTTCCCAGAGTTAGAAAGTGCGCCGGCGGCGCACGAGATAATATCCCGCTTTCGGCTTAAGCCTCCTCGCGGGGCGGACTGGAGCTCCGTTGCACGTCTTAGCCACGAAGCCACTTGAGGGCCAGCCGGGACCGCTCGCTTGCTCGCCGGGTGGCTTCCCTTCCTGGAGAGACCCCTCTTCTTCCCGATCCCCAGCAGGGGCAAAGGAATCGGAAACGGAAACTACAATTCCCTTGGCCCCTTGCGAGGGGTGTTTGCGAAGGAGGGACGCTGTGGAAGCGGCGGAGGGCTGCTTGGCCGAGCGGGGGGCGGGGCCAGGAAAGACACGCAAGTGGCGGCTCCGAGAGGAGGAGGCGGGGCGAGCGGGACGCGGAGGGCTCGCGGTGTGGCCAGGACGGGGCGGGGGCAGAGATGCGCGCCCAAGCCCGAGCAGGTGAAGCGGCGCTGCGAGGCCACTCCACGCGCTTGCCTTGAGCGCTCTCTTCCCCGGCCGGGCCGGAGCGGCCCCGGGGTGGTCGCTGCGAAGCGCCGGCTCCTGCGCTCTCCTGCGAGGGGGCGCGCCACGCGTGGCCGCGGAAGCGCAGAGAGAGGCAGCCGAGCAGGCTGAGCCGATCCTTTCGCTTTCCCAGCCGAGGCAACGGTGCGTCTGCCGGGCAGGAGTTGTTCTTGCGCGCTGCTCTCCAGAGCGGCTCTGAGTTCGAGAGCTGCTGCCCAACCAGCCGGTGCCTGCTGCCGCTTGCCTCTCGCGGACTAGCCGACCGCAGCGCCTGCTGGCTCGCCGGACCCGTTTCCCTTCTGCCCTCTCGGTTTATGGTCGGACCATCGAGGGCCAGCCCGGGGCAGTGCCATGGCGTTCGCCAATTTCCGCCGCATCCTGCGCCTCTCTGCCTTCGAGAAGCGCCGATCCAAGGAGTATGAGCACGTTTGCCGGGACCTGGATCCCAACGAGGTGTGGGAGATCGTCGGAGAGCTGGGCGACGGCGCCTTCGGCAAAGTCTACAAGGTGAGCAAGAAGATGCGGTGGCGGGAGCGAGTTCGAGTTCAGCGCGCCTTGCATGCGCGTGGGGTTTGCCTGATGGGGTAAGGTAAAAAGGTAAATGAACCGGCAACTTCACGAAACGAAGAAGGAAAGGCTGGCGCATGGGATCTCTCGAGTCTCGCGTTCACAAGAACACATTGCAAACCGCGTTAGGTAGCAATGTATGCAGTTCGGAGGGTAGCGAGCCGTGACACAAGACTTTCCTCAGAGGAGCTGAGAGTTCATTTTCAAAGTCACGTGGAGTTCTCCCCAAACACTTAGGGGTTTCGATATACCCCTACAGGATAAGTTGTTATACTTCTGTTGCTGTACTCTGAGAAAGGGGGAGGGGGGTAAATTATCTTGTAGCGTGTCACTCGTCCTCTTTGAAGAAGTGCCTTTCCTTCTCTCCTTCATTGCTTCAACTCCTCTGTGAAGCTGGATTTGGGCATTCATAAATGTGAAACTTACCCGTATCCCGTGGTGTGAGTTAACTTTTGCATCGGGAACACACGTGGATAGATCAGAATGATCACTGCCTTTCCCAATCTCCCTCCCCCGGCTTTTTAGTAGGTTGAGGAATCCTGCAAACCCCACAGCTGTGTGCGTACGGATTTTGTTTGGATAACTTTACTCCTTGTACACATGGCAAGTCTGTGCAAACCATCCTGGATAGAAAAATATTGTTCCTTACCAGTGTGAATAATACAGTTCAGCAATTGAAAGGCATTAAGTATTGCAAGGAGAAATAGCCAGAGACCTGCTAGATCCAACCAAAAGCCTCTCTGGTCCAGCATAGGCCAGGCCACTGGCCAACCAGAAGCTGCAAGGGCCGGCCCTAAATACTTTGCTGCTTGAACCAGTTAAAGTTCTAAAGCACAGCCAAGTTATTCTGGCACTTAAGGTAGAAAGCTCCGCAACAATTTTCCTCTTCCCCAACAGTAAAAGTACAATAAATATTAAACTAAATAACTTAATTTGATGCCCCACCATGGCACCCACACACAGCTGGCCAATGGTAGGGCCCGTGCCTGAGCAGGATATGAGTGCAGTTGCCCTTTTTTGCCGATTTCCCCCAGCAAGTGGTATTCATAGGCATGCATGCCGCCTCTGGCCCTAGCAATCACAGCTAGGAGCCTCCCATAGCTGCTGTCACATTCATGTAGCCTGCAAAGCCTTGAGAGGAGGTTAAATCCTTCTTCCATTTGGTTGGTAGCAAATTCTTACTGGGTTTCGTTTCATGTAGGAATGGTGTTGGGCAATGGGGGATGAAAGAAAATATTCCGTGAAAGAATTTTTAATTTATCCTTGCTTCTTATGAGAGTGGCATTCATGGCAACAGGTGGGGATGGAGTTGGGGATCAAGTGTCCTCTTTCTATATGTCCATGTAGAGCCCCCCCCCCCGCAGGAGCACATGTCTTACCAGAAGTCTGTAAATCATATAGACTGTGTGTTCCTTCAGGGGAGATGTGGCGTAATCTTGGATTAAAGAGGTAGTGCAGATTTAGGGGTGCCCTGCATTTTGTTGTTCTATTCTCCCTGCCTCCGATCCAACACCTCTCTCTTTTAAATTGTAAGCTCCTCTGAGCAGGAACCCTAGAAGCTCAGCCCCAGTATGTTTCAGTAAGACACATCAAGTTCCTGTTAGTAGGTATTTCTAGATGGATGCTTTGACAATACTGTTCATCAGTCTTCCCCAACCTGGTGCCCTCTAGGTGTTAAGATCTACAGCTGTGCATGCTGAGAACAGCTGTAGTTCATAACGCCTAGAAGGCACCAGGTTGGGGATGATGGGAGACTGAGTTATAGTCAAAAACATCTGAAGAACTTCAGGTTGGGGAAGGCTGCTCTCTGCCACATAGATTTTCTCAGCTGAGTCAGCTAATTGGGTCCAATTCATGATAATGGGCAGCTTTATTTATAAAATGTCAGGGAGATGCTCTACAGATCGCTTGCTGTTCCAGATGTTGGTCTTAGTGCTTTATATTTACATATATAAAAATAGCTTCATGTTCGGACTTCTTTCCTCCCCCGCCCCCACTTCCCCCATTTGAGTGTCTTCAGGTGTTGAATCTAGAGCTGTCTTCAACTTTACCAGACAAATCCTTTTGGGGAGCCTGGATTGACTTGGCAAATCTTGTTAGTAATAGTGACTAGAAGCTAATGAGAGGCCAGCTGGGCTCATTTGCAGGGGGGGTATGAAAGCTGCTAGATTGGAGACAGATTTCTGGGGAACAAGGTTAGCAAGAGCCCAATTGGGGCTTGGGCAAGTAGAGGTGGTACTGTAAGGTGAGGCTAGTCATGGAGTCTGGCCATACGTTAGACTTTAGAGATGAAGGGAACTGGCTTGGATCCCTGCCCTTGGTAAGTGAAGTACAAATTGCTGAAATGGCTGGTGTAGTGCAGGGACCGCAGCTCCCTTTTTGTGGAAGTAAGAATAAAAAATTGACCTGTTTTTCAGCAGTTGCAACAGATAACACTGCCACAATTACACAAGGCAGACTTAGCCAACCTGATACGCAGCATGCTAATTGGGGCTGAGGTGAGTTGTAGTCCAAAACACCTGGAGGGCAGAAGGTTGGCTAAAGCTGGCTTAAGCAATATGCAAGGGTACTAGGCTTGAGGAGGGCTGATAGTGGCTCATCTGACTGCACTTCAGTCTAGGTTCTTTGACAATTCTGTTGGCTACACACAATAATGGCTGTCAAGAATCCATTGTGGTAAACTATTTAAACCATGTGATGCATGTGTGTTCCCACTACTCTGGAAGGCAAGAATTGGTGTGTCCATCCAAACCACAAGAGTAATAAACTGCCTTTCCTGTTACAATTCAGAAAAGCATTTAACTTTTGTGTTTAGTAGAAGCAATGTAGATAGAGACTGCCAGTGTCAGACTAAAATGCTGCTGCAAGTCTCTGGAAATCACTCATTTATGCCAGAAGCCTCTCCTGCTAAGAAAGTAAGATGAGACCTGCTAGATCAGGCCAGTGTCCCATCTAGTCCAGCATCCTGTTCTCCAGCAGCTGATACTCAAAAGCATACTGCCTCCAACAGTGAAGGTAGAACATAGCGCTCGGGGTTAGTAGCCATTGGATAGCCATATCCTCCATCAATTTGTCTAATCCTCCTTTAAAACCACCCAAGTTGGTGGCCACCACTGTCTCCTGTGGGAGCAAATGCCCACCTGTCATAGGGGAGTTCCTCCATCCTGTTGCTCCATGTCAGTCGCCCTTTTCTGAACATTTCCCAACTCCGCAATATCTTTTTTTGATGTGAGATGATCAAGACAGTACACAGTATTCCAAAGCAATCATATCATAAATTTGGATGGTGACATTATGATGTGAATAATTTTATTTTCAGCTAGTTGTCCCTGTTCTGTTTTTTGTTGTTGTTGTTTTTTAAGACTGGATGGGGGAAGCACTGCACTCATCAATAAAAGAGAAAGAAACAGGGAATGGGAGAGGTACCCAGTCTGTGATACCAGCTGGAGGAATGTGTCACTCTCCGAATACTGTAGCTCACTGTTAAAAAGCATTTATTTGGAAATTAACATCCATTTAAATGGATCTTTTCAAGTGTGTCTAAAGGCCATGCTCTGGTTATTTCCCTGCATGAATTATCACAACTAACCCCCCAACAGCCTTCCTGACCCCCTTCCCTTTGTTCCGTGTATGTCTGCTGCCAAGACTGTCCATCTCCCCCAGTAGTTGTGGGCTCTGGCCCAAAAAAGCTTAACTTTTAAGACACCACAATCTTGTACATTTGGTTCAGTGGGGCTTGCTTCTTAGAAATTGGCATAAGATTGCAGCTAAACTAACAGACATAGTTGCCTCCCTGGAATAATTCTGATTGAGTGCACCACTCCTCAACCCCATCATTGTACCATTCATACCCAACATGAATTTCTTCTCCTTACTTCATGGTCGTTTAAGCATGATTTCTCTTCATGGTCTTTTAAACATGATTTTTTCTTTGGGCAAGGGCTTCATTGTTCAAACAAAAACCCAGGGAATGAGCTCAGCTTCCACTCCTTTCTTTGTACTTGATCAGACTTTTCCATTTCCTCCACCTCCTTTCACTTCTTCCTTATACCCCCTTTCCTGTTTGCTTGTTTTTAAATCCAGCCAAAGTCAAGCAGAGCTCCAGTGGGCGAGAGATGCAACACAATTGCCGCTGCAAGCTTACTCAGAAGTTGTCCCACTGCTTTCAGCGTGGCTTACCTCTCAGGAAAGTGCGGCTTTAGGCCTGTGCTTGGTTTTCCCCATTGAAATAGTGGAATTTAAGCATTTTGGAGGGCCAGATTATGCCCCCTTGCCGACATGGGCAGTCCTTGATGTATGAGTAGCTTCTTGTAAAAATTTTGGGTTGGAAGGGAATTTAATTGTGCAAAGATAAACAAATTTAAGGTGTAGTCCTATGCACATTTGCTTGGAAATAAGCCTCACTGAACACAGTTGGAGTTACTTCAGCATGGGACTGTGCTGTAAGTAAGGTAAGATGGAAGACTTCTCTATCTCACTTCTTGTATAACTGAATGGGAAGAGGGCATGGCAAGCTTGGGTGCCCGTAGGCTCCAGAGTATGCCCAGTGATGTCACTGGTCCTGAGCCACAGCCCAGAGACCTTTGAGCCTGCACAAACAGGGCAGATTGGGACTTCCCTGCCCTCCGAATGCCATGGCGAGGGTGGCAGCTTTGTTGTCAGATTATCAGCTTGGAATCCTTGTCCAGAACCTCAAACTTCTTGTACATGCAGTTCTCTTAGTAGTTGATTGCGAGACGGGGTGAGGAGTATGTAAAACACTCCAACAGAGTGATGTGTAGATCTAAGAAAACTGAACTACGTAGCATATAAGCAACATGCTGTATAAGAACATCCATTTTGTTTAAATGCTGTGTAATATAAACCATATATATTTCATAGTGGGACTCATGCAGTGAGTAGATGCAGCAGCACCGGTCCCCTAAACTGAACTGTGGCCGAGAGAGCTTCAGGTATCATTCAGTTTCTCTGAACTGGCTTTCTATGAATTAATAACCAGCCTGTATTGAAAAGACTCTGCTTCACATCTCAGCTCAACCAGGAATTGGGCAAATTGTTCTTTGCTCAGCCTCACTGGCGAATTTAGAGATAATCCTCCCTATTTTTACAGAGTTGTTATTATGAACATGCATAGCATACAGTCATAGGAGTGAATCCTGCTGGCTTCAGTGGGGCTTAGGATTGGACTGTAATTCGCACGCAGCAATCATCAGTCAGCACTTGTTTTTCAATAAATTTGAGGTGTACTGTATAACTTCGGTAACCCAAGACTGCACGATTGGCGGTGGTGTCATAGGTGAATCATGATTGTGTCAAACAATTTGAGGCTTCTTGGTCATCTGTTCTGGGTGATTTATTCACATCTTGTTGGCATGTTAAGGATACTCTCCCTTGCTTGTGTTATGAAATGAAAAGCTTGCGGGAGGGGGAATGGAATGTATTTTAAGAAGTGCCTATCATCACATATGTTTACTATAGATACAGTTTATATACCTCTCCATGAGACTTCCTCTCAGCCAGAACAGGGACTTCCTGGTTCATTTTAAAACACCAAGTGGAAGGCAGAGATTGGGCCAAGGTCACTCAGTAGTTCAGAAAGTGGTCTTTAGCAACCCTCACGCTCTCTTGAAGTCACTTGTTGATGCAGCTG
Organism: Podarcis raffonei; assembly: GCF_027172205.1. Taxonomy (NCBI): domain Eukaryota; kingdom Metazoa; phylum Chordata; class Lepidosauria; order Squamata; family Lacertidae; genus Podarcis; species Podarcis raffonei. The sequence continues at coordinate 51,979,003 of NC_070603.1, forward strand.
CTGTGAAATTAATAATAATAATAATAAAAACACAGGCTGCATGCAGGTGGGTAACTTTCCTGCTCTCCAGAGAGCAGTACACAAGAAGACAAAGGAGCTGCCATAAGTGTCCCCTTCCTTCAAGTGGGCATTCTAGCTCTAGCATCTTTCTCCATTCCCCATGGAGCAAAAGAACTGCAGTGGTACCATACGTTTCAGGTTACAGACTCCGCTAACCCAGAAATAGTACCTCAGGTTAAGAACTTTGCTTCAGGATGAGAACAGAAATCGTGCTCCTGTGGCGTGGCAGCAGCAGGAGGCTCCATTAGCTAAAGTGGTGCCTCAGGTTGAGAACAGTTTCAAGTTAAGAACGGACCTCTGGAATGAATTAAGTACTTAACCAGAGGTATACAAATGTATCTGAACTCAGGAGGGGAAGGGGTGGGTGTTTTGTGTAAGTCAGTTCCTCAACAGGGATAGGATGCCACACACTATGGTTGAGATGGCTTGAGAACCCCAAGGGAAACGGATGGTCCTCCAGGCATTGCTGGGCTGATGCAACTCTCGCCATCTCTGACCTAGTGACAGTTCTGCCTAGAGCTGATGGGAGTGCCAACAACATATTTAGGGTCAAAGGTTGCCACCCTTGCCTCCAGATGAGTCAGTAGGAGCACCAAGGAGGGTCCAATCCTTTCCAGGCAGGGTGCAGGAGGCTCAGATGCCTCTAAGCTCTTGTTCCCCCTGACAACCCATTGTACCAAGCCATAGACAGCTCTCAGCCAGTGTCTTGGAACAACAATTATCCCAGTAAATCTGGAATAATGTTATGACATCCAGCAAATGGCTCAGTAATTACTGCGGTTTTCCCAGTTTAATTACCAATTTAACTAGGGTAAGTTTGGCTGTCCCCAAGGCATTCCTCATCATGTCCTCGTCATCATGTCCTGTGTCTGCCAGCAACGCACAGAAAATAATTGTTGGGTGCAAAACGACCTGACGAATAAGCACTCTGAATGTTTTACGTTGAGGAATTTGGGTTGCATGCAATGAGTTTATGGGAAAAATATATTGCCCTGTCTTTTTTAAAATGAGGCTTATCAGCTGCCTTTAAAATGTGTAACTTGCCTAGATTAGAACAAGTGTCTCTCACTTTGTCTTTAATCATCTTCCTCAACCCATGCATATGTTGAGGGGGAACACATATCCCATCTCAAATTGTGGAAACTGGGACAAAAGAAATGCTTGTTGTTGTTTAAGAAAAGGGAAGGGAAGTAAGGGAGATTCAGTGGTGTGGTGGTTCAGTGCTGAGCACCATTGCAGTATAGATTCATTTTAATGGGTGTCTCTCTCAGCAAAACAATACTAATTTGATTGCTTTTGTGCAACAGATGTTACCGTGTCAACACAATAGCCTTAAAAAGAAAAAGAAAAACATTTAGAATAATTTTGTTTCTACACCATTGAAGCTTTTTTAAATACAGAATAAAGCAGACCTTTTGGTTAACTTGCATATATGCACGGGGATCAAAGGAACTATTGGTGTTACAGGTTGAAGCAGATACACTGGGAGAGATTTTGTTTTGTTTTTTTTTAAAGATATTTATTGAAATTTTCCACTTTAATACATTTAAAAAATCCAAAAAGAAAAAACAAAAAAAGTTAAAAACACATAAAGTTTACAATCCTTATTTTTCTATAACATATTTCCCTGACTTCCCCACACCTCCCCTTCTTATATTCCAATTCAAATTGTTAGTTCAACAAGTTCTTATCCCCAATTTTTAACCTTTTTCTGTTTAGTTCATTTTAAAAAAGCCAATTTTGCCTTATAAACATCAATATTTATACATCAATTCTCATTCTTAAAACTATTTTCTAAAGTCGACCCAAATTCCCTTCCACGACTTCCCCAATTTTCATACAAATAGCAAAACAAAATAAAAGCAAAAACAGATTGTAATTATGCACCCTTTGGATCCCCAAACTCCACCCCCCCTTTCCCGGTTTCAATCCCCAACAGATGTCCATCAGTCTTGATCTACTATCAGCCTGGAGATCTCACCTCCGAGGCTCTTAATTCTCTCTCAATTCCTCTCTGCCGGTTTTTTTGATAGTCCTTAATATTAAACACCAGATCTCGGAGAAGCTCTAGCCAAATGGGATCCATATTTCTTCCAGCCAGACCTCCATACTTAAAAGTGGAGCCCGAATCTTGTTTCTTACTCCTTTCAAGTCCAAATGTCCCCAAAGCTCCAACTTCCACCTTAATCAGATTTGTAATCCTTGGATCTTCAGATCTCCACATAAGGAGATCTCTCCATTCTTCAATCTCCAATTCAAACCAGATTTTCGACATCAAGTTCTTATTTTCCTTTGTAGCCATCATGTCAGGCCACTGGCTCTCCTTTGTCATCTGCAGCATTACAGCTCCTCCTTCCTTTTCCTCAGGAACAACATATATCTCTTTCTCCACACTCTCAAAGTTCCCAAGTTTCTCTTCTTGTCCAGCTGCATAAACTTCCTGAGTCAAATCCTTATCAAATTCAATGAATTTATTTACTGTTAAGTCCAGAGTTGCAACATTTGTAGCCAAAACATCAATTTGGCCTTGTAACTTTCCCAAGAGAACAAAAACTCTGTCCAATTTAGCTTGTATTTTCCCTCCTTCAGCCATTCTTGTAATGTCCCAAAACCCCCTCTAGAGGGATTTTGGTTACTTAATATTCCTTCCAGTTCAAATCCAAAAGTCAAGTTAGTTTGTATCAGTTCTTCCTTATTTTCAACAAATTATAACCAAATTGTAACAAATATAACCAGCAGAGACAACAGAAACAAAGTTCTCTTTTTCAGCTTTGACAGCTAATTTGACAGCTGTCAAACTCTTCAATACCTCTTCAACAGGCTCTCTCGCGGATCACTCCCGGGTCCGGGGGGGTGGCACTTCAGCTCCCAAAATTAGTTCTTATCCTCCAGTAAAATTACTTATACTGCCAAATCGTGAAATTAATGTCTTTTATCCAATAAACAAGAAAAAAAATTCTCTCGACCTTAGTTAGCTGATCCTTGCTTAAGATTATTTACAAGACGGGGAGACGGACTTCCTGTTTGCGCCTTCCCCGATCGTGCCTAATTCAAAAATAAAATTTTCTTTGTAAATCCAATTTCCGTACTACTCACGGGTTGTTGCTTTTAAAGTCCAATTGTTCACAAGAAGAAGTCAGCGCTCTCCGACCATGGCATGCAGCTTCACTCCGCAGGAGAAGCAGTCGACTCTCAGCACCGCGCCGCTCGCCCCGTCCCCCGTTCCGAAGCCTTTAAAAAGGCTCCTTCGCGGGTCGGGGGGCGCAAATGGTGCCCGCCGAGTCACCAAGTTCACAGGCTTCACCGCCTGTGATTTCTGAGGGTCCCTGCGTCGCCGCCGCAGCAGGACCCAACTCCTGCGGAGCCGATTCCCTCCGGAGCTCGGAGGGAATCCGCCATTAGCCGATGGTGCTAACCCGGAAGTCCACTGGGAGAGATTTTGCACGAGGCATTACTGACAGGTGCAGCACTTAGTGGAAAGCATAAGACTCTTAACTACTGAAACAAAGTCTGCTTAGCATTTATGTTGATCCAGTCCAAAATCCATTTAAAGCAATTAGAAGCTCTGCAGAGGACTCTGGATCTTCCAGTTCTGTACATCTGAGCTTGCTAGGTATGAGAAGGTAATCCCTTGTAATTTAGAGAGTCTCTGAAGTCTGCAGGATGCTCTGCACATCCTTTCGATCTCTGTCTACTAAAAATGGCAACCCATGGCCAAGTTCCTTCCTGTTCCTCCTTAACATCTTGCTCTGTGCCCTGTGTCAGGACTCCATTGTTCTCTGCCCTTTCTGTACCACGCCCACTGCCTCCACAATTCCCCATAAACAGCTGCCACTTGTGAGTGCAAAGAACTGCCCATCAAGAGACAAGAGTTGAAGCTGACATGGGGGTGCCATTTTTGGGCAGTGGCCCCATCCCTCATTGGTATATATGTATATCAGTCTTCAATCTACAGCAGAAGGGATTGACGCTCCTTGCTGCTGCCAACATTTTGTTCTTCATTTCCTCTGACAGTAAAAACAGATGCCCTGGAGCATCAAGAAGCTGAGCGTGACTCTCAGCGTTATGTGGGTGGGGCTTTGTTAGCTGTAAACCAGGCAAAGGAAAGGTATATTGTGTTATGGGCCGTTTGAAATGCTTGACCAGCTTGTATGATGCACAGACCTATACCACAGTGGTGGATGCTCGAAGCAAAATAGCCCAAAGAAACTTTTTACACATGCAGGCCGAAGGTCAGCTTGCTAGAATGTTGTTGTACCACTGCAAATACTGGAGCAGGAAAGTTGATCTGCATTTTTGAGCGTGTCCCAAACCAGGGCTGCCCGCCTTGCTAGAACAGCAGGGATGCATCTGTGCCTCTTGTGAAATGCTATCGCTCTGTTCCAGAGGCTACTGATGAGAACACCTACGCCCCTGATAACTCGACTGTGGCAGGATGTGTTTTGCTAGGGTGGCCTCTTGACACTGCCTGTTTCTGCAGCAAACAATGTACTGAAGTAACTTCCTGCTGAAAATGTGGTCTGGGTTTTTTTGTTTTTGTAAAGTTCTCTGTTCTATTGGTGTTGCAATATGCCCTAACTATAGCAATCCTCCGCTTTCCATTTCAAATAGCCATTTTCTTAAGTACACTGAAAATGTCTGTCTCCTTATCCTCCATTCAGCACAAAATCATCATTTTTTAAGGCTGCAATACTAACCGTGCTAACCTGGGAGTAAGGCCCAGTGAATTCAGTAGGACTGACTTCTGAGTAAATATAGGATCATAGAATTCTAGAATCGGAAGGTACCCCAAGGGTCATCTAGTCCAACTCCCTGCAGTGCAGGAATCTCTGATAGATGCCTATCCAACCTGTGATTAAAAATCTCCAGTGAAGGAGAGCCCACCACCTTGCGATGTTGAACAGCTCTTAAGAACAGCAAGTTCTTCCTAATGTTTAATTGGAATCTCCTTTCTTTAACTTGAATCCATTGGTTTGGGTCTTACCCTCTGGAGCAGGAGAAAACAAGCTCGCTCCATCTTCCACATGACATGACAGCTCTTCGAATATTAGAAGATACCAGTAGCTATCATATCACCTCTCAGTCCTCTCCAGGCTAAACATACCCAGCTCCCTCAAGTGTTCCTCATAAGGCTTGGATTTCAGACCTTTGCTATCTTGGTTGCCCCCTCTGCACATGTTGATTAGGATTGTGCCATAATTCAAACATTTGAGGTGATTATTTTTAGAATCTAATGGCTGGGGAATTCCCTACACCTCCTCGAATGATCTGAACACTGCAAATCCCCTTCTCTCCTTCCTCCCTCCCCCACCCCAATCATTTTGTCAGATGCAATGTTGTCATTTCCTAGCTGAATGAAATTTATTTTGACCCTACCCTAGTGCTACATTTCCTGGATTTCGAGTACGAATATATCTCTGGCAAATTCTGCATGTGACAATTACAGTTCCGTGCTATTTTCCGCTAATGAATATATTTTTATGTTGTGAAATAAGTTACTTTCTTCCTGATTACGTGAATGAGCTCTAGAGGCTCCCGCATAGCTCCAAAGCCCATGAGCCAGCCTGCTTCATTTTGGATCAGAGCCACCTCTATTGTGAGGTAGTCCAAATATCTTCCAGGTGGGGATTATTGCCTCCACACCTCATTTGAGCTCTCAACCAGTTCACCAGAGGGCTCTTTGTGGTAGTTCCTTGACATTAATTTCCATACTGCAGAACTCTGCTGTAACTGCTGGACATGTCGGCCTTTTAATGCAGTGGCTTGCAATTGAAAGCGAGCAGAAGTTGAGATTTCTGACATTTGTGGTAAAGGTTCAGCAAACTTCTCCAAAAGGAAAATGCCAGCACAGCACTGGTGGCGCTGAGATGCTTCAAATATTCCAGGGATTCCTGCGTGCATTATGTGAGACCTGAAACTCTTAGAGGGCAATGTTTGACTGAATTAATCAGAGTCTTTCTTGACTGGCATAGCTCTCAGTCTTGAACTTCATTCCTATTCTTTTGCCCACTTGAGGCCTTCTGGCCTTCACAATAAGACACAGAAACCCTGGGGCTTGCTGAACAGCTATGTAAGGCTAATGTGGATGAAATACCGTATTTTTTGCACCATAACACTCACTTTTTTTCTCCTAGAAAGTAAGGGGAAATGTCTGTGCGTGTTATGGAGGGAATGCCTACGGGTGGCGGGGGGGTGTCTGCTGCAGTCGTGAGCAGAGGATCCATGGTTCCCCTTCGTTCCCTCCTCTGTGGCTCACTTTGAAACAGCAAAGTGGGAGAAGAGCCGCTGAGTGGGAAGGAGAGAGGGACAGAGAGCCTGCTTCTTTAAAGGAGCAAAGCGGGAGAGGAGAGAAGCCTTCTCCCCTTATACCCCTCTTCTTCATTATTAGCAGCATTCTTCTCCACCCAACCCACGCGTGCTTCTTCTCCCCTTAAACCCCTCTCCTTCATTATTAGCAGCATCCTTCTCCACCCACCCCACACATGCTCCTTGTCCCTTGAGTGCTTTTCCTTCCCTCCCCACTTAAAACGTGGTTACAAAGCATGGATCCACATGGATCCTCAGGATTTTTGCACTGGGTCACCCCAAATTCACCATCAGATCACATAGCATGTCCATGGCTACATCTTGCACCAAAAAAATCACGCACCCACTGTTGCCTGGGGCCGCAGTGGTGCAAAAACGTGGTTACAAAGCATGGATCCACATGGATCCTCAGGATTTTTGCATTGGGCTACTCCAAACTCACTGTCAGATCACATGTCTGTAGCCACAGCATGAACCACAAAAATCATACATCCACGGTTTCATTTAGAATATTTTTTTTTCTTGTTTTCTTCCTCTAAAAACTACGTGCGTGTTATGGTCGGGTGCGTGTTATAGAGCGAAAAATACGGTACTTATTGTCTTCAATTTGTGGCTGTTCTCCCTGTCGGCTCCAGGCAAGGCGATAGGTATTTGCATCTCCTGTGTTTTGACTTGCCCTAGTTAGCTTTAAAGCAATTCTGATAAGCTCTTACACAAATGGTGTCATATAACAGGTGCTTTGTTCCATGGCTAGCATTCTCTGCTTCTGAAACATCTAGTTACAATGACTAGAGAAATAATAGTGCCACTCAGCACAGCCTTTCCAATTTTTGCTTGATTCATGTAGCTTCATGTTTGTAGCAATCCTATGTGGCCCATGTTGACTTTCTAATCTGCTTCAGACATTCTATCTGAAGGCCCTGAAATGCCACCTCCTTCCACAAAGCCATTGACTCTTTTTATGGGCGGGGGGGAATACCTATATCTGAAAATGCACTGCACTTTTTATCTTTCCAATATCCCTCCCCCACCCACCCGCCTCAACCCTCTTCAATTTGGTTTTCATCCCATTCATTCAGCCAAAGCTGCACTTTGGTGGCAATCCAAACTCTTGGCATTTAGTGCTTAATAGAGCAGCATAGACACTGCCACAGTTCAGCCACTTGTGCTGGCAAGGGCAGAAGGGGTGGGTGGGGACAGGGCAAATAAACAACAACCCTTCTCTAGTCCAACTTCCAGCAGGGACAGATCAGTCTCAAAACGCCCCATTTCTGCTTGCCACCACCTGTGGGCATGCCATCAGCAATAGCTGCTGCCCACCCCCTGTTGGGGAGGCACATTAGGGCATTCCTTGTTGGCGGAGCTTCCCTCCAGCAGAACTAGGCAGGACAGGGTGAAGAGACATCTCTGTCCCATCCAAACGCCTGCCAGCACACCAACCAGAAGTTTTCCTAAAAGCAGCCTGCTTAAAACTGAAGACTCATTGAGTTATCTGCAGCTTTCAATACCGCTGTTAATCCACACTCTTAACCTCTTAACCTCTCTCTTTTGTATTGGTTTTTATGCTACAATGCCTTCTTCAAAGAGCTCTTATCTTGCTTTTTTCCATTTAGTTTCTGTCATTAGCTTTGTTCTTCCATCACATAGTAGGTTTTCACAGACATTCCATAAATTGAGACCAATTGATAGCCTGTACTTCTCAGGGCGGGACGCGGGTGGCGCTGTGGGTAAAACCTCAGCTCCTAGGACTTGCCGATCACATGGTCGGCGGTTCGAATCCCCGCAGCGGGGTGCGCTCCCGTTGCTCGGTCCCAGCGCCTGCCAACCTAGCAGTTCGAAAGCACCCCCGGGTGCAAGTAGATAAATAGGGACCGCTTACTAGCGGGGAAGGTAAATGGCGTTTCCGTGTGCGGCTCTGCCTCGCCAGGGTAGCTTCGTCACGCTAGCCACGTGACCCGGAAGTGTCTGCGGACAGCGCTGGCTCCCGGCCTATAGAGTGAGATGAGCGCACAACCCTAGAGTCTGTCAAGACTGGCCCGTACGGGCAGGGGTACCTTTACCTTTACCTTTACTTCTCAGGGCAACCTACAACAAAATCACAATACGATAACAATGGCAGAAATAATAGGTAAAGGTAAACATAGCCAGCAAAAACCTGTTGGAATGAAAATCTGGTACTGTCATTTTCACCTGATGGTTTTTTAAATGTACCCATTACCACTTTTATTCAAACAATATCCATCTCTCCACTCTGTTGTCTTCTCCAGTTCTTCCTGACCTCTTTTACTGTCTCCCCCACCCGAGTGACAAAAACCTACCTAACTCAGTATAAATAAAAGCAGGTTTTTAAGCTACATGATTACAGAGCAACAGTATAGTATCTTCTTATACTCTATTCGAGACAGTAAAATTGTGACTGCTTTCATACAACCACTAGATAATTATCCTTTCCTATATGCAGCTGAATACTAAATATTTGCTCAAATGCACTTTCAGCCAGGAAGCATACCCATCACTTCACCTCTGTGGTCAGTGGATTACTGAAATTGGGAAGAGGTCAGGGTTTCTGGCTGAAAGTTCCCATATAGCAGTGTGTCTGAAGCTCTGAACCGTTGTCCAAGTTTTATTTGGAATTGTGTTTGTAAATAGGACCGCTTTCCACTGCCGTGCTTCCCACCCTGGGACCCATTGAAGAAGGTCTGCTTTTGGGAGGGGGGCACTGCCAGTTCACAGTAGAACTGTGGTGGAGAAGATTTCTCATAATTGGAGGAAGAGAAGTGGAAGAACTAATCTTTCCACAAGGACCTACTTAATCTGACACATTTCTGGCATGTTTGACAAAGAGTAAACAAAAACAAACTGTAGCATTGGCTGCCTAAACCCCATTCCCTTATACTGACTCATGCTGGCCGTGCAACCCGCTGCTCAGCAATGTGGTTCCAAAGAAGTCAATTGCAATGAGTTGCTAAGAAACATCTAGCAAGTATGGGAAGTTGCCCTCTTTATGATCAAATATTCTTCCTAATCCCCACACCTCAAAACACCCACCACACACCCACACATACCCTGCTACAGGCCAGGTTTCCTCCTAAGAGGAGTGGGACATAGCTCGGTAGTAGAACACATGTTTTGCTTGCTGAAGGATGCATGTTGAACCGCAGGTCTCTGAACATTTACGTGATGGTTCACTCTTGTACACAATTCCTCTTTCCCTTCCTCTATTCTAGAATGGATTGTGTTAAAAACAAACTAAGCATGCTCACTACCTGTCACCATACAGCCTTGTGCTACTTCTCCAAGCCGGTGCACACAACATGGTGAGCCCAAACTATGACTTAGCAAAAACATGTTCTCCCTGATCAGTGCTTATAACCCTTTGCTTTTCCTGGCTCCTTTCTACTGCTGTGTCACTCTGAGATAAGCCAAGGTTTGACTTAGCATGTCATCCAAGCTGAGATGTCACTAGGCTCTTCCCTCACTACCTGTGAGCATATGCCTAGGCTAATGTACGTAGGATTGCAGCTTGAATGTCCCTCATGCTACAAAACTCCCTTCAGACAACGCATTGGAGAGAGAGACAACCCTTATCCACAATTAGAACAGCATACTGGATCAGACCAATGGCCCAGCTAGTCCAGCATCCTGATCTCACAGGTGCCAACTTGATGCTTGTGGGATCTGAGCACAAGAGCATTCTTTGCCTCCTGGGGTCTCCCGCAACTGGCATTTTGGAAGCATTGCTTCCTCTTTTTTGCAAGAAGGGAGTTTGTTACATCTCTTTTGTGACTTTGACCTTAGAATGCTGTGGAGGAGCCAATCAGTGAACACTCCCAGACATTGCAGAGCATGCAGTGATAGGATTCTCCCCTGCAATCTGAGGTGAAAGGCACAGAAGGACTGTGCTGTGGGTTCCCCCACCCCTCAAAGGTACAGATTGACTAGAATGCCTTTGAAGTTCTTCACTGCCCCTCTTGGCAGCAGGTAAATTATTACCTATAGTTCTGAACTCCTTTCCAGGCTCTGAACATTCTTTGCACATTCTTTGGCTCATATGTAAGTATGATTCATTTCAGAGCTGTCAGCGGTTGACTTCATTATGTGGTGCTGTAATTGTTACTAGCATTTTTAAAGATCTCGCTCCATCATTTGGACTACGCAGATAAAATGTGCTGGAACCCATTACTTCCAATGAATTTATCAACATGGCATAGGAGTAAAAGTTTGAGAGATGACACTTGATTCTTCCACTTTCTTTTCTTTTCTTTTCTTTTCTTTTTCTTTCTTTCTTTCTTTCTTTCTTTCTTTTTTTTTGAAGATGAAATTCTTGTTGAATCAATGCTGATCACAGCTTAGCTTCTGTTTCGTGGATGCTCTGAGGAAATGCCACTCCCTGTTCTCATCTAATGACCTTTTCCCAAACCACTTCTCTAAAACCTCCATAATGAGAATGTGCACCCTTGCTTTGAACTCCTCTATCTTGTTTTGTATGCATGTGTGCCTATATCTCTTTATCTCTTTATGTATATACTGGCAAGGTCAGTCACCTCTCCTGGATTGTTTACATACAGTGGTATATATGAGCGTAGCCATCCCTTGGAAAGTAATGGTATGTATTCTAGAATGTGGTGAAAAATGGAGGCATGCATTTTAAATAAATAGTTACCTCTTAAGTTATCACCTAATTTAAGTGTTTCCCTCTATATATTCAGTTGAATGTTGAGGCTTCTTGGTTACTGGTTGCTGTTCTGTAATGTACTGCAAGGTAAACATGGCGACCCCCATTGTTGGGATACTCTAACATGGCACCAATTTCAAACTCTCTTATGATCTGGCTGTAGGGTCACACTGGGGTAATCAGAAAGCAATTAACCATCTTGGTGTCCTCCTGTGATAATCTGAAGGATGAATTACTTGATGTATTGTGAGCAGGAGCGTGTAGCATGCAAAGATTTTTTCGTTCCAAAGAAAACTGTTTTGGTTTGGTGCTTGCTTTGGTTAGGATCCCTAACCTCCCTCATTGCAGAGTCTCTGGCACTCCCATTTAAGAATTACTTCTCTGGCACGTCTTGTTTTGCTTATATGTGTTAACAGAAGGTCTTTCAAGGCCTCTGTGGGAGCATTGCTTGGAACATGAGCATTTCTGGCGTGGCATGGGGCATGGAATCCATCTTAGAAACAAACCTTTTAAATGGATTTGCCACCCTCTGGACCCCACAATATGTTCTGTGGTGATTCTGAATTGCAGGGGTGAAGTGGGGGAATCTATTTTGATCTTTGACCTGGAACCTTGTGCAATTTAGTATCAGTACTTCTGCATTCTTCAAAATGCTTTCTTGCTTTACTGGAACCTAGAGAAGCTTTCACCTTGGGCAATTTTGAGGCGGAGGCATCGTGGTGGATTGCAGTTTCTTCATCTCAACACACACACCCAGCAAAATAAAAATAAAAATGGACAGTTTCTATTCCTTATTTGTATACTGAACAGACGCATATGCTCTACCACCAAAATATCATTTCATGAGCACAGTATCCTCTCTTGTGCTAGGAGAATAGCAGGATAATAGCTGCCATTTCTCTCCAGGACTAAACCCTAAACGATGTCCTCTTAATCAGCAGAACTTGATGTTTAGATTCACATGCATTGTTTGCAGTTCAGTGAATTATTTCTAAATATTATTTTTCACTCCTGCTCTTTTTTTCTTTTGGTCATTAGTCTTCCAAATTCTGCTGGGTGAATGCCTTGCTTTGTACCACAGAGAGCTGTGCTTCAGGGTTTTGAATCTTTAAACTCTGAAAAGTGGTCCCTTACAAACAAAACAGCTTGGCTGCCACACTGTAGTCATGACTATGTTATCTAATGCTATGCACCTTGTCACCCAATAATCCTTTTAACCTGATAAATGCACACTTGTTGTAGAGGGTGTCTGAATGTACTCCAAGAAAAGCTCCCTTGCCCTGAAATCATTCCCCCTGCTTAAAATGTAAATTGAAATTTTCAGGAGTATGTGTGGACTTCCTTTGAATTAATCAGATGAGATGATCTGAAAGGCAGCAGCTGCTGTTGACCCAAACTCCGAAGGAGATCATCATTTCATTTCTTTACTCTCAATGAAACACAGTGGCTGACTGCTGAACTTGACCGAACCCTTTTTTTCCAAATGGGAATGTAAGTTACAGAAAGACAAGTGTTATGTTCAGAGCAATCAATTTGGATGGGAATTTCCAGGTTTTAAAAAAGTCAGCTGCACCCCCAAAGGAATGCAGCATGTAAATGTGACCTATAAAACAATTCACAAATCTGACCATTGATAAACAACCATCCGCCATTGCCTCGTGAACAACAAAGTAACACTTTATAAAGCTCAAAAAAGCAACATTCTGATTGCCACACATTAATCAAGACATGCTATGTGACCTAGAACAACCAAACTCATGGCAATAGAAGGAAATGGTCATTTTAGACACATGGTGATTAAAAACAAAACAGAACCGTGAGGAGCAGCCCTTCTAAGAAGTGAAGCTACTATTGCCACTGTTACTACATGCACAATGTTTGCAGCATGGATCAGTAACCAATTGTGAGCCACAGTGTTATTGTGCATCATGTCCATAAAAGGAAAGGAGGCATCATACACTTGTCTAGATAATGCAGAGCCATTCCTTGCCACTCCACAATACAGTGGTGCCTCAGGTTACATACGCTTCAGGTTACATACGCTTCAGGTTACAGACTTCACTAACCCATAAATAGTACCTTGGGTTAAGAACTTTGCTTCAGGATGAGAACAGAAATCGTGCTCCGGCGGTGTGGCGGCAGCAGGAAGCCCCATTAGCTAAAGTGGTGCTTCAGGTTAAGAACAGTTTCAGGTTAAGAACGGACCTCCGGAACAAATTAAGTACTTAACCCAAGGTACCACTGTAATCCCTAAGCAAGGAGTAAGAGAATGTGCTTGTATCTCTGAAAGGGAGAATGCAGCCAATTATCAACCAACAAAGATCTCTTGGGACCAGATTATGGTGTCTCCTCCCAGCAAATACTTGCAGATGGCTCTCATAACTAACAACCAAATTCCGAACTGAACTAAAGATAGTGTTCCTAGAACAAGAGTGAGTGTGTGGGGCCATGGCCTAAAAAGACTAATGTGATTTTTGTTGGCATCAACAGAAGCAAAGGAAAGAATGCAGCATTGCTGTCTTCCGATCGTTCCATCAGCCATCCATCTAGGGATGCTATAGCGGTGGCTTTTCTGCAGTGACAGGTGGTTGGACAACTTGCCTCTTGAGATCTCTTCCAACTCTGATTCTCCGACAGCCTGTGATATGCAGTCTTGATGAGGCAATGCAGTTCCCCGAGCCTGTGCCATTCTGTGATGTTTTATTTCTCCTTTGATACAGAGTGCTCCCTGGCTCTACCAGGACAAAGAATATTTACATACTTGTGGGGAGGAATCACTAAGTAAGTCTTATTTGTGCACCCTGCAGTGCCTTGTTAATCCTGAACATTTCACTTATTTACTTCTATTTTTATGCTTGTACACAGAAGGCTGTGTGCTTTCCATCTCTGGTACTTAGAACACGCACGCGCACACACACACTGCTTTAGGTGCTCAGGATCACCTAAAGTTATCAACATTACCTTGTAGCAACATAAGTAAGGAATAAGCATTCACTGTACTGCTGCTTCAGTGTGGTAGGTGCTCTTGCAACCATGGAAGAGATGCCACTCTTGCTTTTACAGTCTTGTGCTGCTAGCAGCTAGTATGCACACACACTGGTTTTTAGAAGATCAGTTCAGATTTAAATATTCATTCATATGAAAGCTGACCGTATGTTGGACTGCTTGCACTGTTTTCTTAAAATGGAACTGCTGTGGTTCATAATCCAGCTGGCTTTGGGCAGCTTATATTTCTGGCACACGGGCACTCACCTGCTGAGTTCTCAGTATGATTTTAGGTCTTTGAACATTACTGGTTTCTTTTTTTAAAAAAATCCTTTGAAGGGAGTTTTGCTGTCTGAAGGGGAGGGAGAAAGGGAAGGTGCTTAATCTTCCAATCTGAATGTCAGCATTTTTCCTGGCTGGTTGTTCACAATAGGCATGAAGCAAAGAAGGCTTCTGTATAAATCACTCCTTTATTTTTAACAGTGGGGGAACACTATGGAGGCATTTTTTTGGTGTCCGTCAGGCAAAACTCCTTTTTAAAACTAGTAAGAGAGGTTTTAAGTCGTCTAAAATACCACTGGATAACCGGTTTAGTCACAATGGCCACTTTTTTCTTCTCTGCCCATTTAAAGCTCTTCAGGCAACTTGTGTCTCCACTTCACAACAAAATGTTCTAGAAGGCGCTATTTAGTAAAACCTTTAATGGTGTCACAAAACCCAAAAAACAATAGACATTTCCATGGTACTGGCACAATTCATTTCCATGCCCACCCACTGATAAATTACAGTGGTACATTGGGTTAAGTACTTAATTCGTTCTGGAGGTCCGTTCTTAACCTGAAACTGTTCTTAACCTGAAGCACCACTTTAGGTAATGGGGCCTCCTGCTGCTGCTGTGCCGCCGGAGCACGATTTCTGTTCTCATCCTGAAGCAAAGTTCTTAACCTGAAGCACTATTTCTGGGTTAGCGGAGTCTGTAACCTGAGGCGTATGTAACCTGAGGTACCACTGTACTTTATTACCTGCGTTTTGCCCACCCACTAACAAATTACTCCTGTACTGATCCGTTTGGGAAATGATACAGGACTATCCAAAGATTTCACCAGTTTGTGTTTTTCCCCTTTCCCTTTCCTAGCTGTGCTTTAAGGTCAGGTGTTCTTTGTATTAGGCTGCCAGCACAGGACCAGTGAAGAGCTGCAAGGGTGATACTCTGCCTGGTCTTCTGCCCCTACTAAGCCTCTGAGGAAGCTTTTCATTATAATATTTTATATTTAAATCATCTCTGAATTATTTCAAACTAGAAACAAAACAAAAAACCCCACAACAAATCTGATTCACTTAATAGTGAATACGCAGGTATTGCACATTGTGTGTGTGTGTGTGTGTGTGTGTGTGTGTTCATGTTAACACCTGGGACAGGAGCCCGTATCGACCCTTTCTACATAAAGGCCTTGGGTTCTGCCCCTCTCTCTTGACCATATTTTCTTTTCCCTCCCACTCTGTCATCCATGGTTTGTGAGTCCTGTTTGGAATGTGGCTTTATTGGATAATGTGCAAGAGGTCACTGATAAATGACCCAGCTTCTCTCACCATTCACCTCTACCACTTTTATGTGTGCCTCTTGCGTTTTATATTTATTGCAGCTATCTCCCTCCAGCAATGCTATCTTCAAATCTCCCCTCTTCCCTTCATTAAGAAATAAAGATACTGTGCTGCTGGCTCTGGATTGCAACCAACAAAAGTTTAGCACTGACCCCAAAAAATTGCTTGGGAGAATTTTGCAGGTTGGAATGCTGTGGGTGACTTGGATATGTGACCACTCTAAACTTAGTTATGTGAGTGGCTCAGATGCTTTTGTTTGTTTATGCTAGGTGTGGATCCAAGCTATGGGTGTCCCAAATGAGAAAATAAGTTCTAGAGAGATTCCCCCCAGCCCAACCAAAGATCACGTATGTGGCACATCCAGGAGATCAATTCTACCAGAGGGCAATCCAAGTGACCTCCCTATTCACCATCCTCCCTTTCCTCTTGTTTCATGATATCAGCCTTCGGCTGGGTGGTCATAAGAGCAGCATCACTGTTGTCCTACAAGGCAGCAGAGTGTTCTAAATACAGGCTTGTTCCCCCCAGTCATTGTTTCGCTTCCTCTGAAATGAAAACAACTAGGCTGGCTCTGGCTGCTGGCTCAAAAGGTTCCTCTGGCTCCAGGCTGGCTTCCGGTGAACTGTGATTTTGCAAGTTCCTCTAGTAGCAGGCGGTGCTTCATCATCTCCTCTGCCTCGTTTGTTTTGCAGCAGGGGGTGGGGGTTCCCCTCTTTTTGATAGTGCTTGGGGTTTATTTCTCACCCCCTTCCCCAGTCCATGTGGAATCCAGACCTTTATGCTCTTCTGCACAGATGCCAAAATGCTGCTTTTAATAATGCTTTTAACTGTAATGCATTTATGTGTGTTTTCATTAATATTGGCTTCTTCATGCACACCTCCCCTAATAGGTACATTTCTGTACACCTTTTTTTAGGTGCAGAACTGCACTGCAGAATTCAAAGAGGTGTGCATTTTGAAGGATAGCTGCCTTTTGGTTTGCGTATTGTTTCCAGAAGTGTTAATTAAGTAGATTCATATTCAAAACCCAAACCAAACCAAATTTCTCCCTCATCCGTAATCCGTGTGTATGTGTAGGCTTAGCTGCAGCAGTGCCTTTAGATGACCACCAACTTGGATGGCTTGAAAAGAGAGTTAGACAAATTTGTGGAGAAGGCAGCTATCAAAGGCTAATAGCTGCAATGGCTCTGCTCTGCCTCCACAGTCAGAGAGGCAGGAATGCTTCTGAATACCAGTTGCTGGAAACCGCAAGAGGAGAGTGTTCTCCTGCGCTCATGTCCAGCTTGCAGGCTTCCCACAAACACCTGGTTGGACACTGCGAGAGCAGGATGCTGGACTAGATGGGCCAAAGGCCTGATCGAGCAAAGCTCTTAGTATGTTCTTATAAGGAAACAGACACAAACTGTCTCTTTTTGTTCTGTCCAGTGCAGCTATCGCACAGCATAGGCTTCCTTTCCCGCACACCTCAAGTGTGAATCCAGAGCTGGAGGAATTTGCTACGCTGCGAACGCCTTCCAAGAAGCTTAATTGAAAAGGAAGCTTCTTCTAGTAGCTCTCCTCTAAAAACAAGCTGTGTAAACCACGGAAGGAAAGGCAGGGCTCTTGCAAGGAGCTTGCAGTTCCTCACAAGTGAAACCTCTGTTAATAACAGTCGGCTCTTGAATTCTAGCAGCGATCCTGAGAGGAATGGGTGGTGCCTGCATTTCTTTTCAGCAGTTTGTGGCGAAATGCCCCACCTCACAAGCAGGCCTAATGCCCCGCCTCATAACTGTTTGCACCCACTATCTGATCATCATCATCATTATTGTTATCCATGGCTCTTGCAGCGAACTCATTCTCCAAGTGTGTAGATCCTTATGGATCCAAGACAGCACCACCCACACAGCAGAGGGAAGTATCCACAGGCTCAGCTGGAAGGGGAATTCCATGTTTGGCAGATAAACACAAATCTTTGGGTGGGTGGAAAGGGAAATTAGGGGGCTTGTTTGCAGGGGATGGATGGGGTGGAAAACTGGGAGGCAGGGGAAATGAAATGGAGTGTTGTTGTGTGGCTGGCTAGCTGGAATCCTGTACAGGAGCATTCCACACGACAACATTTTGTTGCAGGTATGAAGAACCTGGGGGTGGGGAGGCTTTCTCCTACTGGCAGTTTCCCTTTTCGTAAGGGTCCTCCCCCCTCCAAGAAAAAAAATATGATTGACTGCTCAGACTGAGCCTGCTGACAAACCCTAGACCAGTCCAAGGCCCATACAGTGGTACCTCGGGTTACATATGCTTCAGGTTACAGACGTTTCAGGTTACAGACTCCACTAACCCAGAAATAGTACCTCGGGTTAGGAACTTTGCTTCAGGATGAGAACAGAAATCGTCCTCCGGCGGCACGGCAACAGCAGGGGGCCCCATTAGCTAAAGTGGTGCTTCAGGTTAAGAACAGTTTCAGGTTAAGAACGGACCTCCAGAACGAATTAAGTACTTAACCTGAGGTACCACTGTATTATCTTCTGGGCTACCTTCTGAGGACCAAGGCCCAGGGGTGGGCAGGACCAGAAGCAAAAGTGGGCAGAGCGACAAACATAATATGTTACCTTCATACAGAAAGGTAGTTTTTACACAGTCATCTATGCCTCCATCCAGATGAGCAAGAAGTGTCTGAGTTCAAGGACACAATTCCGCCAGGCAAAAATACTTGGTGTTTGAAGCAGGGCTGGTGTGGTGTATGGCCTGAGGAGAGGGAGCCTGACCGTGGGAGAATACCAAGGGCCACATTTGGCCCCTGGTCCTGAGGTTCTCTACCCCTGCCCTAGACTGTCAAGCAACTTGTGGGGTTTCTAAGTCGTATAGAGTAAAGTTCTTCTGTCCAGCCCAATTCTTGTGAGGATAAAGAAGAAAAGTTAGTTAATTTTATTGTACCAGAGGGCTCCAAATTTTACTGAACCTTGTGGAATCTCCTTGGAAAGGCAAGGGCTAGCTGAAGAACGATTAGGTCTTAGCACATGAGGATTCCAGAAAGAACTTCCAGAGAGAAAACTTTTTAATCAATTAAACCAAATGTTAACATATATGAAGAAAGTTTATTTGGAGGGTAAGGGGAAAGGAAGGCAAAATTGTTTTCACTTAGCTTGTTACTTTTTGAATGCTTGAGTAGAGTCTTGGGTTTCAGAGATTGTGCGGAGTTCCAGACAAGATTGCCTGAAAAAGCATCCATTTTTTGTAATGGGTCTCGCTGATCAGCATAATTCTGAAGGAGACAGGGAAATGCCTCGCATTTTTTGGGGGGGGGGGATTTGAGACCAGTGAAAGTTGAGCTCTTTCATCAGACGAAGTATCATGTGTAGCAGTGACAAAGGAAAATCTGTCTCTTGACGCAAGTGGTCTAAGTAGCCAGTCAAGAATTCACTTAGAGCTCAGTTCCACCTTCCTGTGCTTCTGAACTCCCATTGCAGAAGAACTAGCCAGCGGTGACGACTGTTAATAAGGGGTTAAATTGGGAAAGTGTATCGGAAATAAAACTCAGAATATTGGCCTCTTCAGAACTTCTCCACAGGGGTTCCAAGTCACAGATCCTATAGGTGGCTCTGTTTGGTCTATATCAAATTCTAGGGGTTGATCACACGGGTCTTAACATCTTCAAATATAGATGCTTCTGGATTGTGTGGGTTTTTTGGATGACTGAGTGTCAGTCACTGGCAGGGATGTAAAAGTCTGAGGTCCTCTGATTTTTAATAAAGCCCAATAAGAAAGGACCCCAGAAAAGAATTCCAGCAACAGACTGCAGTTTTCCCTGCAGTGGCTGAGCAGTGACCCTTCTGTTTCAAGTTCTAAATGGAAAAGCGGGCATACTTACAAGTACTTCTCATCCTGCTTTTTTCCTGGTGTTCATGACACTCCTGTAAAGAACCATATAAGAATGATGGAAGAAGAGGGAGAGGGGACTAGGCCATATCTCTTTCTCCTGGAATGAAACAGGACTATGCAAATAATGTGCATGCAACACCCAGCAAAGGCACTCTCTCAGCACTCTCTCCAAAATGTCGTCATCCAGACCATGCTGGCTTTTACCTCAGAATCGCAGCTGTGTTACCACCGTCAATAGCATGTGCCTGACTCAAGCACACCTTGAGTGTTTATGTTGGGAACTAATCCCTTTGTAAACTCTCCGCAGGCTTTCTAAACAGAGACCTAAAAAGAGAAAGCAATAATGTAGATAAAAACTGGCCTCGGTGTTCCTCTAGTAGAAACATAACACACACACATGCCATCTGATGAGTGCCTTGTGCAAGATTCCGCCTGGAAGGTCCTGTCTATGCAGAGACAAAGTTTTATATGCCCCTCCATCTGGAGAATTTATTGTGTACCGAGTACTAGATAGTGATCTGGAGTGTATGGTACTGCCCTGTATTTACACAGATTGGTTACCTAATAAGGCTACTACTAATTTTAGCTGTTGATCTGGGGTGGTGAGAGAGAGAGAGAATATGCCTTTATTTTCCTTAGGAAATCTTGTGCTAAATATCCCAGGTCTGGCAAACCCTGCTTATAGTCATTCTCTTGCCTGTGGTCTACTCTGCATTGTGTAAAGAAGAGTTGGCAGGTGGGCAAAGACCGCTGACCCAACATACGATGAGCTGGGAGTTCAGAGAATTCCACCAGCAGATTTCTGAAACTCCACCACCTGGGGCTGCAATATATGCATTTCCATTCCTCAGTGGATGAAGAGCTGCTAAGGCTTTAAAGGACTTGGTGGATCTTGACTGGCTTATGGCTCCAGACGACTGTATTCAGGCCAGAACTGAAGTCTAGAGGGACACCCTTGACCCACAGAGTTTAATCTGCTTAGATTGCTGTCAAACCAGGGTGCTAGTAGTTCAGGGTGCTAGTAGTTCAGACCTACCTGTTGGGGGCCTGGGTTTGAGCCCACCTGCCCCCATTTCTAGTTGCCTTTCCTTCAGCATTTTGTCTGAGATTGTGCGTATTTGAGTGGGGATGGTTTAGAAATTTATTGTTTTAATACTTCACCTTATGTTGGGTAGCATCCATATTCATTATTTCATTTTAACATGTTGATTAGACTATTAGTACATCATTTTAATTGGCACATAACTCTTAACACCCAATAGCACAAATTATACTACCAGCTGTAAAGAAATAGCACCCTGTACAGGGTTCACAGTTGTGCAACTGCTGTGCCAGTAGCCTGGTTCTCATGTAACACTAAACCATGGTTTAGTGCTGTGTGCATGAGTTGGAGTTAACATGAGCAAAGATTCATGTTTGTATGTGTTCCCGTCTTCTCTTTCCACATGGCCAGGAGGAAGACTTCTGCGGAGCTGTGTTTTGCTTTGCTTTAATCTTGGCTTTTCTTGTTGTGTGAAACAAACACTGCCAGATTTCTCCTCAACCAAACATCATAGAATCATAGGTTCATAGAATTGCAGAGTTGGAAGGGACCACAAGGGTCATCTAGTCCAACCCCTTGCAATGCTGGAATCTTTTGCCCAATGTGGGACTTGAACCCACAACCCTGCAACTAAAAGTCTCCTGCTCTACTGACTGAGGTATCCATCAGTATATCTGGTCAAAACCGTGATCTCTGCCTCATGCTACACAAGAACCTGAGATTAAGAGAGAGCAAGTGTCCTTCTCCTGGCTCACGGGAGGAGAGATCCGTGTGTATAAGCCCATTGCTTTGCTCATGCACTTGGTTGAAAACCATGGTTTGGTGTCAGGTGTGAACATGGTCACTAACTTTTTGCTGTTGGCAATACTTTCTTACACTGTTTCCTTTACTTTTATGATACAGGCCAAAAACAGAGAGACAGGTGCCTTAGCTGCTGCCAAAGTCATTGAGACCAAGAGTGAAGATGAGCTGGAGGACTACACGGTGGAGATTGAAATCCTTGCGACTTGTGACCACCCTTACATTGTAAAGCTGCTAGGAGCCTTTTATCATGACAGCAAACTATGGGTAAGATTAATACACTGCTCTCTTCTCTTTCAGCCTCCGAACGATGCTAGGAACTTGTGAGCTTGAGAATAAGACATTGGCTGCAAATGAACATAGATTGGCTCCAGGTAGCTTTGTGTAGAAGCCCTGTTGCAAAAGCTACTTACTGGATACCTTAGAACTGCTTGCTGTTTTAGATCTGCTTTATAAAGGCAGTAACAGTTGTGTGTGGAATGGAATCCTTTAAATTGTGACCTCTCTGTCTACCACAATTCTTTAACCTGTGATAGGTAACTGGGTTTTGTTAAATGACCAGCTTTACCCCCATCTTTATTCAATTCAATTCAATTCAAAATCCTTTATTAGGCATATCACACCTCACATTAACAAACAAACATCATATACAGACTGTATAAAATACGGGCTCAGCGAACACAATTTATCCCAGTCCTATTCTTAACTCCAAGAAATAAATCGATGAAAATAAATAATATAATACAACACCCCCATCTTTATTCCAGAGGCCACTTATTTAGCTGGACTAATGCGTATCTTACTTTCTTTCTTGTTAAATAAATAAATGCAGCATACTTTTTTTTTTGCTCTGCTGCACTGCATTAAAGGCAAATCTCCATACTAAAATGAAGCTTTGTCTTGGTAATGAATAAAGTAAGTGTTTGTCATACCAGATTTTGGTATTCCTTGTGGTGAATGTTCTTTTGAAAGCCTTCAGTAAAGCATAATGTAAGAACAGGTCTTGGGCTTAACATGATGTCAGGGACGAGCAGGGGGTTGGGAGAGGCAGGTGACGGGGAGGATGATCCGGGAGAGGGGCCAGTGATTTGTGAGGCTCTGTGCTGCCCGTGAGGGGGCTGCCAGGGATGGAGGTAGAGGGGAGTCAGGGGGAAGTGACTGGACAGTCAGAGACAGGGAGGCGGCGGGAAAAGAGCCGGCGGGTGGGTCTCAGAAGCTGAAGAGCCTTTGGAAACCCCTCCACGTTCAAGAAGGGACTTGAAGCGATGGGAGCAGCTGGATCTGCCTGTCAGGAGAAGCCATCAGGTGCTTGTGTGCCCTGCATCAAACCAGGGGGTTTAAGAAAGTAGGAATTGATGTGGCTACACTGTTGCTCCAACTATCTGTGATGGAGCACAGGTCTGCAGAAGGCACAAATCCTTAATCCCTCAAACTAAGGGCCAGAAGCCCAGATAAAAAGGAAAGGGTTTGCCTGGTGCATAAAACTAGACAAAGAGGGTATCAGGTGAGCCTTCCTGAGGAGAACATTCCCAAAGTAAGGAGCCACCACTAAAAAGGCTTGTTCTCATGTTACCACCCTCCAGATGACCTGTGGAGGGGGCAAGTGGAGAAAGGCCTTAGATCGCGATTGCAGGGTCCAGGTGAGTTCATGTGAGGAAAAGCTTTCAAAATTCAGTGGGAAGGAGTTTGTCTTAAGGTATATGACCATTTTCTAGAGCCAGTATGAAAGGACAATATGTTATGCATTTCCTCTTGCAAAGACAGCAGAAAGTATTCAGAGCTTTTCTTTAGAGGGTGTGTGTATTAAAAGCATAATGATGATTGTTTAAAATATTGGCTCTAAGACCTGGAGAGAACCTTTTCCAAAACATTCCTGGCTTTACAATATGGAAATCAAAAGAGATGCATAAAGAAAATGGACCTTGTCCAATCAGAATATATGTAAATGGAAGAAATTACCCAAGTTCACCTAATTATTAGTGAAAAGATGGTTGGTGGGTATGGGCAGGAGGTTGCACATTGGGGCTTTTTGGAAGGAAGTATTTAAGCAACGCGATTGGAGTGGGCTACAGGGACAAGGAGGGGAATGACTCACATGGTAGCCTCTCTCCCCAGCTGCCTAGAACGTTGATTCTAATCACATTTTCTTGGAAGGAGACACACTTGCTTAAAGATATGCAATCGCTGTATTCAGCCTTTTCTAGAAAGCCGTAAAAGATCTAGGTCTTTTTTTGAAGTGATTGGCATGCTGAACTGGTAAGTTGCATAGAAAATGGCTCAAAGGGGATGTTGTGGGTGGAACAGGTAGCATCTTGCCTGCTCCTGCTTTAGTCATTGTGGTCGCTCCTGATACAGGAACAGCTATGAACAATGGCTTCCACGTTTCAAATAAGATGTTGGCAGTTGGGGGGCTTTGCTCAGTTTTGCAATAGAAAATGCATCTGACTCCCACTTGCAAGCTGTTGTAGTTTTTGGCTCTTATATTTATTCTTCAGACCTTTTTCTCTTCCATGATGGCTTTTTTCATGCACAACCCTAAAATGCTTTTCAGCCTCTCTTCCATTTGTCTGTGCGTGTGGGTGCTGTTTATAATGAGGTGCAAATCAGGAAAGAACCATTTTAGTGCATATTCTAGACCACACAGATTTTATGGTCATGTTTACAGGCCGAAGAGAGTTTCCTTCACTCTTTCCTGCAGATTTGTAATGGTGAGAGTAAAATGTGTATTTGTCAAGTGAGGTGTGCTTTCTTTTCAAGATCATTAAAAAAAAGCTAATATCCAATTCTCTTTAAAATATGTACATGATTTAGTTTGATTCTCTTAACCAAATCATACCCAGGTTTCTGTCACTCACAACGGTAGATTCAATTTCCTTCTGGTGTCTGAATTCCTGTCGTCTTGTTCCCCCTCCACACACTGAGCTGGTTTGCAAGACACAGTAATACAAAATACGCCTTCGCAAAGCCACCTGAACGTTCCGGTTTACAGGTAACAGCTCATATCCACTTTCACTCCTCTCTGTTCCTTTTGACGGCTGTGCTGAGCTGAGCCAAGAACAAACCATGGTTACAGCTTGTGGTAAGTTAAGAGAATGCTTCACTGTGAGTTGGGCTGACATGATAAGCCAAACCTAAGCCAAAGCTTAGCTCAGAATGGTGCAGCAGTAAAAATTACGAGAGAGGAGCAAAGTGGCTATGAGCATGATCTTGCGAAGCCAAGGATTGGCTTATGTGTCATGCCGATGGGGCTCATTCGATCAACATGTGGAAGGTTGCAGGATTGCGGCAGGTGACTCCGCTGCCCACCTGTGTGTGGCTAAGAGCCACGCTCCCAATCTGTGTGTGTTCAGTGGAACATAAGGGCAAGTCCTACTCAGGTGTGTAGTTGGGAATTGTGGTCATGGCATAGCTCCTCATTGAATGGATTGGCTTCATGCAAGGTCAGCACACACAGGTTGGCAGCAGAGCCAGCAGCTGTGATCACACTCCCCTCCTTGTCCTAATGTGTGAAGCAGGACCATGCCATTATCTCCTGCAGAAGTTTGTTTGCCTGGAGCTAAGCTCTCATCTATAAAGACATGTCTGCATAAGGCTATTTTCACTTGTCCTTGCAAGCTGTGCTGCACCTCTGCTGTGACAAACACACACACTGGCAAATTGTCTCTTTTCCTCCAAATGGCAGATTTGGGGTGATGTGTTTGTGGCTTGTAGCACCATTGTGGTTAGCAGGAGCTCTCAGGGTAGAACAACACCCTGCACCCTGTGCAGTGCTTTCTGATTCAACTCCTCCAAGACTTCAGGTTGTGGCCTGCAGAAATAATGTTGGAAAGGCAAGGAACTCCAGTGTGGGCATGTCCTGAGGAAGAAGGCACTTAGCAGTTCTTTGGAAGCTGTCACGTCTTCAATAAAAACATGTTTTTAAGGTCAAAATGAAGCATCAGGCCTGCAGTTCAAGCATCAGCATGTAGATGCTCATGAATCAGCAAAGCTCCTATCTTGTTGTTTTATTAATACAGAACAGTGCTTTAAAGGAAGTTGATTAAATTAGAGAGTTGGGTTTTGGTACAGGCTTGCTTGTATCCTTTTGAAAATTATGACTTAGCTCTCTTTGTTGATTAAAATGCAAGCATATCTGGATTTTAACCAGGCATCCGTTTTGAAGAGAGATCGCTCAGACAAGGCCATCCCTTATCAGATGTAGGTTTTCATGGCAAAGTATGCATTTTTCTTTTATTCATTTGCAAGTTGTATTGCTTTGTATTATTACGCGTTTATATAAACAGCACACCATCTCACCCACCCTACCCTATAACTTTTTCCGAAAGCTAAAAAGAAATTAAACAGGAAGAAATAGTTAAATGTGAACACGGAGGGCGGGAGAGAGAATTGGTGCAGTGCCACAGCATGGAAATGGGTTGTCCAGTCACTAGTATCATTTGTGAGATGGCCAAGGACATCCACTGCATTCTGAATGACGCTGTTGCTGACGCTGCTGCCTCTCAGGGGCTGCCAACCACATTGTCACTACTGTGGTGTGTTTGCCATGCCTGGTCCTTAAGGTGCTTGGAGCAGCCAACAACACCATCCAGATTGCAGCTGTTGGGGCTGGCTAGGCAGGTATAAGGAAGATGAATGGGAATGACATAGTTTCTCTTCCTCCAATCCCAGAGGACCAAGCTACTGCTGCTGCTGGTGCTTTTGGTTTATGCATGGAGCAGGAAGCAGGAGACAGCCACAAGAAACCCATGGCCACTTTGTAAGTGGTGCAGCTTCTTACCTAGGGAAGAAAAATATATAGATGACCAGAACATGCATTTTCCTCCTCTGTATGTGGGCTAATTGAAGGAGTCATGTGTTGCTACAACACTTCCTTCTGGTCAGAGGGGCAATAATACTATTTCCCCAGTACTAAATTTCCCACATATTTCTCCTTGTAGGCTATTTTGTTCTGGAAAAAATAAAGCATTATGCCTGAGCTCCCTAGTGAATAGCACCCTTGTATTGTAAGAGAATAATGGCAAAATGGAAGCAATCTGTTTTACAGAGAGCTGGTTATTTAAATTCCACCTACTGAATACTTGTGTGCCAGACAAGCTGTTGACATTTGAATTCTCTCTCCCCCCCCCCTCCAAATGAGGTTTGTTTTGTGGTATTCGGTGAAATCACCAGAAATCTGCTATGGCTTTGGGAGATCATGTGAGTGCCTAGAAAGTCTGAGGGAAGCTTTTAGTCTGGAGAGAGAGAGAGAGAGAGAGAGAGAGAGAGAGAGAGAGCGAGCACTCCTGTTCAGAGAGATTGTAGTGCTGTGAAGCTGATCTGTAGTCATAAAGAACAGGTCTCCTAAATGCTTATATCAGCAAACAAGTTTGACCTGGGACCTTTTATAAGGATCAGGGAGTGCTATCTATTGTGCTATCTACTGGTGCATGTGACATGCTGGCTTCTTGGTGCATGAATACTGCATTTGCCTAGTATGAGTACGGTTTCCTCCTTCCGGCCGGAGCAGAATCTTTGCACCACCACTTGTTCAAGAGGTGCTGCTGTTTAGCCAAGTTCTTTGACCAAGCCCTTCCTGTGTTGGCCATTTTATGACCTATTAATCCTGAACTCCCTCTGTTGCTTGTGATTAGGTGAGGTTTATATTGCAGAAGCTAGTCAACGAGGTTATTTACAACAGAATATAAGACCTTATTCACAGTTAAGATTTCTAGGGACTTGCACTGATCAGTTATATTTGCTGTGCAATATTTTAAAAATTACAGAGCTCAGAAAAGGAGTTGCCTCTATAACAAGTGACTCTCCCATCTTTGCTTTATCACGGATCTAGTAAGGTCCACTTTAGGGCCAGTCCTCTCAGAACTGATTTCTACTGTTCAAATACTGTACAGGCAATTCTGCTTATTTACACTTGCCACAAAAAGGGGTAGGATAACAAATAAGTCAGTTTTACAGACGATTCTTGCACTAGGGCATTTAATTCATTTCTTATACGGAGATGAATTGCATATAGTATTTTCAGAAGGCTGGAATAGTTTTCACAGAGAATTTAGTTGTAAATTCTGAAAGTTTCAGAGAAGTAGAGGGAACACACCCAATAATGTGTGTGTGTATCTATCGCACACCCTACTGTTCAGTGTTTTCCCCCCTGCAGGATTAATAGTTGAGTGAATTGCCAGTTTGTAAGAGGAGGGACCAAAGGTCATGAATTCTTCACATAGGAAGGGTGGTGCCAAGCTTGCAACACTAATCTTTGCTTTCTCAGCAGTTAAATTGCCATGCCAAAGAGTTTAAATCCCCTTTGGTGAAAGGAGTGGAGATTGTGTTAAAAGGTTTGAATGGGTGGAATTTATCTCCCCTGTTAGAAGTTGCAAGGCTGTCTCAAAAAGATGCTAATTTAAGCATCCATTTAAAAGGCATTATTTGGATTGCTGGGCCATGAGAGTCTTTCCTTTAAGGTCGTGTATTTTAACTTCTAATATAATAATGGCCAGTTTAAAAGCCCCACCCCACAATAAAGGAAAACGTATTCAGAATTCCATGGTGGGATGGATTACGATGTACAGGTATTTAGGGGTGACCTTCCACTAACTGCTACCATGACTGAACCAGAAATCAACCATGGTTGATACCAGAAAGAAATGAGATTCTGACTAAACATTAGGAAGAATTTTCTGACAGTAAGAGCCATTCAGGAGTGGAAGTGGTGGCCTCTCCTATCTATCAGCGATTCTTTAGCTGTGATTCCTGCATTGCAGGGAGTTACACTGTTGGGTTCTCTTCCAACTCTACAGTTCTAGGCTGGAGTTAGAATAGAGAGCATGACAATTGTTCCAAGTGTGGCTGGTTAGAGCCTGTTGACTCTCCTTTCCTTATTGCAGCCAGAGCGTAGCCAGGAGGGGGCAGGGGCAGCTGCCTCACCCCCCCAAAAAAAAATCTAGTAAAAAACAACAACTAACTGACCAATTGCATCACAGATAACTCAGTTCTGCTCCCCCTAACATAAAGCCTGTCCCCCAATAAATCCTGACAACGCCCATGTCTGCACTCCAGCACAAAATGCAGCTGGGTGCCATTTTGGAAGAAGCACAGAAACCATCCAGACCTTGTTTCTTTCCCTAGTTAAATTTGATCATGTAGGTTTTGCTGATAGGCACAACCTTAAAAAAAAAGTACTGCTTAATGATGTGTTCTGCAGAGTGGAATGTACAGAACATCCTGTTTAGTGCTAGAAGGCAAACTTTGACATTAGAACTACTGTATTAGAACTTCATACATCTGGAACTATTAGAGCTTGTACTGCAACTTAAACTGGATTTCTGAGCTGTAGGGAGACTGTGTACAAACAGTCCCCGCCCATATTTATTCTTATCTTAATTGCAAATTGTTTTTTTAAAAAACATATCTAAGGTTCTCTGGCTTCCTCCCCTGCATCCTGTATACACTGACTTTTCTAACCTTTATGCCTTACTAAATTGACTGCCACACTCCTTTCTCCCCATCCCGTCCCAAACCCAAATAAGGCTATGTAAATATCGTAACATGGCTAATATTGATCCAAGCTAAGCTGGGGTTAGTCCTCTCCAATCGTCTACAAACTGGTCTCAGACTGGCTCCATGTCAAATTCTATATCCACTCAATAGTGAAGGAAGGCAGCTGAATTTAAACGAATTTAAAGCTGAGATAGCAAATCTCAACACAGAGAATAACAATGGTTGTGCCTGGCAAATAGAAATCTGTAACTGAAATATGAAAACTACAGTCACAAATATACCTTCATGCATGCAGCACAAGACTAAAAAAGAGAGAATGCAGCCACCATAATCAGATTAGCAAGATTCAAAGTTATTTGAGTTGACTCATTCCAAACTGATGTGACTGTTTTCACTCTAGTTTCTCATCTCAGCAATTCTAGGGCTGCAGAAAGAAACGGAAAGGAGGTGAAATGTCTCAGTGGGGGGAGCTAGGGTTAGTAGGGTGATTACTGCAGAGCAAGCCCACTGGCTTGTTTGAAATATTTCAGTGGCATTAATATATTACATATCTGAGGGCAAGATTTCCAGTGTACATTGGTCTTAGTTGCATAGGTAGGGAAGAGAGAGAGAGAGAGACTTTTTGAAAGCCCCAAGTTGGAAATAGGTTTAAGTTGGCACACACTTAAACCTGGACTCCACAATAATATCCAGTTTCCTTGACCCTCCCTGGGGTGAAAGAAACTTGCTTCTCTCCATGAAGATCCCTCTTGGATTACAAGGTGAACAGAGCTGGCACTCAGCTCCTTGTCTCTCCCAAAGATCGGAGCAGCCTCTCTAGCACTTGGGTAGGCAAACTAAGGCCCAGGGGCCGGATCCGACCCAATCACCTTCTAAATCCAGCCCCCGGATGGTCCGGGAATCAGCGTGTTTTTACCTGAGTAGAATGTGTCCTTTTATTTAAAATGCATCTCTGGGTTATTTGTGGGGCCTGTCTGGTGTTTTTATATGAGTATAATGTGTGTTTTTATTTAAAATGCATCTCTAGGTTATTTGTGGGGCCTGCCTGGTGTTTTTATATGAGTAGAATGCGAGCTTTTATTTAAAATGCATCTCTGGGTTATTTGTGGGGCACAGGAATTCATTCATTTTTTATTTTATTTTTTCAAAATATAGTCTGGCCCCCCACAAGGTCTGAGGGACAGTGGACCAGCCCTCTACTGAAAAAGTTTGCTGACCCCTGCTATGAACCAAGTGCCTTAGGCTTATTGGTTGTTTTCACCAACCTTTCACCAAGACATAACCTGTCAAATTTTGTAATATAGCTCAAGTCTGTCTTATCCTGAACTAGTTCGGACCACAGCTGAGTGTTGCAGCACTTACTCTGCATGCAGAAGGTCCTGTGTTCAGTGGGGCTGGCATTGCACCCTGCCTGAAACCTGGAGGGCTGCTGTCAACCAGGGTCAACAGTGCTGGACTAGATGGGCCTAGTGGTCTGACTAAGGCAACTTCCTAGGATTACAGGGCCTGCTGCCACAATGCAAGGAGCACACTGCTCAGTTGGTACCAGTCAGCAAAATGAGTCTGAGTGTCGCTCATTCCACACAGGCCTCTCCTGGAGCAGGACCTGAGCCTGAAGCGGAAGTGGACAAGGCTTAGCTATGCCTTTTGGCTTTCTCCTCTTGGAGGAATGTTGGAATGCCTGTCATGCAGTTGCTAAAGGCACCGGGGCCTCTGTCACCAAAGGAAGCGGCACACCTAGTTGGCAAACATTTGACTTGCTTTCGATTTGTATTATTTGGAGCCGTGTGAGACAAAGGGCGGGATTTGCAGACAAAAGTGGCAGACAGCATTCAAGAAGTTTTGAAATCTAGGAGAGCAATTACTAATAAGATTGAGCTAAGGGCAGTTTGATTCTTTTTAAGAGGGTGGAGATTACATGGGAGAAGGGGGGGGGGTGACCAGAGAACAGGTAATAGCATTGCTTGCTTTTTAAACAAGGAAGCAGAAATGCAAAGAATGTGCTTTTGGCATTACTCTTTTCTTCTTTGTCTCTCTCAAGAACCAAAGGTGGCCCGTTGAGGTCATGTTGTCTTCCCAAGCACTCGTTCATCCCTTGTTCTGAGCAAATGGTTTGCACCCACCCCATATGAACAAACTGTTCACCCAAGAATGCTCCTGGATTTCTGTATCTGTTGAAGTGAACTCTAACCCATTCAGCTTCATGCAGTAATAAATCTGTTAGACTTTGAGATGCTCCTAGACTCTGCCATAAGCTATCAAAGAGTCAGTGGCTACTCCAGAATTTTCTGTGCACTTTGTTTTCAAAGCATTCCTTTCCCCCCTTTTTTTACAGATGTAAACTTATGATCTATGTCAGAAATGACATTAAATAATGCTCATAGGACTTTCCCCATTAAGTTTTCAAGTACCCACCTGTAATAAACACCTTCCGCCATGCTAAATAACTGTGTTTTTATGGGGGGGGGGTGTTTCCAAGTACACAAGCAGCAAACTGTAAAATTACTTTTCACGGGTTTAGATGCTGATTACTGAGAGTGGTTTCAGTCTCAGTGTACAGTCAGCCTTTCAGCACTAACAAGGTGATATATGTCCTGATGGTGTTGTGACAAGAACCTGGCTCAAGCTGCATTATAGATTGTGCCAGAACATGCTGTATAGATAGATTAACAGCAATGATCAGTGAATGGGAATTTATTGGTGCATGAGTCAGGAGATACTTGACACAGTTGAAATGTTTACTGCAACAAAGCAAAGCTCTATGGCACATGACAGTGAACAAAGGTCACTCCACTGGGGTTCTCCTGTTGCAGAAAAATTAGCCACACCTGAGTGATAATAGAATAACAATGATGATAATAAAATTTGCAGAGACTGCTCACTGTAAATATTTGTTGATGTGAGTACTGCTAAAAGCGTGCATATGCAGAGTATATGCACTTCTCATTCTGGAGTAGGAGAAACCAATGGGGGGGAAATCCTCCAAATCAGGTGAATAGTCACCTGGTGGATAAGGGATGGATGTGTTTCTGTGTGTATATATGGTTTGAATTTTCTTTTAGTTCATTTATATTCAAGGCAACATGCATGAGGATCTGAGGTGGTTTCCCATCCCAGCACGGACCAGAGAGACTGGCTTAGTTTTAGCAAGGTGGCTGCATCATTGCCCTCAGCCCATGCCCTAGCTGACAATTAGGCCAATTTGATTAGTTTGGGCCCTGAAACTCGATTCTTGTGTCACCAAAATGATACCCCGACTTCAGTACTGCCTCAGTTCCCAAACGGATAGCCCTTCCCCAAAAAGACAGTGGTACTTCCAGGCCACTCAAAAGCTGAAATTTGGCACATATGAAGTCTAAGTCATTCCAAGTACAAGATACCTCTCGAAACAGGGCAATATCTCAAAGGAGGAGGCATGAAGTGTACTCCTGAATATATTCCTTATAATCCAGCACAGAGCAAGCCAGTCTGCACATAGAACAGAGTGTTGAAGTTTTTGGAGTTGGCTCCTTCCCTGGAATGAGATTTGGGGTAGGGGGCACTTTTAGCTGCAGCCAAAAACATAGCTCACAACTTGCAAAATATGAAGGGGTATGTGTATATGATGTATGAATACCTGGACTACAGTGGACAAATTTGACTTGCTCCCTTAGTTCAGACTCCAGTGTAGCTAATCCTTTTACTTCATAGACGTGTTCAAGAGAAATTATTAAAATTCAAGCCTGATTGGTTGTGATGTCAAGGGGTGACTTTTAGGGACTTCAAGGGAATGTTGTGATGGGCAGAACATATTATTTTTTAGCACAATTACAAAACAACAGGCAAACCCCTGAGAACCAGCTGCAGGCTTCATCTTCAAATTAAAGCAGAAAAAGGAGCATTGTGATTTTTAGGATGCTTCTGAGCTGTTTCCACGTCAGCTCTCAACTATGACAACTATTTCATCCTGTTGGCAAGTTCAAGTATCTGCAGCAGCCCTCTCTGTTCAAGCTGCAATTGAAACCAGTAAACAAATGCGTAAGTGGAGTCATGAGCATTGAAGCTGCTTCAGATGGGCCTGCAGGTACAGGGAGCATGGGGGGGCTGGTTCTCATTTTGTGTGAGAGGGCAATGATCTGAAAGGAAGTTTCCTGTGAGCTGAAGTCAAGGCTTTGTTTTCTCCCATTTACTCTGTGGGAGGTCTTGAGGGACATGATCGGATGGCCGTTCTTCTTCAGGGTTAGGCAGACGTCAGAGTAACATAATAGCTAAGGGAATCAGCTGCAAACCAGGAAGTCTCTTGTTCCCATCCTCACCTCTGCGGTGAAAACTTTCTTGGTAGCCCTTAGGCAGGCTGTGTCTCTTCTCAGCCTCACTGCATCTGCCGTGTGAGGATAATAATACTGAACAACCCTTCAGGATTATTTCAACAACTACAGTATTTGAATAAAGAGGTTTATGAATGTGAGGCAGTAGCAATATTTTTGTTTGGAAGAGCTGTAAGTTAGACAGCCCTGATTTTGTGTGAGATCTCATATGTTGTTTATTATAATGTTCTTAAGCAGTAAGCGCCCGAGTTTGACTTAAAACACCTTACAATAACATTTTAGAAGTAGGGACTTGTGCCCAACTGCAAGTTTCTCTGGTGTGCCAAAAATAACAATAGCAATAAAAAAAATAGTTGGAGTGTGACTTAGTTTTAGGGAAGAAGAAGCTGGTTTGTTCCAACAAGAGGGTTTTGTTGTTGTTGTTCTCTCTGATAGCAAACGAACTGTTCTCTGAAATTTCCAGCTGCCCACTTAAAACTTTCTTTTTTTGACAGATCATGATCGAGTTTTGCCCTGGTGGAGCAGTGGATGCTACTATGCTGGGTAAGTGACACGAAGCATCTTAACAGTGAAGCCCCTTTTAAGGTCTTTCAGCACATTGAATGTGTTCTGGTCGTTCCTCCCACTCCCATCCCTGCAGGAAAGCAGAGCATTAGGTTTCTGTCCAAAACATGCATGTGAACAGGCTGAAACTGATCATGTGCACGCATGAGGGATTAGGGAGGGGGAAGACATCTGCCATCGAGGAGGGTATTATTTTCCACGGCTTGACTCAGACCCAACACAAGAAGCAAGCGTGTGGCTGCTGTGCTTGCCCAGACTTACTGGGAATGATTACTCCATGTTATAGTATTTGGGGGTGAATGTGAGGAGAAGGGGTCACAGCAGCTACTGCTTTTAAAAGAGCAAGCCCACACAAAGGCTGTCTTGTAGCGATGGGACATAGCTTAGATTTGCTCTGGCTGAGTTTTCAAGAACAGTAGCTATGGCAGGGGGTTGTGTGAGTTTGCCAGTCTTCCTGGAAGGGGGAGAAAGGGAGCTTTCATTTTCTCAGGATCTGAGTCTCCTGTTTAATCAGGCAAAGCATATCTCATTTCACAGGTACCCTCCAGGTTTGGGGATTTGCTTTTAGAGGAAAATGGGGGAGCAGGAAGGGGAACTGAGCTATATTTCAAAGGCCTAGATCATGTCTGGCATCTATGCTCCAGGCAGCAGGTGGTGAAGCTACGTACTCTTACAGGAGGCAATGTACAGAGGTCACAAGTCTAAACTCCCAGCCTGTGGTTTTCAGGAAAGAAGGGCTGGGACATTAAATTCATGACCAGTCATTGGGGTGGGGGTGGGGAGTTGATTCTCACTGTGGTGAATGAATTCCAAGCGTCCATTTCGTATTTGTTATGAATTTC
This sequence comes from Podarcis raffonei, assembly GCF_027172205.1. Classification (NCBI taxonomy): domain Eukaryota; kingdom Metazoa; phylum Chordata; class Lepidosauria; order Squamata; family Lacertidae; genus Podarcis; species Podarcis raffonei. The sequence continues at coordinate 52,013,533 of NC_070603.1, forward strand.
CCTCCGTCACAGCTAACCACACAGACAGTTGGGATGCAGAGGATTGGCATCCTACAAATTCTCTTGGACAACTTTTGGTATCTTTGGGAAACCTATTCAGTGGTATTCAACTCTGTCTTACTCAGAGCAGTCTTACATGGAAATTAAGGGGCATACCCTGAGTAAAACATAATTGAATTTCACCCTTCGGGAGAAGCATAGGAGCAGAAATGCTTGCCCTGAAAAAGTGATCTCCTTACCGCTACATTGAATTCTGCCCATATATCTGAGGGAATGCCAGCTCCATTTTCTTTTTCCCTCAGGGTCCACCTGCATCTGGGATGGGGAGCCAGTGGACCTCCAGGTGTTCTTGGGCTCAAACTCCCATTGCCCCCATCTAGCATGTGGTCCAGCAAAATCTGGGGGGGTCGCAGGGTCTCCATACCTGGCCTAAAATCACTATTTCCCTTTAATCAAAGTAGGTGAAAGTGAAACCACCCACTGAAACAAATACGGCTTTCCCAATGTCCAAAGCAAAGGCTTATTGCTCATGAACGGAAACAATTGTCTTGAAACGCCTCATCTACATTCACTGTGTTCTAGTAGAGCAAGATTAAATATCGTATGTTTGTCGTATTTTACTCTCAGCCTAGTGGTTATGTGTTAGGCCTATGAGCTTTGATATGTTGCATGTACAAATTAATCAGTGAAATGTTTAACTTCAGAATAATCTCTGCAATGGTTTCCCCCTTTCAGTTCATAAGCAAAACTGGCAGATATTTTGCACCTCAGAATAATCCACTGCCATTTCCCTTTTCTTTTTTAAATCTGAGGGAATGTAGCCTTTGGCAGAAAAAAGGTTGCTCACCCCTGATGTATATACAGTTGTTAATTCAAACTCAGGGCAAAAGTCAACCCTGTTCCATGAAGCTAAATTTAGGAGCCTTTTCCGATTGCCTCTGTTTTATAGAACTGGATCGAGGCTTGACCGAACCCCAGATCCAAGTGATCTGCCGCCAGATGCTAGAAGCCCTAGACTACCTCCACAGCAAGAAGATAATCCATCGGGACCTGAAGGCAGGCAACGTGCTGCTGACCCTGGATGGAGACATCAAGCTTGGTGAGGCAAACTAGTTAGCCTTTGTGTAAGATGGGTGCAAAGCTGCTTCCTGCACACAGTGAGATGAGTGGCTGAAAACAGTGGCTGCAGCGTTGTTGTTGTTGTTGTTGTTGTTGTTTTAAAAACAGCAACTGTAAGAGCTGTTGTGTGACCACATGAGAAAATTATGCATGCTTGGCTGCTGTAGAATAATCATTTGTTAGGTTTGTTGTCTCTCCACCCTTTTCCTCTGAGCAGCTGGGAGCCACGTTGTAGCCTTGCAGCATCCCTGAGGGGTCATTTGAACAGAGAGACAGAGACCTACTGAAAGCTACCCAGTAAGCTTCCTGGCCAAGCAGGGATTTTCAACCCTGTCTCAAGAAGATCTCAAACAGTGTATTTACATACTCAGTGTATTTACATTCACTGAGACTTACTCCCAGGTAACTGTGCATAGAATTAGACACGACAAAAAGCAGAAACAATGTTAACTGGAAATACCAGTGGGGCCTCAAACAAATTTTTGCAGTGTGGAGTGCTGCAAATTCTATACCGCAGTCAGTTAACAATGTGGTCTTTCAAAATACTCCATTACATTCAATTTATCCCACCCTCAGAATAACCAGTTAGGATTTGATATATGTTCATATTTCTCTTTGGACTGTCTTGAGGGATGCCCCTTAGAGAGGGTTTTCCTATTATTTTTGTACTTTTGCAAACCTTTGAGTTTCCAGAAACGTATTTATAACCTAGAATCAGTCAGTGTTGACATCAGCTAAATCTGTGAATGGAGAGGTGCTGAGGGTTATTCTTTTCAGCTTAATTAGAATATTTTTCTCTCTCCACCCTAGAATTCGTAGGGTTCTAGAAACTGTAATGAAGTTACTTTGCATGGTACACTTTTCAAAGACCCTCCTTTTATAAACGGGATTGTGCTGATTAACTCTGGATGCAGACATAAATCCTCTGCATGCAAAATCAGTTTGATGCAGGCAAGGAGAGGGACATCAAGAAAGCAGTTGCTTGCTATGGTAATGTGCTGCAAGAGGCCTGAAGTGACCTTCCTGGCATGGGAGCAAAGTTCAGTTTCTGTATCAGAAGTTGGCCTCTTTTGCTGATGCTAGCTATGATGATCCCCTTCTGAGAAGGTTTTTATTAGAATCACAGAATCGTAGAGTAGGAAATGACCACAAGGATCATCTAGTCCTGCGATGCAGGAATATTTCACCCAATATGGGGCTGAAACTCATGCTCTACTGACTGAGCTACACAGGGATGTTAGCATACTTTGAACTTTGGCCTTCCCTTTGGCTCCTGCTCAGAGTTGCTGAGCTAAAATTATGCCAGTTCCGCCTCTTTGAATGATAGTACCCACCGGAATGGATGTTCTTCAGAATGGGGATAGGTTGTATTGGGTCCAGAAAGACTTAAAGCAAAACAAAAAACCAACAAGAAATCTGGGGTCCATCATCTGCAGAATTTAAAGGGGAGACTGATAAATGCAACTTTTTTCATTCTATATGGGATTGTGTATAAATTGATGTCTGCCACAGGAATTGGCATGTTTTCTGTGCAAGCTGGAGAAGGTGTAATTTGTTAGCGAGGACAGGGTGACGTTTCCTACACTTCATCACCTTTTCAGTGGAAATTTTCTAGAAAGAGGAGGAAGAATAACCCTTAACACAAAATAGAACTGCAGACAACAGCAGGAAGCAGGAGAAAACAATTGATGGTTTGTTAGGATTTTGCTGAGGTTTCTAACTACTTAACTGTTAAAATAAAGTGCTCCCCTAACCCGATGGGAAATGAAAGGGCTTCCTTTAGCATCCCCTGTTATTGTGGCAGAATAAAATAAATAAATACAATTACCTTTGCTTTGGTGGGGCACAGTTAGCAAAAATCTGGTACAGTATTTAAACTTCCAACCCTCATTGGGACAGTCTCTTTTGTCGATGTGCGATGGATTTTGCTCCATGTGATTATTATGCATGTGTCGTGGATACCTAGAACTCCTCTGTTTGTTGAAATCACGTTCCAGTTTGCATCTGCTGATGAAAAATGTGTCCAGCTACAAGTAGTCCTAGAGCTTGTCCACACTTCTGCTTATCCCGTGCCTAGAAAGCACAGGTCTGAGTTGTTTCCCCTTTGCCCCACTCCTTTCCCGGGGAGACAAGAGGGAGTGTGGATAAGCCCTTGCACTGTGTCAGAACCTTAGCCTAGGGCCTAGGCATTGTCCTAGCCACTTCGATAATCATTGATTGTTTTCAGAGAGTCTCTTGGTGACAGAAGGTAGCTCTTTACTTGAGCTGCTTAAGGCACACAAACACCTTGCAGCCGGTATCAGAGGATTTAACATGATCAAACTCTTTTCAGCGGATTTTGGAGTATCTGCCAAAAACATGAAGACTTTGCAAAGACGGGATTCCTTCATTGGGACACCATACTGGTGAGTAAATGAATTCAGATTTGCAAGATGCGTGAAAAGGCTACCACCAAATAAGGGCATATATATTCCAACTCAAGAATGAAGGTGCTACCTGCCTCTTGGCTGAATTGTAAACTATCCACATGAGTGGAAGTGTGTGTCAGAGAATGTGTGGCCATGTGTATATGCCGTGTGCTTGGTGTTTTACTCCTGGGGTCCCCCAAATGGCACCTGTGGGCACCCCAGCACCATCAGGCACCTGCCAAGGTCCCCAGCCCCTCCTAGCCTTTTTTAAAAATTGAAATGTTTTTTGCCATGGTGGGCTGTTGCCTGTTTTTTGCCTGCATTTCATTTGTTTTTTTGGAGGTGTTGTAGGTGTTCTGCCTCTTTTCAATGATGTGTGTCTGAGTATGACATGTTTTTCTTATGCAAAACAGATATTTTGTGGTGCTCGTAATGGTTTCTTAGGTTTCCAAAGGTGCCCCTGGGCTCAAGAAGGTTGAGGATCTCTGTTTTACTCTCAGTGCTGTGCAATTACATCTTTGTGTGTATTTTAATGAATTGAATCATAAGAGATTCATAAGAGTGCACATGTCTGCTGGCCCTGGAGGTTGGTGGGAGACAGGCTGGGCCAGTGGTTGCCACATTTGGGCTCAGAAGGCAGGAACCGGCCAGTTGGCTGGCTAAGGGCACATGCCCGGCTTTGCCCGCCAAGATTCCCTCCTGCTGAGTTGAGCCCTGCCTGCCTCCTCCCTGGACCCTCCTCACTACAAAGTGCTTCAAGCACAGGGGAACACAAAGAGTACATCAACAAACTTGCACAGGGGGGAAACTATGTTGAGAGTCCTGCATTGCTGGGGGTTGGACTAGATGATTCTTGGGGTCCCTTCCAAGTCTCCAATTCTATGAGTCTATGCAAATATGCAAGAGGCTGCAAACCTAGATGAAAGGCAGCTTTTAATTATTGTTTTATGTGACATCAGTGAAAATGCTACAAGTCCCGTAACTGGAATGAAATGTTGACGAATCTAGGCCATTCTCTCTCCCTGCCCCTCTCTTTTACTCCCTACCACTTGGTGGAATGTCCTTTTTGAAGCAGTTCCAAGTGTATGAGAGCAGTGATTCACTCTAGGAATTTAATCTCTAAATCAGCCACGTTGCTAAGGGGATGCAATCAGTGAGCATTAATTTGCCATCTAAAGCAACATCCAGGCCAGATGTCATTGGCCTGCTGGTTTTCTGTCACTGCAGCCTGCTGAGAATGGAGAGATGAATGGTGGTTGCCGGAGGGGGGCGGGTTAACTGGATACTGTCTTTAGCCGATAGATTTAACCATTTCCATGTCCCATTTATTGCAATGGGAGAATTACGTGAGTGCTCAACTCTCCAGTAAAAATCAGTGTGACCTATAAGTGCTTAACTCTGGATAGATCATGCCAAGGGCAGCAGAAGAGGCTTCTCCCCAATTTATTAAAGAACTAGCTGCAGAGTCATATTTCTGATGCTTACAACTGACTCTAGGCTAATAACTGATTAAATATATAGATTAGCTGGGGTGGGGAGGTGTTTTTCAAAACCACTGATCAATGGTAATATGTTGGTAGCAGAGCACCCTATTCTTTGTTACTTTCTTTTTAGGATGGCTCCTGAAGTGGTGATGTGCGAGACCATGAAAGACACCCCCTACGACTACAAAGCTGACATCTGGTCCTTGGGCATAACTCTGATAGAAATGGCCCAGATAGAGCCTCCTCATCATGAACTCAATCCCATGAGGGTCCTGCTGAAAATAGCCAAATCTGATCCTCCCACTCTTAACTATCCCTCAAAGTGGTGAGAATACCTTTTTTTTTTAGTGCATTTGCACTTGTGGGTCTGTGAGACGGAGTCTGTCGGTCGGTCGGTCGGTCTCTGTTTGTTTACCCAAACAGCTGTGGGTCACCTTTGTCTAGACAAGATAATAACAAGGACTAATTTCTTCTGTACAAACACCCATTTGTCCATGTGCTCACTGAACAACCTTAGGCAAGACCAATTTTTCAACCTACCCTATTTCCATAAAGCGCTTTCCTGAGGATGTGGGGAGATAACCCAATGTATGCCACTCTGAGCTCTTCAGAGGAAGGGTGCCATATAAACTTAGCATATAATAGCACCAGTCTTCCCCAACCTGGTGCCTCCTTGATGTTTTGAGTTGCAACCTGAGAGCCATCACTGGTCAGAGTCAGCCATGGGTGCGAAACTGGATCTGGCCCAATTCCCACCCCTCACAGGCCAACTTTCAATTCTCTACACACATCTTGCCTATACATCTTTGCCCTTTCACTCCTTTAGAGTATTCTCTGTGCGTTCTCAAAGTGTATAGATGCTGCATTGAAGTAAATACCTAGCCAGACCTTCTGGTTGTTAAAAAGAGGAGTGAACAGCCCTGAAGCTTTTTCTCTCTATGCTCCACAGTCCAAATCATACAGGATCAAATTCAGTGAAAATCACTGGGTGGTAGCTTCCATGGATAAACTTGCTTGTGACACAGTTTCTGCAGTCGTGTGTAGAAACTGCCAACAAGTTCTTTGTCCTGGCTTTACATAGAAGACAACATTGGATGGGAAAGCAGGGGGGGGGGCAGGATGATGTTATTATCGCTTGCCTGACAGAAGCCTTTGTATTAACACGAGCTGAAGCGTACAATTGTCCTCATGTGAGCTTGCTAACATTTGGGCTTTTTGGCATGAATTGAGAAATAGAGTGACAGCATGTAACTTGCTTCTGAACAGCTGTTGCTCCGGAGCTTTAAAGGGAAGTGCTAAATCTGTAATTAACCAGGCAACATTTCTGTGTATTCAGAAAATGTTATTGTTTTTAATATGTTTGTGCTGCTTTGTCTCAATAGCTCTTCCTTTCAACCCATTAGGGCTAAGTGAACAATAATTTGTGGCGATAATACTGGGAATATAATTGGTGTGGGCTGTGGGGTGCTTGGAACCGTTTCCTCCCTTCTGAAGTTCTAGCCAACTCTGTTTGTTTCCTTGTGCATAAAGGTCTCCAGAATTTAATGACTTCCTGAAGACTGCGCTTGATAAGAACCCCGAGACACGTCCAACTGCAGCACAATTGCTGGAGGTAAGTGCAGGATCCCCAGTCAATAAATGCATAAAATAGATACATACATGAGCAACTGCTTGCAGGTTGGTAGCCCACATAGTGCAAACTTGTTTTTGGTGTGCTGATGCATAGAAAAGTTGAGCCTGTCTGCTGTAATTGTGGCTCCTAACTGGACACAAACTATACCACTGTTAGAAGGTATAGCAATGCAAATTTGACTGCCAGTGCTGACTGCTCAGCCGCCCCTTACTTTTACTGGGCCTTCCAGTTGCTTCCACCTACCCACCCTCTTACTTGACTCCAGTGTAAAAAAGGTGACTGTAATTTTCTAGCAACACTCATACAGCAGCCACCATTCCTAGATATTTCTTTATTTTGGAAAATTCTCCTTGGCTACTTTAGAACCATGCATAGCATTTGTGTGTATTTTTTCAGTTTCTGTCCAAATGGTTATGCTTTACTATGAGCCTTTGGTTAAAAAGGAAAAGTTGTCTAATCAATAGATGGAGGAGAGGGAGTCTGCATCTAATGTGGCTTGTTGGAGGAGTTCTGAGTGTATTGACTCCATGAAACAGAGTGGAAATTGGCAGTACTGTATTGTCAACCAGGGGACAATTTCTTAATTTCTTAATGGGGCCAGTTCGCATGCTTACTTGGTTGGATGACCCTCTTTCTGTGGTGCTAGGAAGTAGATGTGCACACACATCTCTGCACTATGCATGTAATGACACAGGTGACTTGTCTGCTGCACATGGAGGTCCAAATCTGAAGTTTATTCCTCTCCAGGAGGAAGAACAGAAAGCATAAGTGGGAATTGGGGATGCTCATGGAGCACATGTGCCATACATTTAACAGTGCAGTCCTATGAATATCTCCTCTGAAATGAGCCTCGTGGAGTTCAGTGGTGCTTCCTCCCAGGTTAGTGTTAAGGACAATGCAGCCTCAACAACCTACGCAATGTAGGCCTGCGATGTGCCTTTCCTCTGTGACGGCAAGATTAAAGTTGAACGAGGGTAAATGTGCCAACAGACTTTGAGACTATTCTGCTTAGTTTGCATAGAGGGTTTTTGCACTGTCGCCAGGTATGTTTGTACTTATGCAAGCCATCTTGGCACAGAGCACATGGAGCTCTTAAGGACCAGGTCACACACTCCTTTCAGCTGCTTGAGTTGCTCATGGGAACACTGTTCTTGTGTAAGCATTGTAATGGGGTCTGGGGGCTTATGGCTATCAAGCTGTAACAACTTCCATGTTCAAGAAGATTAATATCGAAGGCCCCATTTGCACAGCCCATTTAGAGCAGTATCATGCCACTTTAAGCAGTCATGCTTTCCCAAAGGATCCTGTGAAGTGAAGTTTGTTAAGGGTGCTGAAAGTTGTTAGGAGAGCACTACTCACCTCACAGAGCTCCCTGGGAAGATGGATTGGTGTTTAGCTACTCTCTGAATTCCTATCTGAGATAGGAACAGGGATCTCTTAATAACTCTCAGGACTCTTAACCAACTACAGTTCCCATGGTTCTTTGGGAGATGCTATGACTGTTCAAAGTGTCACAGTACAGCTTTCAGTCAAATCAATCAGTTTATTTGTATGCTGCCTTTCCAAAGTTAACACCATGCTCAAGGCAGCTTACAACATATTTTTTAAAAATTGCATAGCTACAAACATAACAAAAGTAGTCATAAACACAAAGCAACAAAAGTGCACAACCAAACTGAACAATTTCCACATAGATCATAAGATACAAAATAAAGATACAAAAAAATTAACAGCAACAGCCCCCCGCAAAAAAACCCACCCTATACAAATACCCCAGGCCAAGATTCTGTTCACCAACCTCAGCTTTTGTAGCTGGAGTCAGTCAGGGCCTCGCCCTCCCAGGTCATGTGGGGAAAGACCTGCAAGGCTGGGAGGGAGCAGGTCTTCCAGGACTTACAGCCAATTGCTGCTCCATGGATTGGATGTGACCCATGAGGATACATTTTGTCTGCCTCACTGCAATCCTGCTCAGTTTTAATCAAGGTGTTTTGAAACTCTTCCCCCGTAGTTTCACCTGCAAGGGAAAAAGAGAGAATTGTTCCCCACAGTTGTGAGAGAGAAGTATTCCACATCTTTGTATTTTTTTTCTACTTGGGTAGTTGTTTTCTCCAACTATCTAAGCACAACTGTGCCACAAACTTAGCTGAGCCCTCACAACACATGCAGGGGTCAAATTGCATTACAAAATGCCCTTCTTGTCCCTGTATTGCCTCCTGGAGAGACTGTTTTGCTCCCAAGAATACTGCCTGTGATCTAGCATGTCCATTTCAAAGCTAGAGAGGATGCAGACTGCCCATAGCACTTGTGTGAGAGATTACATTTCTTATGAGTCTACTTGCATGAATGAATTTGGGCAGGGGTGAGGGGAGCAGTTGAAAGTGGCCCCTGAAGTCCACTTTGAGTCATCATGACTTGGGTTGCAGGATTGTTCATTCCAATACGGTAACACGTTCTTGGTTTTCAGCATCCTTTTGTCAGCAAGGTCACTACTAACAGAGCCCTACGTGAGCTTGTGGCTGAGGCAAAGGCTGAAGTGATGGAGGAAATTGAAGACAATAGAGAGGAAGGAGAAGAGGATGACTCACCAGAATGTGCATCTGTAAGTTTCGTTCTTTCTGTCGTCTTTCATTCTTTCTATCTATCCTGCTGCATGAAGGAAACACTTATTTTTAAGAAGGAAGGCAAACCCCAACACCTGCAGGAATACACAAAATGCTTATATTTTTCAAAAAGCTTTAACAACGAAAGCTAGCTAGATACAGAAAAGTAAACTGAGGACCACCTTTGACCTCTGCATTGACTGTGTTTTGCTCGGGAGCCACATTGTTGTTTCTCATGCAGGTGGACAGGAAAAAATGCCTCCTTGGTTGGGGAGCGATTCCTCCTCACGCAGCAGCCAACAAGCCCTGAAAACAATGTGATGGGCAGAAAGCCAGCCCCTTCGCTTTCCTCTCGTGAGAGAAGTCTCCTAAGTTAATGCTGAATGTGTCTCTTCATGTGCAGCACTCACTATATGGCTAAAACGGCCACATGGGAAGATGTTGTCTGCTACCTCCTTTGCCGCAAGGATAATGTCCCTGTGCTAAGGGACTCCTGACCATTGGGTCCAGTCGTGACCGACTCTGGGGTTGCGGCGCTCATCTTGCTTTATTGACCGAGGGAGGCAGTGTACAGCTTCCGGGTCATGTGGCTAGCATGACTAAGCCGCTTCTGGCAAGCCAAAGCAGCACACAGAAGCGCTGTTTACCTTCCCGCTGGAGGAATACCTATTTATCTACTTGCACTTTGATGTGCTTTCCAACTGCTAGGTTGGCAGGAGCAGGGACCGAGCAATGGGCGCTCACCCTGTCGCAGGGATTCAAACCACCAACCTTCTGATTGGCAAGTCCTAGGCTCTGTGTTTTAACCCACAGCACCACCCACGTCCCTGTGCTATTTGGGACTAAAAATGTGTTCTACGCCCTGGATCCTGCTGACTGGTATTGGGCTTGGCTTGTGCAGATAGAAGGCTATAGGAGAAGTTGTGTGTGTGTGTGTGTGTGTGTGTGTGTGTGTGTGTGTGTGTGTTCGTTCGTTCGTTCGTTCATTCATTCATGGAAGCAGTTCAGAAACAACTGGCAAGATTAAATAAGTTGTTGATGGCTGATGCCAGGGTTCCAATCTAAAAGAGGTCTGTTCTGACCCAGGGCAAGGGATGCGGGGGGCATGTTCCTTATCCTACATGGAACTTTTCTGTGGAGAAAATGAAACTGCTTCAGGCACAACACCATTCCCTGGAGCCTGACAAACCAGACTTTGGAGTTTTTGCAGACTTCCTTCGATTGTCTAGGACTTGGACAGAAAATAGACAAAGTTTCAAGGGTGTAGTTGAAATCGCCAAGAGAGGTGCTTTTTCAACATTCATGAAAACAAACTGAAAACTCTTCTCATGGAAGCTCTAGTTGTCGGAGCAGAGTCACTGCTCTGTGTCCTACACCTGTACCCCAACCCATTGTTCCCTTAAACTCAAGCACCCGGTGCCAGTCCTGGGAAAGAAGTTAAGGAGTGCTTCCTCTCTGACTGAAGCTGCAATTAGGAAATGCAAGCCTGGCTCCTCAAGGGAGGTGGGGGCGTTGAGGACAAGTGGCTGTGTGTTTCCTTCTCCCTCCCAACTCTGGAACTACCCTTAGAAGTGGAAAGAGCAACACAACTGCTGTCCCTGAGGGGGTCCTCATCTGTGGAGGCTGAGGACTCAGTGTCAGGAATTGTAGACAGGTCTTCTTCACTCCTCCTTCCACTCAACCCCCAAGATGTAAGGGGGAGAGTAGAGTCTTCAAGTGTTGCTTAAAGAGCTCCCAGAGAATCCAGCGGGAAAGAGTTTCCTAAGAGACAACACTCATGACAAATTTTTAGAGCTTGTTGATAGTATTTGTTTTTTCTGCCAGTTTTATTCATGAGTTTTTATCTTCTAGCTTTTTAATTATGTAAACTGCTCTGCAACCAGTTCCGCTCTGATGAAGGATAGCATATAATATATTTTTTAAATCAATTATTTGAAATAAAACAAAAAGTAGAAGACAAAAGATCTGTTAGTTCAAGGTTTCAATGGTTTCCTTACACTACAAATATTCAGAGGCAGAGGACATTTTGGTCTTGTTTCTTTTTTTAAAAAAACAGTACATTTCTCAATGCATATGTTTGGTATTTGACTTCTCAGTTAAGTTTTTTAAGGAGAACGAAGTCAAAATTTATGACCTTTCTTTTTCCCTTTTCTTTACTTAGCCCCTTGATGCTAATAAGAGGGACTCTTCTGTGCCAAGCCAGCTAAGTTTGCAAAAAGAGAAGTCTCCAGAAAATGGCTTGTCACTTGTGGCCAATGGACCCAAGTTGCCTCTACAGCAAGTCACTGAAGCCATAAATGGGCAGGGCAACAAGGTTTCAAAGGAAGTGGCTAGCGACGAAAAGCCAGGCAAAAACAACAGCAGTACAAACTTGTCTGGAATTGAGGATTACACACATGAAGCCAGCGCCAAAGAAAAGCCAGACACCAGCCCCCAGTTGCTGCAACTCAACAAGAACATTAAGCCAGCCGAGAGCAGCAGTCTTGTCTACCAAAATAAGGACACTGAACCAGTAAGCAAAGATGATTCCAATGTGGGAAGCCGGCCAGAGAGCAGCCTCCTTGAGACGCCGGTTGAAGAGAAGCTCCCCAATGGGAGTTTGAGTTCTTCCTCTCAGTTTGAGGATGGCAGCTCCAAGCAGGACTCTGATTCAGGTAGCACCTCTGCCTCAGAGAGCATGGACCTCAGTATCTCCTTGTCTACCGACCTGTCCCTGAACAGAGGCAGCGGGTCCCTCTCTCTTAAGGTAAGAATTTGGGCTCAACAAGTGGGATTTGTGTATCATGGAAACCAGGCTTCACTCAGCAAACCTTTGAGCAAGATGTCTCTCTAACTCATTCTCCAACAAACTGATTCTATCAAGGGGTCAGGACACAAAATTTACTCCTACATGAGGTAGCTGATTCTTAAAGTCTCTCCTGAGTTATCTTCCTTGAAGAGTCTGATAAAACCATTATTGGGCGGGTGGTGATAAATCTGAATGTTGTAATATATCCTAGACCCCCTGTGATTGTTAGTTCCCAACTTTAGTCACCTTTGTTCTTGTTAGGCTGTGATATAGATAGATAGATAGAGATAGAAATATATATGTATGTAATTTTCTTTAACGGTTGGTTCACCATAATAAACATTCGATTGATTACATAGGATGCAAAAATGCAGAAGATGACACTGAAACGGACCAGGAGATTTGTTGTGGATGGAGTAGAAGTGAGCGTCACTACCTCAAAAATCATCAGTGAGGATGAGAAGAAAGATGAAGAGATGAGATTCCTCAGGCAAGCTGAAAATCAGGGGATTTTTGGGTGGGGTGGAGATATGGGCACACCAGGCTTTCTCAGAATATAGTTTTCTCTATGCTTTTCACTTTCTCCATAGAGTTGTATGAAGTGGTAGGGAACCAGGGGACTCATCACGCAATATATTTTGGGCAGTTAAAAATATAGCATGAATTCTGCAGATCTGTAAAAGCATGATCCCCTTATGAGTAACAGGGAGTTATGGCCATTTCCAGAGCCTATCTGACTGCACAAATTAAGGTTGTTGCTATATGGTGTATATAGCAGCTTGTTAGAAGTGTTTGTGAAGCCAGACCTGCTTTTGTTCTGTTGCTTTTAAGTGCCACTTCTGGTGGTTCTGCTGCTTAGTGAAATGACTGTCTTCAAATTCATAGGTTTCCTCTCTGACATGGCAAATGGTGGACATGAGCAGTCAAGGTGCTCATCAAGGATGGTGTGGACCAAAAAACCTGGCAGCAGCACTGCCATATAGCCTGGTGCAAGACAGTGAACAGCCTTTAAACTGCTCTGGTCTGTGGTCCAGAGCCCACAACTTAGTTGTTTTTTGGCATAAAATATATATAAATACTCACCTATGAGTTTAGGACTTTCTTTCTTTCTTTCTCCCTCCCTCCCTCTCTTCTTCTCTTCCCTTCCCCTTTCCTGAACTAGGGTATCAATAGGGACTTCACTGTAGACGTACAGCAGTTTCTGATAAGTGTCTAACAGCAAATTCAGGTACTTCTCTTCACAGAGCTGCAAAAGCATACTTTTCGAAAGCCTTACCTTGTTGATAGGTCTACAACCTAAACAAAATCTGACAGGTGACACCAACTTTCTAATCCTTGACTTAAAAATAATCAGGGGAGACCCACAACTATAGCTTGTAGCATTTGTCTGAGCCCACTGGGCTTCAGTCAGTGAGGCATGCTTCCTCATAGTTCATTGTGGGGTCATATTGTACGTCTATTATTCAAAGTGTCTGTACAAGGAAGGTGAATAATTCAAGGCCAGCAGACAGGGAAGCAGCCTCTTCTCAATATCCTGCCTGAAAGGGACAAGTGGTGTGAAGTGTGGCTGTGACACAAGGAGGCAGCAACTCCTTGAAGCAATGTTTCTGACACTAGGAACACTCAGTCAGTCACCCCTGTGGTTATTTTAGTATGGATTGTGCTCCTTGTCTCCCCCTCCCTTTTTTTAGCTTCCAGAGACCGCCTGCCCTGGCAGTGCAGGGAGAGCTGGTCCTCCGTTCCTGAACTTCTTCTCCACTTTAATCCTACAGGCGCCAGGAGTTGCGGGAGCTGCGTCTGCTTCAGAAAGAGGAGCACCGGAACCAGACCCAGCTGACCAGCAAGCATCACCTGCAGTTGGAGCAAATGCTGAAGCGCTTTGAGCAGGAAATGCACGTACGTGGCAAAGAGAAGCCAAATTCCTCTTCCCTCCCTCTTATTCAAAGATATCGGGCCGCATGCTGGTGGGAAGCAGTGGGGAGAGGAGAAACACGCCGCTCACAAGGCATATATTGTATAGCCTGTTAGCCAGACTAGGCAGGACGCTAGCCACTAGGAATGAAACTGGAGGCATGTTGATGGAATCATTAGCTTTTCCCTCTGTATGCTGGGGCTATGTGGCGAGGGGAAGGGCCATTGTAAATGGACATTTCCATCCAGTCTGGCGTTGACTGTGCTCTGGTGCTGCTCTTGTGGCAGAAGGCCTTTTCTTTGCAGCAGTTCAACAAGAAAAGTGGTCACCTTGGATGCTGGAGAGGTCTGCTGCAATGGCCCAGCTTTTGAGGGGTCAAAAAGAAAACAATAGGCCTTAAAACCCTATGTGAATCTTTCTCAGTTTCAAATATATTCCGCCGCCCCCTTTTTTAAAAAAGGTGACATTTTCTTCAGGCTATTTCTCCCCCCCCCCCCAATAAATACATGTTTACTTTTACATATTCTGGAGTCTTTCAGCAGAACTTGTGATGTTCTTTCTCTTTCTGTCAGTGGTGATTTTAAATCTGACCAAGAAGAAAAGTAACATCTCTGAAGCCATGTTATGGCATTCCTGCAAAGAATAGCTTAGCATAGGTTGGATGCTTCAAAGTGCGTGTTTCTTCCTGTGTGTTAAACCTGACAGGAGAAGGAGACAATGCAAGATTGTCATATTTTTAATTGTGGAACAGTTTCAGCTTGTTCCTGTATGCCTTCAAATTTTCCGGAAATCTTGCGGAATCAAAAATAACGAGGCACTTGCTGAAACTGCAACGCAACACATTCACAGCTATTGTGGCACTCCCCATATACGTATCCTCACGTGCCTACCAGTTTCCCGAACTCTCTCATGCAGGTATTCCACATTTTCAATTCTGCTTAAAAGCGAGGACACATATTTGGGGGCTGGAGTCCCCAGTTTTCTGCAGCATGTGTGCTTGTTCCATATTTTAAGTATTGCTAAAGCCGGCTCCTCCTGCCTTTCCCTTCCCAGCCCCCATCGCATACAGTTAAAAGAATGGCAAGGGGTGTACAACGGGGGTTGCAAAAGGTTATTAGGCTTTCAAGGATCTGTGCCAGTAGATTGACTGAGACTGACCTTAGGAGACCACAGGTAAACTTTTTACAGGGCTGAGCTGGGCCCCTGACAAAATCCCCCACACAAGGTATCTCTAGCAGTGTCATGTACTGTGCTCCGTTTAAGGGAACGTCAGACAGTGGCCCCTGTCAAATCCCAGAGAGACCCTGCTAGTCAATGTAGCCAATACTGAGCTAGAGTGACAAGTGGTGTGACTTGGTTCCTTCCCAGCCTTCCTTTAAAGTGGAGTTCAGTATGTCAGTAGCTCTGTCTGCAGCAGTTAAATGTGTGACCCACACAATGCATTTTCGTTAGGACTCTGCTGTGCTTAAGCCTCAGTATGTTTGGAAAATGTTTCCATTTCTCACCCTTATGTAAGTTAAGATCTCTCTTGGGAAGAAGGCTTTCTGAAGGTGTGAATGGTTTTGGAGAAAGTGCAATAGCTACACAGGCACTGTGGTATGGAAAGTGGGGCGGGGGTGGGGAAGTATTCTCTGAACCAGAGGGAGTAGTGCAGAGTTTGCACATGCAGACTGTTCCATTATTGGGTGTTTCTTCAGCCAGCCTCTCACTGAGTTGGTTTAGCCCAAATATTCTTGTAAAAGTCTGCCGAAATCCTGCGCGCTGGTTTCAGTCCTGTTGCTGGCAGATATTTCTCCTTCCGTGAGGAAAAGGCGGGCGAGCATTCTTTCCTGTTCTGCTTCAGCCACAGCCTGTAAGCAGATGCAGCCATCTCATCTGCTTGCTCCAGCTCATGCCCTACAGGCATCTCTGCTGCTAAATGTGTCAGAAGGCAGTGCTGCTCGGGAGATCCAGGTGTGTGGCAGGAGAGAACATTGTCACACACACAGCCAGCTCCTAGTCTGCTTCCTGCCGTATATATGTGAGGGAACTAGAAGGCTACTGCAGCTTGTTTACTATTCTCTTACGTTTCTGTGTCACTTGTGATAGTCAGAGGTAGCTTACACAGAGTAATATATATATATATATATGTATTAAAAACATGGCATGCAAAGAAATAATATCAACAGTGGAAACAATTAAAGCAACTCACATTTCTCACAAATCAGCCTTTTTACAAATAATGTTCACAAAACCTTCAGTGTATGAGCTTAGTTTTTTAAAAATCTCAATGCCATCTCATAAAACATAATTTTAATCATTTGCTTATTGTTTAGAACAGGTATCTTCAGCCTTTTTCAGACCTACCATTTAACCCAAAGATGCATTTGGGGACTCGTTTCTTAATCTTTTCTTAATATATTTTCATGGTGGCAGTGGTCCTCCTTGGATCAGGTCACGAACCACTAGTGGGATGCAACCCACGAGATGTAGACCAGTGGTCTAGAAACTCTGGTTTGTTATTCTGGTTTCAGAATAGTGAGGCAAGCTTCCCTAGGCTTATGAGTTCCATAGGACAGAGGCCACTACCGAAAGGCCCTGTCAGGGTCTCTCACCAGTTTTATTCCATATATGGGGGGAAAGGACCGTAGCCAAGTGGTAGAGGATTCACTTTGCATGCAGAATGTCCTAGGTTCAATCTCCAACATCTCCAGGTAGGTCTGGGAAAGCCCCCTGCCTGAAACGCTGTTGATGTGTGAGGTGCTCATATGGGAAGAGAGACTCCCAGGGACACACTGTCCCCAGACAATGTGCCTTCAGTATTTAGAACTGCTAATGCTCAGAGATGCAACAAGATTTGGATATGTTCAAAAAAGTTTTAAGGTGGATTCATTTTAAGTTGTGCCTTTGCACTTTGCTTTAATAGCTAAATGATGAAAAATACTAACGTAGTCAAATCTCTCAACTATGTATAAGGAAGCCTGAATGTCCTCTTTGGTCTCGTATAGACAAAGAAGAAATTCTATGACACCGAACTGGAAAATCTGGAACGTCAGCAGAAGCAGCAAATTGAAAAGATGGAGCAGGACCACACGCTGCGCCGCCGTGAAGAGTCCAAGCGTATCCGTGCTGAGCAGGAACGAGATCTTGTTAAATTTCAGGAGCAGCTGAAGCAAAGGAAGAAGGAGGTGAGCGTCGACGTTGGGCCAAAATCTTGCACAGGGAAATCTTAGATTTAGTTGTTGGCACTGGCCTATCTGAAAGCCCACTCCGTCCTCTTGCTGTCATTGGCTGAGGTGCTCTCATGTCACAGACAAGCTGTGCAAGGGAAGGGAAGCTGAGGGCAGAGTGCCAAGATTTAGGGGTGCTGAAGAAAGGGAGGAGAGTGAACAGCAAAACAGAAGCTATGCAAATGCACACAGACAGACACCTGCCCATCCTCCATTGTCACAGCTCAGGGGCACATTCCATCCAGGCAAAAGCACTTGAGGAGGTGGTTAGGGGTGCAGCCAGGGCAGGGAGCGTGACCTAGAGGTTCCTGAGGGCCAGGTAGAGGCCAAAGGGTCACATTCTGTCCCTGGGCCCTGAGACTTCCCTACCCTTTTTCTAAATTCACTTGTATGTAACTATGCTGCCATGGAAGAACGTAAAAGTAAGAACCACCCAGAAACAAGAGACTTAAGAAACACTAACAGAAAAATAGGTAAGGGTGAAATGAAAGCAAATCAAAGTGATAGCATAATGTCAGCATAAAACTGGAGAATTGAAAGTCAAACCATCAGGTGACATGGCCAACGTGATAAATCACTTTTGCTCAGACTTGTTAGGAAATTGGACCAGTAAGAACTTTTGTTGGTGTCTTTCGTTTCAAGCTCAAGAGTGACATTGAGAAGCTTCCCCGACAACAGCGCAAGGGGACCATGAAAACAAAGATGGAAGAGTTTGCACAGAGAAAGCAAGTCATGGTAAGCTCTAGAGATATTAAGTCCGTGGTGTGGCCAAGACCCATATGGACACATTTGATTCCCTGCCTCCCAGTTATCAGGATGAGTAAGGCAGGATGAGGAAGCAGAATCATACCACCCATCCTGCTCTCACTCATAAGAAAAGTTTTAGGCATCATACCAATAAGAGCATCTCTTTTGCTACTGTCTCCTTTCTTCCAGGAGCAAGAGTTTGAAGCCAAACAGGCTGAGGATCTGGAACAGGCCATGAAGAATATCACCACCCAAAATCGGAAGGAGATCTGTGACAAGGAGCGAGAGTGCCTCAACAAAAAACAACAGCTTATGAGAGGTGAGAGGGTGTCCTCCCCCCCCCCAAAAAAAGAAGAAGTGGGGAGGAGATTTCTCTAACTTGGTGCCCTCCAGATGTTGATGGACTACAGCCCCCATTAGTCAGGCAGGCTGGGGCTGATGGGGATGGGATTCAACACACCCTCAAGACTCCAGGTGGGGTGAGTTTCCTTCAAGAGCGTTATTGACATAACTATAAGTGAGCAGGTGAGATAGCGCCAAAGACAGTAGCAAAAAGCATGCCACGTCCTGTCAAAGCATTCAGTAGTAGTAATATTAACAAACAATGTAATTTGGAAAGAGTAGCCAAGCAGTCTCAAGCTGCAGTTTTTCCCAATAGCTTATAGCCACAATACAGCCTTGGAAGGGGGAAAAGGGGGTATAGCACTTTTCTCTTGACTGCAAGGATTCTCTAGCCGCCTTTCTGCCCCTTCCGCATCCTTCTTTCATGCCTTCTGCACCTACTGCCCAAAGAAATTCCTGCCTTTATTATCATCTCACCCCTCAAGTACAGACCTGGCAGCACCAGGAGTTGCAGGAGTATAAATGACGTAAAGGGACAATGACTGAGCCTGGGGTCAGACGTCATTAAGTCCAGGGTGGTCCAACATGCGATCCAAGGGCCTCATGCTGCCCACGATGCCTTTTTGGGCGGCTCTCGGGCAGCCCTCATGCTGCCTTCACGTTGCCTTCCCAAAGCTAGGTAAGTGACGTGCTGGGCTTTCGGAAGGAGACGTGAGGGCTCTGGCAGGGTCTTGGAGTCCTCCCACCTCCTTCCCAAAATCTGGCTAGCACTTTCCCAGCTTTGAGGGGGGGGCACCAAATGTTGACCTCCCCCCATGTGACAAGGCAGTGTTCAGCCTATGGGTTCCATAATACTCTTGTGGCCCACTTGGTATGAAAAGTTAGACCACCCTGCTAGTCTGTGCTTCTTTTTCTCTTTCTTGCATACTATCCTCTCCCTTCCTTGGTCAGCTTACCCTACAGATTTGCCTCAAGTATTTGGTTAGGCTGAGCTGGTGGTTGTGCTTGGAAAGGGAAGTGACTGGATTCTCCAGTGGAGGGTGGTCCATCAGCCAGCCTCCACTTTCTTGCCTTCTCGCTGGCAACCAGTCCAGGAAGTGGCATTGCCAGTCATCTTCCTCCTCCTCCTCAATCTCAGTGTTGCCATTGTAGAATTTGGCAGGAAGAAGGATTGGGATACAACTAGAATTGCTTGGCCTGCTCTGCCTGTCTTTGGCTCTGGCTCCATTTGCTGTGGGTCTTGCTGCCTTCTGCCCTACTGCTCCCCATGGGCACCAGCCATCATTTGGAAGTCCCTTTATCTTCTGGAATCGCATGTGATTGATAACTTCTTTGCCTATTTCCACCCCCACCCCCGTGGTAAAGTGTGTAATGACCATATGCCATTTTATACCTTTTTCTCAGATCGGGAAGCTACCATCTGGGATCTGGAAGAGCACCACCTACAGGAGAAACACCAGCTTATTAAGCAACAGCTGAAAGACCAGTATTTCCTCCAGAGGCATGAACTGCTCCGGAAACACGAGAAGGTAGCAGAGTTTCAGTCTGATTTATTTTATTTTCTCTAATGCTTCCTATGGATGAGCAAGGTGTGGAGTTGCTGTGAAAGAATTGACCTCAGCAGATTTACAAAAAATGGCCTCCCTGTTGCTTGTTTGCATTGGGTGTGAGTACTGCGTATATTTAACCATAGTCAGTGCAGTCAAACATAGAAAGTCCGGAGAGGGAATAACTATGGTCAGTTATAGGAGTACAGTTTTGCGCTTATAGATTCATAGACTCATAGAATTGTAGAGCTGAATGGAACCCAAAGGATCATCTAGATCAGTGTTTCCCAACCTTGGGTCTCCAGCTGTTTTCTGACTACATTTCCCATAATCCCTGACCACTGGTCTGGCTAGCTAGAGATGATGGGAGTTGTAGTCCAAGAACAGCTAAAGACCCAAGATTGGGAAACACTGATGTAGACCAACTCCCAGCAATGCAGGAATCACAGCTGAAAAATCCCTGACAGATGACAATCCAACTTCTGTTTACAAACCTCCAATGAAGAAGAGTCCACTACTTACTTTAGGCCAGACTTCACCATTCTGGTGCCCTCAAATGTTTTGGACTACAACTCTCATCAACCCAGGCCAGCACAGCCTCTCTCACATGCAGTTGGTTTGTTTGTTGAATGAGTGAGTGAGTGAGTGTGCTTTAATAGGACCAATGTCAAAATATTCTTGCCATAGTATCTGTTGCATTTCCATTAGTTTTTATCTAACGGGGTCACTTGAATAAGCCATGGTGAATCTTCATAGAAGTGGTTTTATTTTCCTTAAACTAAACTTGCACTATCTTTGTCTGTCCCCTTTGTGGTCTGTTGAATATTACCCTGGGCAAATATCCAATGTCACCATTCGCTTTGACTGTAAACTTGCAACATATATTGTATTGACTGACCTCTTCTCACCCCGCACCCCAACCCTGGGCTGCCGTTGCTATTCCAGGAGCGTGAGCAAATGCAACGGTATAACCAGCGAATGATGGAGCAGCTGAAAATTCGGCAGCAGCAAGAGAAAGGCCGTCTCCCCAAAATTCAGAGGAGCGAAGGGAAGACCCGCATGGCCATGTATAAGAAGAGCCTCCATATCAGCTCCAGTGGAAGCGCCTCAGAACAGAGGGAGAAGATAAAACAGGTGAAGGATAGCGCTAGAACCCTTGACGGAAGGATTCGATTTGTGGCGCGTGCATTCACTCATCCATTCATCTATATCACACCTTCTTCTCCAATGAGGTCAAGGTAGCACACACAATTCCCGCCCCCCACTCATTAGTTAACCGCCACAACAAACCTGTGAGGTAGGTTAGGCTGAGGGGCAGTAACACTGCATTTGGATTCCTGCAAGCGAGGACTGTTAATCATAGAATTGTAGAGTTGGAAGGGATGATGAGGATGATCTAGTCCAACTCCCTGCAATGCAGGAATCTTTCGCCCAATGTGGAAAGGAGGATTGTAGACTATACATGGAGGGTCCCTTGCTCAACAGCACGTACTTCCAGAAGCCACTGGTCTGGGCTGTTGACAGATATTTGCTCAGTTCCATCTGATATCACTGACGTTTTAAGCTCCAATGCTATATAAAGCACAAGTTAATACTTCCAGAAGGTTTCAGACAGTGGGTAGCTCAAGAAACCTTCCTGCAACACCTGTTAATGGTTTCATGGAAGGGTGGGAAGGTCATAGCTATGCCCCCTGCATTGCTCTGGCACCTGTGGTGCAACTAATACAAGGTGCCGTGGAATCAGATCATATTGTGCTCACACCAACAGATATCAAAGGAGTACATGTATTTGAGGGTCCTACTCATGGCACAGAAGCTGAGAGGGGGCATTTCCCCCTGAAAATAAATTGTTCTCACATTGGTGACCCTCCCTGTCTTCATGGTGCAGTATTCTAGCTCCTGGTATATATAAAAAAATGTAGGGAGCCATGTTTAAAATTCCTGTGAACATAGCCTGGTGATTTAAAACCACAGTGAACGATAGTGATGTTGTGTTGCTGCCTTCTGTTTCAGTTTGCACAGCAGGAGGAAAAAAGGCAGAAAGCTGAGCGACTGCAGCAGCAGCAGAAACATGAGATGCAGACGAAGGATATGAGTGCCCAGTGTGAGAGCAACATGAATGAACTCCAACAGTTACAGGTAACTTAACACCGGCTCAGCTTTAGGTATGCTTGGGCGGGGTGTGGCGTGCCACTAGTTTGGCTCATAGAGAAAAATCTGCCATCCATTCTGAAAAGTTGGTTCATCCTACCTGACAACAAAACCCTCCCAGAAATGGAAAATGTGCTTCAGTATTTCTTGTTTTTGCTTCTGGCCTGTCGTGACATTTTGCATCCTATCTTTCCGTAAAGATGGTATATATATGGAGGCTATCTCATTTAATCCTCACGGCAACCCTGTGAGGTATGATAGACACGGAGAGAGTGAATTTTCCAAAGCCTCTCATTGGGGTTTGCGGCTGAGCAGCCTCTAACCATGACATTCATTAGCTCCAAATTGAGTGGAAGCAAAAGGTTTCTGGAATGAACATAGAATGAGTTGGGATTTTGTTGCTTTTGAAGTAAATCTTGTTCTTTCCTGGTCTTGGAAAGTCATGTTGGGTTTATAAATCAAGTCAGCAGGGATGCTGGATTTGATACTGACCTTTTTGCTCTGCAGAGCTTCCCTCATTTGTTTTTCTTCTGATGTTTTAAATCTGTATAGAATGAGAAGTGCCATCTCTTGGTTGAACATGAGACCCAGAAACTGAAAGCTCTGGATGAAAACCACAATCAGAACTTGAAGGACTGGCGGGATAAGCTGAGGCCACGAAAAAAGGTGACAGCTAAAGAAAGTTGGAATAAAACTTCAAACATCATTAGCATTGGGGGGGGGGGTTAGAAATCAAAGGTTCAGTATTGAACTTTTGACTTTCAGATAATTTGCCAAATCAAATACTCGGGGCGGGGGGAATACTTTGTGTTCATTGAAATGCTAGCAGTAATTTTTATTCCAGTCTGTATTTTTATTGGATTTAAAATTGTTTTTATATTTGAAAGTGTTCTATATGTTGTTATTGTCTGAGATGCTTCCTAAGAAGCTATTCAGAACTGTAATGAAATAAATAAACCATTTGGATTTGGAGGAGGGTTGAATTAGATCAACCTATTTCTGAAATGTTGCAAATTTAGGTTTTTGGATTTGGTTCTCTCCCCCTCTAATTTCATCTAATTTTGTTTCATTTTTGACAACTCATATACATAAGCCAGGGTTGGGGAACCTCCACCCCATGAGCCAAACTTGGCCTGCCAGATCATTTTTGGGAAGCTGCCCCCACCCTCCACCTGACATCATACCTGATGGGTGCATGGCTGCATGCCTTGCTTAAGAAGGGGGAAGTGGCTTCCATTCCATGGAAACTCTTCTCTTTGAATGCTGCTCTTTGAAACCCCCCCCCCAAATTAGAGATTCAAAGAGTAGCATAGGGCAGCCCCAATTTTCAGAGGGTTAAGGAGTAATGAGGGTTAAGGAATAATGAGGAAAGGGGCTTTCAAATTGCCATTTGTAAACAGCCCTGTACTGCTCTTTAAACATCAGATTTTCGGAGATGTAAGGAACAGCATGGGGATGTTTGCAAATGGCTATTAAACAGGGGCGTCAAAGTGCAGCATCATGTGACATCACTATGATGTCTGCCAGGTTTTGGGAGATTAAGATCTGATCCCTCCTGGCCAGAAAGTTTTCCCCACCCCTGATGTAAACTGACAGGAATCCAGGTGGCTGAGAACAGTGAAGTGCTTACAGCTTGAAGCATTTCTCCAACTGAGCTCATTTCTCTTCGCATTTCAGGCTTTGGAAGATGAACTGAATCAGAAGAAGCGAGAGCAAGAAATGTTCTTCAAACTCAGTGATGAGACCGATGGTCAGCCTTCAAGGTCGCCAAACAAGCCTGCCAAATTTGTCCCATTCAGTTCTGCAGAGGCTTCATAACCCTTGGATTAGTGGACAGAAAGGCAATCCCTGCCTTTGTCCACAGAGAAGTTGACCCAAAGGACTGTCAGGGCTCCCTTTTCTCCTGCGCCAACTCTGATTTCCTCTTTTGTCTGAGACAACCAATGTGGCCTGAGGTCTGTTCCCCTAGAGATGAGACAGCTTCCACTTCATGTGGCCCTGGCTGGTGCTGACCAGCTACACCTGGAGAGTTGTGGCTGAGCTTCAGAGAGTAGAGCTAACAGGGTTGTGTGCAGAGTTCACACTGCTTGCTGATCCCATTGCTCAGACCTTGGGCAGTTTTCTCTCTTAACCATCTGTTGAAGGGATGAATGTTGGTGACTTAAAAGATTGTTGATGGCTGTTAAGTGCTGCTGATAAACTTGCCTGTTTAATTTTCTAACTAGTTCTCCTGTTAGGCCCAACTTGCTATGTCTGTCAGTGGATCTCACTTACCTTTTAGTCTTAATGGTCGAACCATTTACTGCCTTGAAGCACTGGGAGTTCAACTTCACAGCTTACAAAAGACAACGAGAAATTGTTAGCTTTTATTGTGGCCTCCATCTTTGTCAGTTAAACAAAGAGCTCCTTCTCCTTTCCTTCTAGGGCCTAGAATCTAGGCCGTCCCATTGAAACTCATCAATTCCTCAGCTTGTTTTGAAGTGACCCAGCACACCGCCCTGGTAACGTGTGACACAATTTCTGCCCTTTCTCAAAGAGTTGCCACAGCCTGAAACATACAAGTGGAGTGTTTAAATCAAATCAGTCCCGAGTCAAAGGCTGACCAAAAAGGCAATGAGAAGCTTATGATCCAACTTAGAGTGCAATTCAACAGTTGCGAAGGCTGCATATACATGGCCAGCTGTGGAAATTGCTGCCCAGTTTTGGGATGTTTAACTTTGCACACCTGCCCCAATTAATAAGCAGTGCAGAGGCCCACACAGTTCAGATCCTAAAATGGTGGGTAACATAAAGGTCTGGTCTTTGCTCTTCACTTTCCCCTCCTCTTCTGTTGTGAGGCAATGGGTTTCTTTTCCCTGTGTTCATCAGCAGGGAGTTCTGTCTCTCCTGTCTCCATTTCATTCTCCAGCCCAGTTGGTCCAGAAGGCAAAGCTTGTGCTCAGGTTATGGTAAGAGCTAATAGCTGCTCTTTCCAATATATTAAATAGAAGAAAAGTGCAAATGCCTTGTAGCAGCAAGTTTACAACTGGCCTAAGGTTAAAGGCATCTTGTTTCGCATCATCTCATGTGAGTTTCATAGGACATCAGTTGCTAGCTTTTAGTTTTTGTTTTTTAAGGTCTACTGTATAAACTATTGGGTGTGCTGTGATTTGAGAACATGATGTTGGCCTAAACCATCATTTTGGCCAGTGTGTATCCCTTTGCTGCTACTTTTGAGTTTGTAGCAAGCCAGAATGATCCAGGTAAGCAGAGCCCCATATAGCAGAATAGAATGTGATACATTTGAAATACTGAAGATAATCAGCATGTCATTATCTTTAAGTCTTCCAAAGGCTGTTTTTAAACCAAAGATGTGTTATTTCCCCCTCACACCTTGCTTACTCCCCATTTCACTATTAAAACACATATTTCAGGAAATGTCAAGGCTTTATCAGTTTCGCCAATTTGCATTTCCCTAGACATTAAATCTATATTGAAGTCTTGATGCTTTGCACAGTGCACCTCACATAATCCTCCATCTGGGTCAGCTGTTTGTGGTAAATGCTTAAATTTGGTACTTCATTCAAACAAAGTCTTCACAGTTCATTGTGCCATCTCAAAGCACTTAGGTTGGCAAAATGCTCCAGTGTTCCTTTTTGTGTATCACTCAGGACCTTTCCAGCACTAGCTCTGTATAGGAAATAATGCTTTTCTTTCCCTGTCTTCCTTTAAAGCCATGTTGCTGTTGATGTGATTTCTGTTCTCAGAGTTAACTTGATGGAATGGAAACGGAAGTCTAGCAAATGCATCGGCTGCTGCCAGGCTGCAGTTTCACTGTCTTGTTTAAGAGATTCTGGATTCTGGATATTTTAGAGGCTAGAAAATGTGCACACAGAAACCATGGGGTTACTGTCCTGTTCTAAATAATTGTGTTTTGAGATACTGTCAGGTGAGACTGAGAGAAACTGGAATAGAGCCTGTGAATAGGTTGTGTTCTGAAAACTCAAAGATCCTAATTTTCTCCAAACCCGATAGCCAGTTTCTGTTCTAACTTTATGTCGCAGATTTCTGATAGTTTGCATTGTGCACAGGCTTGTGTATGTTGTGGACACACCCACATGCAGCTCAATCTGCTTGTAAGTCAGCCAGTAGTTCATCTAATTGTCTTCATCCTTGGCCAAGAAATCAAACAAGAGTTGCTAATTTTAATACTGCTGCAAGTTTGTGTGTGCTTACCTTTCTTTTTGTGCCAGTCTGGTCTTGACTGCTACCAAGCGCTGCTGTAATTTTACAAAAGTGCAATATTTACCTCGTGCAGTGTTGCAAGGATGTCCTGCTCCTTTTGTGGCAAGAAAGTCTCCCTTCTCTTTATTTTTCTCTTTCCCCTAACCCAAACAAAACCTTTTTCTTTCTCTTCCTTGGCTTAAAACTACAATATTTTTTACATGGGGGGACCTGATTCTTCTACTCAAAAGGGTTTTATTTTTGGGGGAAACCACTATGATGTAAATAATCTAATAAAAATGTTACCACGGTGAGCGCCTTCATTTGTGTCCTGAACACTTGTACTTGTTGCCTGTGGGTTTTGTTCAGCAGTGCTGACTTGTATTTGTACATAAATTTGGCTTGAGCGTAATGGAATTTGATTCCTGCTTACTGAGATTCAAATCACCCCACAATCAACAGCTTTCGGGCTCGGAACCAAACAAACTTTTCTTAAAATATATATTGTCTCATTTTGAGAATGTGTGCATTGAAATGTGTTGGTAATAAAGCTATTAATTCTCAAAGCTAGCTGTGACCAGCTGGAGCTGTTTTTAATTTTCTGCTGCTAAACATCCAAGAATAGCTAAAGGGTGACACTGTTTGGTGAAGAGGGAGACCTGCACTTACTATCAGCTGTCACATCATCTCCCATTTTGAATCTGTTTCTCTTCTGTTTTGATATTAGCAATTATTGAGCACCTACAGTGCCTATAAAAGCATGTGCAAAGTCTTGGGATGAAGACCCCCGTATAGTCACCTAGCCATTTATTATACAGTACGTGTGCTAGATAGTGTTTTCATGTGGAAATTGCCATTGATGGGTCAGTCATCTTTGCTGAGTAGGGGTTCCACAATTCCCTCAATGCGATGGAGTTGCTGGGAATTACATGACATCGTTTTCAAAATTCTGCACATGCAGAGGGAATATTGTGTTGAATATTGTGCTTTTGAGGTCAAAGAAACCAATAGATGCTGTTGTCATGGCCCCCAAGTAGATTGTAATTGATCAGCAAGCACAGATGTCATGACTAGCCCTGAAGTTTAGTAAACATTGTTTATTATAAGTAGGAACCAGTTGTTCTAGGAGACCTTACATTTTAAAAAATGGTACTTAAAATTCACACATGTACTGAAATACATGGAAATGGTAAATTACAGTTTCTTCCATTACATATTACATGGTATAGAAGACACAGATTCACATATTTTGCTATTTTACAACTTCGGCTCCAGATACCCCCAGTTTCCCTCTGTTTTTGAGCTCCAATCCTCTTCCTGGAGCTTGAGGAAACCAAGTGAGATAATACAGAGACTGTCAATCAAGTCTCGTCTCTCCCCCCCACACACACACACACATACACACACACGTGAGCAAAACCATTTGTTGTTGGGCTGGCTACCTGTTGTATGATCTGTCAGAGGTCACCAGCTCTGATCCATGCTCTGGGCGATGCTGGATTTTGGCATCATTGTTGGCCCTTGTGGAAAGATAACTGCCAAGGTAGGAAAGGTGGTTGACATTTTCCAACGTTACACCATTAAGTTGGATTTGTGGCGCTGCAGAGGGGTTGTTGGGTGCTTGTTGGTGCAACACTTTGGTTTTTTGGATATTGAGCGATGGGCCCATGAGTGTGTGGTGAGGCACCTATGCACATGCTTACAGGCACAAGAATTGGCCCAGATAGTTATTCTGCTATGCCACCACCATGCAGGAAAATGTGGCATTTCCAGGTGACAAATTCCAGAAGGTGTTTTCTGTAACTAATAAAAAGTCTTCTTGTAACGTAAGGCTAACAAGTGGTGTAAGTTTCTATGGGCTAAATAAAGCCCATTAAATGTGTGGTCTCTTAAACTGATATGTACATATAGAGAGGTGGGGGGAGGTTTATGTCTGGGGCAACAGAAACAGATGGCAGCAGATGTATCCTATTTCTGTGCAGAGAGAAAATTAAAACAAGATCCAATCAGGGTGGAAGTCTTTCCAACTGATACGCTGAAAGCCAGTATACCGGTAGAATCCAGTACATGAGAGCAAGTCAGATATTAAACTATCTTGTCATATAGCTTGATACAACAGCAAGTCATTATGGGCTGGCTTAAAGCTCTGGCTGTTGTGGGATAGTCATGGGAGGAGACTAAATATCCTGGCAACAGAGCTAGAGCAATGCTGTGATGTGTTGAACACAACTCGGTGATCATTCTGTTTGCTTCATGTGCAGACTTCTCTGAATTTTGACTATTTTATACTGTTCCCTTGCCCAGAGCAAAGTATGCATGATGCACCTACTGGCAGAAACTGGCTTTAGGTCACACAAGTCTAATTCTTTCCTGATGCATAAGTAGTCAATGTATATTCCTGGAGCCTAAAATCTGGTATTTAAAAGGAGGTGTATGGCCACCAGTTTTAGACAGTAATCTTTTAAAGGTAGGCAGATGTTTTGATGCGATATGTACTAGAAATAAAAGACAACACAATTCTCCAGTAGTGTAACTATTAATTCAATCTATAGACTAAGTAGAACAAAACAGTAAAACGGTTTTTCCGGTGGTGGTGGGGCCTTAAACTGGGGAACAGAGGATTATAATACATCATTTAGTAGGCCCAAGTTTATGGGTGGGCTGAGAGCAACAGCTTGAAAAATGAAGCAGGGAGAAGCTCTTTCCATAATAGTATTAGAATTCCAGACCTGATGGAAGGGAATAATTAAGTTGATTTTAATATTCTATTGCTAATCAGGCTGCTATTAAAAACAAGGTGTGCAGAACACTCAGGCTATTTGTAGCATTTCTCTAGCAGCACCTTTCTCCTTGCTGCCCCCCCCAAAAAACCCAGTTCCCCCCAAACAGAATCTTAAGCACCTGATTTAATTATTAGGGCTTTGTGAGAGCAGCTGATGGAGATTCTCACTGGGGAAAACAACCTGGGCACACCTGCATCCATTTTCAAATCAGTTGGTAGAAGTGGCTTCTCTTTACCTCTGAAATTAAAGCATAGTTTGGTGGCTTGCTGAATATGAGATGCACCATTAACAAACAAACAAAAGGTAAGGGCTTTCACTCCATAACCCTCTGTTGCCATTCTTTGTGGAAACTTGTAGCACCCTGCTCAATGACGCAATGGAAGATTCTGAAGTTCAGGCACCCTTTGTGACTAGTTCCTATAACTACACTCCCTGGACTCAAAAGCTTGCTCCCTATTTTGTGGCATTTTGGGTGGTAATAATAGATTTTGGAATTGCTCAAAATTGAAGAGGCAGTTAAACCCGTAGCCATGCATGCTAAGGTGACTTGCCTCCTCCTTTGCTTAGCGCAAGGGTAGGCAAACTAAGGCCCGGGGGCCGGATGCGGCCCAATCGCCTTCTCAATCCAGCCTGCAGACGGTACAGAATCAGCGTGCTTTTACATGAGTAGAAGGTGTCCTTTTATTTAAAATGCATCTCTGGGTTATTTGTGGGGCATAGGAATTTGTTCATTTATTTTTTCCCCCAAAATTTATTCCGGCCCACCACATGGTCTGAGGAACGGTAGACAAGCCCACAGCTGAAAAAGGTTGCTGACCCCTGGCTTAACGTATAGGGTGGTTTCTCTCTGGTGAAAGCTTATTTATTGGGTGTCGTGCGGAGGGATGGGTAAATAGCACCAAGAAAATACCATTGTTCCTGCTGTGAAGAAAGTAACAGCATTTCATTCCTGCTCCACTACACCACTGATAATCAGTCCAAGTTTCATCCACAGTGTAATAGTAACAAAGAGTGACTTCAGACATCACAGGAGATGCAAATAATTTTTTTTTCTGGTGCGAGCACTCTTCATCCTTTTGTTTAAAGTTGCATTTTTAAATGCCTTGAGCCCTGAGCTAACTGCTATTGGAAATAAGATGTAAAAGCGCTTTCTAACTATGTTTCCTAGCTTATGGCATTGTTAATAAGAATGCAGGAATAAGAGTCTTGATTCCTGCCTTGCAGGGGGTTGCAGTCAATGAGCCTCAGGGTTGCTTCTAACTCTACAATTCTATGATTCTATTAGACCAGTTCTGCCCCCTTCAGTGTTAGCCTTTACTGAATTACATATTTAATTGCTGTGGCCATATAATGCGCAGTTCTTCAATGTGTCCATTAGAGGGCACCACATTAAAACATTGGGCTCGACTTAAAGTTTTGAGAGATGTTCCTGTCATAATCTGACTTATACTTAAATGTCATCAATAAATGGTGTGTTTTAAGGGTTTTTTGTTTTTTAATCTTTTGAGGAATTTGTTGAGATAGGGCAGTTTGATGTGAAGATATGAGCAGGGAATAGCAAAAGGACTGACCAGTTGTGCTGCTGCAGGAATGTTAAATGTTGGTATCCTAGCCCTTTAACTATGACATCACCCCATTCCCTCAGAGGCCAGCATTATGAAGTCAGCAGCAAGGGCACTGCAACTTTCCAGTTTAAAGATTCCCAGTGGTGGTGTGAACTGAGCCACACAGAGCTGTTATTTAAGCACAGTGGACACCCAAAAGAAAAAGGGGGAAATAAAGGTGAGGGGAAATAGAAATTAGGATTATTCAAAAGGACTTGGTGAAGAAAAGAATTCAAGCAAGCCCACTGAGACCTAAGCAAGTTTAAGCTTTACTTTGTTGATGACCTGGTTACACAGAGAAAAAAACACCAGCAACCCTATACAGGAGTTTGTGTGTGTAAAAAAAACAGCAGATGGCAGAAATGACTAGGTTTGTCTGCCTAAGAATCTGGAATGTGTATCCTGAAATTAGAATTTACCGTATTTTTTGCTCCATAAGGCACACCTGACCATAAAGCGCACCTGCTTTTTGGGGGGGGGGGATTCAAGGAAAAAAATATTATTTAAAGAGAGCGCTGAGCAGAGCCTGTATGCATCCCAGGTTTTGCTCAGTGCTCCCTTTCATGAGCCGCGCGGATTGTGTGTGTGGCTCTTAGGGGCTTTTCCCCGAGGAGGGAGAAGCCCCCAGGAGCCAAACACACACTCCATGCAGCTCTTAAAAGGGAGTGCGGCTCTTGGGGGCTTTTGCAGGAGGTGGGGGAAGTGAGAGAGCCTCGCTCTGTCCCTTCCCCCACCTCCCACAAAAGCCAGGGATAGCAGCACGAAGCCTCCCCAGGGCTTGTGGAGCTGGTGGTGAGAGGAGCCCGGCTTTCCCCTACCGCCAGCCCCAAAAAGCAGGTCGGGGAGCAGAGTTTGACGGGGCAGGAGGGGGAAGCCCGGGTTCCCGCCCCCAGCCCCAGGGACCACACATTTGCTCCATAAGACCTGGGGACAGCCCCTAGATTTACAAATCAGTCTCCATACAAAATCCGTTGAAGTTGAAAAGTGTCCCCGGATTCATTGAAAAAAATCTGGTAGCATTATGGTAACATCTTGCAAAACTATTATCAATACAATAATAGGCAAGTAAAGTGGATTGTTTATTTATTTGTTTATCTCCCACCTTATTTTCCAGGGCAGCAAACAAAGCTGAAAACACAATATTTAAAAGCAACATATCTTACCTACTTTTGCTAACAGTCATAAGACGCCCAAGATTACTATATAAAAAGAGCAACAGCAGCCAAAATGGAGCAGAATTGAGCAAGCCATAAAACAAAAGATTATACCCAAAACCTTTTTGAAAGATGTTTTTGCCCCCTCCCCTGCCCATACAACACTACATTAGTATTAAGCAATTTTCATGCGAAACAAAAAACGAATGCACATGAATTTTGACAGGCAGTGAGAATATCCTAATTCCTGTACCATATACCCTGGAGTCTAGGTGCTTGTTAACATAAATACTGGAGGCGTATGATGGTACTGATACACACGGATGCTTTCCACCCCTGTTGGAAGACAGTCCTTCTAACAAATAAAATCTCATCCAGATTAATCAGCACAGTGAGGCATTCTGATGCTTAAGTGCTTTCCCATTGATCTTTGGCTTTATCTTGGCCTCACGCCAGTTTTCTTGTAAGTGGTGCACTGGAGTGGCTTTGTGATGTAGGACAGAGATATGCAAGGGGAATTTATTTTAACAAGCTGCTGCGAGGATAAACATTATTAATCTCAATTAATATTAAAACAAACCAAGGGACTGCTGACTACATGTTGGTCACCAAAAGAAGGCTAAAGGCGTGTGTGAGTGAGTTTGTGTGGTATTAAACTAGAGAGAGAGAGAGGTAGATTGATCTTACGCTTTTGTTCTTAACGCTTATTCCCTACTGGAATAAGCTGCCTAAGGGTGTTGTGGATTCTCCAAAAGCTGTTGCAAAACTGGTCAGGTTTCATAGAAACAAATGTTAAAAACAGTGATTTCTTCATAATGGCAGAAACGCGACTAAATACCCAGTGTCTATAATCAGTTATTTTACACTTCAGAAGCTTTTACCTAGGTGTAATTAACATGTTCGCTTAATTAATTAAAGAATACCCTGTGTTGAAAGGATATAGTTATGGATGAGTGTGCAGGTGGTATGAAAGTTGGGAAAACTAATTAAAAATACATTGAACAAAATTGTGCATATTTTGTTTCATAAGAACAAAGTACTGCATACTGTTAACACCCTTAATTCTTAGCTAAGCCGGTGAGAATGAAAGTCCAAATGTACCGTATGTCTTCCAGGTTTTAGTGAAACCATATTTTTCCTTTGTTAGGTCTCCCGTATCCTGCAGAAAGAGTTGTGTAGGACACAGGAATTTATGGTACAGCGTTATTGGCTGATAGAGTTGCCAGGTTCTCATCTGGAGATGATGATGACTGTAAAATAGGTTCTCTTCCTTTTTGCTTCATTTATGCTGCAATCTTACTACCAATCTTATGCTGCACACTTACTAAGAAGTAAATTTCATTGAAATCCATGGGATTTACCTCTGTGTAAACATGCTCAGGGGGTCTGCTGTTAAATTCCCTTGCATTTGCATCGGAATAAAGTACTGATTGCAGTGTTGCTTTAGGCCAGGGTGAGGACTCTGGGCTTCCAGATATTGCTGGACTAAATTTCCATAATCCCCGGTACAATTGCCCATGCGGACTGGAGCTGATGGAAGCTTCAGCCCAACAACCTGTGGAGGGGCACCAGGTTCCCTATCCCCAGCTAAGGCCATTTCAGATAGTACAAGGTACAGTGGTACCTCGCAAGACGAAATTAATTCGTTCCACGAGTTTTTTCTTCTTGCGAGTTTTTTGTCTTGCGAAGCACGGTTTCCCATAGGAATGCATTGAAAATCAATTAATGCGTTCCTATGGAAACCGCTTGCCGGGTTGGCGGTGCGGAGAAGGGCTTTTCTCCCCACCGCAAGCCTTCAGGACAGGTCCAGGAACAGAGGGGAAGGCGCGCTGCGCTTCTCCTCTGTTCCCGGAGCTTGCGGGGCTTGCAGTGAGGAGAAGGGCTTTCCTCCCCACCGCCAACATTCAGAACAGCATTCTGAATGTTGGCCTTGGGAAGGAAAACCCTCCTCCCACCGCAAGTCTTCAGGACAGGTCCGGGAACAGAGGGGAAGGCGTGCAGCGCTTCTCCTCTGTTCCCGGGGCTTGCGGTGGGAGGAGGGTTTTTCCTCCCGCCAACATTAAGAACAGCATTCTGAATGTTGGCGGTGGGAAGGAAAACCCTCCTCCCACCGCAAGTCTTCAGGACAGGTCCGGGAAGCGTTGCGCTTCTCCTCTGTCCCCGGACCTGTTCTGAAGGCTGGCGGTCCACCGCCAGCCTTCAGAACAGCCATCCGAAGCCTGGCGGGGGGAGGAGGTCTCTCCGCCCCACCACCAGCCTTCGGAGGCGGTCCGAGGACAGTGGGGAAGACGCGCTGCGCTTCCCCGCTGTCCCCGGAGATTTCCCTATGGGCTTTCGTCTTGCGAAGGAAGCCCATAGGGAAATTCGTCTGGCGAAGCACCTCGAAAAACGGAAAACTCTTTCTTCTTGCGAGTTTTCCGTCTTGCGAGGCATTCGTCTTGCGAGGTACCACTGTACTCTGATTGTCTTCTCTCACCTCTCCAGATCTCAAGGGTAGGCCATCTGTCTCCTATTCAGCCATCACGTAGACTGAACACAAAAAGTGGGGCCTAGTTTTTTTGTAAATCCCCAGAGCCCCACCTTGATTTTATATGTGTGTGTGCGCTCCTTGGACCAATTAAAATTAGAGATGCCATTAATTACGGTACATCCTATGTCTGAGCTGGGAAAACTACATTTCTCCCTAACACCAAACTTGCTAGCACTGAAATTTGAAATTCCAGAATGGATAGCAGTTCTACTTGACATAGGGAGTGTCTCCAGTTTTCTCCAGTTGTTGTGTAGG
Organism: Podarcis raffonei; assembly: GCF_027172205.1. Classification (NCBI taxonomy): domain Eukaryota; kingdom Metazoa; phylum Chordata; class Lepidosauria; order Squamata; family Lacertidae; genus Podarcis; species Podarcis raffonei. The sequence goes on from NC_070603.1 coordinate 52,048,002, forward strand.
TGACAGGCAGGGTTAAACACATAACAGTCCTTAGGGCTGTCTGCCAGAATTTAAAGCTGTCCTTTTAAAACTGAAGCTGGTACAAATGTTCAAGGACAATTCAAGTCAAGTTTATTGCATTGCTTATACTTTGTAAAATCATCTAGGGCATTAAGAGATGATGCAGACACAGTGCCTCATACTACACCACACCACAAGGCTCTTTTCCCACCCTTCTTTCCAACCTTTTCCAATGCAGATGTGCAGTGGCCTTTACATGGTCCCCCAAACAATGCAATTGCTGCTTCCTCCATTTTTGTCCATGTGTTATTGGAGGCTGTGCAAAGTTCTGACCAAAGGCTTTCCTAACACTTTATAACATGCCATACAAGTGGTACCAGACCCTTGGTAGGAATGTAATTTGCAAATGCTCTTTAAAAAAACCACTTGGATCACAAGTCCTTCCAATGGCCCCAAACTGGTACAAAAGCAACTCAGAGGTAGTAGCAATTACACACACTACTTGGTGCCAATGGATGCTAACAGAACTAAGTCTCTGCAACTAAAGAGGTTATAGAGATATGTCTTGCTGTATATTAAATTATACTGTTTTGCGCTGAGTGCTGTTGCTGCTGAAGGGGAATGTGTTTCAGTTGCTGCCAAGGACACAGATGAGATGTTTATAAGAGAATCCAATTAATCTGAAAGTCAGTGATGTGCCAGCACTAAATCTGAATTCACTTTAAAATGTAACTAAGCATTCCCACAGCACTCCTCCCTACAGGGGTGTGGCTGCGACCTTCACTGGACAGCTTTCAGGGAATGCTAAAGATGCACTTCTTTACCCCAGCCTTTTGACACCTGAGGTGCATTTTTTTCAGGACCCACCCTATTTGGTTTCAGCTGTGCTTAATACTGAATTTTTAAAGTCACAGGCCCACAGACCTTTTAATGGAAACAGACTGTTCAGACGGAGGTCCTGGAATATTCCGGGGGCGGCCAGTCACCCCTCCATGGCCCTGTATATTACTTCATTTGGCCTGTGGTGAAGCAGCACGTCCCTAGTGAGTTTACAACTTGCATGAAAGATACAAACAGCTGCCTCATACACTATGTGGAGCTGAGTGAACACTGTTAATCTATAATATGTGAAGGAACCATGTAGACACAGACTCTTATTATTTGTTGCAGGCTTCAAGGGGTGGGGACTAGGGACATTTTTAGTTGCCATCCTGTGTGTCACAGGCAAGTCCCTCAGTGGAGGGTACAGATAACCTGCAATTTACATTCCAGGGATAGTGCATAAAGCCAAAATTGTGTGTAGTCAAAACAACCCTTTGAAAAACAGAAAACTCCACACAAAAACTGGTGCATGACGACTGTGTGGTGTAGTGGTTAAGAGCGGTAGTCTCGTAATCTGGTGAACCGGGTTCGCTTCCCTGCTCCTCCACATGCAGCTGCTGGGTGACCTTGGGCTAGTCACACTTCTTTGAAGTCTCAGCCTCACTCACCTCACAGAGTGTTTGTTGTGGGGGAGGAAGGGAAAGGAGAATGTTAGCCGCTTTGAGACTCCTTTGGGTAGTGATAAAGCGGGATATCAAATCCAAACTCCTCCTCCTCTTCTTCTTCCTCTTCTGTGTTGCTTAGTTTAGGGAAGCTTTTAATGTTTAATAGACTATTGTATTTTAATATTTTGTTGGAAGCCACCCAGAGTGGCCAGATGGGCGGGATATAAATAATAAATTGTTGTTGTCGTTGTTGTTGTCATCCTCTTCCAAGCATGGTATTGCTCCAGGAGATGATTGGACAGGGTTTGGAAACCAATAGAGATTTGTAGATGACACGGTTAGCCTTGGTTAAGCTTCAGAAGTTGATTGTGTGAACTGATTTGCTGCTGGTTGTTTTTGTTGTGAGAAACATGGTGATTGGCAACTGCCACTGTTGTCTCACAGCTGGAGCATTTCTGGATAAGGTCTCAAAGTGTCTGTAAAGCCGCATGCGATTTTGAGTCTCTGTTCAATAGGAGGATGAAAGTCAGCAATCAATTCATTTGCGTGTTTTCATGTGCTTGGGAGAGCAAACTGATGCAGATTCCAACTTGCAGGCATATCCTGTCCATCATCCTCACCTTTGTCTTCTGTACATGATCTTAGCTGCTCCTCTTTGTCTGCAAGTGCAGCAGCATCAGTTGTGTGCACATTTCCAGGTCGAAGTGGATCTTAAAGCTTTGGAGCCAACTGGGGCTGGCTTTGAATGCCCAGGCTGCCCATCCTCAGCAAAAGGCTGGGAGAGTATTAGAGGCTGAGAGCCTTCTGTCACAAAGTGAAGCCATCAATAGGCATGCATTTACAGTTCATATCTTCAAGCAGGAAGTTTATTGCCTTCTCAGTCTTCACCAAAATCTTGTCAGGCTCCTGGCTCATTAAAGGTAAAGGTGAAGGGACCCCTGACCATTAGGTCCAGTCGTGACCGACTCTGGGGTTGCGGCGCTCATCTCACTTTATTGGCCGAGGGAGCCGGCATACAGCTTCCGGGTCATGTGGCCAGCATGACTAAGCCGCTTCTGGTGAATCAGAGCAGCGCACGGAAACGCTGTTTACCTTCCCGCCGGAGCGGTACCTATTTATCTACTTGTACTGGCGTGCTTTCGAACTGCTAGGTGGGCAGGAGCTGGGACCGAGCAATAGGAGCTCACCCCATTGTGGGGATTCGAACTGCCGACCTTCTGATCGGCAAGTCCTAGGCTCTGTGGTTTAACCCACAGCACCACCCACGTCCCTCCTGGCTCATTACCTTCAGTTATTTGAGCTCTTGTTGCCACAGCCTCACAGATCCCCCCACCAACCTTGATGGCATAGCTGCTAGATTCACTGTGGCCAAAATTGCCGGCCAGGGTGCAGACAGACATGCCACCTCTCAAGCAGTTCAGCACAGCCAAGACTCAGCTAGAGTGGTAAAGAAAAAGCGATTTATATGCGTGGTATGTGCGATATAACATTGTGCCACCAGATGGCGAGGCGGAGCTCCGTTTTTTCTCTACCTATTTTCCCCGCTTTAAACTGAAACGCTTCTTTTGATGCGTCTAGATTCCCCGTTGGAGCCAGTCGTTGTCCTCTTGTATTGCACAGCAGCTGAGGGAGCTGGCTTATGTTTTCGGGGCCATGCTTTTTAATCTCCCAAGGCCTCACGCACCCTCTCCCTACAGATCCCACCCAACACGATCCCTAGGTGAGTGCACAATGGCGGGTGGGATTGCTGAATCCACCCCTCGAGACCCACCCGCCCCCTTTATGGGGGCGGGACAAGCGTGGAAAGTTGAAGCCGGGGGGGGGCAGGAGAGGGGGCGAAGTTTTGCAAGGGGGTATTTACTCCATAGGAGGGACTGAGGGAGAGTTGTGGGAAAGGAGCTCAAAGTGCTTTATGCGACGACGGCTCGAAAGGCGACCTTCGGCCTCCCTCGGAAACCAATTGCGCCGCTCCTGTCGCGACAAGGAGCGTTTCAAAGTGTGGCAATTCCAGATTCAGGCGAGGATTAATTGGTGCCTTTTCCTCTTCTGAGAAAAAGGCGACGCCTGCGTTTGACCTCGGCTGCTTTCGAGCTCTCTTCCTTCACTTCACAGAGAGAGAGAGAGAGAGAGAGGCGGGCGAGTTGGGGGGGTCAAATGGAGGTTAAAATGGGATTGTGTGGAAAAGGCTCGCTCCTCATATTAATCTAGTCCCTCTATTTCCCCCTTGCTGCTCTTGGTTATGGGTGACGTGAAAGAAAGGCAAGGATCGTGCGCGGGTTGGTTGTGTTACTGGCAGTGGGCAGGAACGTGTGGATTTGCCGACCAGCTCCAACCTCCCACCGGTGTTCCGGCCACAGCTGAAAAGTTGCGCCTTTGCTTCCCCCCCCCCATCGCCCCCCCAAAGCACCCCTCATTCTCAGCGGCACAAGCGAAAGGCATGGGGCGGAGAGGCGCGTCTGCGTGTTTGGCCTGAAAGCGCTGGCGAGCCGCACGGTGGTCGTGGCCCTTTAAGAAGCCCGGGGAGCGGGGCTGGATCAGAGAGCGCCATAACCACACCGCCTGCGCCTGAGTGGGATAGGCTGCTTTGGCAGGGATGGGCTGGGAGGAGCCCTCCTGCATCTGCAAACTCTGGCCAGGGAAAGAGCGAAGGGGGTAGAGCTGGGGGGGAGGAGGAGGAGGAAGAGGAAGCAGAAGCAAGAAAGGGGAAAGGGGGGGGCACAGGCAGGCGCCGAGGGTGCTGTGGGGCTCAGGCTCGCCTATCCCTTAGCAGCGCAATCTCTACAACCGCTGCGTTTAAAAGTTTATGCTCTTTGGGTCCAGGAGCGTTGGCTGCGCCGACCCTCCCGGAGGAGGGGTTTCTTTCGTCTTATCTTCCCCTCTACCCGTCTTCGAGATTTACACTCCTTCCCTCCCCCCTCCCGCTTTATTTTGTTACTTGCTTCTGGGGTTCGGGTTGCAGAGGACCAGCGCTATGCCCCGGAAGAGTATCTTGGAGGTGAAGGTGCTGGACGTGCAGAAGCGGCGAATTCCCAACAAACACTATGTGAGTGAGCGTGGCATGTGTGTTTGTGTGTAAGTGTAACCCGCGGTCGGGCGGGGAGAATTGCTAAAAGCGCCTTGAAATCCTCCAGCCCAGTATTTCTCAACCTTGGGTCCCCAGATGTTGTGGGACTACAGCCGTTCATTTTCCTCACATGCTGGGACAGATCTGCTGCCCTTGATACAGCTGCTTTGCTGGGATTTTGCACGGGCATCTTACCCCTGCGTGTGTTTTTTTTTTGGGGGGGGGCGTCGGCTGCAGCTCCCTAGCTAGCAGAGAGGCGATGGGGTCGCCTCCCCGCAGCCGCTTCTGTGCGGTCTCTTCCATTCCCTCCTGGATCCACTGTGAGTGCATGTTGTAGCTGGAATAGTCTGTCTATGCACACACTGCAACTTCCTAGCAAGCCAGGCAGGAAGTTCTTGCCGCCTGGCTCTTTCTTTTCTTTCACCAGCGTTGACATTACAAAGGCAGGATTGTGCATGTTGACCAGCCCGTCACTTTAAATCTCTGGCCAGTGCTCTGGACGGGTCCCATCGTGGGATGGGCAAGCATAAGTCTCCCTTGGCGTTTGCTTTTAATGGTTTGCTTGGAAATTTAAACTGCTGGAGGGGATCTGGAGAGCAGCTGCTCTCCTGGCAGAGAAATCTACATGGGTTTCTTCTTTCTCAGAAAGGAAAGTAGTGGCTTTCCTGCCAGATTTGTGTTCAGCAGCCTAGAAGTGCATCTGTAGGGTGTGTGAGAAGTTTGCTCAGATTTCGATCTACCCCAGGCGAGAAGACCTCTGGTACTCCCTGCTTTTGTGCCCGCTATGCTTTACAGGCATTGTAAGGCTGTGGGAACCTGGCTGCAATGTGTCAGAACTGTCAGATTCTGTTTAGAGTGTGTATCCGTTGGGGCTGGTGACTGGCAGGTTGGGTGCTGCAGCTTGTCATTTCCCCTAAACTGGGGTATGCCTGCTGAATAGCAAACACCTCCCCTTCTTGCAGGGTCTGTTCTCCCACTTTTAATATCCTGCCTGTTCTGTGCTGAATCCTTAACACAAATATTTCGTGCATTATAGATTGCGAAGGAACACAGTCTCTACCCAAAGAGTTGACTGGCAACTCTGTTAAAGAATCTATGGCAATGTTTAATTCATTCACAACACACACACATACACATAAACATATTAGGAGCCGGAGGGGTGAGACTGTGCAAATAGAGACAGCAGAGATGGACGGTTGCGCTTCACATATGGGAACCTGATCGTTTCTGAGAATAATGAAAAAGGGAGTTAAGTAGGAGGCAGCCAGGAGGATGCAGAGGAGAACAAGGAGTGAATGGTAGCATAGGATGAAACATGAGTAGAAAATACAGGTCTTTTAATTCCATATCCTCTTATACTGTACAAATTGGTGCAGCAATCTTTAACTATACCTACCTCTAATGATGTAATGATCCCTCCCCTGCCATTTTGAGATAAAAAAACTATGATACTGTGATAGTTTTCATTTATTTATACTGTTCTCAGCAACAATTGTCACTAGTATAGGCTTTGCTTAGAATGTCATAACAATCTGACCTTTTATTTTATTGCATTTATATCCCACTTTTCTCCAAAGGAGCTGAAGGTGGTGTACAGGGTTCTCCATTTTTATCACCACAATGTAACTGTGAGTTAGGCTAGGCAGGCAGAGAGAGAGATGGACTTGGTAGAGGCCACTCAATCAGCTACTGAGAAAGAATTTGAACCTGGTCTCTGAGCTCCAACTTTGTTCTCTCCAGATGTTGTTTGACTCCCAACTCCCATTAGTGCTAGCCAGCACAGCCAGGAGTCAGGAGTGATGGGGATTTACAGTCCAAAAACCTTTGGAGGGCACCAGGTTGGGGAGGGCTGCTCTAACCACTGCATCACAGCGACAATCTGCCGAATTTTGATAGTGGAGAAGGCAACACAGGGAAGCGGGTGGGGAGAGGAAGATAAACAAAGGAAACAAGTAGTGGGGATGATCTACAGTACAATCCTATGCCAATAAACTCTATTGTGTCCAGTAGAGTTTACTCCTTGTTAAATATGTTTAGGATTTCAGCCAAAATGTAGTTGCAGACATGTGCTTTAGAACTGGCTTTAGAACTCTAGTTGGAGATGAGATTCTACTTACTTAAAAATATTGATGGGTAAAGGTAAAAGTACCCCTGCCCGTTCGGGCCAGTCTTGCCAGACTCTAGGGTTGTGCGCTCATCTCACTCTATAGGCCGGGAGCCAGCGCTGTCTGCAGACACTTCCGGGTCACGTGGCCAGCGTGACAAGCTGCATCTGGCGAGCCAGCGCAGCACACGGAACGCCGTTTACCTTCCCGCTGGTAAGCGGTCCCTATTTATCTACTTGCACCCGGAGGTGCTTTCGAAGGTTGGCAGGCACTGGGACCGAATGACGGGAGCGCACCCCGCTGCGGGGATTCGAACCGCTGACCATGCGATTGGCAAGTCCTAGGCGCTGAGGTTTTACCCATAGCACCACCCACGTCCCTATTGATGATTATTATTAATTAATTAATTAGATTTGTATACCACCCTTCCTCACAAGATCTCAAGGTGGTTTACAGGATAAAAATACAAGGTATAAACACCAGGAAATAATTAAAACAAATACAACAAAGCAATACCCCCTTCCACAAACACATTTAAAAGCCTCTTCTACTAGATTGCTGCTGCTTTTTATAATGCTTGCTTTTAAAAATACCTTGCTTATAACATGACATTACCTTATGTATCTTATTAGACTGGGGCAGAGTTAGGTCTTGCTTTTACTCTTCACTATGGATAATTTCTTTTGTTTCTTAAAACTGAATGCTGCCTTTGCACCAAATGATGCTATAGTGCTGGCCACATTCATCCTTTGAAATACATTCCTGAGTTGACTGGAATAGGGTTTTTTAATCTTTGGAAGGATCTGCCAGTGACTACAGATAGAGACGCTCTTAGCTGTGTTCTAGTTCTGTCTGAGACATCATAGTATGGAGAAAATGCATAATCAAAGGGGGGAAAGATGGTAGGCTCTTACACATAAGAGAAAAAGTGAGTCATTTGGGAAAAGACAATCCTTTAAATCAGAAGGAAAATCAACGAGAAATTGTTGCCTGTAATGAAGGATAGGCGAAGTGAACCAGTTTTGTATAGCTCTTCAGTTCAGATAGACATAAGATTTGATTATCATACCCCAGAAGTTTTCAACCTTTTTGAGTCCACGGCTCCCTTAACCAATTACATTCTTTCTGTGGCACCCCTGTGGGGCTCAGGAGCCCAGTTATGTCACCCCTTGCCTGCAGAGCTGACAGCCTCTCACCCTTTTTTGAACACCCTCCCTTGGGGAGTGTTCTCTCCCCTTTCCTTGGGAGTCCTCGGGGCAGCCGTCCCTTGTCTCTGAGCTGACCCCCGCCCCAAAGAGAGGTGTCTCCCAGAGGCACCATTCACCTACGGAGCTTATGGCCAGGGCTGCTGCAACAAACAGCTGTGCAAGCCTTTGGGAGGCAGAGACAAGAGAGGGCATCATAGCAGGGAGGAGAGGAAAGAGGGATGGAGGCCAGTGTTGCCCACAGCACCCCTGACAATCATTCAAGGCACCCCAGGGTGCCACAGCACACTGGTTGAAAAACGCTGTCATACCCTAACAACCTGTTGTTGTTTAAATGAGGCAGTCCTGCTTTCTAGCTGACTGTAGGGTTGGGCAGTTGTTTGTATCTTGGTCAATTCAAATGCCATGGTTGCTACTGCAGAAACCAGCTCTGTAATTTGCACTCCCTCTTTCCTTTGAGTAGATTAATTCCTTGGTCCCCTTTCCCAGCTCTGAAAGTTTTGGAGGTGGAGGAGGAAAAGGGGCTTGTACCTAACCTCCCAGTAAGATGCAGTGTGAGGCCTGGAACTTGTGTTGCAATCCCCTATGGGAGTAAGCACCAGTGAACACAATGGGACTCCTGTGCGAAAATGCACCCAATTGTTCTTAAGGGGAAGGTCCTGACAACCAATCTGTGCTTGACTACCAAGGCCCAAACCAAATTTGTGGGTCTCCGCTGAGTGCATTTGCTGTGTGTAACCTGCATACTTGGGATTGTGTGTTATGAAAAATCAGCTTGCACACAAACTGCCCTCTTGGATCAGACCAAAATATCCATCTAGTCAAGCATTTGGTTTCCATCTGCTCACCAGATGCCTCAGCGTGGTTAATTGTGATTTTGGATTTTAGAAGCAAATATTAAGATGGGAAATACACTTCATGCTAGCCAATGTGTGTTCTCAAACAGCACTTGCGATGGGAAAATTGGGGTGGGAATAGGAATTCTGCCCTGTAAATTTCTTCCTCACTTTTTTTTTAATTATAAAAAAATCTTAATCAGTGTTGATTCCAATTGGGCAGCACTGCTGGGGGGGGCAATGTACTAAAAGTGTGTGTGTGTGTGTGTGTGTGTGTGCGTGGTGAGAGAGAGAGAGAGAGAGAGAGAGAACCATTTGCAGAGGAGAACTGATGAACACGGAAAGGGTTAAGCATATTTCTGTGCTGGTTCTCACCTGCAAATACCTCCCCCCCCATTAGTATTACAAGGCAAATAAGGATAATAATGATATGGTGGCTCTAGAGCCTATATTTATTTTATAGCATGTAGATCTGTCCAAAGATTTCTGCTGGCCATATATATCCAATGAGTTCCTTCAGACAAGTTCAGCTCTTTGACTGCATACCTGGGACTGTTTTCACGGAGCAAGAATATATTGTGTGAACTAGGCCTGAGGCTCATTCTTATTTACACAGATCTTTTTTTCTGTCTTGCCCTTCCTCCAGTTATTTATGATGGAAAAAATACTGACTTCTCCCTTTTGGAGTAGCATGAAAATGGTTGGTGATGTCATAATTCCTCTTCAAATTACAGTACTGCTCTAAGTGAAGGATTAAAGGCTGCCTTCCCTCTTGGCAACTGTGAGCCTTCCTCTTCTTCCAGCAATGGAAAATATCCACCACAAATATGTTTGCTCTCATTTGATTCCTTAGATGATTCTTTAACAGTTAAAAGTTTTTAGCCCTTGAAAAGAGAATGAACTTATGATTCTGTAATTCAGCTCTGACAACCTTTGCAGGAATATATTGTGTTGTGGTTGATTTGAAATTGGCTGCTGCTGACCTTTACACACCAAGACTAGACCTTTGTTCTTTATCTTCTACCTGAGCTAGGAGTCTTTCACCCTATTTTTAAATGTTCACATATGCTTTCCACTCGTCCCAGTGGATGAAAATACAGGATGAGATTTCCTTTGGAATCCGTAGTTTTTCAGCTTGCCATGTATTTCCATCTTTTGAAGGGCAGGTGTGAAAATAAAGGGCAATTTTAGGAGTCTTCGTTTGTCTCTGGAATCCTATGGTGTTTTATTTCTGAGACTTTGAAACCTTCACACCCACACCCACCCCACACACATTTAAATTGATGTGATTATACCATATATCTACAGATAGAAGACATCTCCAAACATATTCTTATCTAAGAGGCTTTGTCTGTGAATTAAGAGGTCACCTGCAATGAGATCTTCCTACTTTGGTACATGCACTGTTTACTCACTGGTGACATTCCAGTGATTCCAGAGCACAATTCCAGAGCACAATAATTAGAATTGTTCAGAGAAAGCTTGGAATGGGAAAGAATCACAAGGCCATTCTCTCTCTCTCTCTCTCTCTCTCTCTCTCTCTCTCCCCCCCCCTTTGATCATGGACAGTTGTATATCCATACGGTGACCACATGGAGGATGATAGACCAGTTTGTACACACAGGCAGCCTGTAACCATCTCTGTGCCCAGTTGCCCAGTTGGACAATGTAGTTGCACTAACCTTTCGGCCATGAAGCTGACTGTGTGGCCATTGCCAGGCACACTGTCTCTCAGCCAAAAGTACCACACTGGGGAGTTGCTTGGCTAAAAAGCGGAAGAAGGACAAATGTTGTAAGCTGCTGCCTTCAATTCGTTGGAGGAATAAACACATTTTAAAGAAAATCATGTCTCTGTTTCTGAAACCCTGTGAACTAGATTAACGTTGAAGTGAAAGAGAACAGTGTTTGCCCCTGAATCTGTACATAAGAACAAGACAGATTCCCAAAGACAGTTAATTATATACACTCCAAACCTATTTTTATACAATAAGTGGAGAGGCTGAGTCATCTTGCTGTTGGCTACCTACAAGGCTCTTTCTGTGAGGTTGGAGCCAACCGTAAATAGGCCTGTTAGGCCTCCTCAACTACTTTGAGCACAGACCTGTCTTTCTCTTCCCTGAAGGCAGTTTCTTACTATTCATGAGTTTGGAAAACTCCCTACTTTCAGAGTGTCATAGTCTGACCTAGAAATGACCTGTGCATTCCCCCCACCCCACCCCTAGACAGACAGACAATTGCACTTAACTTAATTCTATGGAAAGTTGTATTTTCAGCTGTGGGGCACTAATGGGGAGACTGGTTCTCTGAGAAAAGGCTGAGGAAAGTGTGGCCTTGAGTAACTTCTGCTACTCATTTATTGAGTGCTCGGAAGATCTGATGTTTGAGAATCTGCTTCTGTCCTCATTTAGAATCATAGAATCATAAAATGGTGTTGGATTGAAATTGAGAGGTTTCTAGCTGTAATGATACAAAGGAACATTGATGGGGGAAAAAAGGGTTTGAAAAATAAGGTACTGTTATAAGCTGTAATGCTTTAAATGAAGGATTTGCTGAACAAATAACCTTAATTGGGATACAAGGAGGAGAAGTATGAGGAGGTGTGAGAAATTTGTTATTTAAAAGTATGGTTTATGAATTTTATGCCTTTTTAAATGTTTTTGTTTGTTCTGTTTTTGTTTGTTTGTTTAAAAAATTGGAAAATCTAATAAATATTCTTTAAAAAAAATAGAATCATAGAATCATAGAGTTGGAAGAGACCACAAGGGCCAAATTTATCTCTGTGGCGACTGTAACAGAGTGCGGAGTTGCATGTAACTTTTGTTTCTTCCTTCTCCCCACATCCCCTCAGCTTTGGAGAAACCTGCTTCAAATGAGCTTGCTGCATCTAGTTAGTGGAGTTATGATATCAAATCTGTGTTTCATAATGAACTTAACCTTTTCTCTCATCTCATGGTTGATGAATGGGTGAATGCCTGTTTGGGCAATGGGTCAGCTTTGTGTTTAGGGATCTGAACTTTTGACTTGGGTTGCCTAACAGTCTGAAGACAGATATTGATTGAGTCTGGGAGGAGTGTAAGTGTGGAGGAGGAGGAGGAGGAGGAGGAGGAAGGCAAAAGTGAACTATTTAGTACAGGTGTGGGAAACCTTTGGTCCTCTAGATGTTGCCAAATGACAACTCTTATAATCCTTGGCCATTGGCCGTGCTTGCCAGCGCTGATGGCAGTTGTAGTTTAGAAACATCTGGAGAGCCAAAGGTTCCTCACTCCTGAATTAGTACCATAGCTCCAACTGATCTAGATTAATCCCTGGATTTCTCAGTGGCAACCTCAAAAAGAGGACTATTGCACTTGTTTGCAGTGTGCATGCAGCTGCTGAGACTTGAAGGGAAAGGGTGTGTGTTAAGAGTACAAGGCCTGTTATCCTATGTCTGTGCCCTTAATCCTCTCAAACACAGTAAATAAAGCATAAGACACTTTCTTCTTTACAAAAATATCAGTAAGCTGGTTCCTTTTCTATAGGAACCCTTACATGGGGCCAGGGTTCAGGAATACAGTTAAAATAAGTATAGATACCACAACATACTGCTCCACAACTTACAAAATGGAGGTGCTAATCTGGCTCTGAATTTAGAGATGAGCTAGGAGCCAGTGCGAAGTGACATATGTTGGTGTGGTTGGACTAGAAGATTGGCAATGCTAGACTTCCAGTGTTATTGGGAATTGTTAAGAACATTTTTCTCTTCTACAGCTGACAAAGGGTTACATCTTTTTGTAGCTGTTAACAGTTTTTCTTCTAATAATGCTAGCAAGTAGATGAATGCATTGGAAATAAGCTCTTGATGGATGTCTTAGTAATGGAGTTTGCTAGTGATGCCAGACCAGTAATGAATGATGGATGAGAAAAGTAAGTGATTGAAATCTTTATTTTTAAAATATGAGGACAGATAAAGCACTCCTTTTGTAAGATTATTCATGCACTGCTCCAAGCTGCAGCTTTTTAGTTGGGGGCAGTGACTGGTCAGCACAACATTGCTGATTCTATTACATTGAAATACATTGGTATTTCCTGCAACGTACAACCAAACCACTGCACTATATGAATTACAAGTGGCTGGACTTGTGTGTTAGCACTCATCTGAAGGCATATTGGCTCATGAATTGGTGCATGTGCAGAAATTGCTTACATGATATCCTCTTTTGTTTAGGTCGATGACTGTAAGGTGAGTTGAAGACACCTCCCAATAGGTGCTTTGTAATGTCGACTTTGGGTGATTTAGGCAGTTGTTCAATGCTGAGCCATGCCAGGCATCGGATTATCATTTGGTCGTATAGGAAGGTATGAGATGTGGCCTGGTGCCTTATCTAACAGTACTGGCATTGTGTAAACTTACATCTGGTCCTGAAACATGCCGCAAAGCTGCTACCATGAAAATTCAGAAATGTGAGTACAGATGGAGCATTACTCTTCTGGCTTTCCTATCTCTAAATAGGCAGAAAAGGGAGGGGTTGTCTTCTAAATGAAACATGGGATCCCTGATCCACGATTTCCATGGCTTGCCCTGTATTTATCCCCCAGTCACCGATAAAGTCAAATTTTATTTTCTAAACCCACTTGTGCACACTTAAAATGTACTTGTTTTGCAGGATGTGGTTGCCAATAAACTGAAAGAATTTGAAGAAGAAAACAATACCCCCTCAATGTAAACTTTGGTTAGACTCTAGTCCTGTTGGACTCCTGTGGTGTGTCTTCCTCTTACCGCCTGGTTTGTCTCAAGACCACCAGCTCTGCTCTTGCTAGAAGGTTCTGGCACTTGGTTCCCCTGTTGATAATGCTAAGTGATGCCACATCTGATGAACTTGGTAAATTCCCCCTGACTTCTGGTGCAAGTTCATATTGAAAGAATCATGTGGCTTCAAGAGTGGAGATGGGGGTGTGACTCGCTGGGTTTTATTTCTCCCTATTCAGTTGCTTTGAGGGTTTTTTCCCCCTCTCTCTGACAGCTCTGTTACAGTTGGACAGATACCATTTGCATTTCTCTAGCAGCTTGTCACTCTTGGCAGTTTTCCTTTTGGCTATTTTTTTCCAGTCCCGTTTCCTTCAATATGTGGTTGCTACAGCTAGTGAAGGGACAAGGAAGATTGGGAGGGAATTGTATTATATAGATGAGGTCATACAAGGAGGTATCTGTGAGGAACAATATTCTTTTGAGCCAGGACTTATCACCCAGAAGAATATTTTCCTTCTCCATATGCAGCAAGGTTTTAATTAGTCAGGGGTTAAGCTTGACGATACAAAGACTTCTTAAAACCCAACTTGGTTAAATGCCCATCATGTTTTAAATGTTTGTAATATAACGCACAGGCATATTTTATATATAAAACCACAAATTAAACACATAATTAGCAAGAGACAGCACCTCCCATCTATGTTGGAGCTCAATCCTAGTAGCATTTTATGTTGTTGAAAGTGATCCCTCCCCTTGAAATATACATGGAGAACGTACCACATTTTAATTTTCATATTATTCACATAAGGCACCAGTGTAAGAGCAGGGCCTCCAAGTGCCAGGCAGATTCTTATGGGAGCAGTTTCTGAGGTAATGTGGTCCCAAGCCATTTAGGGCACAGGTGGGTAGAGTTCAGATTTATTTTTTTTTAGGGACGCGGGTGGCGCTGTGGGTAAAACCTCAGTGCCTAGGACTTGCCGATCGTATGGTCGGCGGTTCGAATCCCCGCGGCGGGGTGAGCTCCCGTCATTCGGTCCCAGCTCCTGCCCACCTAGCAGTTCGAAAGCACTCTTAAGTGCAAGTAGATAAATAGGTACCGCTTTATAGCGGGAAGGTAAACGGCGTTTCCGTGTGCTGCGCTGGTGCTGGCTCGCCAGCTGCAGCTTCGTCACGCTGGCCACGTGACCCGGAAGTGTCTTCGGATGGCGCCGGCTCCCGGCCTCTTGAGCGAGATGAGCGCGCAACCCTAGAGTCGGACACAACTGGCCCGTACAGACAGGGGTACCTTTACCTTTACCTTACTTTGCTTTTTACTAGGTTCAAGAGATAAAGAATGATGAGCCCAGGACTTTCTTTTGAAGACTAGAACTTCCATGCACAAAATCCAGCCCTGTTTATTTCCTCCCCAATTTTTTCAGCATCATAATTGGTGGTGGTAAATTATTTTGTTCTTAGCATTGGTCAACATTTGGGAGTCAGAAACATTTGTCCATAGTGTATGAAATAAATTATTATTACTACACCAACCCAAGCTCTATATAAAACTGTTTAAGAATAGATGGTGACCGCGATCTGAAGGGCTACTTAAGATGTGTCTCCCAGGGATCACCTGTACCCAGTAAAATGCATTTGTTTAATCCATGCCTTATTGCTCCCCTCCATTTAAAGAAGCCAACTGCCATGCAACATGGGACAGGATACTGCCCTTAAGGAAATGGGGCCCTGAAGCTCCCTTAGGCCTGTAGAACTTGTTGCCCAGTTCTTTGGATCACAGGTCAATATTTGGTACAGCTCAGACTTAAGTTGTCCATTTGAAGAAAACTTTATGGAGTACCTTTGTTCTATTTTGACCTTTTGCTATGGTCACTTCCTCAGCATTTTCCCATCCATATAAATGGGTGTGGGTAGAAAGGAGAATGTTTTGTGATGAGAATACTCATCTCTATAGTGGATACTTGACCCAAAAAGCGGGGGGGGGGGGAATAGTTTTTACCAAATTTCCAATTCTTACTGATAAGCAAGCCCTACAAATTAGCCAGTTGATTTTTCCTTCTACCTAGAAGTCATAGCTGGTATGGTGATCTGAAGTTAGGACATTGGATTTTCAACAGGGGAGCCTTCCTTTAGATGTAAGAAGAGCCCGGCTGGATCAGACAAAGGCCTGTCTAGTTCATCCTTCTATTTCCACAGTAACCAATGAAATGCTTATGGGAAGCCCATAAGCAGGACATGAGTATGGTGAAATTTGTGGTGTGAAGTATGTGTGTTCTTGTCGTGCATTGGATTCTGCTTTGAGCAGGTGGCTAGTTACCTCATTCAGCTCCAGTGTCCCACTATGCATATGAAATTATCAAAATGGTGAGTGTGTGGGCCAATCCACGATTTCAGTGTGCATGAGTCATACTGATCATGGAATGATTAGTTAAAAGGTTGCTGGGAAAGTTCCCCTTCTTTCTTAACATCTTCCTGGGATGTGCAAATCAGACACACAGTCCCCTTCTGCAGTATGATCAAGCATGCAGAGGCAATCTCTGGCTAATAAAGTGTTCCATTTCCTCTAGAGGACTCCCAAGATGCACTTGGTTCACCAAAAGGGCTTGCCGCAAAGCAGCCAGCATGACATCATTTAGGTCTTTGGCCCCCAGAAGTTCTGGCTCGCTAAGCATTCTATAGCATTTCAGTAATGGATCACTTTTGGCAGCCTGCCTAGAGAGAGAGAGAGAGAGAGAGGGAGAGAGCCTTCTACTGGGGCTGGAAAAGCCTGTATATCTTTGTTGCTTTCCCTTCTTTATGCTGCCTGTATTTCAAGCCTATTCTCATGAGACTTTAATCAGATTTGTGGAAACTACTTACAGGGGACTGATTTTATTTAAAGCTCAGAGTAGTTAAACAAAACCTGGGAAAGTAAGAGATTGCAATACAATACTGGAGGGTGGGGGAGAGAAAAGTGTGTGTGTGAGAGAGAAATACACATCCATCTTGCAAAAGCGATAATTTTGACTTCCTATTTGGGGTTTTCGAAATGGTATCTTTGCTAGGGTTGTAAAGGATTGGGGCTAAGCTGGACCAGTTCTTCAGGGGTGCTCTTTTCCTTCAAATGGGAATTGATGCATCCCTAGTCTCTTTATATACGTGTGTGTGTGTGTGTGTGTGTGTGTGTGTGTTGCGCACACACAGACATGGAATTCAGCAATATACAGCATGGAGCATCTGGTACCTGTTGCTAAGGGGAGCTTTGTATGTGATTTTGGCCATTGAAGGCAAAGAATGGAGAAGGAAAAGTTATAGAGAGGGACTTGATTACAACAGGACTAATGTTAAATGTGTAGGTGCAACAGAGAAAGGAGTGGAGGAGATGGGGGTAGCCTGGGAACTAGAATGGATGCTCTCCAGAAACAGAAGGTTGTGTGTACATTGGGGCAGGGGGAGATGTTTCAGGGATTTGTGGAGAAGGTAGCAAAAGTGGTTGAGCTGTTCTTGTAACTGTACTGGAATACCAGCCATAGAGAAGTATGTAATCAAGTGCAGTTTATAGGTCCCACTTCCAAGCAGATTGTGGTCCTTCTGCACATGGGAGTCACTCCAGAATTGTTATTGCAGCTTCAGGGGGAGGAGAGCAAAAGGAAAGAATGAAATAAGCTGCAGGCTCCCAGTAGAGGTTCCATTTTTGTGACCCTGTCTGAGGTGGGAGTGACCTGCATAGGTAAGCTCAACCAGTAACAAAAGCTTTGAGATGGAATAAAGTTAACATTAATATGTATTTTCACAAAATATACAGAGAAGCTTTATCAGAGAGAAACATAGTGGTATATGCTTCTGTTGGTCAGAATGCTGGTTAATAGTCCAGGATGAACTGTTGATGTTTCTTTGTTGCCATGTAGGCTAATAATTAGGAGATGACTTCCTGATCATCAGGAACTTCCCTGTGACCATCAGGGCTTGGAGAGGGTGATTTCTTGTTAACTGAAGGGAGTGGATGACAGCTGTGTGTGTGTGTGTGTGTTTGGAGAGGAGGAGAAGCTGCTGTTTGTGGTTTGGAAGAGCTGGAGAGAGGAAAGTTTCTGGTAGGAGCTAGAAAGTGGGGATAGCTTTGAGGATGGGTTGTCCATGTTTCTCTTTAGACCAGGGCTGGGGAACCTGTGGCCCTAAAGATTAGACTACAGTTCAAATCAGTCCTAGCCAACATGGCCAATGATTAGGGCTTATGGGAGTTTTAGTGCAACAGCATCTGGAGGGTTTGAGGCTGCCCATTACTGTCTTATGAATCTGTATTGCTGAGGCCCTTGCTTACTCTCAAGTTATATTCTGCTTCTCTATATAAAATAAGGTGCCTTTTATAGTGTTTGTTTTAAGGCGCTCTCATGCCTGGGAAACCAAGCCTTGTGGCACTGGAACTTTTTATTTCTCAGGGATGTGAATTCATGGTACTGTGGGGAAAACTTTGTTGCCCCAAGTCAGTCCACCCCTAAATAGCTAGCAAGGCTGAGTAAAGTGGTTTCAGATTCTTAGACACAACAAATATTGGATGCAACATGCTCTTTTTCCCAAGAGGTGAGCAAACAGAGGAAAGCAGTGACAGCAGCAGAACCCCAGGAGAAGATATGGCTGTTGTTTGGCATGGCCAACAGCCAAGACTAACAGCCTGCGATCTCTAAATATTTACCAGTTTTCCCAGGGCAGTAAATTCTGCAAGTGGGTGGGAATTAGCTAACTCTGAAGAACATTCACAGGGAGTGTATTCCTGATGCTTTTAATCCCTGTCCTCTCTGTGCCGCCATTGCACTTGGGCCTTTGGGATTGTAGTGTTGGTGATAAATTTACTTAAGTCTGTGTGCAGGGACCGGAAACCAAATTTAGATGATAATGAAGCGAGGTGTGCTCTTGTCCCTTTCCAAAGACTCAAATTTGTGGCTACAGACAATGTATATGAAAGATATCAAACTGCTAGTCATAGATATCGATGAAAGCAACTACTTAGAAATGGGAATGATTAAGCTGTATAGAAATGTGTTAAACAGGCAAACAAACAGTTGTGAAACAACGTCAGATACATTAATTTTGCCTGCGTGAGGGTTCTTCATTGTGGGGCTTCATTTACCTTGAGCATCCATTAGGAAGATCAAACCAAAATGTTTCCCAGCGGCACAACCCTGAACGTTCCAGGGGAGCGTGGATGAAGCGTTCGCCCCACCCCACCCTATAGCAGTGATTGTACATTACTCCCTGCAGTTGCTGCTGAGCACCAATTTTTAAAAAACTCAGTCCACAGTGAAGCCAGGAAGTGTTCCCCTAGCTGTTACAGATGTTATCACATAGCTGGCTCTTATTTGTTCTATTGCATCATTATGCAGCCAAACTGGAAGCCCTGTTCACACAATTGTGCGCCAACTGTGCATTGACTGTAAAGTGGGGCTGTGCCTTTTAGCTCTGTCCCTGAGAGCACATCTGTTTTCCTGGAACAAAATTGCATTGTGTGTGGTTGCCTGGAAAGAAACAAGAAACCTGCAAGGTTCTACTTGCTTTTAGAGGGGCTCCATGCAGCTGGGACACCTGCACAGCTGGGTGGCCTGATTGTGCAGAACAGCTTCATGCGTGAAGCAGCTCATGCATTGAGTTTTCACTTACTGACTATTGTAGACAATGCATGGTTGTTTTAGGAAGCAGGGTTAAAAGTGTGGTCCTGGTCCTCAGTTAAAACACAGCAGCTCTACATATGAGGAATGCGTGAATGACAGTTAATGCTTTCTGACCTCACTTGGGCTTCTTGTGGGTTAATTTTGAAAATCACAGTTATGGGGATTACAGATAAATCTTTAAAAAGGGCAAGAAAGGTGAGTAAAAAGGGCTTTTATTAAAACGGACCCTTTCAATACAAAAAAAGTTTGCATATAAATGATGCAAAGAAACCACCCCCAGCTACTGCCCTTTCTGAATAGCTGCCCAGACAATGATCATCTTCTAAGGATTAATTAAAGTATCTCTTTAATGGACTATGGAAGCATCGTAACAGCATTTTGATGTGATCCGAGTTCCCTAAAGTGTCTTTCTTCTTCCCCACAGGTATACATTATTAAAGTCACCTGGTCCAATGGCGCCACTGAAGCAATTTACCGACGGTACAGCAAGTTCTTTGACCTGCAGGTAAGATTATTGCTGTGTTTTTGCCGTATTCTGGGGTTCCTGTTCTGGAGGGCTATAACCTATTATCTGACCTGTGTTTGGGATGGTGCAGAGTATTTTGGTCAGGTGACAGTTTTACACTTTTACATGACAGCTGCCTTGAATATGGATTGTGAAGTCCTGTGGCTGGTTCGTCTCCTATGGTTTTGCATGCTTATTGGAAGTGCCAGCATTAATGTTGATCCATGTCACACCTTTCCTTCTTTCTGAGAACCACCCTCTTGGTTCCAGACATGCTGGAGCAGGATAGTATCATAGAATTGTAGAGTTGTAGGAGACCCCAAGGGTCATCAAGTCCATCCCCCTGAAATTCAGGAATCTCAGTTAAAGCATCCATGATGGCTATCCAACCTCTGCTGAAAAACCTCCAAGGAAGGAGAGTCTACAAGCTCCCGAGTACAGAAGAGGGCGAGCTTTGGGGGTTGGGGGGCGTGTTCCCAAATGCAAGGAGGCTGCCAGATAACTAAAGTTAAGATCTTCCTCTTCAGAAATGCTTTTTAAAGACATGTTTTGATGTTCACTGCAGATATTTGACTTCAAAGTTTTACTGGAACCGGGTTATGTTTTATTGCTCCTGTTTCCTTTTTGTGTGTTTGAGTTTTATTTTTGACTGCTGCCTTTATTGGAGGTTTTACTTGATATTATGAATTGATTTTAATGTTGCCAGCTGCTTTGAAAGTCAGTTTGGCCAAAAAGGAGATTAGACGTGTAGGAAGTAAATGAGAGAAGCAGCAGCAAAGAAGCTACTTCACAACTTTGCCAGAGTTGCTCTGGGTCTTCCATGCTCAGCATGTGAATGTGGCTTTTAAAACTGCAACTGCTTTGTTGCAGAGGAGAACTTGCTTTCTCTGAAGCTTCATATAAACCCTAAGTTAAGCCCAAGTGCTTCTCAACTTGAGTTACATGGGTTGGGCATAAGATTCACGTGCAAGGTCACAACTGATGCATTTTGGCCTGCTCTTAAGGAAACCTAGATGTAGTCTGGATTCCCTCAGTCTTTCCTTCATGCGTTCCATGGGCCTTCTGTGTCCAGTGGAGTCACTTGTATCTAACAGTTAAGACAGGGATGGAGCTGTGTTTGATAAACAAGGAAGGTGGCTTGTTGGGTTGAAATAAACGACAGACGAATGACAAGTGTCATATGGGAGGCATCTCCCGAGCATGTCTCGGAGAGTCCCTTTTATTGAATATTACAGCATTGCCACATATGTGCTTGTTGCTGATGGGTTAACACAAATACAATGCAAAGGTTGCATATAGGCATTAATCATCAATAGATTAAAGGTTGGGAAAGGGAACACAGAATTGGACAGGTATGAAAACCTCCTTATTAAACTATTACTAGTGATTGATATAGCAAAACTTAAAAGAACATAACCATCGCATTCCGTAGATGTGGTCAACCATGCATTAAGAACAGGTCAGGGTACGATGTTTCATGAACTCAATGTGAACTAAACATTCTAGGGTGGATGAGGAAGGAATGCTTCAGCTTAGAGCGGTTTGCCAGAGTCATGTGCAGAAGCAAAACTTCCCATCAGTGGCTAGTAGACTTTGCAAGTAACACAAACCATTTGCTGTGAAGGTTTGGTGGATCTGTACAGTTGGGCAAAGGCTCACTTGTTTATTTTATCAGGATTTATCTTATTTTAATCCCTTGTGTGTTAGATTTTGACCTGAAAGTTTGCCCCATTTGTCTTCAAGCTCCGGTTTAAATCACATTTCTAAAAGTTGCAAGATGCTCATGTCTTCATAATGTATATGTGAATTTTGCATATTTGTCTTTTCCCTACATGCTTTAAAGTAGCTTTCAGTAAAAAAAAGGGGGGGGGAGCCAGTTGTTTGGAAAGTGTTAGTTTTCATACCCACTACTGCTTCAGATGTTGCTTTGCTGCCTTGAATGATTGTAGAATGAGGAATTAATTTTTTCCAAAATTGTGTTGAATTGGTGATGCTTTATTTCTGGTGCTTCAGAGTTTGGATATTAGCTTAAGAGTGTCTAAATGTCTAGCATGCTGAATTAGGGTGTTTGTTGCTACCAAATGTTTCAGGCCGTAGTCTGATGTGGTTACTTGGAACATGCAGAGTGTGTTTGGGGCCATCTTTTTAAGTGACATTTCATTTAGCTCCTGCTCATTGTGAATGGAATCCGTTTCTGGTAAACTGGTGGTCACAAAGTTTTGTGAGTCTGGTGGGTTTAGTATCCAGTGGTTAGGATTCCTATTTTGATACGAGCCCCTTCATTCAGCTCCTTTCTCCAGTTTCTCCGTGAACAATGACCCTAATGAATTATTTTGCCAGTAATGCACACCATGGAATGTAGAAAGAGAATTAATTCATTGCACAGCATTATTGGCAGCATAATGCATTGCAGGTTTCTGGAAAGAGAATACATTATATTACAGAGTTTTCTTGTTTTTCTGCAGCACAGATGTGATACCCAGTTCCAATTTTAATGCATAACTTTCCCTCTCTCTCCTACTTTTGCCCAGTGGTTTTGTTATTATCATATGTAGTAAGTTAATTTTCGAGGAGGGTGGTTCAGATGCTAAGGGTAGATAAAACCACAATGCAGGGTAGGGCTGGCCGATATCAGCATTGTGGTATATCACCAGCCCAACATCGCGATATACCACAATGTTGAAAAAACAAGCTGCATTGGCACCAGGTGAAATTGCCGCAGGTCTCCCCACAGGAGCTGAGGCGGTTTCACCCCAGTGCCTAGCAGGCTGGGACAACACAGCTTGTTTGTACGGCTCATCTGGGGCATGGGAGGGCTCCCGATCCTTAGCTGAGCCATCCCCGGTGCTCCCCCTGCTTGCGTGGGAGCCAGTGCCAGGCTGGAGGATCCTTTAACTGCTCAGCTGAGGGGAATGGCAACCGCACACTTCTCAGCCGAGCAGAGGGGTGCAGAGGGAGGAAATAGCTGTATTGGCACCTCGCCGATACAGCTTTTTTGTCCCTCTGCGCAGTATGAGGGCAGAGTGGGATGGCGGTTTCACTTAGCGATATATCACTGGTGAAACCGCCACTGCTCCTGAGTCGCTCTATTAGTAACGCTCGCTGGTGGAAGTCACTAGCAGAGGGACTCAGGAGCTGTGGCGGTTTCATCAGTGATATACCTCTGAGTGAAGCGAACATTGCGGTCTGCTCCTCATACTGGTCCTGGGCGATCTATTGATATATTGCCTAGGCCTCATGGAAGGTCTGATTTGATCTGAAAGTTGGTGGCAAAAGCCATACAGAATATTCCTATCTAGTTCTGGACATAAGATGAAGAGTGCATTTGCCAAAGGGAGATGAGCCAAGGGCACTAGCTATGCTTTATGAGCCAGAACACAAACTTGGCTGCATAGACGAGAGGAAAATCCCAAGTGAGCACCTGTTAAAATTGCTTCCGTAGCCTCATGATCTGAATCTGGGCATTATAGCAAGTCCCAAACCTAAGGACTGGTTTCTTGATCGAGTGCCTTGCAACAACTTTTTTTTTTCACCTGGAGTCTGCAAAGGTGGTTTACAAAATTGATGAAATACAACTGTTCAGAGGCTAAAAATCTATTGGATGACTCAAGATCCTTTGAGACTGGGTGGAGGAGAGAAGGTGAACTTGCGAGATCTTAGCTTGGGAGGGTTCATCATCAGCCATTTATTTTTGTTTACCTATAATAATAGAACAGATAAGTGCTGCAATTGTTATCTGTAGTTTCTTCATTATCTTTCCTGTACTGTAATATGAATGGATCACCAGCAATTACATCACAGAGAGCACTTTCAGATCATTTAAACACAATTAAGTTTCAAAGGACTTGACTCATATGCATTAGAGAGGTATAGTGGCTAGTGTGTTAGACTAGGCGTCAGGAGCCCACATTCAAATCCTCAATTATCATGTTACAGGTAGGTAGCCGTGTTGGTCTGCCATAGTCAAAACAAAACAAAACAAATCCTTCAAGTAGCACCTTAGAGACCAACTAAGTTTGTGATTGGTATGAGCTTTCGTGTTACACTGTTACACTGAAGAAGTCACTAGACCCTTATATATATTGAGAGGGTGGGGAGGGGTATTACTCAGAAGGGTGGTGGGAATTGGTGGTTGGCTGATAGGTGTGGTAAACCTGTTGACGACTGTTAACAACTGCAATTGGTCTTACAGGAAAAAGCAAGGGGTGAGATGGCTAAAAATAGGTTTATCATGTATAATGAGATAAGAATCCAATGTCTCTATTCAGACCAGGTCTCTCCATGGTTTTAAGTTTGGTAGTAAATTGCAATTTCAATCTATGTCTGAAATTCTATTGTAATAAGACAGCTGCTTTGAGATCTTGTATAGAAAGTCCTGGGAGATTGAAGTGTTCTCCTACTGGTTTCTCTGTCTTGTGATTCCTGATGTCAGTTATCATGCTCACAGAGTGACTTTGATCTAGTCACTATCTCTCAGCCTAACTTACCTCACATGGTTGTTCTTGTTGAAACAAAATGGGGTGGGGCAATGAATGCTGCTTTGTGGTCACTGAAGACTTGATAAGTAGCTGAGATTGTAATCAGTGGCCTGAATGGAATGAACTTGCTGAATTGTACTCTAATTCCAATGGAAATAAAAATCATTTTTTTAAAGGATACTTGTACTTTCATGAATCCTGTTTGCTCTGTATGTGCTCTTTTGGTTTCTGGCCTCTTTCTCCTTTTCATACACCCCCCCCCCCCAATTTCATACTGCCTTATACTAGTGAGCCATAATTTCTTGTTTCAGAAAAAAAATCTGGATCAATGTGTTGTAAATCCCAGACTTGCTATTCTCTCCTAGGTTGTTTCAGATGGAGGAATGGTTCTCATAGAACAGACCTTTTTCCTATTAGCTCATGTTGTGCTGTGCCAGGCGATACGATGTATGTGTCACCACCCTGGAAGCAAAGTGCTTTTGCCATCAAAATGGGGTTGGGCATGCAATGTGCCAAAGTTATTTTGGCCGCTGATCCATTTGGCAGATATGGTGGAAACTTTATACATGGCATGAGAATAAATTGTAATGTGCACCAAGAGGCTGCCTCCCATTATGCTGAAGATTTCCTTTGGTCGTGCACCCACAAGTTGAATTAGTTCACTGCTTTGTTGTGGGTGGGGTTTTTATTTTTATTTTTTTGGAAAAGGCAAACCATAATGGACGTAGGTCTAGAGTATAAAATTTAATTTAATTCCCTCTTCTTCACCTGCAGCTAAAAATTGATTGGAGAGCTCAGTTGCCCCCCATTTAGAGCTGCCAGCTGTATGTCCTGTCTACCATAACTGCTACTAAATTTGGGAGTACAGGTGGGGAAACATTGACCTGATTCATAGTGGCTTTTCTTTTCCTTACTTGTATGAATTAGGGTGGTGGGATTGTTTCGTACTCTTACCTTCTTGTCCACACCTTGAGTTACATCCTGACAAGTAATCCATATTTTGTGTGAGACTGTATAGACATGCCCTAACAGCTTAATGTTACTTGTATATTATTCACTACAGCCATTGCTGTTGGTATACCACCTGAAATAACTAGAAGGCCCCATAATTGATCCTTCTCTCTTTGACTGTAGGCGTGCGTCCCTTCCAATGACCATAGTATTGATACTGGGGTGGGATGCAGTGAGATATCTCTGCCTATCCTTATCTCTCTTACTTCCCACTGCACTGCTCAGAATAAACTCCCATTTGACTCTGGTTGGGAGATGCTCTCAAGTCTGCCTCCACCCACTGGGAAGGTTTATGAGCACAACTCACCTTTTTCTCATCTGTTTATACTGCCCCTCAGTATAAATGATGATTTCCAGCAGTGTCTGCCTGCTTGTGGAACAGATTTACCCCACACTGTCCCCTTTTTATCCTCCCAGCTGCCCCCACAGTGCCCTCACATACCAAAAACCGGCTCTGGGGAGTTGGGTGAACCCTCCAGAGCAGATGTGGGGGTCGAAACACTAAGCTTACCTCCCAACACAGCAGCAGCGGGACTAGGGGAGCGGTAAAACAGCCACGAATGTCTTTCTGGGAACCAGCATTCTTGCTTGTTTATGGTAACCATAGTTTGGCTATGAGGCCCCTGTGACCTCATTGTTTTCAGCATACAGTATAAACAAAATAATATAGCACCCCCCGCAACAAAACAATAAAAAACCTTTCACATTGGATCTCTTGTAGACTCGACACTTGCTATTCTAGCCTAAGAGTTTACTGTTATCATTTTGATACAGTAGCTCAAATGCTTGATAGTCTGTAATACTAATTATTTAAGAAGTCATTACAAAAAAAAATCCCTTTGCAGCAAGGATATATCCGAATCTGACCGGACACAGGTTAGAGCTCAACATCGAGCCTACCAAGTGGCGATAGCGACGGCAAAGAAGAATTTCTTCACCGCCTCTATTGCATCTGCAGAAAACAGCAGTAGGAGACTTTTTCAGGTGGTTCACAATTTAGCGGAACCACCTGCAACATCAGGGCCCAGTACGGGCCACATGTTCTCCTGCAATGATTTTGCAAAGTTTTTTGCAGATAAAATCGCTCAGATTCGGGAAGAAGTAGACTCCACCGTGGGAGCAGGGACGGGGCGGGAGAGTGCTAGAGTTCTGTCTAGTCGAGTGGGATCAATTCCAATCTGTTACCTCTGAGGATGTGGACAGGCTGCTTGGACGAGTGAAACCAACCACCTGTCTCCTGGATCCTTGCCCATCCTGGCTTATAAAAGCTAGCCAGGAAGGACTGGGCGATGGGCTTCGTGGGGTGGTGAATGCTTCCCTCCGTGAGGGAGACTTCCCAGACCCGCTGAAAGAGGCGGTTATTAAACCGCTTCTTAAAAAACCATCTTTAGATGCGAACACGATGGCCAACTATCGCCCAGTCTCAAATCTTCCATTCTTGGGCAAGGTGATTGAGCGAGCGGTTGCCGAACAACTCCAGGCACGCCTGGAAGAAGCGGACCATTTGGATCCCTTCCAGTCGGGATTCAGGCCTCATCATGGGACTGAAGGTGACCCGGAAACTACAACTAATCCAGAATGCGGCAGCTAGACTGGTGACTGGGAGCAGCCACCGAGACCATATAACACCGGTCTTGAAAGACCTACATTGGCTCCCAGTACGTTTCCGAGCACAATTCAAAGTGTTGGTGCTGACCTTTAAAGCCCTAAACGGCCTCGGTCCAGTATACCTGAAGGAGTGTCTCCACCCCCATCATTCTGCCCGGACGCTGAGGTCCAGCGCCGAGGGCCTTCTGGCGGTTCCCTCATTGCGAGAAGCAAAGCTACAGGGAACCAGGCAGAGGGCCTTCTCGGTAGTGGCGCCTGCCCTGTGGAACGCCCTTCCAGCAGATGTCAAAGCGATAAACAACTACCTGACATTCAGAAGACATCTTAAGGCAGCCCTGTTCAGGGAAGTTTTTAACGTGTGATATTTTACTGTAGTTTTGGTTTCTATGGAAGCCGCCCAGAGTGGCTGGGGAGGCCCAGCCAGATGGGCGGGGTATAAATAATAAATTATTATTATTATTATTATTATTATTATTATTATTATTATTATTATTTTATTATATTATATTATCTTGTGGTACTGCTAGCAGAACCTGTGCCTCATTTATAAATTCTGTTTTGTTACCTATTTATTCAGATTTTAAGAGGATGCATAATGCTTAAAGGCAGTAGTGAAGTAGATGAACCCCAATATTAGTAATTTACTTCCCAGTATGGTAGCAATGCAAGTTCTATAAAGCAGGTAATCTTCTAAATAAGAAATCTTAAAGGGGCAGGGGGAATAGTCATAAATATGCTTATTCCAGTCACTTTGGAGCTGCAGTATCTTAGAAATCTTTCCCCTGAATTCTCCCGAATACATAATAATGATGTATTACACTCTAGTTGAAAGCTGGCTCCTTGGTCTTGATCCATTAATAGCTTTCCTGCATTGGCAGCTAGCAGAGAGCTCATTCTACCAAATGCTCTGGTGCCAAAGTAGGCCAGCCAGGTTTGGAATTGGCTTAAACAGACAGACACACTAACGATCTGCTGCTTGTATATACTGCTGTGAATGGTATCCCATCTGATTCTTACTTTTGGAAATTTACTTGAGAAATACCTCCATAAAAAAACTGTGCCAGGCTTGCTAAAGCAGCACTAAGCAATTTGCACATAAGAGAAACACATCAAAAGTACATAGCTTTGGGGAACTTCTTTTTAAATCCAAGATCATAACAGCTCAATTACTACTACTCAATTTACTACTACCTAAACTGAAGATTTAAAAGAAGCAGAGATCCAGCTTTCAACACATTACTGGGCATGGATTGTCTGTGTTTGCGTAAAATGTGTGGTGGGCAGTGCTTTTTCCCCCAGAGGGTACTCAAGGGTACACAGTACTGGCACCTCTTTGTTGTTGTTGTTAAAGTAAATGCCACACATCTGTAACAATTTCATGGTGAGCACTGGCACCTATTTTCCCAGAAAAAAAGCACTGGTGGTGGACATGATGGTATGTGCGGGGGGGGGGATATAGAGTTATCGCCAACCAAGTCTTATTCAGAGTAGGCCCACTGAATGTCTACAACCCGTAGCCTTAGTCACTGGTACCCTTTTTGCATTCATAACAACATAAGCTTCAAAACCTTTTACATGTGAAAGCAGGTTCCTGTTCAGAAAATGGGAACACGTTGTTGTATAATTGCACCAGCATTTGTAGGGCAAGCTTTTGGAAGAGGGAGAGCAGTTCATTGGGCATGGGTGTGTATTATTTGTGCAAAAGACAGCTGAACCCTAGGGGTGCCCAAACCATTTGGAGAGGTAGGCTCAAAATGAACATGTTTATTTCCTTGGTTGGAGATAAATCAGTAGCAAAACACTTAGCATGCAGGCAGGACTCCAGAGCCCTAACATCTGCAGCAGCATCTTCCAAATGCTTGTGTGGACTGCCTGTTTGGACAAACCCACACAAAAACAAGACTCTGCATCTTTTTAATGCTAACATGTCAGGGAGAAGTCTAGGTTAGGAGGTTCGTCCCTTGTTTTTGTATGTAGATTTTTTTTTATGTGGACAGAAGTCAAAAAGTGCAATTTCCAAGTGCAAGGAAGCCCATATTCATGAAAATTCTGAATATGTAGTTTTGGTTCCCAATTGTCCTTTAAAAGAAAATACACCATAATCTCTCTCTCTGTGTGTGACTTCATTGACGAAGTAGTCTTTTGTGAACATATCCAAGAGAAGGTGGTCTGTCTGTTTGTTTCCCAATTCTGAGAGTGACGTGGTGGAAGCTCACCATCACCTAAGGTGGGTGTTCAGTGGAAAAAATACTTATTTTGAAACACATGTGCTGTGAACCTGAAGATAGGGCAACTTTTTAAAAAATAGGCTTTTGGCTTTCAAGACTGAGATAGTATTTCCTCTCCTCCCTCACTCTCTGGGGGAGTGATGTATGATATATTTGCATATAGAAGCCCTTCAGATCTACACTGCTACAGTAAAATTTAATTGTCCCTCCCTGGTTCCAAGTTGAAGAAGCCTGAAGTGTGAGCTAATGTTCTAAAACCCCACAGCCACTTAATTAAAAGCTACAGCAAAGAAGTCCAGCTAGTCTGCTGCTAGTGGAGTCTGGCAGCACAAACCTGTCTCATGTTCTATAGTTGCTGTCTCAGACCATGATAAGAGACACCAATATCACATCATCCCTTACCTACTAGAGGTCCATTAACCATGGGCAGGGATTAGCTGGGTCTGGAGGTGTAGCTTGGTTTATTTGACTTAATTTCCAAAGAGTCTGTCTCTCTTCTTACCACAGTCTGGTTCAAAACCTGTGGCTGAACCATATGC
Organism: Podarcis raffonei; assembly: GCF_027172205.1. NCBI lineage: Eukaryota > Metazoa > Chordata > Lepidosauria > Squamata > Lacertidae > Podarcis > Podarcis raffonei. The sequence goes on from NC_070603.1 coordinate 52,077,430, forward strand.
TGTTATGCTACAATTTGTGCTTGAGGGTGGCTACCTGGTTGTATTATAAATGCCACTTGCAAAAGGGACTATGGTTTTAAAAATAAATCTGAGATTCTTTGCTGACCTTATTGACTAATCAGATCAATTATCCTTCTCAAAAACAGAGTAAACAAAACAGGCTAGAGGTACTGAAACAAAAACAAAATGCAAGGAAGAGAAACTACTTAGCAAGCATAACAGAGCACATAAACAAAACAGTACACACAACTGAAACTACTTTTTGTTATATGTAACTTTGCATTCTCTTAAGCAAGTATTTTCAGATTAATATGTCAAAGAAGAAAATGGTCAATAATCTTAAACACAAATTATAGAAATAGCAATGGCAAGCTAAAAAGATGTGCTTAAGCTTTTAAAAGGTGCCAAGTTATTCACACCCTTTTTAAAAATGTAGCACCAGCCATGTTTATTGTTTTGTTTGATATAATGGTCTTTTATATTTGTCAATTTTGTTCAGTTCGAAAACACAATGAGTTACATTAAACATTAACATTACTGGGAATTAGTTTCTTCTTCTTTTCATGCCTTATCCTTATCAGCTGTCAAATGAAAAGTTTGATTTGTTTTTGGCCCTGTGCACATGTGTGAATTGTGACCTGTTGAAACAAGTACCATTAAATCTAAGTAATAAATCGCATCGGAGTTATTCTACAGCACTTATTTTAGTAGCATGCTCAATTCTTTTGTGTGCACAGTGATGGAAGAACAGTAGAAGTAGCTGCTGCATTTCATTTTCTTAGCTCACCTGTTCTGTAAGAGTAAATAGCACAGAGATACTTACTACAGTTGTTTCAAGGGAATGTGCAATAAAAAACTTTTTTAATGATCTCAGTGGGTATATTAAGCATGGGAACCTTGGAAGGAAGTGATCACGTCCTCCTTGGTTTAATGATTCAGAGGCAAGGGAAATCTGAGTGTAGTTGGACACGCACTCTTTACTTCTTAAAGGCTGATTTCAAAAAGCTTAAGGAGGTGCTGGGTGAGATCACATGGTCAGAAATATTCAAAGAGAAGGGAATCCAAGGTAGATGGGAGTTTTTTAAAGGTGACATATTGAAGGCAAAATGCAGACTATGCCAACAAGAAAGAGTATGGGAGGACTCTAAAGAATCAGTGTGGCTTCATTAAAAAACCCCTCTCTTTTTTGGAGGTTTTTAAGCAGAGGTTGGATGGCCATCTGTCATGTGCGATCTAGTTGAGATTACTACATTGCAGGGGGTTGGACTAGATGACCCGCAGGGTCCCTTCCAACTCTACAATTCTATGATTCAGTGTCTAAATAAAAGGAGTATAAATATCTCTCTGTAGCTCCCATGACACGTCTGATGACTGGATCTGTATGGAGTGAAAAATGTGAGGCTTTCAGGGAAATTATTAATTGCCTCATGCACTCTGCAGTGCTCATTTTTTGCTGATCCTAGCAACCCATTTATTCTGTGCACTGATGCCAGAATTGGAGTTTTGTGTGGTGTGTCGTGTGGGTACAGCACTGTGCCAAGAACTTGAAAGAAGGAAAAAGACACACTGCTTTTGTTAGCCAAGGACTTACTGTTAGTGAAATCCGTTATACCATACCCAAACGGGAATCTTTAACCAATTAATGGGCCTTTTTTTTGTAAAAGTTTAAAGTTGTCTGTTTGGTGCACCTAAGGGAATTACTCTGAATGCGTGAAGATCACTAGAAACGTGTGACTTCCCTGTGAAGGGGTGTGTTTGTGCACATGCATGCATGTGTACACTCTGATGTTTGCAAGTGAAAAGAACCTGTGGCTGACTGAATGCTAGGGCAACAGAACAAAGCTCCTGTCTTTTCTCTGGCAAGTGTGAGTAGCTGCTATGGCCTGAGAGCCAGGGGTTGTTGTGAGACCTTACAAAGAAAGGTGGTTTTGTTCTGAATACAGTTCCTTTACAAAGCGGATAATCTAAAAGAAATAGACTGTAACAGAGATTACCTTTTGCTAACAAGCTCCTATAATGTTGTAGATTGATCTGCACTAAGCTCATGAAGGGGATGCAGAGGGGAAACCTCTCTCTCTCTCTCTTACACACACACACACACTCTCACACTCTCACTCTCTCTGTGTCCTGTGGCAGAACAGAAAACCTGAAATTGTACTTCAAGTTTGATGTGATGAACAAACAAACACACACACACACATGCATAGTTGTATCACCATTTTCCAAGTAGCATGCAATACTGTAATATACAATGCTTGCTAAGCCTGTGCTAAATCTAAAACAGCACTTTTAACATTTGGTCTTCACCTTGACTCCAGGGAAACCCAGTCCATTTAAAACTGGAAACTAGATCCCATTTTGTCTCATCTGGGGAGTTGTGTATTATTCCAGTAGCCTTCCTTTTGCATCCTTCTCATGGGCTTAGCACTGATGAGCCTTAGGTTGCAGAATCTGGTTAGTGCACATGCTTAATCATATCTCTTCCTTGGGTACTTCAACCCGCCAGCAGTGCGTGCTTGCCTGCTTTTCTTTGGTTTATTCAAGTTCGTGCGAATGATGGCCTCCTCTGAGATACAGCCTTGCATTGACTGAGAATCTTTTAAGAAATATGGGGACACCGTATTGTACATGATGCTTCTGATTCATGCGTTCCAGTGACTTGGTAGTATGGGGGCAGCTAAATAAACATGTTGGAGAAAGGAAAACATGATGAGTTTCCATCAAATTGGTTCCAGCAAGCTGCCCTTCCCATTTCTAGAACTGCATCAAGTCTTTTACAGTATTGCTTAAGTGTACAAATTTAATTCTCGGGCACAAGAATGCTGTGGTTCTTAGGAAGATGCACCATAGCATATTAATAATCTGCATATTGGAATTGCTTGAAATATATACAAGTTAAATGCTGCTAATTTACTAGGCTTGAATTAGAAGATTTATATGCGCACAGCGCTTTTAAAGCTCTGTAACTTGGAAATCCTTTTCATCACTAGCAGTTAATGGCAGTGGCTGTAATACTGTGATATATGGGATGCTTATTTGACAACTAATAGTGTTTGTATTCTACCGTTAGTAACAGAGCATGATACTTTTTGTGCTACCTGGTGATGCCAAAGGTAATAACTGTCTTTTACTGAGGCCATAGATCAAGGGGAAAGAAATTAGAGAAAACACAGAGCTTTGTTCCTCTCCACAGGCTCAGTTTGAATTCCTGTGGCTTATTACACACTTTGAAATGTTTTCATAGGTATCTGCTCTGGATCATTTTCAAATACGTTGCTGATCCTGTAGTTGCCATTCCACTTTATTTAAACTACTGTAGAATGAAGATAATTAAAGAGGAATGGGGAGAGATAGTTGCCAAAGGGAGAAAGGGTCCTCTTTTGTCCCAGAGTAAACACTTGGTTGCCAGGTGCCTTCTGCTTCTTCAGGAGTTAGTTGAAATGAAGCAGTGGCAGCACTGGTTTAAAGGGCCCAGGTTCAGCATCTAATCCCACTTCATGACCCCAATTCCTGGGTAAAATGTGGAGTTTGCTTAGGACTCTAGGCTCCATGAAATGAGAGGGTAGAGTGATGAATGTAAAGGGTGCTACTGACTACAATATACACACTGACTCTCCCTTGTTTGTTCCTAAACTTCAGCACATTTATCTTCTTCTCCTTGCTGTTGTATTCGAAAGTTGTTAAGTTTCCTGACGATAAAATGAAGCTCGCAAGGTGGGAGCTATGATGTGAGGGGCAAAGCTATGGTACTTTTGGCCTTAGCCGAACATCCATGACCAGTTTTTATGTTGAGTTAATATGGCATGTCACGATGTGATCCCTTTTTGTTTTTCGTATGATAGAATAACTTTTCGTGGTATAAGTGTAATTTTGTTGGACATCTTGAGCATGTAAATGGTAGAACGGGATATAAATTAAAAAATTACATGATTAAGTGTGCTAGCTGAATCCATGGCCATTATCAGTTAGGAAGAACAGTTTACTGATATTCGCCTGTTTTTCAACCATCCCTTTTATTTTAGTTTTCCTACAATTCATACCGTGACTTGTTTCCCATGACCCTTGCATGTTCAAAAGATTTGCTGCTGCATGGAGTAATCTTCAATCCAGCATCTGCCTGCTTGGCTAGTTAAGGATTTTGGCAGAGAACCTCCATGAGGAACCAAAGATGTGTGACAGAGCTGAGTCTTTGTGGTTTGAGCCGAGAATGGCTGAACTGTTGGCCTGCTTAGCTAGGCACTTTTTCCTTTTCTTTTTCCTTAACCCACCTTTTTGGCAAAACAAAGTTCAGATTGTGACAGTTCTGACCACCCACCCAGGTGGGTGCTAGACTGATGAAAAAGGTGTTACTTCTGTAAAAGTACAGAAGTACTTATTATCTTTTGCTGGGGAGGGGGGGAGTGGGAAGTAACAATTTGCTCTAGAGATTATGTTCTCTGTCTCTTCCTGGATAACTAATTTAACTGTCAAAGCTCAAATACCCATTGAGCAAAATATTGAAAATAAGCAGCACGCAAGATTCTTCCTGATGGTTTTGATCAGTCCAAGAATGGGGGAATTTACTGTTGGAAAATAAGGATGGATTAAAACTGAGACCATTTGATCAAATTAAAGATAAACTGGGGGGATGGCTACAATAGCATCAGATTAATGAATTGTATAAACTTGATAAGAAAAATGGTTTTGCAACTGAAAAATCAAAATTGGAAACAGAATTGATAGATACAAATGTTAAAAATCTCTCTAAAATGTATAATTTATTGTTGGAATGGCATACAAAGGATGAACAAGTTAAATCTGTTATGATTGATTGGGCAAGAGATGTGGGTCACAATATAATGATGGAAGATTGGGAGAGGTTATGGAAGAAAGGGGTTAAGTTCATGGCATATACTGTATTAAAAGAAAATATTATGAAAATGATGTATAGATGGTACCTAACCCCGGTGAAACTAGCAAAAATCTACCACACTAATGATAACTTATGCTGGAAATGTAAAGAGAAAGAAGGCACTTTTTCATATGTGGTGGACGTGTCCCAAGGTGAAAGACTTCTGGGGAAAGATTTATAATGAATTAAAAAAAATGTTGAAAAATATATTTATTAAGAAACCAGAAGCCTTTCTACTTGGAATAACAGGACCGGAATTGCCCAAGAAGGATGTTAGACTGTTTTTGTATGCCACTACAGCAGCAAGACTTTAATAGTAGCCAAAAAATGGAAATTGCAAAAAATACCGACAATAGAAGAATGGCAGATGAAGATGATGGACTTTTCAGAGCTGGCTGACCTGACTGGAAGAATTCGCGACCAGAAAGAGGAGGAAACACAAGAAGACTGGAAGAAATTTAAAGAATATTTAGTGAGATACTGTAATATAAGATAATTAGGAAATCCCTAGATGTAACAGATTAGCCTCATCTCTGACAATTGGCATTGCTGGCTGGGGAGGATGGGAGTTGAAAGTCAAACATCTGAAGACCAGAAGTCCTCCATCCCTGTTGTAATTGAGCCTCTAAGAATCAGTGTAATCATTAGAAAATGAGGAAGGAATGGTAATTTGACAGAGGTGGGGTGGTGAGACAATAAAAAGTTGGTTCACTCGTGCATGTTTTATCACTTTGAGGACTGCAATGAGAACTTGGCTCATTCACGAATACATCACAGATCAAATACCACAGTAGTCACACAGTGTTTTATATTGGGGTCTGTTTACAAATTCAGCTGTGAGTCATATGTTATTGAACAATCACATAATAACATGCATGTGTGACACCCCCCCCCAATTTATTGGCAGCAACTAGTGTTGAGGAAGAAACTTCCAGGATAAAAGCAGTCTACATGCCTAAGAAGTTGACTAGTTCTGGAAATCTCATTCGTTTGGGTTCTGCTCAACTGAACAGGGACACAGTTGAAGAAGTGCAGAATTTTCTAGTTTAGGTATTCGTGACTATAGGGCTCAGCCTTGTGAGAAAAGTTTCATTGATTATAGTAGGATTGTGGAAAGGAAGCATGTGAGACTGGAAGACTATTTATCTTCTTTGTTTCATTGTCGTTCTGTCACTAATTTTTTCTTCCAGAGAGAGTAATTTACCCATGGTAGTCTGCTTTGATTAATTATGCAGGGCATATTGATTATGTTTCCTGTGTATGATGTTTTTAATGCCTGGTAACTGCCCCGTTTTGTGTTTGCATTTGTTACCCATTCTATAGATTTCAACTCGCATGCTCATTTGCAGCTGGAAGGTGTTCCAGACACTGCATGTTGATTAGAAGAGCTTCACTTTTCCCAGGTATAGAAGGGGACATGTAGTGCACAGCTGAAATCAGATCTCTGTATCAGGGGTTGGCAACCTAAGGCCCATGGGCCACAAGCAGCCCATGGGGGTCGTTTAACTGGCCCACGAGCCGCCCTGGAACTGAGTCGCTCACTCGGCGAGTCCCTGCGCACTGCACTAAACCGGCGAAGCGTGGCGTGGGGACTCGCTTCTGCGGTTCAGAAAATCGCATCTGTGCAGACACTGGAAATCGTGTCTGCACAAATGTAGAAATCGTGGGCGCACGCGCTCTGGCCCACAGAGGGATCTCCGCTGGAGTGAACCAGCCCAGGCGAGGTAAACCTTGCCGACCCCTGCTCTGTATCCAGGCTCTTAGCATTGACCTGTCCTCATGGATCTTGTTTGTCCACCAATCCTCACACTTGTTTTAATTGAAATTCATGTTTCTTTCTGGAGAAAAAATTGTAACAACTTGAGATACTGGGACAAAGCCACAAATATATATTTACATACACATTCCTTTTGGTTTAACATGTTGTTTTAAGGGCTTTCCATGTTCACTCAGGTGGTCTGTGGCACGTCTGTAAAAATACAATTTAAAAACATCACAGCAGGTCTATTCTATAATAATAATAATAATAATAATAATAATAATAATAATAATAATTTATTATTTGTACCCCGCCCATCTGGCTGGGTTTCCCCAGCCACTCTGGGCGGCTTCCAACAAAGATGAAAAATACACTAAAATGTCACATATTGAAAACTTCCCTGAACAGGGCTGCCTTCAGATGTCTTCTGAATGTCAGGTAGTTGTTTATCGCTTTGACATCTGGTGGGAGGGCGTTCCACAGGGCGGGCGCCACTACCGAGAAAGCCCTCTGCCTGGTTCCCTGTAACTTGGCCTCTCGCAGTGAGGGAACCGCCAGAAGGCCCTCGGAGCTGGACCTCAGCGTCCGGGCAGAACGATGGGGGAGGAGACGCTCCTTCAGATAGTCAGCAGACCAATCTGGGAACAAGATCCACCTTGGATCTGCTTTCATGTCCTACTTGTGGGCTTTCCAGAGGCATCTGGCTGGTCACTGCTGGGCTTTGACCTGATCCAGCAGGGCTCTTCTTACCTTGCTGGTCATTTCCATGATAACTGCACCAACATAGGAATTGTTCTAACCATGTTAGATAGCTCCACAAGAAGGAACTGCACAGAAGTGTTTTCTGGCGGTTTTAGCTGCTTTTCATGAGCTTGCTCTTAGAGTTGGATAACATGAGTGAGTTATGAACTGCAACAGGTAGAATAGGAGGTGAGTACCAAGGGTTATAATTGGAGGTACATGCCTTTTTATTTCATTTGCTTGGACCCTAACATGGTCCATGTGCTCTCTCCCTGGGTTCAGGGGCTTTTTCTGTTCAGGAAGTAGAGAACTATATTGGGGTGGGTACCAATTAGAAACAAGTAGCATGTTATTTTGTGTTTTCAGCTATAATTATTACTTACGTTAAATTGGTCCCCAGCTGTGTCTCTTATTGTCCAGCTACAGGGAAAGGCAAAGCTCATTATCAGCTATGTAATGTTTGCCTAAAAGGTATGGGAGCTTTCATTTTGTTATAAAGAATGGTTATTGCCATTTTATTGTTGCCCCATCCATGTTTTGAGTTTAGTTGGTCAACAAAAAAATGGTTGCAATGATTCTTTGTGTGCATCTGGCAATTTGGGTCCCCATTGAGAAATAACTTGAGGTATTCCTGCCTTCTTACAAGACTTCAGTCTGCTAATAATGGCATCCTGCCTCAGTTGAACAGTTCCTAATATCCTTTTGTGGCAAGTCTGGGATACTTCTGGCAATTGCCGTCTGTACAATGCTGTTCTTTTATCTCTGGCTTTTATATACTGTACTGGTGTATAGTTGAAGGAGTCAGACATTTTTGATGATTCTGCTAAAGAAATTGTCTTTTTAAAAAACCCTGTCTGTCTCCTTTCCAGTTCCATAAAACAGAAGCTAACTGCATGTCTGCTCTTGGCTATAAAGAAAAAAGTCTCAATTTGCTGAGGGGGATGGGGAGAGAGGCATGTCTAACTTTTTTCCTGTTTCAGCTTTAGCCTTTCAGGTATGAAGCTAGTACTTAACAGGGCTACAGAATTTCCTCTTGCGTTTTACATTTCAGTTGATGTGACAAAGCCACTCATTTAAAAACTGATAAAATTTAAATTATACTTAAAAGCCAACATTTGTTATTGTTGATAAATAAATGACAATATTCTAAAACTTCTAAAAGTTTTAGTAACTTTTTCCTTTTATGTTACAGATTTGTACACCACTTAATTGTAATTCTAAGTGGTGAAAACTATATACAGGGAGCTGTGACCAATGAAGTCACTGCATTAGCGCAAGGACTTCCATCGGCTCAATGGGACTTCCTCTTCTTATGACCCCCCCCATCTGCTATGGAGGGTTGGGGAGCCCCCAGAATAAATTTGGGACGGTGCAGGGAGAAGATGCCCCATTGTACAGGCAGGAGTCCTTGCACTAGGAAGACAACTTAATTGGATACAATCCTATATTCTAGAAATTATTTACTATACATTATGTCTGAAAAATACAGGGGTCAGCAAACTTTTTGGGCAGGGGGCCAGTCCACTGTCCCTCCGACCTTGTGGGGGGCCGGACTATGTATTGCTCCACAATTAACCCAGAGATGCATTTTAAATAAAAGCACACATTCTACTCATGTAAAAACATGCTGATTCCTGGACCATCTGCGGGCTGGATTGAGAAGGCGATTGGGCATGATCCAGCCCCGGGCCTTAGTTTGCCTACCCATGGTTTATAATCTGTCTGTCGCACTGAACTCAGGGGGACTTACTTGTAGATAGATGTTTATAGGATTACATCCTCAATCTTCTCTTTCCTCTTTCCCCCAGTTAGCTTAACTGGGGAGTTTATTTTACTAATATAGTATAAAAAAACCTGCTAACCCCCACCCCCAAGGCAGCTTAATTAATAGTCATCAATTCTCTTCATGGTAGGGGTAGGAGTAGGTGAGACGTGTTAACAGTCTACTCTCCACCCCCCTCAAAACAAGCCCTTTCTTTATTCTTTTTGCACGTTCATAGTTGGCAAAGGGAACAGCTTCCTCCCCACCTACCCATCCCACCACCCTTTTGCTTTAAACTGGCAAGGCTTCCCAAGCCAGTGACTTAAGCATTCCTGGGAGTAGTGCCTGTGGTCTACTTTATGCAGCCCCCCCCCCGACATTCTCATTCCCAGCCCAGGTAACAAAGGCAGGGAATGGTAAGAGCCAGGGGAGAGAGGGGTCCGTAGCAGTCTGCAGAATCATCATAAGCCCATTCAGAGCACAAAGCAACTATAAACTGGGTTTCAAATGAATTCCCAAGAACTTGTTAGAATAGTAAAGGTGACAGAAAGCGGAACTGTTTTTCTCAGCACACTAGAGGTTTCATTCATTAGGATGAAACTCTCTTCCCAGCTTATTTTCTTCTATTTCTGTTAGAACTTTGCAGCGTGGGTTTACAGTATAAATTTTATATACATATACTTTCAAACTAGTTTCCTGAGACGGCTAGAGACTGCAATGGTGGCTACTCCTTCACTGTGCCACCAGACAGGCTTGATTGTCTTTGTGTAGTTTCAACTAGTGGCATGGTTGGGGAACTCGCAGAAAACCAGAATTGCCTTTTGTTCCGATTCAGTGCTAAAGAGCAGATTTTTGCAGGGAAAGTGCCAGGGCAAAAAGAAAGTAAGTAAGAAAAAGTGCTTGGACATGGCGCTTTAAAGCACAGACCTGTGCCTGAAAAGCTCGGAGCAAAGTTGTAGATGACAGCCTTCTTGCTGTTGGTGAATCCATGGCAGGCACGACAAGAGGAGCAATGGCAAGCAGTGCCAAAAGACGAAAGGCCTTTTTTGAGCAGGAGAGTGCTGAAGAGAAGACATTGCAAGGCCATTTGGTTTCTGCACGTTGGAATAGGCAGCCTCACCCAAGCTGTACCACAACTGCTCATCCACCCCCACTGTGGACTGTAACAGCTTCAGGCTGATTTCCTTCTCTTTTCATTAGATTTAATTGGGTGGGTGTCAGAGCTGAGGTCAGTGCAGTATAGCAGTTGAAGTTGGCTTTAATGTGTTGCCAGTGTATTTCTGGGGGCAGCCTTTATGCTATTTATTTTTTTCTGTTTCCAGCTGCAGTCTTTGTACATTTTTCTTATGCTTAAGCTAGTTAGAGCAGTTTATAGCTATATGTATAAGGTTTCCAGTGACTTCATAGGAAATTCCTTACGGCGTTCATGCTGTTGCCATCCTTTATAGCTTCTATTTTTGACTTGCCTTACCTACTGTTCATCGATGTATGAGATGCTCCGTGTTCTCCTATAGGCTCCTACCCGTCTAGTCATTAACAGTGCAATCCTATGCATATTTACTTAAATGTAAGTCCTACTGGTTAAGTAGTGCTTATACTCCCAAGTAAGTGCATAGGGTTTTCAATTGCCTTTTAGGTGGCGGAAGCAATTAGCAATATCCTTGTGCATGGCTTTAACAATCCTTTTTATGTGTATTATTTATGTATAAAAATGAACCTGGGGAGAAAAAAACCCTACATTTTATTTGAACTAGTGAATTGATTTTCTATTCTTTAAGACTCCAGCTAGCATTTGATTTCTGGTTCTGGTTTTTTGTTTTTTTAAAAAATGATACTCCCCCCAGAAGCAGTTTTGGAAAATTCTGAGTACTTTTTGCTTAAATAAATAAATAAATAAATAAATAAATAAATAAATAAATAAATAAATGTATATAGACAAATACATAGAATATAACAGACATGTAGCTTCAAAAACATGGAGCATGTAATTAGTTGCAAAATTGTCTGTCCAGTATATTTTTATGCCTTTCCTCTATGTTGCCTTTTAGATCTACAAAGGCTTTCCTATATTGTCGTACCTTGGAAGTCGAACAGAATCTGTTCCGGAAGTCCATTCAACATTCAAAACATTCAACTTCCAAAGTGCGGCTTCTGATTGGTTGCAGGAAGCTCCTGCAGCCAATCAGAAGCCGCGAAAGCCCCATCGGATGTTTGGCTTCCAAAAGAATGTTCGAAAGCTAGAACAGTCACTTCTGGTTTTCAGTCATTCGGGATCCGGAACATTTGACTTCCAAGGCGTTTAGGAGCTGAGGTGCAACTGTATATCATTCCAATCTTAAATCAAGAATTCCAGATTAAAGTATATAATACAGGCAATAGTCACACCAATCTGATATGACTCTGCCAATCTTCTTTTGTTCACTGGTGATTCTGATTTGTACATTAACTTTTCCACCCATGTAATTCTCCAGAACTTCCTATTGTCATTCCTTTGTGACCCCTTTCAGTTTCCTCCAAAACTTTGTAGTTGTTAAAAGAGCTGATGCTAATAAGTTGCCAGTAAATCATGTAATACTCAGATCCATCTTATTTTCAGAAAATATGTACAGTAACTCCCAGCTGATGGACCATTTCTGGCTGGCTAGCTTGTGTACATGTTTTGTATTTCCTAAAAGACAAGCAACCAGAAAGTTTGCATTTGTGATCAAACCCACAACATGGGGTGGCATCTACCCCTATTTTCACAGTCTTTCCAGCAAAATGGGAAGAGCTGGTGATCAATTTTGCATAATTGTTACGGGTTGGTGTTTTGTGGTGCCTTTCCCTTTTGTATACTGTGTCTTCGCCTAGCGTAAAGAACTGTTGGGGGCAACACTTGCCTCCAGAAATAAATTGGACTTATGCAAAAAGTCTTGTTGATTTTTTGATTATTATTTTTTTTAGAAAAGTGATGAGGCAATGCACAGAAAAGTGTGGGCTAGCAGTTGGTTGATTCAATGTCAAATAACCTTCCTGCAAGCAAACAGGGATGAAAATTCAATAAACAGGTTTGCGTGTGACCAGCATTTATAAAGCAGGAATAGGGAACACTTTGCCCTGCAGCTGATGTTGCTCTCTAACTCCTATCATTCCTTCTTTGAGGGGTCTAAGCAACAAATTCTGGAAAAGGTTGAAGAGAACTTGCTTGCATTCCACACTCATACTTAACACCACATTTCCGCTTTCTTATTCTCTGAAAGGTATAGATTGTTGTACAAAGGGTTTCCTGTCATTTTACTGCTACTTACAAAGCCTGACCACGCACCCTTTCAAATGGTGATCACTCTGATTTATGACTCTGGCACATTCCCTGTTGTGTTATGACCAGTGGGTAGGACTTTCTTTTATCTTTGAACTTGGTTCCACAGTTGCACTTGGTCTGCTGAAGGAACTACTGTAAATTTCTAAAGCTGTGTAATGCTGGCTGTAAGCTTTCTTTGTCCTAAAGTTTTGATAGAAGAGGAACATTGAAAATAGGTTTTCATAAAATTCAGTCTCATCCCAGCACACTCTTCCTCAGTGCTTATCGCAGCTTGTCGCTAACTGACACCTGAAGCCCTAGTTTTAAAATTATTTCTTCAATTTCCTACGTCCACACATGCTTTCAGTGCTCAAACTCGGGCAAATTTTGCCGTGTGAATGCACAATCAGGGGGCAAAGTGTTGCAAAACCTTGGGAGTGATCGTTGCCAACTAAAGAGTTGCCACTTTGATAGCAAGTACATCACCTTACACCTTATGGTATCATTACAACAAGCTTGTGGGCTTCTATTTAGTGAATGATCTTATTTGCATTAAGTAATCCAAGGACATAAGAATAATCAGCACTTTAAAAGGTCCCTGACCTCCCCCCGCCCTGCTGTTTGAAGAACGAGTGAGCAAGCGAGTAAATCAGACAGACCACATGGAGTCAACTCTGCCTGCGTCCCGGCAGTGGGCTGCCACATCACACAGGACCGGGTAGGTGGGTGGGGGTGGGGAGAGCAGCATTCTTCCCATTCAGCAGTTTAAAACATAAGCTTGTGGCTGAAGAAAAGCTAATAATCCACTCCAAGCAAAACAGTATCTCAGCTGTCTATAGCCGCCACAGGTGTTTTGTGTTATAAAGAAACAAGGCTGGATGTCTGGAGGTTTCCAGGCTTTTGGTCACAGATTGTTTGGTTGTCCTTGATGACACAGTCTTGCAGCTCTGAAACTGGAATGGAGGATTTGAAATTATGTTAAGGGAAAAGAAACAACTAAATGAACGGCTGGCAAGAGCAGATTTTGCTTTTCCCTCGGTTACTAGGTCAGATGTTAGTAGACTAGAAATTGGAAAACGCCTCTTGAGTCAAAATTATTTCTTAGCTTCTTGTGGAAATGTAGGGACATTTTGTTTTGCTGCAAAGGGATTGAAATGTTCTCCAGTTTTTAAGATCCCTGATCTTATTCTTAAGCATTTATGAACCTGGGTTGTCTTATCACTATGTTTTTATGGCTGTTGCTTGTTGTTAACGGTTACCTGTTTCATGTGATGGACATGTGGTCATGGTCTACATAGGCAAAGAGTCAGTGCAACCCATCACCAAGTATGTGATTGTTTCTGCGTTGGAATTCCTGAGTGCTGATGAATCAAAATGGCCAAAGTCCATTCCTCAGCCTGTTCCCTTGTAAGGACCAAATGTCAGGACCACCAATTTAGAAAGCCAGCTCTGTGCTGCTGCTACATGTTGATGGTCTGTCATTCACAGCAGCCAATGTCTGTTATCCATCTTCTGTTGCAAGGAACACAGTTCAGAAAGAAGGAAAATTGTCATATATGGTGAAAAGCTTGGTGGTGGTTATGTAATCATGAACTTCCCGTCCCAAAATCATTGTCACCCCTTCAGTTCAAGAGATATGTTAATGTCTCCTTTCTGCCGTACGCAAAGGAGCAGTGTGGTGATGAGTGATAGTTCATCACTTACCCAGTGTCTGCTGTAAATGTTAATGGCCTTCCCATACAGGAAGTGTGTTAGTCATTTACATCCTTTCTCCATAAAATGGCCCAGCACGATTTTAATGTGAGCAGATGATAATGTTGCATAATCCTTTAATTCTACAGCAAAACTGAGCAACAGGGGCTTGCTACAAGCACCAAAACCCGTGCAGTAACTACAGCTAGCAGGGAGAGTATATTGTCTTTAGAAAATGGCATGTTTAATGTTTAGGTGGTGGCTTCTTTAATCAGAAAAGCAAGCAAACAAATACTTTGCATGTCTGTTTCAAATATATTCCTGTGGAAAATGCACTAGAGCCCTTCCACTTTTGTTATGCTATCAGTGTCTTTGTTTGGAGCCCTATGGTGTCTTCTACATAAAACTGAATGTCTCATTCAGCATTTCATGCATCCTGTTTTGCAGTGCTTCAGAATAATCCAGGCATGGCCAGTGTAACCTGTTGGATGCAGCAGTTTACATGGCACGTTGCACTGCCGCCTTGAGGGCAGGAGGGAAAACATACTAAAAATAAGTGTGGATTCTGTTTTTTGGACATTTGCCCTCAAGATGGCAGCTGTAATTTAAGGCTATGAGATGCTGGCTTATTCCCTGCATGTTCCTTCTGAAGCACCTGATGGGCTTTACACTTTGCTGCTGCCCCTAGATCACGGAGGATGAATGAGTGAGAGAATCTGGCTCATTTTCTGAGGTGCTGTTGGATAGCTGGCTTTTGACTAGTAAAGGTAAACCCCTGACCATTAGGTCCAGTCGCGGAAGACTCTGGGGTTGCGGTTCTCATCTCGCTCTATAGGCCGAGGGAGCCAGCGTTTGTCCGCAGACAGCTTCTGGGTCATGTAGCCAGCATGACTAAGCCGCTTCTAGCAAACCAGAGCAGGGCACGGAAACACCGTTTACCTTCCTGCCGGAGTGGTACCTATTTATCTACTTGCACTTGACATGCTTTCAAACTGCTAGGTGGGCAGGAGCTAGGTCCGAACAACGGGAGCTCACCCCGTCACGGGAATTCGAACCGCTGACCTTCTGATCGGCAAGCACTAGGCTTTTGACTAGCATGGTAATTTAAAAACTGGAAACCCAACTTCAGTTTTCTTGATTCATCCCGATGCAACTTTAATGAGAACGGGGCTGAAGGGGCAGAGGCAGAAGGAGCTGACCTGCCTGGGTTGTTTACCAAGTGTAAAGAGTTGGAAACGAGGGTTTCTTTCTTTAGGAAGGGGAAGCAGAGGAATACTGGATGTAGGAATGACTTTAAGGGGAATTGGTGGAATTTGCTTTTTGTAAATTGTGCATACTATTGTAACAGTGAATGGAGGGTCAGCAAATATTTGGAGTTGGGGGGGCTGTTCATATCCTTTCTCTGCTCTGTATTAATTGTACCCATTGACATTGCTTGTCTCCATTATGTTTGCATCCCCATTTCATGCTTTCCACTTGTTACACATTTTTAGTCTGGTTTGTTTTGATCTGTGTTGGCCTGATACCATTGCCCAAAGGTATTAATTGTAGAATTGTTGAATGTGTTTACACCTTAGATGAAGATGGGGGTTGTTGTTTTTTGGTTTTTTTTTTTGCAAGTAGGGGCTCTTCCCCCTGACCTGGCAAGGGTGGACTTGTGGCACTGCCACTTTCTGGTGACAGCAGTTCCCTCAGTGTCCAGCCAGTGATTCATATTTTATCATTGACAGAGGCAAGCATCTGTTAAGTCACCAGTCTGGGTGATTTCCAGGAAGAGAATGATATTAATGAGGTAATCACTGCTTGCTTCAGAGTACTGTGGATGAAAGAAAGCTACAGTTCTGCAATGAATTAAAGTTTTTGGATTAACCCATTGAAGGATTTGTTTACCACCCCAGCACTGGAGGAAGGAAAGGAGCTTGACCAGATTTGTATGATAGTCCCAAACGACTTGAGCGATGGCTCTTGGGCAAGGATAGTAAAAATGGTCCCCCCCCCCCCAGATATTGCTGGGCCACAACTGGAACATCCCTGACCATTGCCCATAGTGGCTGGGACTGATGGCCATTGGAATCCAACTTCTTGGCTACCTGTGGTTTTTTTATCATTTTATTATAAATATCAATACATTACAAAACAATATATACTTAATATTCCATTACGTATATTACATACAAAACATACCTGTCTTCTATTGTTCACCGTATTTTTGATGCACATATGTGAATATGCATTGTAGACGAAGTGGTGCCATGCTGAAAATTGCGGAGACTTAAAGAACAATGATGATGCGCTTCTTGTGGACTCCCTGCCCTGGGAGGTTGACCTAGTATCTTCCCTAATGAGCTCTAGAAAGCAAGTAGTGATTGTTGTTTCATTGATTTGGCTGAAATTGGAAACTTTCTTAATTTGAGGTGTGTCGTCGTCCCCAATTCTTACCTTTCATGTGATGCATCATGATTTTATTGAAGTTCTGTTGTTGTTTTTGTGAAATGCTTAGAAACCTATCCTGTGGAGCAATATGAATACATAGGCAGTTGACATTTCAATAATGATGCGTGTGAACAGAGACCCTGAAAATTTGGCATCTGTTAAACATAGACCCTGCCAAGTATGTGAAGTATTATTGGAGGGCAGGGTCTGAGATGAAAGGAGTCTTGTCTTGGTCAGAGTTCTTTGTATGTGTCTGGCTGTCCCCCAAAGGTTCAAAGTGAACTCCTGACAAGCCGTATTCTTATTACGTTTGTTTAGTGTTCTGCTTCTACTCCTCTCAGAACATGATGTATTGACTGTACTACAAGTTTGCTTGATGATTCACTGTGGTGCCATCTCATAACAGTTTGGAAATAAACTTGCTTAATAATTGAATCAGATCACCAGTCCATCTAGCTAAGTGTTGTCCACTGACACAGACTCATTTTTGCCTCTCCCAGTCCTGCTATGCAGAAATACTGGGGACTGAGCCTGGGACCTTTTGCACACAGAACATGCGCTTTGCCATTGAGCCATGCCCACCCCCACCCCACCCTCATGTTGAAAACTTGAATCTCCTGGGATGTATAACTCCTCTGAAAAGTTTTGAAGGATTTGATTCCGTTGACATGAGCATCAGAAGGTGCAGATAAGAATCTTGCAAATTTGAATTCATCGTTGTGTGAGATCAGGGGTTGAGAATTTTTGCATAGTCTTGGTGGCCAGCCAGAAATGTGTTGTCTCCAGGACATGCCCTCAACACTGTGGGTGGGGTCTCAAACCTTGTGTCAAGAGACAAGCTGAAGCATTGCTTGTCAGAAGTAGAGGCATGCCCACCTTGCTGTGTCTCTGCCCCCTCTTGAGCAGCCTGAACCCCACAGCTGCCACCCAGCAGGCATGACAAATAGTTATCTGCCTTCTTTCTTCACCTTGGAGCTGAAGAGGACAGGTGAAGGTTTGTTTTGATGCTCTTCTGGCACCCATCAAGTGCAGAGCTTAAACAAATGACAGGCTTCTGTTCATCTTTAAAAGCAGGGGTAGGAGAACTATCCCTCCCACTCTCTAGTGTTACTGTGATGAGGAAGCCTTGGGCTAGTCTTACTCTCTAGAGGCCAGCTAACTAGTCATTATGGCTACTCAAGGGAGCATGTTTGTTGAACCCTTTGTGAAATCAAAGACAAGTAATCCACATTACCAAAATCATGGGGGAGCTTGTTGTTATCAACTCCAAAACTTTTCCAAAACAGCAACATTATTCTGCCCTCTTGTGGAATCTCCTCCCTCCCCAATCTCATGCTTGGCTTTCTTCCTTGGCTGTCATTGTCAAATAATGACAGTTAATGTTAAATTATATTGTGTGTTCTTTCCCTCATTTCTCTCTCTCACTCTCTCTCTCTCTTTAAAAAAATGTGGGATTTTTTTTGCATTTGTTAGGTGTTCCTTTTGCTGTTCTTTTAATTTTCTCTCTCCCCTTTTTTTTAAAGATGCAAATGTTGGACAAATTCCCAATGGAAGGAGGACAGAAGGACCCTAAGCAAAGAATCATACCCTTTCTGCCAGGTTTGTAAGGTGAACAATACA
The DNA here is from genome assembly GCF_027172205.1 of Podarcis raffonei. Classification (NCBI taxonomy): domain Eukaryota; kingdom Metazoa; phylum Chordata; class Lepidosauria; order Squamata; family Lacertidae; genus Podarcis; species Podarcis raffonei. The sequence goes on from NC_070603.1 coordinate 52,095,608, forward strand.
GATCTATCCATTGGGATGTTGCCTCTTCTTTGCTGCCCCTTCTCCCCTTTGTATAACAGGACATCTCATCATCATTATCACCACCATAATCATCTTAAAGGAATAGTGGCACACATGTGGACTTTTCTTTAATACCTTGTTCTACTGCTTTTTGGAATCTGAACACTAATGTGGTCTCTGAAAATGCCTGGAGAAGTATGGAGGGGAGCCCTAGAGCTGACATGCCAAATGCTATAGCCAATTGCTGGCAAAGGAACTGAGGATATGTTAGAATAGCTGATTGCTGCAGTTTTAAAATCACCCGAGGTGTTTACTGTTGGGAGGATAGCCTTTCCTTTTGGACCTCTCCTGCAATTTATTTGTTTCATTTTGTGTGTAGGTTATACGCAGTGGTTTTTGTATCATTAGGACTTTTTGCTGAGGATTCAGATATTTTATCAATATGACACTTCTGTTGTGGATCTTTTTCTTTCCCCTCAATCCAAATTGCAGTTTGCTGTTGCTTACCCCTCCTGCCCCTGCCAATTTAGCCAACTGTTCTAAGTTCAGCCTGGAATGTAATTGTGAGTGTGTGAAGGACATATTTGCCTAGTGCCTGCTGCTGGCTCAACTTTTGAGAGATACACACTCCTCATGTCCATGCCATTTTTATTTTTAAAAACAGCAATAGCTCCTCCATGCTACTCCTTTAGCTAAAGGCTTCCCACTGTATTTCATTCAGTGGAATCACTTTGACTAGTTTTTTTAAAATATGTATGCGGTGGGGGGGGGGGGAGAGAAGGAGACTAGTTCTGGCTTTTTCCCTTTGGAGATTAACAGCTCTTTTCCAGCACAGCACTTGTGCCTTACAGATCTTTAAAGGTCTTGGATGATACTGATCATTTGCATCTGCTTTAGTCATGTCTCTGGTCTGGTCTTGGGTTGAAACAACTTTGGTCATACTGGTGGGTGACTTGAATCAGGGAATGGTAGATGGGGAGATAACCCTTGTTGGTTTCCCTAGAGTTCTCAGCAACTTTCATTACCATTATATCATTTTGGTCCATCTCTCTCGGTTGAGACTTGGAGACTCAGCTTTGATTCTTTCTTGAGGGACCAGTTCAGAAGGTGGTGTTGTGGGACTTCCATCTCATGGCCTTTAGGATGGATGCTGCAGAGGTACCATCTTATTCCCCATATGCTTTTAACATCTGTGTGTAACCACTAGCATGTCACCCAAGGCTTGTACATGGACAGCAGGAGCATAAATCTGAAGCAGCTAGCACACGAATCACACAGCCAAGTGTTTAACCTATAGGATAAAAAGTCATCCCAAAGCCAGGCATGGCTGCACCCAGTAGCAAAGCCGCCTCCTCATTTTTTCCACTCTTGAAACATGCAGAAGAATAACACACTTTTTCTTTAACCCAGAAAAAGTGCACATTTTAGCAGGCTGGTGGATGGATGCTGTTCTGCATCTGTCATGCAAAATGGAGCCTTCCCGTTAATTCACAGAGGGAGTTGTGTGTGTCTTTAAGTGTCTGCTGATAAGCTCAGCGAAGGGAGGCTGTTTTGGTGTAAACCACTCTTTGCTTCACAGCCTTTTTTCTGATGCACATCTTAAACCTAGTTCTCACGGATAGTAAAAGATTTTAATTTTTTGAAAAAAAAATATTATTGAAATTTTACAAAAACATAGATTTACAAAATACAAAAAAGAAGAAAAAGAAAAAACATACAAAAATACATAAAAAAGAAAAAAGAAAGATAAACATACAAAGTACAAAAAAAGAATAGATACAAAAGAATTAAAAACAAACCCATTTTTTGTAACTTTAAACTCATTAGCTTGTTTCCTTGACTTCCTCGCACCTCCCCTTTTTGTATTCCCATTTAAATAATCAAATCAGCAAATCCTTACCCACTTTCGTTTATCTTAACTCTATATCTTAACATGTTATAACTCTATATTTTCATCCATTATCAACTCATTTTTGCATATTCTCACTAACTTTGTTGCTAGTGCCTCTTATTTTCAATCCAACATCATTTTTAACATTCATTAATTTTACAGTGTTTCTGAAGATAGTCTTTAAATTTCTTCCAATCTTCTTCCACCAACTCTTCTCCCAGGTCTCAGATTCTGCCAGTCATTTCCGCTAATTCCATATAGTCCATCACCTTCATCTGCCACTCTTCCAGGGTGGGTAAATCTTGTGTCTTCCAATACTTTGCAATGAGTATTCTTGCTGCTGCTGTTGCATACATGAAGAAAGTTCTATCCTTCTTTGGCACCAATTGGCCGACTATGCCCAGGAGAAAGGCCTCTGGTTTCTTCAGGAAGGTATATTAAAATACCTTTTTCATTTCATTATAGATCATCTCCCAGAAAGCCTTAATCTTTGGGCACGTCCACCAAAGGTGAAAGAATGTACCTTCATTTTCTTTACATTTCCAACATTTGTTATCGGGCAAATGATATATTTTTGCAAGCTTAACTGGTGTCATGTACCACCTGTATATCATTTTCATAATATTCTCTCTTAAGGCATTACATGCCGTAAATTTCATACCGGTGGTCCACAACTGTTCCCAGTCAGCAAACATAATGTTATGTCCAATATCTTGTGCCCATTTAATCATAGCAGATTTAACCGTTTCATCCTGCGTATTCCATTTCAACAGCAAGTTATACATTCTTGAAAGTATCTTAGTTTTGGGATCTAACAATTCTGTTTCCAATTTTGATTTTTCCACCTGGAAGCCAATTTTTTTGTCCAAATTATAGGCCTCTCTTATTTGATAATAATGAAGCTAGTCTCGCACTTTATCTTTTAATTTCTCAAAACTCTGCAATTTCAATTTATCTCCTTCTTGTTCCAATATTTCCCAATATTTCGGCCATTTGGCCTCCATATTGAGCTTTTTCTGAGCCTTCGCTTCCATTGGTGACAACCACCTTGGGGTTTTATTTTCCAATAAATCTTTGTATCTTATCCAGACATTAAACAATGCTTTCCTGACAATATGGTTTTTAAATGCTTTATGTGCTTTAACCTTGTCGTACCACAAATATGCATGCCACCCAAAAACATTGTTAAAACCTTCTAGGTCCAAAATGTCCGTGTTCTCAAGAAGCAGCCAGTCTTTCAACCAGCAGAATACTGCTGATTCATAGTAAAGTTTAAGGTCTGGCAGGGCAAATCCGCCTCTTTCCTTTGCATCAGTTAATATTTTAAATTTTATTCTGGGCTTCTTGCCCTGCCAGACAAATCTAGAAATATCTCTCTGCCACTTCTTGAAACAGTCCATCTTGTCTAAAATTTGCAATGATTGAAATAAAAATAACATTTTTGGCAATACATTCATCTTTATAGCTGCAATTTGACCCAACAAGGAAAGCTTCAAATTTGACCATATTTCTAAGTCTTTTTTCACTTCTGTCCAACATTTCTCATAGTTATCTTTAAATAAGTTTAAGTTCTTGGCAGTCATATTAACCCCCAAATATTTTACTTTCTTAGCTAATGTTAAGCCAGCCAGATTTTAAATGTTGCATGTTTCATTGCTTTACATGTTGCATTGCTGAAATTGTGAAGTTGCCTTGAAATTATGTATTGGGAGCATTAAATAAAAATAAAATAAGCCTATGGCTGGGCTGTACAACTTCAGACTACTACACCGAGGGGCTGAAAGGATTCATCTCTCTGTGCATCAGATGTTGGGAGATGATGGTTTTGTTTTTGTTCTGTGAACTGCCCTGAGAGCTCCAGGTATAGGGTGGTATATTAATTCAAATCATCATCATCATTATCATCATCATCCAGAGAATTGGGCTGCAATGCTGTTGGTTTGCAAATGGCATGCTACTCTTTCCACTTGCTCATCCCAAGGGAAGCTGTGGAAATCCTGAACAGATAAGTGTCTGAAGGCAGAAGCTAAATCCAGATTCGGAAGAAGTTCTGTGGGTTAAGAAGCATGCTGTTCTGGATGGAGGTATGCAATGATTTAGACAGGGCTTCACGCTCTTGAAAGTTCTTGGCCCAGACTATATATGAGAGCACAGGTGCTACTGGTGACTAGCCTTTTGCTAGCTGGAGTTTTGCATCTGGCCAACTAGATCTTGGAAAAAGTAGATCTTGCATGAGTTGCACAGGGTTCAGTTAGCCATACTAGACTGCTTCACACAGGGCTGTCTTCAAAGATTCTTCAGAAAATTTGACTGGTACAGAATGCATCTGCTTATGCTGATGCAATATTAGTAACAATAGTGGCCTATTCGTTTCTGGACTCGGCTTAAAGCACTGACCTTTTGAAATGCCTAAATGTTTGGCATGTTAGATCAATGCCAGAAGACCTGCTCTCAGGTTCATTGTCATGGTGAGGGTGTTCTGAGTAGTGGCCCCACATATTTGGAGCTTTCCCCCGGAAATGGTATGCATAGCTCTGGTTTTTTAAATGGATGTTTTAGTTCACCTGTTACTGAGATGTTGCATGCTGTGCTTTTAAAATTGCTGTTCTGAGTTTGACATTGGAGTATTCTTACTTATGTGTTTAAATTTCATTATGCTTACAGTCACTTTTGTAAGTTGCCTTTGGAAGACTTTGCTCTGAAAAGCAGTGTAAAAAATTCCATAAATACATACAAAAGTTAGTTTTCTTCATTCCCAGTTGTAGCTTCCTAACTCGTTTCTCGCAATACCCATATCCTCCGATTCCCCTTACCTGTCCTCTTCCTTGCTGACACTGGAGATGATTTAGCAGAAGGTCAGCAAAGGAAATTTTGCTACATCTGGCACTGAAAACACAGAAGCTTTTAAAGATATGGTCACAGTGAGGTGTTTAGGAGAGAGCAAGTGAATGGGAACCCCCAAACTGCTACTTCCTGATTTCATTATAGCACCACAAATTTCAACCATTTTTCTGCTGCTTAAGGTGGAGGGAGTCTTTTGGGCTCATATGTCTGGTAAAGCCCTTTAAAAGATTCAATTTTGCACCTGAGTGCCTTTTGTATGCGTGGGTGTAATTGCAATTTAGCAACCACCATGGCTACTTCCAGGAGGTGCATTCTGGTTCCAACTGTTCCATAAATTGTGGTATCAGCAAAGCAAGCCTAACTCTGGCTTGGATGCAAAGAAAAAAAGTTTGCTGTGCAATTTTACATGCCAGCAGAGTGGGATTGGGGGTGGGGTGGAAGGCAGGGAGCATAGTAGCAGGCCCAACTGACAGCATCCGAGACTTGGAAAAACAGGAATTACATTTCGGCTTCATTCTCTTTCTGAAGCATTGCAACCTATTTTTGGAAAGCAGAGGAAGGCTCGCTTCCAGAAAGGTTGCCCTGACTGGTGTGTTTTGCCTGCTAAATGCCTTCCCATTTCTTTCTTTTTATGAAATATTTTTACACTGGAACGCAGGGATGATGGCAAAGTTATCTGAAGCTGAACTCAGCTTTTAAAAGTCTGTTCCAAAGGGAATGGAAGCTGTACAAGACCCTGAATCATTCTCTAGCTTGGATTTTAATCCCAGCTGGATAAGTTTTACCAGCTTCCCAGGCTCACAAATGCTTTGCGCCACCGGGATGGAGATCTTTCCTGGCCAAGTACAGCCTTTGTCAGCCAGGGGCTGTGGGACCTTTGGCATGGGAAGATCAAGCTCCCCCATCTGCGCCTACCAAATCAGTAAGCCCAACTCAGGCTTGCAGACTCTGCACAGCTCTCCGAGATTGTCCTGGCTGCTCTGGCAGGAGCAAACCCTGAGGTGGAGCAAAATCCTGGCCACTGTCAATGGCCATGTCCCTGCAGCATTCTAAATCTCTCCTTATGCAAGCCATTGGAGCAACCCTCCTGTGTTTCCAAGACCAAATGGATTGGAAATTCAAGAAAGGAGGGAGAAACAGAATAGCTTATGTACAGCAGAAATGTTTATGTTGGATGCCCTTCCAAGTCTCCCCAAAGAAGAAGCTTGGGAACGGGGTGGGAGACATCTGGCCCAGAGGAGTAGCATATTAAGCATGTAGCCCAATGGTTAATATTACGGAGAAATTAGTCCTATCTGTGTTCTGCCTTTTTTAAAATGGTCACACACACACACACACACACACACACACACACACACACCCTTATAATTTGCTTTTTCTGCATCCCACTCACAATAGCATACTAGCGCTTGAATTTCATTACCAGTGTGGGTATTTGGCTCCTGCTTTCTGTTTCAAATATGCTGCTTTCTGGGAAGCCCTGATTGGTAACATTATACATTGTGGTTTCTGTCGCCTGAAAAAAAATGTTTCCAGTGATCCTCCCCATCCAGCTGCCTCTAGCATTCTTCACAAAACTATAACACATTCAGACTTGAGGCCTTTGATAGGAACCAAGGAAGCATTTTTGATTCAGCATGCAGAATATTTTTCTGTGGGGAACAAATGCCATTGGTTATAGTTTTGTTTCTTATAGCAACACCCAATCAGTTCTCTCCCTCTTTTTTTTTTTTAAGTGAAGATTTGGTTTTTTGTGTGGGATTACCTCTGAAACCATTAGGAAAGACTTTGGTATTCAGATTTGAAAAAGTTCTCTAAATGTTAGCAGAAAGCTGTTTCTGTAATTTCCCTGTCCCTGTTCCTTTCCTCACTGCTCATGTTACAGATGCGCATTTTTTAAAAGACTGAGCAATCATTATGAGAATGAGGACACTACTATTATTTAGCCAGCAATGCATAGCAGGAGTCTGTGCCTTAAACATTGATATAAACAGGGGCTTCTCTTGTGTGCTGTTTCACCATTTATATAGGAATGAAGTTTATCAGAGAGTGGGTTTGACCTTGCTCAGATGTGCGCTACAAAATCTTGAAGTTGCAAGAGTTCAGTGGTACCTCAGTTTAAGAACAGTCCTGTTTACAAACAATTTGGTTTATGAACTCCACAAAACCGAAAGTAGTGTCCTGGTTTGTGAACTTTACCTCGGTCTAAGAACAGAATCTGAACGGTGGAAGGGCACCGGCGGCAGGGGACCTCATTAGGGAAAGTGCGCCTTGGTTTAAGAATGGTTTCAGTTTGAGAACGGACTTCCGGAACGGATTAAGTCTGTAAACCCAGGTACTACTGTATAAAGTTTTCCTCTAGCTACTTCCGGAGGTGGCTCTGTAGTCTGTAGATCCAAGACATCCTCCTCTGATTAGAGGAAAGTTGGAAATACTTGGTATGAAATATTGTATCTTGCGCAGTTGGCATTCAACAATATTTAGTTCTTTAGGAATATTAGAAAATTCTCTCTACGAATCATGAAAACTGTTCATGTGCATAACAGCTCAGACCAGCAGAGTCCTGATGTGTTGGTTTTAGTTGAAGGTTATGTTTTCTAATGCCACAGGTGTTTGTTTGTTTGTTTGTTTGTTTGCTTTTAATACCCAGATGGCTCTGGCATTGTTTGAAAATGCAGAAGGTAGTACAGTGGTACCCCGCAAGACGAACACCTCGGAAGACGAAAAACTCGCTAGACGAAGGAGTTTTTCGTTTTCTTAGCCGCTTCACAAGACGCATTTCCCTATGGGCTTGCTTCGCAAAATGAAGCTTGCCCCGCAAGCTCCGGGGATAGCGGGGAAGCGCAGCGCGCGCCTTCCCCCCTCTCCCCGGACCCCTTTTGAACCAAGGGGCGGCAACGGGGAGAAGCGATTCTCCCCGCTGCCCCTTCCCTTGCTTTGAAACAGGTCCGGGGACAGAGGGGAAGGCGCGCGGCGCTTCCCCTCTGTCCCCGGACGGTCTCCATAGGAACGCATTGATTGATTTTCAATGCATTCCTATGGGAAACCGTGCTTCGCAAGACGAAAAACTCGCAAGAAGAAAAAACTTGCAGAACGAATTAATTTCGTCTTGCGAGGCACCACGGTATTTCAAGCCTTTGACCAATCTAATGCCATTTCTTGCTCGGAGCTCTTAGATGCACAGAATAAAAAACTGCAGACTACTTGAAAAATCCATGGAAACATGAATCAAGGTAAAATACCCTGAAGTTTTTGCATCATTATTCTCACTCCATTTACACACTGCTTTAGGGCTAAGCAAAGTTCAAATAAATAGTAGACAAGCCTTTTGAAATGATGGTGAAATGATTTAGTATCATTTGACATTTCCAGCAGACCTGGAGGTCACACAATAAGCTAACATCCATCCTAACAGTACCAGGAAACTTCACAGACCAATAAATTATTATGATGTGATAGAATATTGATCATGTAAGGCAGGGGTGGGAACCTTTATCAGGTTTGACCTCATCAGTCTCATGATACTTTCATGACATCACATGATTGACAGGTAGGTTGTCTCACGCATTTGTCACCTCATGTGGTGTTCTGCAAAGGTCCATTCAGGGGTTTGAAAAAGGCTTATTTCTCCTCTCACCCTGGAAGGCACATGCAACCAAAGTGAGCAGACTTTGTAAGGTGCCCTGATTTCAGAGGTTTAAAGGAGCAGTGTGAAGTAGCTCCTAAAGGGCTTTGCAAGGCACCCACACAGGAAGGACAAATTATATCAAGCTGTAGATTGATTTATTTTTAATAGCGTCTGTCCTGATTCAGATGCTCAATTTCTGGCTTTCTGAACCTTAGTTCAGTAGCTGGGGATGAGTGATGAGACCATGTACTCCCTCCTTGCCTCTCCCTGTGATTCTTCCCATTCTTGGTACTTACATCCTGGTTTAATTAAACAACTGTTGTAGTTTAACATCTGTTTCCTAACCAGGACCTCAAACCTTCTTCAGTCTAAAATGGTCGTAGGTATGTATAGCTTATTTTTACCTCATGAACTTGCAAAATACATAACTCTGCTCACAAGCTGTGGTAGAATAAGAGGCTATGCCCTCTTCTGAAAGTCCATGCAACTGTGCAGAATGCTCTACAGATGAAAGGTGGGTTGGCAGGGAAATTGAAAGAGGGAGACCCCAAGAAAGAAAGAGAGCTGAAACAACAAATGAGCTCCTCTAGATTAGCTATGTGTAGTGTCTGCCAAATCTTTCAGGAAGCAGCTTTTATAAGCAGAACTAAGTTTTCCAAACTCCCTATATCCATGGTGATCTAGAGGCTGTTCCCACCAGTGTTTCCTTGAAGGGGCTGGATAGAACTGTATGGAAACAAAACTTTGCCCAAAGCCAAAGTTTTCAACTTTGGCTGTGAAATTGCTTTTGTGGAAGCTTAAGCTGAAGACCATGGCGGACTTCCAAAGGAGAAGATTTAACAGGATAAAAATGTTGAAGTTAGATTGTTATCTGCTTTCTGCCTCCCTCCCATGCTGCGCTGCTTGAGATCCTGTTAGCCTTTTTTCCATCAGATTTCTTGAACACTCCCTGTAGAATCATGGCAACCTGGGGCGGGGGGCATGTACTTGTGCTCTTATTTTGCTCAGGCAAAGCTTCAAGTAGAGTTCAGATGCAGCCCCCCTCCCCAAAACGAGTGAAAAGTTGAATCTGAACCATTACTGTCAGAGTGAGGCACTTAACCCTCATGTGAATGACGTGATAAGTTTCAGTCTTTGGACTTCTTGGTTCATAGTGCTGTCTCTTAGCCACTGCAGTACATCACCTCAGCATAATAGAATAGTGAGTGGAATTATTAGTACAGCCTTTCGTTTGCTGCCTGGACTGTCTGGACCCAATTAACTTTGATTTTGTTTGCCATTCCACCTTATGCTGTGTCACAACCATGCAGCCCCTGGCATACATTTAAAATTGTATTGCATTCTCTCGGAAGGATGTGTCCCTGTAACCAGCGCTCACAAGGCCATTTAATTTGATGTTGACAGTAGGCCGCTGTGCCACTCTTGTGGCAAGCACTCTTTGAAGCTGTAGCCGCATTGCATATCTGCCTATTCCAGGCAACTAATTTTTCCTCCTGGAAAGAGATGATGTCCATATGTTTAAAAGTGAACTGGAGGCCAAGCCAGGCAGGGTGTAATTTGAGAGGTGATGAAAAGTGTATTTCTTTCAAAAGTGTAAAAGTGGGATGGGAAGAGAATGGTGAGGAAATACAGTCACAGTACATAATTACATTCAAAGGTATAGCGGGTACGCTTTCTACATAGAATGCATCTTCTGCCAAAAGATAACCTTGCTTCCTAAAAAATGGTGTAGCCAACTGAATCACTGCCCACCCTGAGTGTTGTACAGGTACAAAGAGGGATGGGACTCACCATCCAACATCTGACAGAAACCCCAGTGATGTGGGGTGGAAAGTTTTCCCTTTATCCTTAAAAATGAGTTGTTTAATAAAATTGCTTGATAACCTAATAATACAGCAAAATAAAATTTTCAGGCCGCCCAGTATGACTTAGTACAATGGTTGTTAAATATGAAATCAGAGTTGCAGTTAAACTTTTTCAGGCAACTATCTCTAAGGAGAATATATATTTTATGCACATAGCTCTTCATGTATGTTAGTAGCCTTCACTCCTTTGTGATGGCACAATAACTGATTTAGTTTGAAAACAGCTCGATAATTACCTAGCAGAAAGTCTGTCTTGACTCTTTTCAGCTGAACTTCTCTGCTTCTAGAGTTTAGCCTTATATTGTTGCAATGTAGGATTTTCCCTAATACTCTCAGATGTTGAAAAAGCAATAACCAAATGAATTGATGTAAGCAAGGAGATTGAGGAAGTTAATGTAATTGGATATTCCTGTGCAGGTTTTTCTGGTGTCTTTGACGTTCCCCACTTGGGATATGAAGCCTTACCTCTTCATTGGGAATTGTACCCATACATAGCTTTGCTGGTTTCCTTCATGTAGCATGCTACATATTTATCTAATGTCTAAAATGACCCCAGATATTTTTGTTATAATCGCCAGAAAGAGTTTTGCATTCCGACCCATGTATACTTGAGCTTTAAATATTAAAAAAATGTGAGTGGTGGAACTTTGGCTATCCTTTGGCTACCCTTGGTACTGATGGGGGACTTGCAGATATTGTTTGATTCTATCTCCCATTAGTCCCATTAGCCAACATGAGCAGTGATTAGGGATGATGGAAGCTGTATTCCAGTGACATGGAGGGCCACAGGTTCAGCAACATTTGGGGCTTGCCATATTGGCTACCGAATCAACTTAGCTAATTGAAATGATTACCTTTTGGGAAGCGGCTAACTTGCAGTTTCTTAAGGTGACAAACTTGAAATTATTTAATAGTTGACTTTGTAAGTACCGGGCTTTTAAAACAGCTACACATTATTTTGTGATTGAGAGAGAGGTTTTAAAAAGCAAATAAACAGACCTTTTCTATCCCTGCCCTTTGAGTGCTCAGATAAGAAGCCTCTTGAGCAGGCATTTTGGTACATGGAACCGTCCAAGGAAGGGAATATAAATGGCTAAATGATTAAAGGAGTTGCAATTGCAATCTGCCTTGTCTGTCTCTAGAAACTGAAGTTGTTTGTTCTAATGTAGAAGTTCTTCACATATGGCATATGATGCAATTTGTGGTAGATTTACAAACCTCACCATTTCTGTGCTCCCCTTCACTCCTATTTCAAAGCTTGGATGCTTAGTCCAGCTCTTTTCAACTGACCAGGATTGCTACCTTGGAAATCCTCTGTTGTGGGAATGCAAGTGCTTATAATCCATTTTCAGAACAGCACAAACCTAAATAGCAACATTTCCACACATTGCCATTGCCCACTTTAGAAATAAAGACAACATTTTATACCTGAAGCTATTACACTTGCAGATGTCGAATGTAAAATTGAGAACAAGTCAAATCTCATTAGGAATAAGGAAGCATATTTGTATGAGTATCTTTTAAAGGACTTGGCTTTGAACTCTTTCCTAAACACAGTGCTGATGTTTCTGTTTCATGGTTTTCTTTCTTGCAGAGTTGTGCTGAAAGTAAATGGCTAAATTGTGCAGAAATACATTCTTTTTTAAAAAAAGTATGGGGTCCGTTCATGTTATAAAAATGTGGCCTGAATAATTGGAGGGTGCCTGCCTCTTTCAAGATTGCTTCTTTAATATTTATGTCTCTTGGAAGGTTTTGTGTGTGGGACATTAATGGTTGCCTTTGCAAAGGAAACCACTGCAAAGGGGAGAAGGCTACTGTGGTGATTTTTTTGAAGTGTAACTGCCCTGAGACTTCAGAATAGGGCAGGGCATTGTATATAAATAAAATGTCTGCTCCTTGGAGTAGAGGGAGAAGGAGCAGTAGCATTTCTACATCTTAAGATGCTGGCAGAGTTCCTGTATCTGTCACTTCCCCTAGCAGTCAAGGAGAAGAGAAACTTTGTGTATATTTATGACTAGCTGGCTTCTTACTAACTCTGCTATATATCTTTATTTAATTCATCAGGTTAAAACATGCAACTGCTCTCCATATACATAAATTGATTAGAATGTTTTTAAATATTTCTAGGAAATTAGTAATATTCATATTTGCAAGGCTATATTAAAGGCTTGCTTATAACTAGACTATAAACAAATCTTGACGTTACTGGAAATCCCTTGTTTGTTTGACTTGTATGCCACTTAATACAACAAAATCTCCAAACTGTTTGCATAAAGTATGGTATCACGAGCAAAAAATAAATACATAATATCAAAATGCATTAGTAACCAGGTAAAATATTTCATGAAAAATTACTACAGAAATGTTCCAGCCGTGTGATCAGAAAATAGAGACACAGAAAGGCTGAAGAAATGAGCATGTTTTTCGTAGGCATTTAAAGCCTACCACAGTGGAAGCTTCCCAAATAGTCTTCTAGACTCTGAAAGAACCTGCTTTTGTTCTATCACATTTTGACACTCTATAATGGTCTGGCCATCAGAGCCTTCTCTAAAGGGTGTACAGTTTGTCTGGGTCTGTACAAGGGAAGGTGGTCCTAAATTGTTTTGGCTTTAAAAATCAGTAACAAAGCCTTGAAAATGACTAATGGGCAGCTGATGCTTTTCTCTCTTTTTTTAACGCAAATGGCACATGTGTGCAGTAAGTTACCTCACTCAGCACTCTAGTGCTGAATTTTGCCCGGGCTGCAACCTCTGGAGCAGATGCAAGGATCATCCCACATATAATCATTGCCGTAGCCTAATTGCGAGGTTGCCAATGCATAGGCCACAATAGGCAAACTATTCCTATACAGCAGGGGTGCACAACCTGTGGCCCTCCAGATGTTGTGGGACCACACCTCCTATCATCCCTGATCACTGGCTATGCTGGCTGGGGCTGATGGAAGTTGTAGTCCAGAAACATCTGGAGGGCTGCAGGTTGTGCACCTGGTACTATACGGGAAAGGGAATATTTGTTGTGCCAGCCGAAGTTGGTAGTAGGTGTTATGAGCCACAGATATCATCACCTGGGCCTCTTGATGGCTGAGATGGTTCCAGGAGCACACCCAAAGTGCATGCCTCTTTCTACAGAGAGAGTGGAACTCCATCCAGAAAAGATAAATAACCCAGGTCCTGTACCTGGGGACCACTCAACCACAATATCTTTGTCTTGTCAGGATCCATTCTCATTAATTAGCCCCACATACAGTAATAAAAATGTGGCACTAATGTTGTTTAAACTGTATCAGACCAGATTAATTGGTACAGGAAGCATAGCGGTGTGTCTTTCACCAGCTGAAAATGTGAGAGCTGTGTTCTGCTTTCTGTGAGTCCTCATAGAGCACTTGTGCTCTTCCTACTCTATTGTCTGCTGCCTTAAAAAACCCCACAAAAGTTTAAAAGAATGCAATATCTCTGGATCAAATAGAAAAGACATAATGTTCATGGATGTGTTGAAGAAATGAACATGCATTACTGTGATTGCTTGTGCAAATGGCTAGAGAGATTAACTGGCCATTTACTCTGATTACTTGCATGTTTTATGTGCACATCAATAAGAAAATGTGAGTTATAAATTTTCTTTCAACTCTGGTGACTGAGTGAATCTTGGAGAGACGCCAACCCAATTGCTGTCTGAGTTCTAAATATAGAAAGAAGCACTGCTGACCCTAGTTACTGGAATATCCAGTTTCTACCAACTGGAAAAATATAATGAAAATTCCATGATGATTTTAGTTGATGTAGTGGCACATTGCATTTTATAATTTGTGGCCACAGAGAATTTGGACCAAAATTCTTGTCAATAAAACAAAGGCCCCACCCCCAAAATAATGAAATTTGTTCCATTGTGGATATAAGAAAGGAGCCAGCATCTTAAACTTTTCCATGAAGGACTTCTTCACAATCTTGCTTGACTTGCTGACAGATTGATTCAAATTTCCATGTTCCTTGCTTCAGAACTGCAGCTACGATGGTGGGAAACTTCATATGGGCTGTTGAACTTGGAAGAAAAAGTTGTGAACGCCTTTTCTACTACATCATATTTTTTGAAAAGTTACTCCTTTGCTGAACTCCTGTGCAGTTGTCATTCCTGCTCTGTACACAGATTCTTCCCTCCCTGGGGTGGTTCAAACATTCAGGAGTCATCAGATCCAATTGGGGTACAGTCCTGCATGGTGCTATGCAACTTCAGAAGGCAAACAGACCATCATTAATTTGAAAACACTTGACTATCATAATTTCTTCTTTGAATTTGCAAAGCTAGCTCATTGGGCAAATAGATTCTAGGCTAGCTGTCTGCCCCTCCACCTGTGATAACTCTTACTGGTCAAGAGTTTGACATAAACATGAGCTCAAATGGATAAGGACAGAGTTATTTCAGCCAGGGCTGGCTCGAGATACTTTGCTGCCTGAGGTTAAGGACAATATGGCACCCTTCCCCAAGGCACATACAGAAGCCAGCTGGACTGGTGGAATTCCAATACTGATGAAAGGACAGTTTCTTCTACTGCAGCTGAAGACAGCAGGCTAGTGTAGCAGGCCACATGGCACTCCTAGCTCTGTCCTCCTGAGGCAGCTGTCTCACTTAGGGCAGGACCTGTCTATAGTAAGCATCTTTGAATGTTTCTGTTGGGGGGGGCCACCAGGTGGCGCGTTGGAAGATGGCCGACAATAACATCTCTCTGACCCATACGAGGTAATTAAGGGGCTGCTATGGGAAGTATGCAGTCTTCCTACCCCTCCCAGGAGATGGGGGCGCTGCCTTGCCAGCGGTGTTCACAATGCACCCCCTGATCCGAGAGATGGGGGTGCCGAACACTTGGCACGAGCCCTCGGTGAAGTCAGATCTTCCTGACGCCGATTCCAATTAGCGCGTGCTGGTTGCTTCAGCTCGGAATTATAATTGGAAACATATGATTGGAAATGAAGCTGAAGCACATACATCAAGTAATGTTCGAGAGATAAGACTGCTGATTAATGGATCTCTGTGACCGGGAGTGACGGATGGATAAGTAAATCTTCTGATGAATCACCACTAGGAGACTGTATGTTTGGAATAAAGGGGGGGTGGAGGAAAAAACTTTTTTTTTCTTTGCATGATGTGATATTAATAACCCTTCACCCCAGATAGAAATAAGATCGTTGCGTTTTTATTAATCACAAGCAGGAATTCAAGAACTGTGTGGGATGGATTATAACAGGAGAGAGGATTGGTGAACGGTGAGAAAGAGGAAAATTTTTATGACGCAGTTAAAAAATGGCGTCTCGCCAAGACAGGCTTGCCGGAGAAAGAAGGACAGGGGGAGGAGAATCAGGATCGTTCGAAAGAGAAGGAATCTTGGAACGCAAGCTTGACCTGACAGAGCCTCCTGATTCATTTGATTTATTTGGCAAGCCTGAGAAAAGTAAAGGACAGACCGAAGATTAATATTTTTTTTTATGGAAGCGTTGAACAGAGGCTGTCCCTGAGCGATATGATCTTTGAAGAGTACAAAACCCACACAGAGGATGCCTGTTTTCAATCTGCTTGTGAAAATTATCAGAGATCGCAGAGAAAGGAATATATGATAACAACAAGAAGAGAAAGAAAGTAATAAAGGACTATCTGGATTGAACTGGATAGAACTGTCTAATTAAAGCAGTAATATAAGTGATGTTTGGACTCGTTCGGAGTTTTGGACTCGTGCGGAGCTTGATGTATGGGTACCCCCCAACAAAAATTAAAATTTGGCTGTATAATTTGGAACTAATGTGATTTGGATAATGTGATGTGATTGGCCTGTTAATAAAATTATTTTTTTAAAAAAAGAATGTTTCTGTTGGTCCTCTCTCTTGGAGTACATACAGTGCATGTGTACATGAAAAGGAGTGTTGGCTTTCTTAGTTCAATGCCACTCACACTGGAGGAACAGCTCCCATCTTACTTCCATCTCAAAGTGTATACACTCTCACCTTACAAGCATGACAGTTTTGTGGTCACCTATCCAAAAAGGCAGAAAAGAAAATGGAGCAAGTTTTTATGGACTGGAATCACCATTGCCTTTTTGTTCCAGCAGGAACTTCCAGACAAAGCAGTTTTACTTGTTATAAGGGACAGGTGCATTTGTTGCAGGGAGCATCTTGGTATATCTGTGGCAAAAAGTGTAAATCACTGATACACATTCTTACAGTCAAGGCTTCCACACTTATCTACAGGGGTATTTTAAGGAATACATAGCTGTGGTTTTCACCTTGGGTTTGCTGCAGGAAACTCCAATATAACTCTGGTGTACCTGCTGCAAACAGGTTTGCTCTGTAGTATGAGTCAACAGATTAGGCTTCCTTCCCTTCTCTCTCTTTTGTTTGTTTATCTTGATTGCTGCTAACTGCTGTTTTATTTCTTATTGGGTTTTTTTAAAAAATTGTTAGTTTTTGAGCAACATTAATAGTATTTTTTTTAAAAAAAAGGTGTAGTTGAAAAGGTTTTTTTAAATAAATAAATAAAAATTCATCGGTTTGCATTTCTACCCTGTCTGATAATGCACACACACACACCCTGTTCTACTATCCTTAGTCATAACTAATTTCTGTTGAAATCAACCGGGCAATGTTCCAACAGGGAAGAAGCATTCAACAAATAACACTGTGAACTTGAAAAAAGAACTAATTTATATTTTTAGAGTTTCCACAATCCCTGATGGAATGAATGGCCAGCAATCTAAAATCACAGCCATGAATGAAATTATTTTCATGGGATTATGTTAATGTGATTTGCTTCTTCCAGTGTAACATTTGCTTTGCCATGTGTCTGAATGCCCTTATGGGATATGTCTGTGCTTGAGCCGCTGAATAACGATAGCAATCAAGAAGTTCTTTGAGAAGTGAGGTTCTAATGAACCAGAGGATTACCCAAACAAGCAGTGACTTGCATCGTTCTTGTCTCTCCTTCCGTAGGCAAGATCCTCTTCCGCCGAAGCCACATTCGTGATGTTGCTATCAAGCGTCTTATACCCATTGATGAGTACTGCAAGGTGAGTGGCGTTTTCTTCCAAGTTTTGTGCTGATTGTTGAGATGCATTGTTTGCAGCTGGTTCCAGTACAGCAGCCTTCCCTGCTCTAGTGACCTCCAGGTTTTGGACTACAATTCCCATCATACTCGTGGTCATGCTGGCTGGGGCTGTTGGGGTGCTGTAGTCCCAAACATCCGGAGGGCACCAGGATACACAGTAAGTCACCTTTTCTGTTTTGTCTTCTTATATGCTACCATAGCTTGTGTTAATGCATTTTCAGTTGAGTAAGAACTCATCAACGATGACCTTGAATGCTTCTTACTCTGCAGACTTACCCACAGAGTAGTTTTGCTGACATAATGAAACACTTTGGACATTTACAATGCACTACATAAATGCTTAATAACAGTGCTTTTGTCTAGGAAAAGAAGGTGCTGGTACTCACCATGACCCCCCCTTTTCTCTCCCTCACACACACTCCTGTCCCCCCTCAATTAATTGAAGCCCCACTTTGTGCCCCCCTCTCACTTCTTCAGTCTCTGCTCCCACTTGCCCTGTCTGCTCTTCACATCTACCCAGCGCCCTGCCTTCCAGTGTACCATTGAGTCCCATCAGAAAAAAGCAGCGCTTACTAAGATAAATAATAAATGTTGTTGTTGTTTGTTATTTGAAAAAATTCCTTTTCATGCCAAGTAACAACTGCTCTCATTGTTGCTTGTAGATGATGGCTTTGTTGGTAACCAGCCTCCCTCTGTCAAATGAAAGCAACTGCCTTTAATGGTTTCAAAGTGTGTTAGGTTAGCCTACTCCCCTTTTGAAATAGCTTAGTTCAAATGGAATCTCACTTGAATATTATTCAGACTGCCTCCTTCAGTCCCATTATACTAGTCCAGGGGTCAGCAAACTTTTTCAGCAGGGGGCCAGTCCGCTGTCCCTCAGACCTTGGGGGGTGGGGGTGGACTGTATTTTGAAAAGAAAAGAAAAAAGAACGAACGAATTCCTTCCTATGCCCCATAAATAACCAAGAGATGCATTTTAAATAAAAGGACACATTCTGCTCAGGTACACACTGATTCCTGGACTGTCTGCGGCCTGGATTTAGAAGGCAATTGGACCAAATCCGACCCCCAGGCCTTAGTTTGCCTACCCATGAGCTAGTCATTAGAACAGAGATGCTTCTCAGTTTAGTATGGAAGGAAATAAGAAGCACCTATGGAACAGGGGTGTACACATGTGCATGCTAGTGCAGGAACACATATAAATATTTTTAATTAAAAACACAAAGAAATGGCACAGTTCTGCAGGGATGGAATTGGTAGGACTTGCCATGTATAAAAAGCAATTTGTTTTTGATACTAGGGGCTGATGGGATGGAAAAGTCAAAAGTCTGCATTGGATTCTGCAGAAGGGGAGTGGTAGTGTTGGTCATAGGGATGCTTAAACCAGAAAAAAGCACAGTGTGGATTGCCCCATATTTCTGGAGAAGATACCCCAGTGGTCATTCAATTTATATGATATCACTAATCAAAATTATATTGCAACTGTTTCTTATATTGAATTCTCTAGGTTTTTAACCCTTTGAAGTTAGAAATGCATTAAATAATTAGGATATCATCAACTTCCCTTTATCTCTCCTAAAATCTGGGAAAGTCTCTTTGAGATTGTCTGTGTGTGCTTGTTTTGTTTTATCATATGTGTGTTTTTGTGTGTTGGGGTTGCTGTTATAATCTGTAGTAAAATGTGTGTGAAATACATGTATGTGTGTATACAATTTTCATTCATTCAGCTTCTGATATGCTTGTTCCTCTTGTCACGGAATAGGTTAAAATATGCCCAAATAGGCACACCTGTGTACACACACATTTGCTTTTAAAGAGGAAGGAAGTCCATAGGTGATGAGGCAGCAGCTGACTCCTCCAAAACAATGCTATTGATGACATTAAATTTAACAAATCCATTTGACTTTCTATCATCTATAATGTTGTAGATGTGATCTAACAGCCTTAGTATTTCTTTCTTTTAGTTAATGATAACCAGGTAACAAAGACTGCACTCTTGGCCTTCCAACAGCTGACACTTAACTCTGTATTTGCTAACAGGGAAGGATGGGTGTGGAGTAGGCTCACACAAGGAAGCCTGGCTTGCCATGATATGGACACCACTCTATCAGTACAACTTATCTGCTGCTGTTTTTCCATGCTTTTTGTAAGGGAAACCACCACGGGGAGGAAAATTGTATTCCAACTGAGCACAGATAAATAAATCACAGAGATGACTGTGGTTTGTGGATATACAGCAAATGCTGAGCGTTACAAGAATTAATTGCGACCACATCCTTTTCAGAAGCTGCATAAGCAACAATCACTCCACTTCTCTTCTTTGCTTGCTTGGGAAAGGAGCGGAAAGCATCATTTCCCAGTACAATCTTTCAGAATCATAGAAATGTAGAGTTGCGCGGTACCCTGAGGGTCATCTAGTCCAACCCCTGCAGTGCAGGAATCTCAGTTAGATTATACATGACAGATAGCCATTCAACCTTTGCTTACAAACCTCGAAAGGAGAAGAGTTCAGCAGCTCTCTTGGGAGTCAGTTGAACAACTCTTATTGTCAAAAAGTTATTCCTGATGTTTAGTTGGAATCTCCTTTCTTGTAACTTGAATCCATTGGTTTGTGTGAAAACATGGGTTCAGGTGATCAGGGGACTTGCTTTGGTTTTTTAATACACACAAAATCACACACACACACACACACACACACATATATATGGGTGGCACACACCTCTTACACAGGTCAGCTGTGACCAGGAGTTCTATGGAGGTATGTGTGAGTGGGCTGATTGAGAATGGCTTTCTTTCTTTCTTTCTTTCTTTCTTTCTTTCTTTCTTTCTTTCTTTCTCCTCCACCAGCCTGTATGTTTGCATGCTGGCTGCAGAAAAAGGGAAGCTCATTCTTCAGTCCGTTTCCTGCTACACCAGCCTGTTTGATAGATAGAAAGCAATTCCTACCTGTTAAGACCTGTTAAGGGTAGATTTCCCTCCTCTCTGGCCAGCTTGGAAACACTGGCTGCTACAATTATTTATCTATCTGAAATATTTGTAGGCTACGTTTTAAGCTCAGCCCCCTCAAGATGACTTCTAACATGTGGATCCACAATATATAATGAGTACTAAATTGAAAACCATAAAACACACAAAAATAACTTCACTAAACAAAGATAACTAGCAATATTGCTAACTGCAAACAACATTTGTCCCAGTAAGAATGAAATCCAGTGACTAAAACTAATACAGCTGCATACCGTGGTACCTCGGGTTACAGATGCTTCAGGTTACAGATGCTTCAGGTTACAGACTCCTCTAACCCAGAAATAGTACCTCGAGTTAAGAACTTTGCTTCAGGATGAGAACAGAAATTGTCATGAACATTTATTCATGACAATAAATAAATTTTGTAAACATTTTAATATTGCAAGCTGCCTGGAGCATGGTTTTAACTACAGTATAGCGGCATACAGATAAAATATTGGTGATATGCATCAACCCAATAAAATCCTTAAAAAGGCAAGTGTGGGGCAGGAAGACCAGTAAAAGACTCTCTTCCAGTTGGCTATCTTACCACACACATCATAAAAGTTGTGGCATTTCCCAAACCATCAATCTTCTGAGCAGGTGCTGAGGAATTTAGGGAGCGGCAGCCTAACTCCCACATCAGTGACATGAACGTCTACCATTGTTTCTGTTCATTGTACAAAATTCATGCCTCGGAACGCTTTCATCAAACTTAGTAGAGGAATAGATATGTATCCCAACACCTGTCTGTTCTTCATCTTTCCCAGCATTGTATGCCCCTTCCTTTACTTTGTCAGATATTGTATGATCTCATAGGAGAAAAGGAAATAAACACCATAATAGCCCTGCCTAAATTTGTCAGCTCCATAACCAAGGGGTACTGATCCATGCTAACCTTTTGGTTAAAGCTAACAAAAAAGTACAAGTAGTCATAGTAGCTATGATATGAATGCAAACTGTGCATTACATTCTGCAGTGAACAGAAGCTACTACAGACTGACATAATAAACTGCTATAATACCGATCACATTAGGTACTGTGGTTTTGGAGTTCTGCCCAAACAATAAATTATGGATATTTTTACAAACTGCCCCCAGTTTCATCAGTATTTCTTACGTGGTAAATGTTGAAGCCCAAGGAGGGGTGTATACCACCCCCCAAAAGGCCACAGCAGTTTTAGATACATCACGACTTTGGGAAGATGTTTAATTAGCCTGCTCCTTATGAGGTAACCATCTTGGATTGGACTCTTGCTCTATAACTTTGCAAAGCAAGAAGAGAGCAGCCATTTCATATTTCCCAAAGTTTTACATGAACTGAACCCCTCCTTACATGAGGAGTTGTTGATAAATTTGGGAGAGCAGGTATTTCTTGAGATCAAAGAACTGATTTCAGAGTTTTAAAATCACAAGTATTTGTGTAGCCTGGTGAAGATTAAGCAAAATGTTTTATTCTAAATTATCTTACTCACTGCTTCATATCACATTTATTGATAAGAGAGGCAGGTTGGATTTGTAAAAAGTAATTTTAACAATGGTTTGCAGCGTGGTTATGTAAGCATGTTAAATGTGAAACTTTAAATGTGAATATCAGGCAAGTCTCTGACTCCTCCCTTGAGCCATTAAGAGGAAGAGAATACAATATTATGTGAATATGAAAATACTGTGCAGCCCAAATGATCACAATATAAAAAGTAGTTGCTGTTTGTCAGGATTCTTACGAACCCTTGGTACTTAGTAGGTCACTTTTTCTGGGGAGCATAGATTGAAGAATGAGAGATGAAGTATTAAGGAGGATAGTATATCAAGGCACAAAAAATGGATCAGTTTGTTGATAGACCACCAGACATGGGAATAATTTGTGTCAAAGCAGAAATAACAACTTGTGGTGAATAATAAGCAGAGGATCATTTGGTCACCTGTTGTTGATGAAGAATGGTGAAATGCTGAGGAACTTCGTTTTGACAAAAATAAAAATAAATCAGAGATCATGTTGTCTATAGTAAAACCTTCAGTTCTCTAATTTCAGTCTGCAAACTCTTAGGTTGAATACTTAAACATTTTGCAGATCTTGCTCTGCATCATTTCCCTGATTTATCCAACACCTGTAGACAGAAGGGGAAAGTAAGTGTTCTGGGCTCTGGTCCAAAAGAAACACTGATATTCCAAGTACTGTCCCCTCAAGTTCCTGCAGAGACAATTAAGTTATTGCCTGTTAGCTGAAATCTCACCTCCATAATCAGTTAGGCTGCAGGAGCCTTTTCTGAGTGTAGGTGGAAATACAAGGTGCATCTAAGTAACAACGGCTTTCCAAATTATGTCTTATGCCACACAAAAATTGGGAAAGGTTTTTCTGAGTATGAAGCCCCTCTTCTGTTATGGAAGCAATATGCTGTCCTGAGTAGTAAATGAACAGGGCCACTTCTGCTGTGACTTGCATGTGTCACATCATATTCTCGTAGCGTGTTTTATTAAAGCTACTCCCCCTACCTATATTTTCAAAATTTGGCTTAGGAAAAAGAATTGTTGAAAGTGACCATATAAACCCTGGAACTATGCTGCTAACATCCAGTTTTGAAAACCAGACCTACTTTTTGGAAGGTGGGGAAATGGCAGAGAGTGAGAGGCTAATGTCATTTAGCAGGACTGACATGCTGTTTATGGAAGTTCTGAAGAGGTCCGGATTTCAGTTGGATGTGACAGAGGCTGGGTGGTGGACCCTTGGGATATTTAGGAACATTAAGATGACACGCTAGCTTCCATCCAAAGCATTGGAATTAATTTTGAGGCACTGTTTGTTTGTTTGAGAGATGCTCTGTAAATGGTCTTCTGATTTTTAGCAAGCAGTTAATGGCATTGCAGATAATATAAACCAGCCTTCTGCAACCTGTAGCCCTCCAGAAATGGTGGGGCCCCCAACTCCTATCAGTCCCAACCAGCATGGCTAGTGGTCAAGGAGGATGGAGCTTGCAGTCCAGCAGCATCTGGAGGGCACCAGCTGTGTGAAGGCTGATAGAAACTGATCAGTTGCTATAGCACGGAAACCACAATATGGACCACTCAAGGTCTCTTCGTGCCATCAGATGCCAAGTGATAGCTGGTGGTGTTTAAGGTAGGGTAAACAACAGTGTGATCAGTTCCCCATCTAACTGGTTGGCTTTGAACTCGAGAACAGTGGGATGGTAGAAAGGCCACAATCTCCAAACAGTGTTAAAATAAATTAAGCAGCTTAGTTCAGGAATTGACTGAGCTCTGGATCAAACTCAGAAAGTTCTATCTCGCCTCTGCTGGGGGCTTAGGTGGGCCATCCTCAGCCCCTGCCCCTCATCTCAGAAACAGGGACACAACACAAGAATCCCGTAAAGCAGATCAGCAAGGATGGCTACAAGATCGTGGTTTCAAAACATTCTTAAGCCTCGTACAATTGCTGAGTATCAGTTGCGGTATTAAAAAGCATGCAATCTCTAAATAATTTTTCATAGTTCAGGATGGGAAATATTACAGTTATGCCAGTTCTCCTTCATCCCATCACAAAAATATCCAGCAGTGGTCCATAAAACTTACATCACAAGGCTCTTCACAGTATGTGCAATAGTAATTGTGATCACAAAGAACTTTACTTGGAAAATGCAGTATCTCCATATAAATAGAAGTGCGGGCTCTAAGCAATGGATGAGAAATTAATGTAGATTTATTGTGCTAAAAAACATTATGCATAAAATCCATTGCTTTAGTTGCAAAAAGTGCTAGGACACTGCTGCTGGCTTTTCTTTTCTTTTTTTTTTACATCTGTCGAATGGCTCTAAGCAGGGATTGTAGTGATTTACTTATTTAATAATAATAATAAAATCAGAATCTGTACTTGGAAATTAAAGTTCCAGGAAAACTTTGGCAATGGAGGATCACAGTGGATAGAGAATGTGCCTGGATTTTCTAGCTGGGCTAGGCACAAATTGTCTCATGTTCACACACTTAACAATTGGCAAAACAGCTCTTCATTTTCCAAATGTGTGTCTTGTTTTGTTTTTCAGGCTCTGATTCAGCTGCCACCATATATCTCTCAGTGTGATGAAGTTCTTCAGTTCTTTGAGACAAGACCAGAAGACTTAAATCCCCCCAAAGAGTAAGTTTGTTATAAGTAGCTTACACAGCTGCATTTCAGAAATGTTGAGAGAGAGAGACATATGTAGCCAATGAACAACCCTGTTCCTTTAAAAAAAAGACAGCATTTGTGTTTCATATTTTCCAGAGTACAGAAACCTCACACATCAGGTATGCGGTCACATAACATCAGTGAACATATAGTACAGATATCAGATTTTAAAAAAAACACTATTAAAGAATGAATGAAGCAGCTCAAAAGATAAGTTAATAATGAAAAAAAAATGGGAAAGCTAGAAGGTCAAAGAAACATGCAGCCTATGTTGCATACTGAGTTGGAAGGTGGAAGGGACCTTGAGGATCATCTAGTCCAGCCTCTGCAATACAGGATTATTCAGCTGTTCCATATGGGTATCAAACTTGCAACCTAGGCATTATCAGCATCCAACTCTAACCAAGTGAGATATCCAGTGTTTAAGTTACCAAATTCAGGGGTAGGGAACCTCCAACATGTGAGCCTAGACTTGCCAGGACTCCCCATTTGGCCTTCCAGGCCGTTTCAGCCAAGCCATGGAAACCTGAACTACACCTGACATTATATATGATGTCATGTATAGGGCAGGTTAAGACCTGTCTGAGCTGAACAGGGGTTTATTGGCACTGGCCATCTGCCAATCAGAGTCACTTGCAAAACTGTATGTAAAACTTTGCAAGACCCAATGGTCAGCTGATTGCCCAGTCCTGCTGAGCCCATTGAGAAGTGATCCACAAAATCCATGCAAGCAAAAAGTACCACCTGGCATAATGGTGAGATCAGGTGATTGACATGTAGCTCCAGCCCCCTGTCATACTTGGCCTGTGAGGGGTGGGGGAGGTAAAAATCTGACGTGCCGGTGAGTTCTAGTTCCCCACCGCTGATCAAAATAAAGGCAGCTTCATTAAAGAGAGAGTCACTGCCACTTTGAAATCTGATCTTTTATATCTGTGAGGTCAATTTCTCCAATACATGGGGGAGGTGCACTCCCTTCATTTACTTGCCCACATTTTTAAAATTGAACTTTTACTATGAAATATAAATACAAAAGCATAAGATGTGGTTATGTGCATACAACCAATATATATGGATTGTAACTATCATGATTAAATACAATTTAAAGCATAGCTGGAACTTTTAAGAGCTTGCCTAGAAATTTTCTAAGTGTAACTGGAAACTTTTGACACATAATATGATAGTGAAACTGCTATGTGCTAGAAACCAAATTCTGTTATAACTATTAACAAAGTTGTGTGAGCCAAGATGCATTCCTTCTATATTCCCCCGTACCAAAATGCATTTAATTGAGTCCTGTACTACAGCCCAATAAAGGTCAGACTCCCTTATTCAGTAAGTGATTAACTTGCTGCCTGCCTTCCCTCACCGTAATCATGTGTGTCAGTTTCATCATCCTTATTATTTATTATTTATGTAAAATATTTGTGAATCACCTATAATCCTAGATTCAACTTGTTTACAACAAAATAAAATACAGAATAGAATACATCATACATGCTAGCCACTTGCCTAGATAATTTTAGCTGCGAAGAATAAAGAAAACTGATTTTTACAGGCATACAAAGGATTATCCGTATCTGTTCTGTTTGGTATCACTGGCCTTTGAACTTTCATAGCTCCATCTGAGTAAAAATGAAGTCTGGGCAGGCTCTGAACAAATACCTCTTCAAAATCTAACCCCTCCTGTCTACAGTATAGAGCACTGAGGTTCTATAAAGGTTTTAACAAAAGCCCATCTGAGTCATACTCAGAGTAGAGCCATATGGCTGATGTGACTTATTTCACCTGATAGGACTTAATTACACACAACCATATAACTTTACAGAAATGCACAGTAAGCTGTCAGAGATGCCTTTCTCCACCCAGAGCAATGGAGGTTGCCTAACAGCCTGTAGTGGTTTTTTAAAATTTAGGAGCAACCCCAAGCAAAATCTGTTTTCCTGTTGCCAGTTTCTTGAGCAATTTATTCTGACAAACAGTAACCACATGTTTGTTTTCCACCCAAAACAAGGAACATCAGCAATCTCTCTCTTTTTTCCCTGCATGACGCAACACGGTCTTGTGACTATGAGCTGCTTGAGTCCAGAAGCTCTTTTGTTGAGGATTCAGAGCATAAGACACCAACCACTATCTCATTTCTGTCTCTGTATGACACTAGAGCACATAATTATGCAAAGATATAGATTGTGCAAGTTGACATGGAGAAATGTGTATTTCAGAGGAATGAGAAAAGAGAGTTCTGCCATTATCTGTGTTAGAACATGGAGTCTTTCAACACCCAAGTTGGCTGCAAAGGGTTGTTCTCTTTCAATACAGGCATGCTTTATGTTTCCATTTGCCTTTGGGTGCATATTGTTATTGCTTTTCCTCTTTGATTTCTCTTGATGTCTTGGCTTGTCATAGTTTCTTTTATGACTGCCAGTTAGTTGATTAGATTGGTGCAAGGGCTTACTACCCATTAACTAATAACATGCTGTCAGCCTGTGTTTCCATCCATTCTGCATTTAAGATGTCTTTGCCCATTAACCCTATGTCCCTTTGCTAATTCATCAACTAATGTAATGAAAGACATAAGTTGAAGACAGGCCTGCATCATGCATAGCTTCTGCATCATTCTGGAAGTGGGTGTATGCTGTGGGCTTTTGTTAAAACCTTTATAGAACCTCAGTGCTCTATACTGTAGACAGGAGGGGTTAGATTTTGAAGAGGTATTTGTTCAGAGCCTGCCCAGACTTCATTTTTACTGCACAAACAAGACCAAGTCTCGAGTATATGCAGTCTTGCTCCTGACCATGGAGTTTGTATGTGCTAGATTTCACTCCAATGTATGTGGAATTTCTTTTAGATCCCACATGCAGATAAATACTTGCACTAGCCCAAGTTGTTCCTTCCTTTACAGTTTTCTGACATCTGTCTACCTACTCATATTTGGGGGCTGGATCTTTGAACCTTCCTGCATTAACCTTCTCTTTGATTCCATATGACCTGCCTTACTATATGCCATTTTATTCATTCCATTGTAATACTAACAATATGCAAAAAATCTACAAGTCCAATATTCAGAGGTGCTGCTGCAACTCCGAATGTCCTTGTGTGGGGGAAACCAAGACCACCTCTCCCTTCAACAGAAAACCCTCCAAATAGTTCCTCCTTATTGAAACACTTCAAAGCCCATTCAATGTCTCCTATGTGGATTTTTTTCTGAAATTGACCAGGAAGCTGAACTACAATGAAGTAGAAATTGAATAGCTCTTTTGCAAAATTGGGGGGGGGGGGCTTGTGGTGGTTTGAAGGAGTCGATTTTTAAAAGAAAATGTCCTTTTTGCTTATTTGGGACAAAGGTGTTCACCTTTATAGATGGAATGGAAAATGTTGCCTGAGTTACAAACTTAGGCACAATTTTTGGGGGGGAGAGAGGTAATTGTACCTCATTATTTGTCTTCTTATCCTCTTGCTGTAATAATAATATTAAATTTAAGATAAGCTAATTGGTACTCACAGAAACCTCTTGTCACACATTCACAGATAAATCTTTTATACATCTGAGCAGCTACGATGGATAAATATAATTAACAACAATATTTGTGTTCTTGTGCCTGATGATTACATTAGAGTGAGACTTAATTTATGCATCCTTGTGTAGTGATTCTCTGAATGGAGTGAGCCCTTTGCTGTTTCCTTTGGCCTTTTGCTAGAAGGATAATAAGAAAGAGAGGACTTGCCGTTCTGAGTGGCTTAATAGATTCCTCTCGGCTGCCAGCAGCAAGCTGCTGTTGTGTCTCAAGGACATCTCTGTTGTGTTTCATGGCCCAGCTGGAATACTCGATGGATATTTATTAGCTACAATTCAAAATGTTAATTAATAAAAGTCCTTGACTCTCTCCTCTGGAGGGACTGGTATGAACAGTTCTCCCAGTGCTGCACCACTTGATATGCTGCAAACCTACCAATCACACGATGAAACCCACAATTAGATGAATTGTAGTGCTGCATCTGGGGCTTGGTCGGATGTCATAACTCATGGGCGAGATAAACACTTTCTTTGGGACCTTGAATTGGAGCCAGGTCTTGCAGTAAAAGGAAGATGCCTTATCATAAAGTAGCAAATATGTGGTGAGGTGAAGCACACATTATCATGTTGAAAGCCAAATATAGCAATCTTTCTGATAATGGTTTGTTCATATTAAAAACTCCTCCACCTAACAGATTATTCTTCCTGCTTCATTTATACATTCAGGATTGTAGCCTGATTTCATTAAAGTTTCCAATTACATTAGTTCCAGAGGATTACTTGTACAGGCTCAGTGTTCATATAACACTAAGTCAAAACCATTGCTTAGCAGGAATGCACATGTTCCTGGACAGAAGATCACAGCTGGCCCTGCAGTTCTGCACTGTGTGTGCTGCTGCTGTCCTACTTGGAGCTAAACCATGGTTTGTCTCCTCTAGACAAACCATGGGCTGTAAATCAAGAACAGACCTCTTCTCTCCAAGAACTTACATGTTTGTGCATTAGTGCCAAACCATGGTTTGGCTTGGTATAACCTGTGAACCAATCAGAGACTTCTGTTCAAAAAAATAAAATAAAAGAAGGCTCCAGTTAGTGCTTTAGGCAAACATATTTATAGTTATGTAAGCCCTTGTGGGCTAGAGCAGGGATAGGGAACCCACGGAACTCCTGATGACAATGGACTCCAGCTCTCATCACCCTTTGCCATTAGCCATGTTGGTTAGGACTGGTCTCATCTAATTGGGCCCAAGGTTGCATGGACAAAGTGGGAAGGCAAGACTGGGCATCTAGTAACAACTTTTGAAACTTACTGGTTTAGGAAAGCAGTAAGGCTGCTTGGATGGATCTGTGAAAGTCCCAGGACACGCGGTAACTGAAAGCCTCTTTGTATTCTTTTCTTTTCTCAAGTTGAAATAGGCTTCCCCCTTCCCCCACTAGTGGCATAAAGGAGCGCAGCAGTGAAGCTGTGAAAGTCTGATGTGTGCGACAAAAAAGCCATTGCTGAGTCAAGGGATTTAGCTGCTAACAGTCCTCATGCTGAGAGCCTTGAGCTTTCCATGCACAGACTCCTAAGTGGCTATTAAGAACAATCTGCTGTACTCTACCAGAGAGAAGCAACAGACAGGACAGATTAGGCTCTTTGCTGGCTTCTTGTTCTTTCCAGTAACTTGTCTTGGAGACCCGTGTACATCTTGTCATCTGTGTTCCGGTAATGTTAACGAGGGCAGAGCCATTCCTCTTAAAAGGAACACTATAAATATAATACACTGTGAGTTACACCATGGCAGGGAGAAGATGTGAGGTTTTCGTCTGCAGCTACAGATCTGTGGTGGAATGTGCTTGACAAACATTTCTAGTGGCTTATCTAATTTTTGGTGCCTTATCTATAGATCTGCAGGATCACTGAATAGGAGGCCTCTGGGGGTTGTGCATAAAGTCTGCGCTTTGATTACACGGCATCAGAGCCTTGCCTCTGGAATGGATGTTCAGAATTTCAAACATCCACAGAATTTAAACTCAAAAGATACACAGTGAATTAATTTGTCTAGTCCAAGCTGGTGGCCATCACTAAGTCTTGCGGGAAGAGCAAATTCCATAGTTAACTCTGCACTGCGTGAGGAAGTGCCTTCTTTTGTATGTCCTGAATCTTCCAGCATTCAGCTGCGTTGGTTGGCCTTGCATTCTAATATTACGAAAGAGGGAGCAAAACTTCTCCCTATCCGTTTTCTTTACACCGTACATAGTTGTGTACACTTCTGACATGTTTCCTTTTACTCCCCTTTTCTCTAAACCAAAAAGGCTCAAATTCTACAGTCTTTCCACATAGGGGAGTTGCTCCATCTTCTTGAATGTTTTTGGTTGCCCTTTTCTCAACCTCTCCAGCTGTACAATATCCTTTTTGAGGGGAGGCGACCAGAACGGGACACAGTGTTCCAACATGGAATTCGCCTTTTTCACAGCTGCTTCACACTGTCAACATCTTTCTTGAACTCTCTTCAAAGGATTGAGTTATTCTCCTTCATACCTGATTTAAGCCTTAGCTTGTTCTTTAACCACCTTCCTTGACCTAATCTTTATTTAGTTTCTGCCCTAGAAAAACTGGATGTAGTAGTAGCCACGCTTTGATTAAGGTAGCAATCTAAAACTCTCAGATTCCTTTGGCTTAATCCTTTGGGCTATTGCTTGCAGGTCAGCAATACAGTTTTAAAATCCTCTTTCTACCATCTTTCTTCAAGGCTGCCTCTGTGTGTATGTTTGAACCACTCCAGGGTGGCTTTTGTGCTTGCCTTCCCTGATTCTGTGGAACACCAATGTTTACACCATACACCAGTGCTTGTTTATTTTTATAATTAGAAGACATTTTGAGCCCTAGATGGTGAAAAGTGGGACTATAGATTTTAAAAATAAATAATAAACACACAAACACATACACAGAGTCAGCTGACCTTATTTGCCTGCTGAGCCAGGCTCAGTCCTTGTTGGTGGTGGCTGTTTTGCAGGGTCCCCCCTTCAGGTTTTTTGTAAGCTCCCTCCCTCCCTCCCCAAAGAAAAGTCTCCTGAGTCTAATGCCTTCCTCTTGTGCACAAATGGTGTCATTTTGGCTATAAAAAGAGCCACATTTCATAGAATGAATTTGCTATTGTATAGCATACTTAGAGACATATAGCTAGGTGAAGGCTGAAACGGTATTTGTAGTAACTGATAGCTTCCTGCAGCACTGCCAGTAAATCAAAGCGAGGGAGCCAGGAGGAAAGATGGGTCAGAAAAAGAGTTCAGCTGATGTGAGCTGTCTGGTCAAACTCCATTTTTTGCATCAGTTGCAATTAACAGGATTTTACTTAGGGTCAGTTTTAAATGTGATGGTGCTGATGTGAAAGTTGCCAAAACTCATTTTTCTCTCTACAGTGCTTTGTGTAACTGTAAAAGATTATGACCACACACTCACCCATGCATATGCAGCCTCTCTTCAGGACACCATAGCTACCATCTTGGCACAGGCTAAGAGACTTCTAAATACTACGCCAGAAACGTGAAGCACCCATTTTTAAGTGGCCTCTGTGTAATCCCCATCTGTCAAATTTAAATTGACCCTTCTATGTGCTACATTTGAAGCTGGTGATGAGCAATATCAAATACCTTCCGTCATTTTGGAAGTGGTACAATATGGACTATAATTTATATTATATATTAAAAATTTAAGCCTATTTTTCAGGCTGTATATATTTTGCACAAACATAACTTCATGAGACAGATTGTGCTAGAGATTGTTTCTGAGTGCTCAGTTCAATTGCAGATGTTTTGTGTCCTGTTATGGAAGACATAAACTTTTTAATGAGATTTGTTCTCTAAACATCCTAGGGTTTGTTCCTAGAGGCCCAAAGATGGTACCAGGATTTCTGTACAGAGCAAGTGTTGAAAGTCTCCCATTAGTAGTCATGCTTGGCCAGAAAAAATGAAGACTTGCCTTCTGTTTTGAGCATTTACTTTGTCGATCTTGTTTTTTTTAGAATGAGATGCAAAGACAAACACTGGTTTAGTTTCAAGATTGTCCTCATTTTTGGTAATGACTGGGTTCTGTAATTATTTTAGGGCTGATTGATTAGTATCCCCCTCCGCCCCTGGGAAAACAGAACTGTGACCTAAAACATGTAACATCCCCATGTTCTTTCACTTGTTAGCCTTTCTAAGAGGTATTTTTATGGGCCAATGCCACATTGCTTTCTCCTGTTGCAGAATGGGGTGATAGGCAGAGGGGAGGAAGCTGCAGGTTGCTGCAAGCTTACGGCCGTTTCCTGTCTTGTCTTGAGTTACTGCTCTCAGAGGTGTATCTGGTCAACCCGAGAAGGTCCTGGCAAGAAAATAAAAGTGCAGCCTCCCTTCCCCCTCCTCATCCAGACAGAAAAGAGATGGGAAGTGATGTGTTACACTTAATACATTTAGCAGACAAGAATGAAAAGCAACCTTTTTTAAGGCACTGAAATTGTATGCTAGACAGGAGGAACTCAGTTGGGTCCCCATTGGAATCTCTGTCTCCCTGGTGCCCAACAAGTAAAGAAAATGCTTAAGGCTGATACTGTCTTGATTATTATTGCCGCTCTGCTGATTGTCTGTTTCATGAGATTCTGATGGGGTTTAGATGTAATGCCAAACTGATTTGGTGTTATGTGTACAAGCAAGCCTAAGCCTCTGACGTCTACACCCCATACACCACCACCCCTACTTTTTTGGTTCTCAGCAAATGTACACGGCCAGATTCTGGCGAAATGACAAACTGTGTAAACCTTAGTTTGCTCACATGCTTAGGAACCAGGCTCATGCCTGCTTGTGTATGTAATACTGTGGATTCCGTATGATTGGCTATTTATCCTTTAGGCTTCTGTCTTTCCTATCATGTTTGCTGATCAAGCTGTGGTTGAGCATTATTACATCTTGTCTGAGCTGCTGTCTGTATTGGAGAATCCTCAGACCCAGGAAATTTACTTGAATCCATATGTTTTATTGAGTTGCTCTTTGGCCCCTATGTCTGGTTTCTAAGGCTATGAGAGCGCCAGCTGTTTCTCACCAGAGTCTGTTGCTGGCATCCCTGGAAAGAGGAATGCAGTCTGCAGCACATCCTGTGAACGGTCACAGTTTTCAGTGCTCTTAACATAATTTTGCATAAGAAAAATGTTTTCTGTGATTTGGTGCAGATGCATTGCCCGTGTTCAAATTTAATGCTAAACCTGGTTTAGCACTACACAAATGTGATTCCTGCAATGCATGTGGTTGGACTAGATGATGTGTTGGGTCTCTTCCACCTCTACAATTCTATGAGTCTATGACAGGCATCCCCAACCTGCGGCCCTCCAGATGTTTTGGCCTACAACTCCCATGATCCCTAGCTAACAGGACCAGTGGTCAGGGATGATGGGAATTGTAGTCCAAAACATCTGGAAGGCCAAAGATTGGGGGTGCCTAGTCTATGAAATGAGTCTAATGAAAGGACACTTTTCATTAGACACAGTTCTGTTGATACCAGGTATATAATAAACCATCTTACATGACTTGCTTTCAGGTGGTTTTTACCGGGAGGTAAATCTCCCTATAGTAACAAAATGTGGTCCCAAGAATCTTGTATGGGAATTGCAACCACTACATAGCAGCTTGTGTGAAATAGCTGTCATGGCTAGATTGGCCACATCAATATGAGGCCTCTCTATCAAGTGAATGCAGTTAGGCTTTTACTGAGAAGTTTATGTTAAAAGGGAAAGCTTAGTTGACAGATATCATTTTAGCTGGTGTTGTGAGTCTGCCTTCAAACCCTGCATCGGGTCAGTGCTGCACGTTTGTTAAATTAAAAGCACATGTTGGCTGGGTGAAAGGCTGGTATCTTTGTCACAGCTTTCATTTCTTGGAACAATGGGGTGATTCAGGGACAGACACTGTATTTGCAGGAACTGTTTGAGGTTTCTATTTACAAACAAGTGATTTGTATATTTTATGAAACAATTTATAAAAAATAAATAAACCATTAGCAGCAACTTGAATGTGGAATTTATTCCTATATAGTTATTTTTGTTGAGATGTGTAAACTGCTTATGGATTTCTCAAAATATAAAGTGGTATAAAAGAAAAATAAATACAGTTGCAGATTCTGGACCAAGAACTATCCAAAGTTTGGACTCTTCTTCATGCTAACAACTTACATACAGCCATATAGACAGGGCTTGTTACGTTGTTTTGTTAATCAAGTTTATTTTCTCTTTCTCAGGGAACCAATTGGAAAGAAGAGATCTGGTAAGGCAATTACTTGTTTTATTCCCCTTCTTGATCTTTTATAAAGCTAATGGATTTGACCACAGCCAGTGACCAATTGACAGCTGGACTGAGCCACGTGCTTCCACAGGCCACCTGTATTATACTACTTCTCTTTGATGAGGTGGAAGAGATTGGACGAATCTGTCACAGAAGTGCTGTTTCTCTTTGACTTTTGTCCTTCTGTCATCCTCTCCTTTGTTTCTACTTCTGTGGGGGTGATCCCATTACAGATCTGGTCCAGGAAGCCTAAAAGGTTCCCTACCCTGTATGAGAGCAGATTGGCACCGTAGCCCTCTGTTCTGTTTGTAGCTAGGATTGCTGTTTAGCCAAAATGTCATTGTCCATTTTTGAAGTTGGCATTGGTCAATGAAGGCAGGTTAAACATGGCACTTGAAGTGTAGTGCACATGTGATGAACAATTATATGCTAATAGCTGTCAGTAGGAGTGATCAGTAATCTTGTTTACTAACTTGGCATTTGGAGCAGCTATATTCTGTGCTGCTGCATCACTCCCACCTTGTTCCCCAGCACAGCTGATTATGACTCCTGTCCATGCATGTCTGCCATCTTTTATTGCAACACCTAGTCTAGTTGCAGTTTACACTACATATATTTTGCCTGTATGCTGAATGATGGTTGAGGTAGGCAGTGAATAATAGGAGAGGCTGCCGAGTTTGCACAGTAGAAATGAAATAAAGGGGAAAATAGTAACCTGTTTAGAAGCAAGATGTGCGAAACGTGTTCTTAGAGGGCTCTTCCTTTGAGTTCAGAAAATGCTTTGAGCCGAAACTTGGGCATGCATCGTTGTAAACATCAGCAGGAGGCTTTGTTCTGAGCTGTTCTGTATTCTTTTGTATTCTTTATTGCATTTGTCAAAGAAGACCAATTTCCTTTTCTGCTTGCTGTTTGGTGCCTGGAGCTGATTGCGGCAAACAGAGGACCTCCAAGGGCAGTATTCCCAACAATAATCTACAATGGATTCATCCTTCCGTTTTAGTCAAAGGAGCGTAACAATCACACACATACCTGCTTGCCAGTAGCAGTTTGTGCTTGAACATGCAAATCCTTTTGCATTGGCTCTGAAACTCAGTGCTAGCTGATTGCACTCCCAAACACCAGCAAACCAGGAACCCCACCCTGCAGGGCAACTAAACACCTGCCTTCTTCTTTCAGCTTCCTCAGTGGAGTACTATGTACTTCTGAATTTTGCCAGCATGAAAACACAGTGAACTTTATAATAAGTTTATTTATTCCCAGTGCAGAAATACCGGTCAGCTTTGTTTCTGCAAACCTGAGTAACTTAATCCCATGGAACATATTCTAGTTTACAAATACACCCACACACAACATTAAAGGAAGGTAGAGATATTGGAGCCTATTCAGGTAGTCACATGTCGCTCAAGAAGATTGGGCACATATTCTGTGTTGCTGTGATCTGCCAAAGGATTGCTGCTTGCTCAAGTTTGTTCTTGGTTTTTACTTCTGCAAACCTCGAGTTCTCCCCAGACTGCTGTGTGTGTGTGTGTGTGTGTGTGTGTGTGTGTGTGTGTGTGTGTCTGTGTCTGTGTCTGTATCTGTATCTGTATCTGTATCTGTATCTGTATCTGTATCTGTGTGGTGCCTTTTGACCACATGAAGATCTGCACTTGCAGTAGGAGTTCATTATTAGTATTATGATTATCTTGCCTCATCTTGACGAATGGAGACAGCACACGATTGTTAATCTTTCATTACCTTTACATCTGTGTATTTATATTCTTTTTTGTGTCCTCATTGCCTTTCTCCACCATTTTGTTCCTCCATCAGGACTTATCCAGAGAACGGCTTCTTTCCTTCTGAGAGGTAGTAACAGCAGCTTGTTGCTTGGGCCTTGCTTTCACGTTTCCTCCCTGCTGGGCAACACGTGCTGTTCCTCTTGGGCAGTCTAGGCTCCTCTCTCTTGCCACTGCTTTGTCAGGTTGCTGCTTTCCGTTGGGTAGGGGAGTGCTGGGGTGGGTAGGGGATGTTCATTAAAAAATCTCCATTGAATTGCACTGAGGATAAGCAAATAAAACCCAACTAGGATGGTTTATAGCCCGCTACGTGGCAACTCTACTGCTTTGCTGGTGGTGGTTTCAAGGTTTGGGTGATAGATGGGAATAAATTACACTGTGGCTTTAATGGGAGAAAAAACTGGAGTTGTTGGGTGATTGGGAGCATTGACACATCTGACACAAATGAACAGCTTTTGCACATTTGCATGTTCATTTAAATATATGCAAATTGTCATTGATCAACATTTAGATGCAAATACTGATACTTAAAAGATGTGTCAATCCTACGCTTTGCCCTCTTTTTAATGGAATCTGGAATCTTGCAAAATTCTATCTAGATTTGCCGCTTTGAAGGGAAAGTTTAGGTGCTTAGTTGTGAAAGGTTGTGTTGGCATCTGAATTTTAAGTGACAATTCCACACTCACCCATCCAGCTCATTGTGCATATATAATTGTCCTTAATTTAGCTAGTATGCATGTACTAGGGTGGCTATTAATTTATTTTTATTTTTTAAAGCTCTTTGTAAGTAATTGGAAGGCTGTTTTTAAAATCTTTTTCTGCTGGGTAATTGTTCTTGGCAGCCCACTTGGCCTAAATGGACATGTCAGGTGATTATGTATTGATCAACAGGAGTTAAAGTACATCTCCACAGTCTGACAAAGCTTATCAATAAATGTGAGCTGCAGTGGAAGCCTCATGGGATTCTATGATCATTCATAACTTATCTTGTTCTTTGGGTATGAAAGGATGTGTGAGTGTTTGTGGGGGGGGGGGGGGATCAAAGCCAGTTTCAGAAGTCAAAAGAGGGCATAAATTTTTGCCCAGCCTACAGCTCAGCCTTCTTCAGAGCATGAGATCAAATAACTGAGCATATTAAGGAATCTTAAGTGACCTATAACTTTGTTGTTGTCTTTGTAGTAGATGAGAAATTGGTCTGGATTCATGACTTAGCAGGCAATCTTACAAGCAAGGCTAATGTGAGGAAGTTCAAAACCTAGATTTGCAATTTTAAGTAGATCCATTCTCTAGCTGTAATCATGCCTCAGTCGTGAGGCTCTTGCAGAGCGAAATATGTTGTATGTATGTCTCTTCTGGTGACAGGTCACTAATTCACAGATCCATATAGCATTCTCAAGTCCAATATTTGCTCATAGAATCCATTTGTTTCTTGGTCACGTTGAGTCTACTTCACACAGGCATGTTCATTGCTTGGTATCTAATCCTTTGGTGATTTCCAACCATAAGTGTGACCTGTCATCACTGAGGTTGTTGGGTGATATGAAAATCCCATCTGTTGTGAATTGTGATCAAACGGCAATTCTGGCTCCTGTTACCTTCTCTCAGGAGGTTAAAAAAAGCAGTGCTACTTTTAAGAGCTCATGTTTGTCCCAAAGAAGGCCACTTTTCCTGTTAACGCAGCCTCACAGCTTAGTGGTTGAGAATAATTGTCCTGAGAGGGAACTGCTGAAAATAATCCTCACCTTTTCCGCTCAGTGCTGTTTACTGCATTGTGTTGCTGTTTTAATAGGTAGTTTGGAGGTGCCAGAGCTGCCTGTTGAAGCTGCAAATAGCCCAAGAACACTATGAGTAATTATATAGGGGGGGTTGGGGTCCGGAAAAGGGTTCCTTTCTCTTCATCCTGTGGTGGTTTTCCTACTATGGCCAAGTCACTCTGTGCTTGGGTCTAGTCAGAGTGGTAGTTGGCCTCAGACAGGAGATGGGACCTACAGTCCTACAGTCCTACAGCGCAGGCATTATTTTCTCAAAGTTATATTTGTTTCTTCCTGGCAACATATTCCAATACACTTCACAGTATTGGGAGCTTTAATTAGTAGTAAGTAGGGCTTTGCATTGCTCACCTGGAATGCAGAGGGAAGTTGGTTTGGATCTAACATAGTAGAAAATGCCCTTTTATTCCTTACAGTGGGCCTTCCTTTTATTCCTCACAGTTCTTTTTTCAAGTCTCATACAAAACTTACTTTCCTAGAAATTGAATTGTTTGGCAAGCTTAGAATCCAATAAACTAAAAGCTGCTACAACCTTGCCAAAATCCTTTGATCCTTTGGCTGTGCCACACGGTGCTGTTCTTTCTGCAAGGCTGCCATGTCTTTCTCTGCTGCAGTTTTCATTGTGGAGTTTCCCGTCTGTTTTCTCCAGTCAAACCAGTCCATTTTGATAAAACTAGTTTTGTTGCCCTCATTTGAGTACTGACTATTTTCACTGCCCTCCAGGATCCCTATTGCTCAGTTTTCTTTAACCCTTGAAATGGTTGAGGCCCCCTTTAGGTCATTTCAGAAACTTCTGAGGGCTTTGGGCTCTCTGGTTTTCCTGATTGTCCAGCTTTTATTACATGAGAGTATCTTCAGGAGCCCAGAGAACCAAGAAATAGTGTTCCATGGGAAAGCTCTGCTTCAATCAACATGGGTTTTTAAATACTCAACTCAAATTTCCTCTGTGATGAAGGTGCAAGTGGGAACTAATTATGGAAGTCTTGGCTTTCTAAATGATACCTTTTAAGTGTTGCCTTTAAATCTTTAGATAGTCTACACGCCAAAGAAGTATCAGGGTTCTGGGTCATAAGTCCAGAGCTTGATTGGGATTTGCATGCAGGTCTCTGAGTGACTTACTGTAGAACTGCAAGGTTGCACACTCCCAGTTGCTTTACAGTAGCAACAACCGACAAACTTTCACCTAGATTAGGTTGCTTAAAAAGGGGGGGGTGTCAGGAATGGATTTTTGTGTGAAAGGACATGTGAGCTTGGTTCTGGTACTGATCACACCTTTCTTTTGCCTAAA
This sequence comes from Podarcis raffonei, assembly GCF_027172205.1. Classification (NCBI taxonomy): domain Eukaryota; kingdom Metazoa; phylum Chordata; class Lepidosauria; order Squamata; family Lacertidae; genus Podarcis; species Podarcis raffonei. The sequence goes on from NC_070603.1 coordinate 52,134,720, forward strand.
GCAGTAATGGCCAAACTTGGCCCTCCAGCTGTTTTGGGACTACAATTCCCACCATCCCTGACCACTGGTCCTGTTAGCTAGGGATGATGGGAGTTGTAGTCCCAAAACAGCTGGAGGGCCAAGTTTGGCCATCAGTGGCCTAAAGTATAGAGGGGGGAAGAAACTTTTGCAGCTCCCCTTTACCAGCAAAACATTATTTGTTAAGAGGTGGACAAGTTATATAGGAAATGCACCCAAACTATGAAAATAGATCAAAGGTTTAGAAGAAAAGGTGATTTCTAACTCTCCCACCCTCAAGCACCATCTAATTAAATGTTTTCCCCCTTTCCTTTGCTGTTAAGATGGGGTGTGTGTGTCAAACTTAAAAAAGAATGTCAGTGCATGTAGGTTAACTAGATAGTAAATGTGGTGTAAAATAGTGTGTGACCAGTTTACTTTGTGTCTTCTGAACAGAAATATTTCATAGGTGAAAGGAATGGTGCTGGAACATGTTAAAAGCAAAAGTGACTTGTGGTCTTTGCAGCCAAGAATAGCATTGCCCGTGAGACTGCAGTCTTGGGTACTTTTATGAGAGAGCAAGTCCCCTTGAGCTCAGTGGGATATACTTCTAAGGAAACATGCATAAAATTGGGCTGTTACTTAGAGTGTATGGGATTAAAGTTCTGCCTTGGTGCATGTGACATTGCACAGAAACAGAAGGGTTTGATGGCCATAAGAAATGGTCCTCTAAGGGAGCATGCTTTGTTGCACTTTTCTCTCTCTCTCTCTTTTTACTCCCTCTTAACATCCAGTTTCGGATGCATTTATCTTTGTGAGTAAACACTGCTGCCCCTTAGTGGCTCTGTGAATTTATTTGTTTTATTTTTAAGCAAACCACAGATTTCTTAAAAAGCTTATTTTCCCATAGCTACTTTCTTTGCATGGATAAGCTGAAAACATTTTCTGGGCCTTACAGGTTTTCCTTTTTTCGTTTCTTTTCCTTTCCTTTATCTCCTCTGCATCTGTCCCTACAAACAGCAGCCAGGATGATGATCTGGGATACAAAGGAAGAGCCATGTGTTAAACTGCAAAGAGCAGCTGAATTCTTGAGGTCTGTGGTCCTTGTAGCCCAAAACCACATCCTCCGGAAGTACAAAGCTTAAGTTCTTGCTGGGCCAGATGGAGTGACCACAGGAAATGACTCCAGATAGTCATCTTTGGCAAAGAGCCATGCAATACCCTAATGTAAGGGGAGAGTTACTCTCCCTTGCAATGAATGTAGATTTCCCCACCACCACCACCAGTTGAAATTAAGCTCTCTAGATAGGCTAGCTGTGCTTAATTGGAAATATCCTAATTGCAACATAGATTTGAAAAAGGCGTTTGAATTACCACCCTCCTTCTTAAACATTTCATCATTTTTTAACAACCAAGTTAAGAGTGAGGTCTTGCAAGTTTATTAGCTTAATCAGATTTTTGCCCCAACAACCATTACTGTAGCCTAATCCTACAAAGTTTTGAGTTAGTGGAATTTTTGCCGAAGACTTTGCTCAGGACTCTGCTCTCAAAGTAATTCTTCCTACATCTTATTTTGATTACAATACCCAGTCACTTTCCTTGCATGCCCTGATGTGACTACATTGGCTACCAATTAGTTTCCAATTCAAAGTGCTGGTACTCTATAAAGTACTCTATAAAGTATTGTGCAAATATCGCAAGGACCACTTCTCATATGAATCAACATGGGCACCTGATACCCATCTCTATGCTCTCCTCTGAGGGAGGATGTGGAGGGTGGTGGCATGAGAATGAGTCTTCTCAGTGGCAGCCTGTTTATGGAATGCTTTCCCCAGAGGGCATGCCTGGTGCCATCACATGTTAAGTTTACTAGACATTCATAGGGTGGGGGGGATGGTATCTTTGGTAAAGTAATTGCTTCTCTAGCTCAGAGTATGCGACAATGGTATCAAGTAAGTATCAAGAAGGGCCTATCTGCACCAATCTCAATTGTCACCTGTTTCCATCTCTCCATCACCTAGCCTCTTAAACCTCACATTGGGCCCTTAAGATGTTGCCATGATCACGAGAAAAGCACATTATAGTCTTTGGCACATGTGGAGACCAAGTGTTTGTCTTGTTCCCTATGACACAGGTGGAGATTTGGCATCTGCGGATCCCATGGTCCTGGAGCAGTATGTGGTGGTGGCAGATTACCAGAAGCAAGAGAGCTCTGAGATTAGTTTGTGTGCTGGCCAAGTGGTGGACATAATTGAGAAGAATGAATCTGGTAAGGAGAGCGCAATGGAAGCTTTAAATTAGATACATGCCTTGAGATTTCAGTAAGGCTTTTGACAAAGCCCCCCTTTATAGTCTTGCAGAGAAACTGGTAAAATGTGTACTGGACAAGATAATTGTTAGGTGGATTTGTAGCTGGTTCACTGACTCCTCGGGAGGTGGAGGACTCTCCTTCATTGGAGATTTTTAAGCAGAGGTTGGATGGCCATCTGTCATGTAAAGCTAAAAATGTAAAGGACCCCTAGGCAGTTAAGACCAGTCAAAGGCGACTATGGGGTGTGGCACTCATCTCCGCTTTCAGGCCGAGGGAGCCAGCATTTGTCCACAGCTTTCTGGGTCATATGGCCAGCATGACTAAACCACTTCTGGCACAACAGGACACCCTGATGGAAGCCAGAGTGCATGGAAACGCTGTTTACCTTCCTGCTGCAGCGGTACCTATTTATCTACTTGCACTGGTGTGATTTCGAACTGCTAAGTTGGCAGAAGCTGGGACAGAGCAACAGAAGTTCACCCCGCCGTGCAGATTTGAACTGCTGACCTTCCGATCAGCAAGCCCAAGAGGCTCAGTGGTTTAGACCACATCACCACCCACATCCTTCCTTTTACCTTTACCCGTCATATAAAATCTAGCTGAGATTCCTGCTTTGCAAGGGGTTGAACTAGATGACCCTCGGGGTCCCAAATCTACAATTCTGTGATTCTATGAAAAGAGCTTGTAAACAGGATCTCCTGTTCCTTGTAGGTTTCAAATGAGATCTGAAGCCCAGTGCCTGTTTTGTGGAGGTGGATGGGACATTTAAGCAGGCTGGCATCTATCTATATAGGAGGGTCATGCAAGTATCAGCTTGTGATGACTAACATCTGCATGCAATAAATGCCAAGGTTTAAGGGCTTCTATTGCAGCCTCTGATACACAAATCACTCAGCTATATGCTTTAGGTGGTATTGTCCTTGGCAACAAGTTACACAGGCACAAAGCTCCCATTTCAGAGTCACCATATTACATTAATAAAAGGACCGTGCCATTCTTAGTTGCCAGTCCAGCTTTTTTGATGGGAAAGTAATGTGCTCACCTTCTTACAATTATCTTAAGTTTATTTAGTAACATGACCCATTGTAGAAGGAACTATGCTTAGAATTAAATTAATCTCTTTCTTTCCCTGCCCAAGGAAATAATATATACAATACTTTTGCCTTCCTTATTTAAGTAAAAGAAGAAGTCACCTTGAAAAATAGCTTTGGACTTGGATTTTGACAACAGAGAAACTTCCACTACAGGATTATACTAGTAGGCGATTTATTGTCCGAGCTCAACAACATAAAGAGAATGATAAAGAAATAAAATTATCTATGTGTAAAAGTCAATTCCCAACGTTCTGTCATTCTCCCCAAACATTGTGTTATGCTTAGTGTGACTAAGAAAGTCTTAAGGCAGAGCTATGCAAACACAGTCTAGCTTGTTTCTCTGCAGCTTCCATTGGGTTCTGTGGAACATTATGGGCTGCCATCTAGGACCTAGTTGAGAGGGTTGTTGACTGTTTTACACTCCAGAATCAGCAGCAGGTTTAGTTGGTGTCTCTTCACCCCTGAAAACAAATGGCTTCTATTTTCATATGACAAAAACTACTACCTGAAGACAATATTGTGGAGGAGGCAAAACAATGCCACTCTCCCCTGCTCCTGACAGGCTAAACAATATCCCTTCTCCCCTTTCTGAAGGCTCTTCCAGTGCTGATCTACTGCAACTTTATAAGCTTATTGGAGACTTTCCAGAAGAACTGAGCTCTTTTTATACAATTCTGAAAAAAATATAGACCAAGTGATTTAGCGTTTAAGAACATCCTGACAATTTAATGTAACATTTGTGGTTGGGAAGCAGTATAGGGTATAGCTATGATTATGTCAATTGCCTTTTAAAATACTTGATAATTTTAATTAAAAAAAATTCAAACACTGTGTGAGCTTCTAAAAATTAAGTGTCTGTAGTGTGGGAGCAGCTCAGATGTGAAAATTCTGAGGACGTTTTCTCTCATAGCCTAAAATTTTTAAAAAAGCCAATTCCTTGGAGATTTGGTTTTATTTATTTGTTGGTTAGAACATGTATTTTAGTGTAAACACAGAATTCCAGGACCTTACAACAGATGAAAGTACAATTTTATGAAAACATTTCCAAAATAGTAAGTTCTTTTTAAAAAATCATTGCTTCATGAAATAGAATGTTGACAGAATAAAAAGATATTCAGTAACTAGTGGAAAGCCGTGAAGGATATCTTGGTCCAGCCACTGCGAAGGTGTTCTCCTTCTCTTGTCCCACCCAGCTGTTTCTCCACAGATTGAATGGATGGAATGGATTCAGTTCCAAAGCAAGAACTTAATGTGGCTTTTCAGCTAATGCTATTTTTCTTTCCCTTTAGGCTGGTGGTTTGTGAGCACATCAGATGAACAAGGATGGGTCCCAGCTACATGCTTAGAAGTTCAGGATGGAGCCCAGGATGAATTTTCAATGCAACCTGAAGAAGGTGAGAAAATGGCTTGAGAGAAGCTCCCCAATAATTCCTGGGTTTATCATTTGAACTGCTCTAGTCCAGCTAAATTTTTCAGGCTGTTGTCCAGGGAGCAAAAACTCCAGTTTGGTTTGCATTTTAAAAAGTCCTAGTATGTCTCATCTTTAGCAAGCTCCCATGGAGGCTGAACTGGATATCACGGGCAGAGAAGGTGGTGCTAATGAGCTCGCTTGAGCTTTCCCCAGCCTTCAGTATCCAACTTTTCCTCCATCTTTGAGCCACAAGCCACACCAGCCTTTATATGAAGAGCACACATTCTGAATTAAGACCCCCGAATGGGTGCTTTGTTGGGTAATTTATTTATTTATTTTTTTGACAGCTGCTGTTATCCTATTGCATTGCACCTGAGTAATATTTGCTATGGCTGTCCACACTGGAAAGTCCCAAGTAGTTTACATGGACCCCACGGTGGTTTCTCTTCCCCTTTCTGCTCAAGTTCACATGCACTTCTTTTCAACAATGCTGCAACAGCAGGTGCTCCTGTGACATTTGCTAGGTCCTCCCCATAGTGGCTTCTTGTGATGGAATAAGAAATGCAGAGACAGACATCAACAAAACGGGTCTAAAGTGTCAAAAGTGCACCACGCTTTTTGAGGAACTTCTTGAGTTTGTTGTGATTTCTTCGTTCCTTCCTTTTTTAGAAGGTGCAGATACTTCTCCTTTTTAATATGACGCCTTTGTTAAGCAAAGCATCCAAGTCTTTCATATGAGCTGTAGAGGGATCAAGGTGCATTGTCTGGTTGTGGAATTGTCTGCTCTATTAAACAAGGCTGATACTTCCAAGGAGTGAAGAGCTGCCTCCTTACACCCTGTTTTGTCCCTCTCCTGCTTCCCCAACATGCTCCTCCCAGTCCCATGGAGATACTGGTCTCTTCCCAGGCACGTGGGCCGCCGTCGGACTCTTGGGGACTTGTACACCAGTGGATGGGGTCAAGGTGGATGCTGTGGAGATTGCTTTTATTGACCTCCATTTGTGCTTTGGACAGTTGTCTACTTCCCGTTTCTGCATGTGCTGCCCATTGTGGTGTTTGCATGCGTTGTTGCATGTAATATATTACTTATTCACTGGGAATCCACCCTTTGTCTTTCCTTGTGTGCATTGCTAGTCATATATGTTAAACCCCCACCCACCCCTCTTTCTCCTGCTTCTCGTACTTACTGTGTCAATGCCTCATGATTTAGGAGTTCTACTCTTCTGTGCCAGACTAGAGAGGATGTTAAATGCTCCTTTACATTCAACTTGCAAGTGCTAAAAAATGCAAATTGCATTGGGTGGGCTGATAATTACTGGGCTCACAGCTGGCATGGTGAGAGAATTTTTCTCTTTGTTTCCCCTGTTATGGTCTTAAGGAAAATCTCAGAAGCCAGTATTTGTTCTCGGAGACATTTCTCTCCCAAAGCAAATACCACCTTTCAAAAGAGGAATTTCCTCAAGACTGCAAGGATATGTGCATGCAAAGTTTAAATTCTCCCTCCATAACTGCTGTGAGCCTATAAATTATCACACACACAGACATATGTCCGGCTGATGCAATTAATAAGCAGACACTAGCATGTTAAATATGAAGATACATTTAATGTCTTGTCTGGTTGCCCTTAGTTGACTCAGATATTTGCTTCTTGCACTGTGTTTCTACCTTATCTTAAATCAAGAAGGAAAAGAAAGACTGGCACAGACCTGCTTGATGTAATTGGCCACATCTCAGAGTTTTCGTGCTTTGGCTGTGTTCCTTATAATTCCTGTTGCATCCTGATGCCATGACATCTGTTTGATGCTCTGCTGATGTGCTTCTGATTTGTCAGGAAGTACAGTGTGGAGCATGTTGGTTGTGTGCTCAGGCACTTGAACACATTTTATGGCTAAACATTTCAAGTGGACACATACATCCACTGAAGTACCTCATCATGAAGTTGGCAGTTCAAGGTTATGTTAGTCTAACCAAGTGCTTGTCCGCACTTTGCTTGTCCCATGCCCAGAAAGCATGGGTCTGAGTGGTTTTCTGCTTGCCCCACCACTTCCTCGGGAAAACCTGCACTTTGCAACTGAATGGAAGGAAACGTAAGTCCACGAAAAACCTGCTCCGAATCAGCAGTAAAGAGTGGCTTTTCCTGGAGAATGTGGCAACTCAAACTGAAGTGTGGATGAGCTCATATACTGCAGTTCTGTAAGTGGAAAGGACTGTGCATGTTGTTTCAGCTCTTCCTGCCAGAGATATCATTAAACTAGCTGTGAAACTGATTCCTGGCTCTGCACGAGGCATTTCTAGAAATAGGGACTGCAGATGAGTATTGAATGCCAATGGCAGTCTTGCTGAGGCAGACTAGCTGGCATCACTTTGGCAGCTGTGCATAGGGAAAGCAGGCCACAAAAGCATTGTTTGCTATTTGTCAGTAATGCAGGTGGTGTGTGTGTGCTTGGATTTCTTGCTTCTCTTTCTGTAGAGTTGTCGTGATTATGTTTTTAGTGATACCAAGTTCTTCCGCCTAGTCTTAGCTAGCTGTTACTTCCTTTTCCTCTGGATCGTCACTGGAAATTGGTTACAAGCCTTATGGCTCTGGTGTTGGCATAATGCGCATTCCCCCATAACTTTACCCACAGTCTGGTACTAGGGAGGATGGAAGGCAGTGGCAGCTGACCTGGAGTTATTGCAGGAGCTGTGAAATAGCTGCTTATTGGAGTGGTGTGGTTCCTTGAGTGCTATAACATGGAAGGAGCATGGTCTCTTTAATTGCACAGGAGAAGCTATCTGTGAGTCTCTGGTGTTACAGCGCTCATGTGAATGGAGCACTCAAATGAACACTTGTGCACCCAGATAAAGCTGCTGAAACATCATCGGAACTGATGCTTAAGGTGTTTGGTATCAGACACTTAGGGCTAATGGAAAAGCAGATTCTTTTTAGAACAGGCCTGTGCAACACCCCACCCCTGACAAGCCTGGGGTACGCAGCCCACCTCATTTCCACTGACCACCTATTACAGCTGCCTGTCTTCAATGGGAAAAACAGAGAGGTTGTCACACACCAGGCAGGGGCTGATAGGGTATATTAGACTTGCAGGAGGGTATTACAAGTAATGTGACTAGATTTTTGGAAGCTTATGTCAGGCCAACCTTCCCATGCCGTGTAATCCAGTTCAGAGTGCTAGACTTAAATAAAGTTTGAAGAGTTGAAGAAAACAGGGACTTCTAACAAGCTTTGTTTTCTTCTCTTCTATTTTGCTCGCAACAGAGGAGAAGTATATGGTCATTTACCCCTACACTGCTCGGGACCAAGATGAAATGAACCTGGACAAAGGGGCTGTTGTGGAGGTGATCCAGAAAAACCTTGAAGGATGGTGGAAGATCAGGTACCTTTCATTTGGGGTTAATGAAGAAGAATCAATGGGAGGCAGGCATGCCCGAATATAAGGGGCAAGCTACTTTTATTTATTTATTACTGCAGTCTTGTGTACTAAAACCCAATGATGTTTATCTCTGTCTCTTGCAAAGCACCCTTAGGAGAGGGTAGCTTCCATCCAGGAAGGGGCAGAAGGAAAGATCAGCTTAAGACACGCAAAGCTTCAACAATGACTGATGTAGAGGAATGCATTTTGTGGCATTCTGCTCTGTTTCTAGGAGATAAAAATTAGATAACACAAGCTCTTTGAGGAAGAGGAGTGGACACACAGAGGCAATACTTTAATGTTGAAAGGAATTGCTTCTTGCATTATGAACAGATGGCATATTGCCTCGGGACAATGAGATGCCCTGAAAATCTCATTGGCACATTCTGGTATATAAGGTGGTCTCGCCAACACATTTGTGGGTTTCGGAAACATGTGAAGGAAACTATCCAAAAGGTAACAAGGCATGATGTGCCACTGAAGCTACATTTTCATACCACAAAATGGTGGGTGCAAAGAGGTGGGTTCTTTGGCTATTAAAAAAACCCCTTTAAAGATGCTGTAATGCATAGGGGGGAAAGGTACTCAAATGGTTGAGTTGGGGGAAGAGGTTGTAGAGAATGCCCTGAACCATGCTCCTTTATTGGCTTAAACTGCATGCTGCTGCAGTTGTCTTTGCAGTTAAGGGCACTTACTTCCTTTTAGTGGTAAAATGTGTTTATCTCACAGTCTCTGCTTTAAACCAAACCAACACACACAGCACTGTCACAATGACTGCAGCTGAAAGTGCTGGATTGTGCACAGGTTGGTTCATTAGATGCAAAAAAAGTGTGTTATTTTAGTACCTACTTTTCGTAAGAGACCCATTTCTACACTTCTGACTCCAACATAATGAAACTGCAGACTGATGAGTGAAATCCTCCAGCATCCTTAAATTAAGGGGGAAAGATCTCCCATCTTTCTGTTCTTTTTGCTTGGTATATTTCTTGCTCCTAAATCAAAGCATCTCTCTCAATTGTCCACTCTGTTTGCTGTTGAACAAGTCAACCATCCATCAGATTTTTGCATCTGTGTTGCCTAAAGAGGCTGCTGTTTGGTTTTGGTTTGTTTTTCTTTAATAAAAAAAATTCTGGCTATAGAAAGCGTTTAGTACAGCTTTGTTCACCACTTGAGAATCAGCTGTATCCACCAGCCTTGTAACGGGAAGGCTAAAATATGGTTCACCTTTGCAATAGAAAATTGTTGAAAATGTATGTGTTAATCAGATGGGGCAAAAATACAACACTTTGTTTACAAGTCAACTATAGCCATATTGATCAGGGCCATAACAGAACTCAAGCAGAAATAATGGGCAAACTAAGCACACACAAAAATGCCTTGATGACTATGATCTAACCCTCAGTTGGTCAACTAGAGGTCTCTTCTGGCTACATTAGTTGTAAGTCTTGACACTGGGCTGACACTGACAAAGCGTGTGTCGAGGTAAAGCAGAAAGCAGGCTTTGATTTCCGTAACCTTCCAATGAACCTGCAGCATTGGCAACCACTACACCAGGAAAAAAGAATGTGTGTTGACATTTTAAACTGAGGAAATTTGCTTCAAAGAATCTCGAGTCTATTAAAGGCGCAGCAGCTGGCGTCATCTGATCCTAGCATCTTTGCCTCTGGCCACTAAGGTGGCATTTTCCTGTGGCTGGCACCAGTCCCTCCTCTCTGGCAGATGTCCTTGGTGGATGTGGTTTCTGAGTCACGGTAAAGGTTTAGGGCTATTGTTTTGTTTTGGGTTTCTTTTCTTTTAATGGTTTTGATGTAAGAAAAGGAGACAAACGGCACACTGGAAAGGTGGCAACCTTTGTATAAGAACTGGAAACACCAAGAATTAGACTGCTTTGCATGTGACAGAAAAGTAGATGCACCTGTTATTACCACATGCCCGAGTGTTGTTTTCTGTTATACCTTCTTTTTTACATTGTGTTTATGTGCCACAGAGAAATGTGATTGGCCCCAGATCTCTTATGTATATGCAGTGTATGCATTAGGGATGGGGAACCTCAGGTCCAGGGGCCAAATGAGGCCCTCTAGGCCTGTCTGTCCCTCAGGGTTTTTCCAAGGTCACACAGCCCTCGCCAGTCCTTCTTTGTGCCCTCCTTGAGTGTTTTTTTTGCCTCGCTAGAATGTGCCTGGATGGAGAGGGATGTGTGAATGTGTAAAAATTAATCTAGTGTACAAACAGCAAATTTCGCATTTGCTGCTCTGACTGCTTTTGCCTGTGGTTTCCCAGAAGGGGGTGTAGGCTAGAAAAGTTCCACCCACCCCCAGGTGTCTACATGGTGAGAGTACACAGTTTGCCTCTACACAATATAGCAGAGGCGGGGCAGTCTTTGGCCCCTCCAGATGCTCTTAACATCCATCTCCCACCAGCCTCATGGCCAGTGGTCAAGGATTATGGGAATTGTAGGCTAGCAACATCTGGAGAGCCACAGGTTCCCTCATCCTTGCATTTGAGGGACATAGCAATATGTGATGTGGCCCTTAGGCAGGCCCACTAGACTCTGTGACATTTGTCATGCTGCTTCAAAATAAGCAGACTCAATACATTAGAGTAGTCCAATGCATTTCTAGAAGGCACGTAATGCACAGGTAACAAATGATCAGAGGGTCTTCCTCTGTGCCCATGATGCATCCATAAGGGGTTGGAGACTCCTGTGTTCCAGATTAGTCTTGCTGTCCCTGTATGCCATAATCCATTCCACATCTGGAGACTGGTTATTACAGCACAGCATACTGCCAGTATATAGCCTCCCCCCCCCCAATTAGGTACAGCCACCTTGGGCGTCTGTATGGAAAGATGGGAGATAAATCAGCTTAATCAACAATAAGCAAACATTCATAATTGTGAAGGTAGGGGGTCTTGAAAGATACTCAAGAGTGTATCTCTCAGATAACGGAAGAATGAAATAGGGTGGGTGTGTGGAATCTGTATTGATCAGTCTGCTTTCTCAGAATGTTGATTTAGAACCCTTTTTATGCCTCTCAAGAACTGCTATGAATCAGGCTGGCTGTGCCTGAGAATTTGTAGCCGTGATAAGAACGAGATGGAAGTCTAAATAATTTGACTGTTCATATTGCTGCAGGTATCAGGGTCAGGAGGGCTGGGCCCCAGCGTCATACCTGAAAAAGGGGAGTGGTGACATGCTTGCTCCAAAACTGGGATCTGCCACTTCCGCCCACTCCTATGCACTAGACCTGGATGGAATCTCCCGGCAGCAGAACTCGGCGGGCCGAGACAAGGATGGGCCGAACAACCAAAGAGATGGAAGGTTTGATGGTCGCCCATTGCCATATGTGGACCTTAGGCGAAGTAAGTTGGGAAGAATGAACAAAAGTTTTTGGGTTCTTTGTAGGACATGCTAGCCTGGTGTGGTGTAGGAAGGTCTTCATGGCTCTTGAGAGCTAGTGTGGTGCAGTGGTTAAGAGCGGTAGACTCGTAATCTGGGGAACCGGGTTCACGTCCCTGCTCCTCCACATGCAGCTGCTGGGTGACCTTGGGCCAGTCACACTTCTTTGAAGTCTCTCAGCCCCACTCACCTCACAGAGTGCTTGTTGTGGGGGAGGAAGGGAAAGGAGAATGTTAGCCACTTTGAGACTCCTTCGGGTAGTGATAAAGCGGGATATCAGATCCAAACTCTTCTTCTTGAGTTTTGTGGCTTCTTGAGAATTATAATTGGAAGAACTGGGGTTATTTAGGTCAGTTCAGCAAAGCTGACGATAAATTTTGGAATCCTTTCTATGTTTGTATTGCATTCTACGTCCGCTGCTACTTCAATGAAACATATCTCAAACTTGGTGGCAGTTGTTTGGACATTATGCATCTAGGGGGGCATGTTGTTCAGGATTTTAGTGTAGGTTTGTGTGTGAAGAACCTACCCATCCCATCTCTGTAATATATGTACTCACACAGTCTCTCTTTCCCTCTTGCTCTTTTCCCCCTCAGACTGGACTGGTGGGGTTTTGTTAGTTCTTCTTAAGCATCACTTTTTGAAGCATGCTTTGATATCCTTCAATCACAATGAAATATTTTCTTGGCAGAGTCACCAAAGATGAGACAGAGACCCCCTCCTCGTCGAGATCTCACAATAGTAAGTATTGCCTCCAGTTGCTTTAAGCTGGGGAGTTCTGGTGCATTATTAAATACATAGAACAAAAATAAGCTAGACCAGTGGTGGTAGAAAGGGACACAGCTTGTCTTGCCGCATTTTGCATTTTGGCATAGATTCCCATGTGCAAACATGTCCGTATATGTAACTTGCTTCTTAATGAATGGATGAATATGGAAGTGATAAAATAATGCTCTGGCAAGGATCAGGCCATTGCCCCAATATATAAAGGGGGAAATAGTGCTTTCTACATGCATGCCCTGTGCAGCTGAACCCATGCACAAAATTCATTGCATGAGAAGCTTCCCTAATATTCCTCCTTGTGATCCACATGTACAGTGGTTCTACCTAATATAGCTGGTGCAGGAGTGAGGCTTAACCCCCCCCCCCGCCTGCCCGCCCCCAGGATCTGCTTTCTTCTGTCAAGGGACTCTAGCCTTACGAATGAGTATATACCATTCTGTTTTGAAGTAGCTGCACAGGCCTCTTCTGTTGTGTTTATGGCCAGCAGATAGCTGCAGCCACCCACAAAATAGACTTCAAGTGTGGCAGTTTCCATAGCACAGGTGCTCTGGAAATAAGCCTACTTACCTACCATATATGACAATGTGCACTGCATGTATATAGCGTATATATTCTTAATCCGTCGTGGGAGCATGGACTAAGGAAAGCTTTGCTTATAAGCCTCATGCATGTGTTTCTCTATGCATACAACTTTCCCCTCAAGTTCAGAGATTGACCAAGGAAACATTGCCTTCCCCATGAGGCCCTGGAGCACACACAGCTAGTAGGGTCAGCAGTTGAAATATGTCCTGTATAGATGTTCCTGAAATAGATTTTGTTTTTAAAAGCAAACTTGGCCCATTTCCCAAGTCATTCCTTTTATATCATAGTATTAGAAAGTGACGGATAAAAGAGTCTACAGAGAGTTGAAAATAAAACCCCACAGGGGGAACTCTTAGGGTGAGAAGATCCCTTGGGGAAAAGTGAGAGGGTTTTGCTTCTTCAGCGATAGTTTTCCCAGGAGCAGCCATTCAAAGCAGGGCTGAAGCTGGGAATACTTCTCTGCAGAGCTGAATTTTAATCTGAGCTGCACAAGAATTCATGAGCTTCTAAGGCTCTCCTCCCCTTCGAGGCAAGCAGTATGACGTCTGGAAGTTCATTTCCAGGCCCAGACCTGCTAAACATCTCCAGCATCTTTAATCCTGTGTGGCCTCTCTTGAAAGATAAGCTTGTCAGCAGTAACTGTAAAATCAGTGAAGCCACATGAACCTGCCAGCCAAATGCTACTTCCTTGTGGGCTAACTTGGAGGGCAGTGGGGTATATTGTCCCTTGTCATCTTCGGACAGAAGTAGGCTGATGTGTGTTGTTTCTGCAACAGCCCCGTGGCCTCAACCTGCCTAAGCCTCCTGTGCCCCCGCAAGTGGAAGAGGAGTATTACACTATTGCTGACTTCCAGACTACTATCCCGGACGGCATCAGCTTCCAAGCAGGAATGAAAGTAGAGGTGAGGCTGCATCCTGCCCTGCTCTTCTCCATGCCCTTTGGGGCTTTCCACGGGCCCGCATGCTAAATCCTTTGTGTTTGCAGTAGTTGTCTGATACAATTGCTTTATGCTAATGATTGACAGGAATGAGCAGTGCTTTTTTTCCTTAAAAAAAATGTTTAGGAGTACTCTCATTTTGACTCAAGAAAATCACCATTTTATAGTTCAAATTGGGGAAAATAAATACAGTAAATGGACAAAGTACAAAGATTCACAAATTGTTTAGGGGTATGCGTACTCCTGCATCCGGCCCCAGAAAAAAGCACTGGGTATGAGGGTCAAATTTCTGTCCTTATATCGGTGAGTAAGGAAGGATAATCCTCCCTGGTGTGCTGTGTTCTAGTCTGACTGGTATGTTCGTATTCCATTTTAAAAGGTGTGTGGAACAGCTCTCCTTTCCATCCTCCCTCCACACATGCATAGCAGCCCGTTTCACTGGGAGAAGGGAGAAGTATAAAAAGGAGGTATTCTCTGTTTCTCCACCATGAATGGAATGTGTGCTGAAACTGCAGTCATCTTTCAACTTCTGGTAATACAGGCAGTGATCTCCTCCAGCTGCCTGCTCACCCTGAACTTTCACATTTTCCTTCGTCAGATTTTTGCCTTATCAGCTTAAAATATTTGCATAATGCTTACTATTTATTTATTGCATTTCTCTCCCACTTTTTCTTTCCCCATCCCCAATTAAAATTACATTTTAAAAATATTTTTATTTATTTTATATATGCAACCACTATATTCAAGAATCTTGAAGTGATTCGCTCCATAAAAACACACACACAACTACACTATTTGTGTGTGTGTGTGTGTATGCGCGCACACACACACACACATTTAGAAATGGGGATGTTAATTAGCTGTATCAGCCTTTAAAAATTTGGAGTTTAGTATCCTGCTGGTGGTACCTCATCTATGGCTCATTGCTGACACCTAGTGGCCAAGTAGTTTTCTTGGCCAATTGGATTCTTGTGCTGTGTGTTTGCTTGGGGAAGAGAGCTGACTTGAAAGGTGGTCTGCTGCTTTTGATGCTCTGTATACATATGCATGTGTGGATGTTCCAGTTCAAGAGAGTAATTCCCATTTAATAGTGCAAACTAGCTAGAAGAACATGATTTTACTTTGCACATTTTACTTTCCACAAGGGCCTCAGCCATTTCATACATTACACTGAGACAAGCCCAGTTGTGTTACTGAGTGTTAACTCAACAAGGAGTTGCAGCCATTCTATGGCTCCTGTTGCAACAGATGCATGCATGGCACCCACATATTACATTTTTAAGTGTGCACAAACACAAAATAACTTGTACGCCTATGAAATGCCCTTTGTGAAATGATTCTCGCCTTCACACAGTTAGATAAATTCAATAACAGAAGATTCTGTTAAGCAGAGTGAAGGGCCAAGGTTAGGACGATAGAAGAAGTTTAAAGAGCAATATAAGGAAGCTACAGCTTTCTGCAGTTCCTTAACTATGAGAGGAAATGCCAAAAGATTCAAGGCTGAAATGAGACTCCATGGCAATTTAAAAAGATGGTTTTGAAAGTGGAAGCTCTTCCTTAATCTCCACCACCACCTTTGCTCCTAGAATTGGGAGGGAGGCAGAAAAGAAATTGCTGGGGCATGGCTTCATCCTTGGGCTGGGGGTTAGACACCTCTGTTCTTAAGTAACCCCCTCAGCTTTGATGTGAGCAGTTGAAGCTACTGGTGCGGCAAGAGACCTAAGGCGTGGTGTTTCTCTTTCCTTCCGCAGGTCATTGAGAAGAACCTGAGTGGTTGGTGGTACATCCAGATAGAGGAGAAGGAAGGCTGGGCACCAGCTACTTTCATTGACAAGTACAAGAAAACTAGCAATGCATCTAGACCTAACTTCTTGGCACCGCTGCCGAATGAAATGGCGCAGCTCCGGCTTGGTGACAGTGTGGCAGAGAGCAGCTCTAATGGAGAAGCCTTTGGGCCATCCAGGCCTCTGCCTGAAGCACCACCCAATGACATAGACAGTGCAGGGAAATGGAAAGCGAAGGAGGTTTCCAAGGGTGCCCTGCCAGAGAGCAGCGATGCATCTCTCTCTGTTGGGTACGAGGAGATTTGTGATCGGGACGCCGAAGAGAAGCCGAGCCTCCCTCCGAGGAAGGAATCCATAATTAAATCTGAAGAGGAGTTGATAGAAAGGCAGCGGTTGGAACAGAGGCCACCTCCGAAGCCTCCTGGCATGATTTTGCCTGCGATTCCCCCCAAGCAAGCTGTCCCTCCAAGGGACAACAGGAAGCCAGAGCTCAAAACAGAGAAGGGGAAACTGTTCCAGCTGAAAAACGAAATGGGCCTAGAGTGTGGGCACAAGGTGTCTCCCAAAGAGGTGAAGAAGCCGAACCTTCGGCCCACTGTTAAGCCTGCCAAGCCAAAAGTTGAGCCCCCGGAGGACAAGCCTGAGCTCGGGACCCCGAACCCTTTCCTGAAATCAAAGCCTCAGGTCAGACCCAAGCCAGCAGCAGCCCCTAGGACAGATCCCCCTCAGGGAGATGACAAACTAGACATTTGCAACCTGAGGAGCAAGCTCAGGCCTGCCAAAGCGCAAGAGAAGCCTTCTGATCAGGACCCCACGGCTGGCGAGAGTGCCTTCAGTAACAACGCACTTCCTGTGGAATCTTCTGTCCGGTCTCAGGAAAGGCCAGCTGTGGAGATGAGGCCTCCATCCAGACCAGACAGCCAAGTCTTCAAGGAGGCTGCTTCATCCAAAGTTCCTTTTGGCTCCGCAAAGCTGAGTGAGGCCGATTCCAAGGGTAGCTTTCCAGCTTCCAGGGAACCACCTCAGCGGCCTGTAGTGCCACCCAGGAGGCCGCCTCCTCCCAAGAAAGCCTCCACACCATCGCCTGCATCTTTGTTTGCCCCCTCTCCGGAAAATAAAGCTCCACAGAGGGAAGTGCCTGAACTGAGAGCTGCCTCTGTGCCTGGCAGGCCGATGCTGGTTCCACCAAAAGCCAAAGGTTTCCTGCCAGCTCCGTGCCAAGATGATGCCAAAGCGAAAAGCGGCCTAGGCCCAAAAGGAATCCCCAAGCCTGTGGAGAGGGAGAGAGGATCCGTCCCCATCACCAGTTCAGACATCTCCAGAGAAGCCCTCTATGTGGCTGTGGCAGATTTTGATGGCGATGAAGAAACCAGCAGCTTTAAAGAAGGGACCTTATTTGAAGTCCGAGAGAAGAACAGCAGCGGCTGGTGGTTCTGCAAGGTCCTTGCTGGAGCGCCATGTTGGGAAGGCTGGATTCCTTCCAATTATCTCAGAAAAAAGCCATAAGCCCCTCCATTTGTCTTCAGATTAAGCAGCAGCTCAACATTCCCCATTTTAGTATCAAAATATTTAATTAGTTTATTTATAGTTTTTCATAAGGCTGGCTCTATTATTATTTTTTTAAGTATCTGGGATACCATACATTCCAACTTGTGTCATTTCCAAGAAAGAATAGCAAGAGAAACAGGCCTTCCTATTAGTGTAGTTTTGCTACTGTTGCTACTCTTGGCAGCTCATTCCCTAAATATATTTTAATAGGTTAATTCACAGAGACACACACAATTGATCCCTTCCCCAGCCTCCATGTGGTTTAGGTCCACCTGCCCCTCACAGGGCTGGCTGATTAAAAAAAGTGTTCTTTAAAATTGTCGCTCAAGTTCTGGAACACACAGTAGCAAACAAAACACCCGCACACACATGTTAGAATGTAAAAACCTGAGAGATGATTTGTTTTCAGCTTGGTGAGGAAATGGAAGTGAATCCCACTAACCAATGAATGGAAATGAGAAATTGAAAAGCCACTGTTTGTGCTGAGTTCCCTTGTTAAATACCATGTGCCACATTTTGCTGTTATTCAGATGCTAATATGCCTCTGAATAAGTAATTTGACGTTCTAGGATATGCCTAGGTAGAAAGGCCTGTCCAAGTAGCTGCTAAGAGATTCTTTCTAGCCTTGTATAAGTATCTTTTGCCCCATATTTGAGCAATCCTTCTGCCACTGTAGGACCCACATTAATGCCTCTTTTGATGTCTGTTGTGCTAACCTCTTTGTATAGGCTCCCCTCCCAGTATTATAGTCTCCTTTTAGTAAATAAAGCAGATATTATATTAGGTTATCCATACTGTTCCACTATAAGGTTTCAAATAACTCCCAAGACCTCCTGGCAGGAGGATTGCTAGCAGAACAAAGTGCTGCCTCTTCAGGGACAGATTGCACAGCTGCATTCACGCCTGTACGCAAGTAGATCTCTAGTGCTGTCCTATCATGATTCCTCAGGTCTGGTAGATGACAGCTGCCAGGATGGTAGCCCTCCAGTAGGTGCTAATAATTTATACTGCAAGGCTTCCCAACCTGGAAGTAGCATCTAGATTTCACAAAGGACGGAGGTTTTGCTGTACCCCTCCCCACTTTATCTATTCCTTACCCTTTTCAAAAAGCGTGTTTCTCACCCATGTATTGATTTGTAGGGTGGAGAGGGGGAAATGTGGATGTTATGCAGTGAGGCTAAAACAATAGTTCTTGGAGCAATGTGAACTGTTCTAACTTATCTGTGCGGGAAGGCATGTGTCTGATCCTGGCCTCTTTAACTATGGATCATGGCAATTTTCTGTGATGCCATGGAAATGGCTCTCATGAGAGGAGGGCTGGGTCCAGAGCACAATGTGCTTAATATGACATATGTATATTTTGGAGCAGTGGTCATGAGGCATCAGAGAAAGAAATATCAAATGTGCGTTTAGAAATATATATGTCTTCACATACTTTGCCCCCCTTTCATTTAACACATGTGTATGTGTATTCATCTCCAGGGTGTGAAAAAGCCAGATGAGCAGTGCCTCCTGCTCTCAATCTTAGATGTTTTCAAACTTACCATTGCTGCAATGGATCAGTGGTTTTATTTTCAGAAATATAAACCTGGATAGATTCACTGCTGATCTAACAGTAAAAAAAAAAAAAAGCATGTTTGCATTGACCAAGAGAGGGTCAATGATTTCCCATGTGTGTATTATTAGTGTGAGTCTGCCTAGTTTGGTCTCCCATGGGCTGAACCCCACTTACCTGCTTTAATCAGGTAGTATGCAGATTTAACTTAAGCCAACCTTCCCCAATCTAGTGGCTTCCAGATGTTGAACCACAATCCCCATCATATGAGCCCCAGCCAGTAGGGCTAATAGTTAGGGGTGGTGAGAACATGCAACTCGACACCTGGAGGGTACTAGTTTGAGGAAGGCTGGCTTAAGTTAAATCTGCATACTGTCATAAATCTTCCTATATAATAGGTATTTTTTTTAAATGGAGGATTTAGGAGTCCATCTCCTAACTTTGCTTTCTGAAAATCAGCACTTGAAGTTCACTTCATGTCATTTTTCCTAAAGGCGTGTTGCTTTGGTCCCAGCTTAGATACAGGTACTGTCCTTTTAGTGCTGTAGTGTGTCTTCTGTCCATCCCTTAGATCAGCGGTAGCCAACATGGTACCCTAAATGATGTTGTGCTACAACTCCCATCACCAGCTTCAAGCAACTTCAAGCATCCTTTGAGGATGCGGATTATCTAGATCCATTCTGGTCTGGATTCTGGCTTGGTTTGGAGACAGATCAGCCTTGGTTGCCATGATAAATTACCATTGTCTAGAGAAGGATAGGGGGAGTGTGACTATGTTACTCTTTCTTGATCTCTGTGACTTTTGATACCATCCGCTACGGTGTTCTTGGACTGGCTCTGAGAGATGGGACCTGGGGGCATGTTCTTCAGTGGTCCGTTCCTACCTTCAGAGCCTGTTTCAGAGAGTAGCACTGGAAGATTGCCTGTTGGCTTCCCGGCAGTTATGTTAAGAGGTCCCAAAGCTTACCATCTTGTCCCCAGTTCTGTTTAATGCCTATATGAAGCCTTTGGGTGAGGCCGTTAGAATATTTGGAGCTAACTGCCATTGATAAACTGAGTCACACAACTCTTTCTCTTTGGCATTTGAGTCAGGTATGGTGTGCAAGCCCAGAGCCAGTGTCTGGACTCAGTGGTGGGTTGATAAACTGAAGCTGAATCCTGGTAAGACTCAGGGCCCTGTGCGTGTATGCACCTACTGTCCAGGATAGAGGTCAGTTACCTGCTGTGGGTGGGGTTTCACTTCCTCTGAAGGGACAGGTATGTAGTCTGAGAGTGCTGCTTGATCCATTGTTGTCACTGGAGGCTCCAGTACCTTGGAATGCTTGGTAGTTTTGGCTGGTGTGCCAGCTATGACTGTTTCCAGACAGGGATAGCTTAGCTTCAGTGGCCCATGCAGTGGCCCCCTTGCAATGGAATTGCTGCAGTGTGCTCTGTGTAGAGCTTGTGTTTGGTTGGGAAGCTGCAACGGATGCAGAATGTGGAGTCACAGCTTATGGCCAGGTTGCCTTCTGGAGAGAACTGCACTGGATGGCAAAAAGCTTTACAGGACCAAATTTAAGATTTTACTGTTAAGAGTATAAAGCCCTAAACAGCTTGGTACCAGGGTATCTGATACATCACCTCTATGTACCTGTATGTTCACTGCAGTATTTTATTTTTTAAAACTGTATTTTTACTTTTGTTGTTGTTGTTTTGTTGTTGTATACTGTTATGGTATTTTGTAACATTTAGCAGTTATCAATATTCCAAAATTAATTAATAAATCGGCTAAACCAATGATCAGGGTCGATGGGAGTTGTAGTCTGACAATGTCTGGAAGATACCACGTTTGTTATCTCTATGTTAGATAGGTCTCATTCATCTTTGCATGGCCAGTAAGCAAGGTATCCTTTGTACCATATGGGAGATGAAATTTGATTATTCACTTTTTGTGCTCTGAACCTATGATAACTGCTCTAGTGATGTCATCAGATAGGTAAAGAATTTGCAACCCTGTAATGTCATCTCAACACGTACTGCCCAGGTGCTTTCCCCCTCTTCTCTGTTCGATTATATGTGTGTGGTAGTAAACACTACAACATGATGCCAAAATAGATTGCTTTATACCAAAATAAATTACTATGAAAAGAAGCAACTTGACTCATTCCCCCACCCCACCCCAGTCTCAGTTCCAAGGGCCTTTCTTGTTCCCATTTTGCTAGATCTGGAGGTGCTTCCTCACGAGTCCCAGTGCTCTCCTTCCACACGCCTCTCTATCCTTGGCAAAACCTTCACAGAAAGGGCCCTGGACTGATAGTGCTGTGTCTGAAAGCAGCCTATGACACACACACACCTCTGTGCCTCATTTTTTATTATTGCACAGGATGCAGACAATAATACTGACCTAACTTGCTGGGCATGAGAAGCATTGGTGAGCTAACCCTTCCCTCAGTACTTTGTCCTAGGCCAGCCTCCCACAACCAGTGCTCTCTGGAAGTGGTTGGACTCCAGTTCCCATTAGACCCAGCAAACAAGGTCAGTGGTCAGGGAAGTTGAGAGTTGTAGTCCAACAACATTTGGAATGGCACAGGCTGTGGAAAGCTGTCCTATGCTGAATTGGGGGGGGGAATCATTCTAATCATTGCCTGTGACACATAGGTGAAACTTGCCCACACTCACATGCTGTGTTTTCTTTCCACCAAGCTCACTAAATCCCATCCCAGGATAACTAACTTTACTATGGGGATAAAGGATATTCAGCCTTTTGCTTACCAAAGCCAGCTTTGCAGCCCTCTGACTGGGATGTTGGAGGCAGAGGGAGGCTGCCTAAATAGCCTTGCCTTTCTGTGCAAACATTAGAAGCCTGTTTTAATGTCTCGTATTATGTAAACTTGTATCAATCTGTACTTTACTGTGGGTGGGATTTGGGGTGGGGGGAAGGGTTTCTGAGGATGATAGATGTAGCCTGTGTAAAATATCATGTATACTTCCAACATTAAAGGGTGGTGGCTGTTGGGGTTTTTTTTAGGAAAAGAAATAAAAAAAATGAGCTTGACTGGTTTCAAGCAGAATTGTTACAACACTTTTGCTTTTTTCCTTCTGTCTATCCGACGTGTCAAATGCTGTTTTAACAGAACAAATGCCTTACTTAGGGGGCTGCAAGGCCCCCCACTCAGAGTCCTAGAAAGTGGCCTCTATCTGTCTCTCAAAAGAAGCAAGAGTATTACTTGCTCTTGGTGTAATCTTTCCGGAGCTAAGTTTTTACCAAGGTTGTACTGTTTCCTTCTCTGCCATACCTGCTAGAGAAATGGGAATAATGCATTATTTCAAGTGTGAATTTATTAAACACACACGGGGGGGGGGGGGCTTGCTTCTGCCAAGGCTAGACCTGTTGCAGTAACCTTTTTACCTTTTGGAGTAGTTTGAATGCTCAAGCAGCAATGGGGATACAAGTGGTTTGTTAAACGTTCTATAAAGCTTGTTCGAAAATAAAAAGTCCTTCACCCAAAGTTTTCACAATGAAAGGTAGTAAGCTGTGGTGTCCCATAAGGTCCTCTTTGTTCATAAATTACCTGCAGCGAGGAATTGTGAAGCGGTCACATGTGTGGATGGCATCAAAGGATCTCAACTGGACTGCAAAGAGCTCCAAAAGTGTTTGTCCAAACTGGGTGAGTATGCAACAACATTCCTAACTTCATAGTACACGTGGATGGGATTATCCATGGGTGGTGACACTGCTGGGAAGTTCAGTGAGAATGTGGGGTCAATGTACAGTATCAGAGGTAGCAAACCGCACCATCCACCTCTGCCTGCCATGCGCATAGTGGCTGGGCAGCTGCTGGCCTGTCTGCAGCTGCTGCTCAGCTGCAATGGTCCCTTGCTCCTGCTGCTGTTCCCAGCTTATCCTGGGCTGCTCCCCCACACCCAGGCATGGAGTGCAGCTGCTGCAGGGAAGCAGCAGGTGGCTCTCCAGCAGTTTATTGGAGCATCAGTAGCCTTCCATACGCCACTATGGGCGCACCACTCCTTATTCTGAGGCAAGGGTCCTTCCTTAGCGTGAGGCATTGTCATGGTCAAAGCAGTGTTGGTGGAGGCCATTTCTGTGGCTATCTCAGCTTCAAGGTCTCACTCCGGGCCCCTTCCTCAGAGCACAGCAGTGAGGGCAAGGATGGTTCTACAGCTAGGTGGGGATGGCAAGTCAATCTATTGTGCCAGTGCTGTGATCATATGAAGGTTTGCCAAAATACCCCACCCCTTTCGGGGAGGGATTGCTATAGGGTAGAATTCAATGTCATGCTATGGCAAATGTCCCTTCTGAGCCAGTGTGTGCCAACGGAAGCCCTCATGCAAGACTTGTGCTGGCAGTACTTATTAGGCTAACCCCATCCATTGTGTGTGGGAGGGGGTAGAACTCAGAATCACCCAATGAAGACAGGGCATCTAACTGGGCATGGAGTGTTGATGTGCTGCTATGGGGTATGGGCAGGGAGAAAAAGAGAATGGAGCATCTTCACTCTACACTGCAACACTTTGCTGCATTTCTCACTTACACCTGTGTATGTATGTAGATAGATTTTCCAGTTTATTTGCCCAATAAACAATGCAGTATAGAACAGAAAAAGAATGTTGTGCCACTTAATATCATTTTGCAGGAAGGCAAGCAGTAGGGAGGGTTGTCATAAGGCCTATAGCTGGAGTCTAGATGTTCCTGCAACAGTGGCATCCAGTATCTTTGCTCCAGGCCAACCTCAAGAACAGGGAGCTGAATTCAGGGGTAAGTACTAAGCCTATTCACCCAGCTCCTCAGAGTCATCCTCCTAGGCTATATTGCTTGTTAAATTTGCCATCCCATGGAGTAGTCCCCCTGTTGCTGAGCTATTAAATTACATGCTTGTTTGGAAAAAAACAAAGTCTCTCATATACTACTTTAGAAATTTGTGCACAGATCAAAAGCTTGTGCGGCTGCCAAGAGAAGTTAAGTCATTCAGTGGGGATCACTTTGTTTTGCACATCACTCCAGGACCTAACATTCTGGACTTACCAACAGTAAGAAAGGAGCAACTGTTTTGAGTTCCAGGAGGGAAAGATAAGGAGCCCCTTTTGTGCTTATGATATGACCTACTTCTAGCTGCCTTTAGTGCAGTTCTGAGCTTCAAATGACCACTATGTGGTGCTATTAATGCAATTACCCAAATCTTGTTTCCCCCATTGCATTAAGCCTTGTAACTGTCGAGTAGCACCTGTTAGCTAGAGGCAGCGGTGGAAGTGAATTTCTGGTCTTCAGCTGCTGCCTTTGATCTCTTCAGTTAGTCCCTGATAAATTACTCAGAAGCAACGTAGCAGAAATGGAAATGCAGAAAGCTGAGTAGTTTTGCATGTGCCTTAAGGCTTGGTTATAATTACGTATGGGGTGCCTGACTCTCAACAATCCTGCCCTTGTGCTGTTAGGAGCCAAAGGAATGGCAGTGCTACTTGGCATTTAGCAGCCCAGACCCATGTTATATTGTAGGAGATAAAGGCTTCTTATTGTAGTATATGAGGTGAAAGTCACGGTGAAGACCAGAGGGCTAGTAATATCAACTGACTGCAGGATGGCTTCCCATACCAACCCCCCCCCCCTTCAGTTGTCCTAGCACTCCAGTTGCAAATTTTACTTGGTTGAATGTCTCTCACTTTTGCCTTGTTCCTAAATTGTGCTTGGGCTTGACAGACAGCAAAGCACATGGCAAGGAAGTATCTTGGGCTTGAATTGACTGATGGGGAGCCATTGTGTTCTGTTCACCGTAGCCCAAGCTGCACTGTGGGTGGCAGCCAACCTTACGGTGTTAATAACCCAAAAACCCATCAAGTCTCAACACTGGCTTCCTTCCCAATGGAGAGGCACATGGAGCAGATTGCACCACACCCAGAATTCCCTGGAGCCCTGATAAAGAGAAGGTTCTTGGCAGCAACTTGGGACTTTGACCTGTTATAATGATTAAACTGAAATTCAAATGCATTCACCATTTCCAGACAGCATTAACTTATGTCCAAATAACCAAGCAGGTTGCATTAGAAGTGGTTTTAGATTATTTACTTCCATTGTTTGTTTGTTTCTCTCTCTGAGAAACTAAGACCTGGAAGGGCCACCTAAATGAGCAACAGGACAGTGGGATGGAAATTACATTGTGACAGAGACACACTTTTTCTGGTTGCTTGCCCATCATTGGTCTTTTATTTGCTCCCAAGAGTTGTTGAAATATGTACAGGAAGTCCAAGTCGCACGTCTCACTTGTTTCCACACATAACTGCTCTTAAAGTGGAAGCCTTCCATGATTAGCTTAATGTCTGAAAAGTGTATAAACCCAGTAATAGACAGCATGGCGAATTTGTGAAAATTCATTTTGGCAGAGGTGACCATGTGAGTAGCAATTCTATGCTTCAGTTAATGGGATATAAGGCAGCACAAGTGTACACAGAACTCGTGTTACATTCTTATGAGCAATCTCCTCTGATATTAGCATCTAAGATGGCATCCTGCTTTCAGGGCCTGATTGTTTACGTATCCTGATAGGGTTGCTTAAATGTTGACATGTTTTTTGTCTGCTGACTTTTCAGTTGTTTTAAAATGCTTTTTATTGATAACTTTAATATTTCTTGGAAACTGCCTAGAGGTTTTATTACAACCAAGTGGTATATAATTTCATTAAATAAATAAATATTACTTATTAACTGAAGGACAGAAAAGTAATATCAATTAAAAACCTTTTGCACCTTCAGGTAATTAGTTAGCCTAAGATGTTACAGTTAAGTCTTGGTATTTTCACTCTTTGCAAGAAATATGCTAATGCCCAGTTATTGAAGTGACTGAATGTCAAGCAAAAATGGTTTGGGAGTTGTCTCTACTGTATGCTTTTTGTAACCTTCCAGGGCCTCTCGCCATCCTTCCATGTCACAAGCATTAGAATCTGTCAAATTATCTACAGTGAAATGGAAAATGATGTGACAACCTAGCTTAACGTAAGCCTGGGAGGATTTGCCGACAGCTACAGGTAGGCAAGGGACCATGACTCCTTTTAGAGTTGAAAGATGCTGAATTGATAGCTTCTCTTTTTTTAAAAAAAAGGCAAGCTGTCTTGGAAACCCCTGAACTATCCATTTAGCTGTCTTGCATTTTGATATTGTTAGTGTCTGTGGCCCCACTGTCTGTGTCATATGTAGAGGAGTTAGGACTCTTGCGCAGGAGCAGAGTGTAGTGATACAAGTGGTAAAGTCACTCTTGTTAGTGTACTTTGCAGTGGTGGAACCAGAATAGTCTTTTCAGCTCTCGTAGTTGACATGGTAAATAAACATTGAGTTTGGAGGATATGTTGGATCCCCTTTTGGGGCTAACTCCTGCTAATTTTCCATACTGGCTTTGCACATAACACCTTTGTGCATGAGAGTAGAGTGAAAAGGTGGTTTACTCTGCATTGGCGACACTAAGCAGTATGGGTTGCTTCACAAATTTCAGATATTGAACACTAGCCAACATTTTGCTTATCACCCTTCTCAGGTACAGCCTGTGTACATTTCCCAGTAGTCAGTTTATTAGCAGGCTACTGTGTGTCATTCATATCCCATTTCGTTCAAAAACAGATGGTTGTGTATGCAGATCCACAACAATCCCTCATTCTGATAATTCTCTTCCAAAAAAAAAAAAAAAGGTTTTCTTTGCAAGGCTTAGCCTAGTAACATAGGCTTGTAAAGACAGAAGGAAACCTGTCACTCTTATACTTACGGTTAGTTTCTATAGTTGGTATGTAATTCATGGTCAAAATTACCTTAGTGTGCAGAGAGAGGCCCTTTCACAGAATGTAATTCGAACTATGAACACCACTTGACAAGTTGATCATTGACTTCTTTGCAAAATTTACACAGTGATCTGATATGAATGAGCCCATTGAATCTGTATGGAGACCCTTTGTGCGAGCTGTGGTTAAACTAGGAAGTCTCCTAAACATCAAGGATCTCAAATCAGCTTCAACCCAGATGTTGGGTTGGTCTAAAGCAGGTAACCATATTGTTCCAGTTTGGACAAAAATGGTAAACAGTTTCATTTGTGGCTTCCTGGTTTAACCACAGCTCACATGAACAGGCCAAAGTCATGAGGCATGGTCATCTGAATGCTGGCCTGGAGCCATTGATCTTTTGATTTGTTCTCATTTTCACCCCAGCTTTTAACAAGTCACCTTAACAACAGGACCAGTGGTAGTCTTGCATATAGATTGGATTTTTACCAGAGGCAACAAAGGGTACTACAGGTGCAGGCAAACTTAAGCAGCAAATCCCTGTTTATTGAAGGTGAAAGGTCTGGGCAAGAGCCATCAAAGAAGTTTCAGGTTGCAAGGAGCTGCTTCTAAAGCCTATAACAGACATGCTCTCTGCTTTTACCATTTTTTCCACTTCAGGCCGGTGGGAATATTTTACAAGCCAACATTTTATTTGTTTCATAAAACAGGTAAAATTTTATATTAATGTAAAACAGAACAAAATAAAAAACATACACACACACTACAGATCACAATGCTAGAGAGTATTAACATGTAGAGAAGTGCAAACTTCCCTCCCCAAAGAATCTGCATTGAAAGTTCTATTACAGAGAGATTAAAATCTGGCTTGTTTGAGAATGTGATGTACAGATCACTGTCATGAACCAGAAAAATATCAAGAAGTTTCAGAAATCTCAAAACTTTTTAAAAAGCTTTTATACAAAGAGGAGATGGGGAGGAGGACGGCAGCAAAGTTTCAATTAAAACATAAAATTTTCACTCCAATATAAAAAAAGAGCAAAGTTCTTGGTGAACACATAAAATTCTATAAAAACTACCAACCATCTATTAGGGTCTTTTTCTCTCTCCATTTTTAAAAGTAGCATTAAAAAGGATAAAAAGTGCACAGACACCTTATAAGGCACAAACAGATCTTCTGAACAGATACTTTTCTCAAAACGAAACAAAAAAAGCAATAGCAAGAACAAGTTGCTCAATAGCCTCTACTTCCTAAAAGTTGTCTGTCAGAGTTTGAGAATTCCTTGTGAGACTGGAATAAGTAAAGCTGCATGTCCATTAACGCTGCTTCCCCAGCTTGCTTCACAGCAACACTTAGGCTGTGGAGTTAACTCTGCCTAATAAAGCCCATGTCAGATGCTGCTCCTTTTGGGCAGTCTGTTCCCAACAGAAAAGATTAAACACCATGTGTCCTTTCCTCCACTTATTTCGAACTACCATAGGTCTACAAATTTCTTTTCAAAAAACCACTGCAGTTGGAAGCTAGTAAAGTAAAAAGGCACACCTTTCCAAGATCGCTTGTAGCACAACTTGTCAATGCAGAAGTAAGCTCCGTTGAGACTAATGGGACTTACTGCCAGGTGTATGTGGTGTAAAGGCTTGCTGTTTGGAAACTAGTTCTAGCCCAAAGGTATCTAAGGGCAATGCTATGGGGCGCTTTGCTATGACACCAGAAAGGGGATGGGAACAATCCAGCCCCAAGTTACACAGGGAGTTGGGAGTAGAATGGAAGCACCCAGAAAGCAAACCCACTGACTACTAAAATTGTCACCCTTCCTTAGAATTACATCTGCAAAAATGTAAATTTGTTGACTTCTTTCTGGTAAGCTTCTCCAGAGCTTAACTCTAGCTGCAGTGATGGCAGCTACGGCAAATAAATTTCATTCAAATTAACTCTGATTCATAGTTATGTCGCTCAGTGGCATCTTAGGTAAGCAGGATGGAATTGAGGATGGAATTGAGATGCTAGGAATATATTCATGCCTTTTCCCCAGCAAACATCTGGCACTCTGGTCATGTGCAACTAGCAGCACCTGAAATAGAGTGAGCGGAAAGACCCCCTTGGAACACATGTCAGTAAGTGGGCAGCCCCTTCCATGTTGCTGGCTTGACTCAGCTTCATAATAAGAAGCTAAGAAGTTTTGCTTTACACAAGTATCTCTATGAAGTATTAACAGCAAATAGCAAGACAGCTGGATGGTGAAAAATAACTTTTGGAGGATCTGCCTTTCGTGCACAGAGCTTGACAGCAGTGCCAACAATGGCAATTAATTTAGCAGGTGATTAAATAATTGCAATCAGCTGAGTGGCTTTGCCCTTTCTCTCTGCTTTTTAACATATTATTGTGCAACTAGTAGCCCAAGTTAAATCTGCTCCCTTTCTCAATTCAAGCATCACATCTCCTCTGCCCCCTAAACTTTTCAGCTGCCCATCATTAACACGCACAACAGGGTCAGAAGCTGACACCAGCAAAAGCTGATTGTGGAGGTCAAGAAATGCAAAGATCCACTCTTTAAGGTGGATGCAACAACCTGGAATCATCTTGTGATGGGGCATTGTTACTTGCTTTAACAATGCTGCTTGCACAATGCCTCCCATGTTGTACACAATGCCTCCCATGTTGTGCAGTTACAGCATTATCTGCATTATTAATTGTCTCCTCCATGGTTATAGACTACAGCTGGCAGTGCAAAAATTAAATGTAAATACTCATGGAGATTCTTAATCACTGACTAGGACTCCTGTTTGGTTTGAGGAGGCCTCAGTTACTTATCTCATCACAAAGCAGTTGCATTCCATGTAGGCAAAAGTTGTTTATAGAGTAACTGATGACATTTTAAACTAACCTCCCTGCCCTTCACATTTCCGTATGGTAATTAGGATACTCAAAACTATTGTAAAGTTACTGGAAGTCATCATGCACCACAGTGTTGTCCCAAACCACTCTAAAGTGGAAAAGAAACAGGCTTTCCTGTTGACAAAGATATTATCTGCACCTTAAAGAAAATGGAAACTCATCTGACTTGTTTGATGCCTTTCCTTATGCAATATGTAACTGTAGCCAGTGGCAATTTAAGACTGCTAGGATTGTGTCATTGGCATTCATTGGCTTCCAGTGCAGCCTACAAACGATGCTAGTGCAGCAACTTTGCCAGGAGCTAAAGGTTAGAAAAGCATTTAAACTAAAGACAGAGGAGAAAAGAGGCTCAGCTACTCAGTGAGATACAGCTACCATGTTGCTCAAAGGACTATGAGAAGCTTAGTCCACACATTTTTGTCTACAAAGCACTCCGTATTCCCTAAACATAATTTGTCCCTCTAAAGCCATTGCTGTCTTCCACCTTAAACTATGTATTATTTTCCCCACTAAGGGATCCACATGCCTTGTCATTTATGGCCAAAATTTGCACTGGCTTACATTTCCCTTATTGGCAGCACAGCATATCAAAGTATGCTGTTGAAAAGGAAAACTGCCTTCTTCCTGCTAGAAGGGCCCCATAGGCTCAGAATAGCTGTTTTATGGAAAAGAATGCAGCCATATATTGGGGCTGAGAATGGCTCCTAGCAGGCTCCCAAGGGTCACAAGTAAGCATTTCTGCCCTGGGAAGACCTACAAGCTGCTCCACCACAGTAGATCCTAGGATCTCATCATAAATCAGATAAAACATCAGGATTACAGCTTTAGAGCATCTGTTGCACAGTGGAATAGAATGCCTCTATTGAGGTGGAAGCAGCAAAAAGCCTGCTCTGAATAAATTCTACTGCTTTTAGATGGCAATGGGACAGGTTGCCTATGGGCAACTACAGTTGTGTGCACTGTAGTAGGCTGGTGCCACACAAAGACTGAGCAAGGAAAGAGAATCGGCAGATAGGTCAAGCAAAGTTGCTTTGTTGCTTGCATGGCACCTCTCCCCTAAAGCCCCAAGACATTTCACATCCCATTCAGGCTAGTGTAGAGTTCAGAGGTTCCTATAACCACAATCAAAATGCATTTATCTTAAAAGCCGGAGCATCTAATAATAGCTTGCAAATTCTTTTTCCAACAAACAATGCCAAGAAAAGGGCTTTTAAATTTCAGTAAGATGCCTCTATTGTGGAGTAGATGACAACTTCCTGGAGAGGAAGAAATGAGAGATTCCACATGGCTGCATACTTTACTGACAAAATCTCTGGGGAGTAATAGAGGAAAACATCCATCAGCTGTTTGCACAAATTTCAAGAGAGGGAACTCTGGACATTTGAAACCTAACAGTCCCCATCAGCTTTCTTTCTTTGTAGCTTGGTTCTAAGCATGGTTACTTGCTGTGATGATTCAGAACCGCCATGCAAGAAGCTGCTTCTCTTGTGCATGCAGAGGCTTACTCCTACCAATACGTTAACACTCTCCAGCTACAGAAGTGCTTCACAGTTGCTCAGTGCAACAGGAAGCTTCAATCTGTGACTTACAAAGGAGGAAAGTGGGATTGTTTACTTGCTGTGTTCCAAGGACATCGATAGCTTTTTCTTCACTATTCCTCATACCTGCTTCCCCTGTTGAACCATAAATGAGAAAAAGTGCCTTGAAGGAAGCAAATGTCATCCATTGCCTATTCCCCACAATTTTTACAAGATGACAGGAGTCATTTCACTCCACAGTGCCTCTGTTAAATCTCCCCCATATATTCCTCCCTGTTTGAAATTGCCTGAGTGCTGTTTCAGTAATTAAACTGCCTAATTCAGTAAATATCCCATGATTATGGTGGGGGGAGGTGCCCAGAATTATTAATTCAAACAATTGTTTTCTCCAGTACTTTCTGCCCAAGTAGGTTTCACTGTCTATTTTATGTTATTTTCTTTTGCTGGGTGGGGAGAGACTCCTCATGGCTCAGCCCCCACCGCTACCTTAACCCAGCAGAGCAGCATCTTGATGAAGCTCTTCCCACTCAGCATCTACAAGGACCAGAGTGTTTCCCAGATCACTTAATTATCCCTGATTGGTTCCTACTGGTCAAAACACGGAAATATAGACAAAAGAGCCACTCTGTAACCAGCACAATAACCCATAAGCGGTGACGGTAAGTTGTGGCAATGAGTAACAACATTCTTCCTCCTGCCCCCTCGCCCCCTCCACACACACCCTCAGGACGGCTGGAAATGGGGTTTAAGGGCGGTAGATTTTAATAATGTCTTTGATGACCCGTCGGCAGATTGGGCAGCAGGCATTGAGTTGTTTCTTCAGCTTAAGACCACAGGTGTTGCAGAGGCACATGTGTCCACAGGTGTAGATCACCACGTCCACCTCGTTGTCAAAGCAAACGGTGCACTCGCCATTCTTGCTGCTTGACGGCTCCGGAGGTGGGAACACGGGAGACACTGGAGGGCTCAGAGGTGAACTTGGAGCAGTCACTGCAAGGAATGGGGAACAGAGAAACCTCGAGTCAGAACCACTTCCCTTTAATCTGAGCCTCTTATGTCAGGCTGCAAAGAAAAATGGGGAACGCAAAGGGTTGCTTCCTTTAGACAAAAGTGCTATGAAAAAAAGGTTTGGGGGATGTTTTAAAACCAGCAATACTTTGACACAGAGAGGGAACAGCAGAACTCAAGAAATATTTGCATATATACCCTTTGTGGGAAGCAAAACCTCTATCAATCCTGTTTCCACATTCATAAAAACTACAGTTTCAAACAGTTGTGATTTAGGAGGTTTTTAAAGATCAAAAACATGCAGTGTGACTTGCATGGGGTGCTGCTAGATAGACTTTGTCTATCATGATTTGTCCCTTCTGTGGCTGTTGCAGGAACCACTTATCCATTCCGTTTCGCTGCCTGGCAGTCACGCCGGCTGCAGCAACTTTCCAAATATGGTATTTGCAAGGTGTGGGGAACTTTCTTTAAAAGTCCATTTCTAAAGTGCATAGCAGAATATTCAGGTGAATTTTATATTAAAACTTATCACAGAAACAAGCTGGCTTCTTTAAAAATTATTTACAGTAACTGGTACAGCAGCTCTGCATTTAATGAATGGGATTTGGGGCTGTTCGTAGCTACCTGGCGTTAATATTTGTATGGTCGGAGATTTAATAATGAATTCAATAAATAAAAGTACTAAGAAAATGTTTTCAATCATATACTTTGTATTCTAAAGCTCCATTAATAGAATCCTATAGCATAAGCTTTGAACCAGCAAAGGATGTTTTACCAGCTCTTAATATTTCTGGAGCAGAGTAGCTCATGATGATAGATTAAGCAGTATTGGCTTTCATCCAGCTGTGGTTCAGTGGTTGTGAAGGCTATATTTCACTCATCATTAGGAACTTTAATTCTTGCAGGATTTCAGTAGCACCATGTGGAGTGACAGTTGAATTTTGGGTTGTTTTTTTTTAATACAAATGATTTTGTATTGCATTTCATGTTCTATTTACCCTGGTTCTGCAAAAACCACATTACAGCCATAGCATAGGACAGCTCTTCATACACAAGGTCATTTCTTGTTACGAATGTCACATGGGGACCATATGACCCCAACCAAAGGAGCCCCTTCTGGAGCAGTTCATGAAACCACTGTGGGAATAGACCAGGTCTGAGGAACCTGTGGCCCTCCTGATGTTGGACTCATGACCATTTCCATCATTCCCATTCATTGGCCATGCCTGCTGGGGCTGATGAGAGTTGGCATCCACCAAAGATTCCCCACCCTTGAGATAGACAAACAATGGCTCTGTGGGAGCACTGGGCCAGCACCTTGCTCCCCTTCACCTAGAACAGGCTGCCATGCAATGGTTTTCCTGTTCAGGTAAAGTGGGGCATCTACTCTTGGGAGCCAGCATGGTGTAGTGGTTAAGAGCAGTGGACTCATAATCTGGTGAGCTGGGTTCGCTTCCCCGCACCTCCACATGCAGCCGCTGGGTGACCTGGGGCTAGTCACACTTATCTGAAGTATCTCAGCCTCACTCACCTCACAGAAGGGAAAAGGAGATTAAGGGGAGTGAAAGGCGGGATATCAAGTCCAAACTCCTCCTCTTATCATGCCATGGAGTTCTGGGTGCAACAGGTTTGTAAAGTAGCTTTAGTTTCTCTAGGCTTCACAGAATTGTAGAGTTAGAAGGGACCATGAGCATCATCTAGTCCAACCCCCTGCAGTGCTGGAATATTTTGCCCTATGTGGGGCTCAAACGCACAACCCTGAGTTTAATAGGCCCATGCTCTACCAACTGAGCCATCCCTCAGGGAGGAAGATATAACAGATATTTCCTACAGACAGCAACAGGTGTCACCTCATTTGTTACTCTCAGGGTTTCCATCTGCTTGCATTAAAGTCTAACACAACCCCAACAGCAGCTTTAGGAAATCTGGACGCTCCTCTGTCACAGGAAGAAAGAGGAAGTTCGGCACACACTGTGCAAGTTACGACATGCCTCATTCAGGCAAAGCAAGACTCAACTTGTAAGGTCTGGCTCATAACTTTTGGGCAGGGTGAAATGTGTGTATTCAAACAACAAGAGTGCAGGAGGCACAAAGCGAAAGGGTCCCTTACCTAGGGATGACTCAGAAGCGGAAGAAGACCTGTTCACGCTGAAAGCCATATCTGAGTCACTGTCATATTGGGAGCCTCCAGGGGATCCTGAGGGAGAGACTGTCACAGGGCTGGACTGCACAGTGCCTGAAAATACAAAATAACAGGTTCTGTCAGCTTCAGGGGTGGGGCAGGAATCTCTCAGGCATGCAATGCTGAACTGAGTCTACCCTGGGACAACACCATCCATTTCATCTCCACAACAGACTTACTGTGTAATTGGGAACTTGGTATTTTGTAATACTTATTAGCAGGTTGATTTGTTTAAAGAAAATGAGCTTCCTCTGGTTCCAAGCTTGCCTTAACTGCCTCGTTAAAGCTCACTCTATTCCCACCCAATTCAGATAGGGGCAAAAATCTGACTGGCAAGATCCAACCAGGAGGTTGAAGACCAGTGGTGGAGAATGTCTAGAACATGGGCCCATGAGGCTGTTTTGACTAAGCCACACCCACCTGCCCCTACACCTGACACCATACATGTGGGGTATGTGGTTTGGTCCAAAGCAGGGTTTGCAGGCATCACCAGTCTGTAGAAAAGGAAAAGAGGTCCTGTGAATTCCACTTACAAAGAACCTTGTAAACAGGAACTTAGGACCCCAAGAAAGATGTCAAGTTACTAAAATATAGCCTACCCCCACCTAGCCAAAAGGGTGCAGCCAACTGAGAGTGATGCCTTCGAAGTCAGGATAGCTAAATGGAACTTCCCTGCTGAGAAGTGGTACATGTATCCAGACCAGAAGCTGAGAACAAAGTGAGAGTGGAATGTAGCCATAATCCTCATGCCCTGCTTGGCTGCTTTTTGGCAAGAGAATGCTGGAGCAGAGGAATCTTGGGCTGATTGTGCAAGGCAATTCTGATGTTCTGAATTATGGAACTACAATCAGCCCTGTTTCAAAGCAATGCTAGTTTTCAGCCAGGAATATAAAACTCAAGTAGTGATCAGACCTCTATATTGGCAAAACGGCCCATAAACTGGTATGTGACCAAAAAGGGGCCTGGTGGTGGTACAAGAGGGCAGTCTGCATCTTTCCAACTGTGCTAGGGCCACTGAAGCTGCTTACAGCACTGGCGTAACATTGATCAATACACCAGGGCCTACGTGAGTGTTCTAGTCAGATGTGATCGAGATCCCTCTCTGCTCCATTGCATGGGTAACATAGGCTTGTAGAAACAGTATACAGTGGTATATCTAGTTACGAACTTAATTTGTTCCGCAGGTCCGTTCTTAACCTGAAACTGTTCTTAACTAGAGGCGTGCTTTCGCTAATGGGGCCTCTTGCTGCCGCTGGCACACAATTTCCATTCTCATCCTGGGGCAAAGTTCTCAACTCAAGGTAACTCTTGCAGTTTAGCGGAGTTTGTAACCTGAAGCGTTTGTAACCTGAGGTGCTTGTAACTCGAGGTACCACTGTAGAATAGTATGCACATTTACTAGCTTTATGAAAAAGTACATGCAAGTCGCCAGACAAGCGGCAGAGACATCTGGTTTTGACCATCTCCCCAAATATAAGATCATGCTTCAGCAAGCATGCTTCAGTGGGCAAGGCACAGCTGGTGGCAACAAGGGTTTAGTTGGCCTATAAAATGCCACGGAGAAAGGCAACAGCCCGCTGAAGCCAGGGAGAATGTAATGCCGCTCCAAAGCTGTAAAGAAATCTCAGCGTTACACTACACTACACCCATATTTTTGAGCTGCACTTACCTAATATTTTGAGTTGATTGATTACACCATGGATCGTGAAAAATACCCACAGTGACTGCGAGGTATCAACGCACATCAGCATCCCACGGTTGATCCCGTTTATTCCATGGTGCACTTCTCCATTTGGCAAGACCACAAAGCTGAGGATGTCCCCATTGTTGAGGACTGGGAAACCTCGGCAAACCACCCAGTATTCTTTGCGATCCAGAAGGAAGTCTGGATCCGCTGGGAGCTCATTTGTTCGTAAAGTACCAGGATCACAAGAAGTGATGCCAAACGTGAGGGCTCCATAGTACGGCAGCCCCAGGTGTCCAACTTCCACAAAGAGGCTTTCGCCAATGTGCAAAGGCCGGTCGGAAAACACCAAAGTCCTATTGCTCTCTTGCCAGTTGGTGCAGGCAGACATCCGGTCCTGAGAAAAGTTAATGTCGGGCCCACGAGTAGGGTGGAAACGCAGATCTGTATCAAGAAAGGCAGGCACCACTTGGGCAAGCTGCCGCCTGCTTGGACAGCAAGGGATGGTGTGATTATCTGTCGGCAGCGCAGGCATACGGCTCAAGTTCAGATTAGCAATTTTGGCCACCACCTGGTTGTTTTCCAGTTCGTTGTTGTTGAAGTTGGCTGAGTCATGGCTGCTCTGTGGAAGGCAAGTGCTGAGTCGTGCGTTGCTGAGACGGGTGGAGGTCATCGTCTCGGCAAACATGCTGTCTGTGAGGCAATGACAAGGAAAAGCTGTATTAGAGGCAAGCTGAAAATGGCAGCCTACCCTGGCTCGATCATTGCTTTTTGGCCACTCCTTCATCATACTTAAAACATCAAATATGATACTTTTCCTAGTCCAATTGTGTTTCCAATTAAAGTGGGCAAAAGGAACATAAAGAAAAATATCTGGAAACACAGAATTTTCAAGGCAGTTAGTAATTCTTCCGTCAAACAAAGCTCCACCAGTATTTGCTATTCTACGGGAGCACTGTCCAATGGAACACCATACTACAAGTGGGTTGCCCGATGCAGGGGCCTCTATTCCTTTCAGACTTGTATTTGGTGCTCACAAAAAGAGACCCGTTTCTGTTCACTGCCTCACTCAATTGCAGAAAAGCAGATTCTGCAAACTACACTACCTTCCTCGTCTCATCCCTCTCATACCCCCACACCCCCACCCCGTCCTTGCCAATTTAATTCATGTAAGAGAGACTGGAAAGAGAATGCATTTAATCACTTTAGACCATTAATAATAAATTGTGTGTAATGTACTTGCCTGCTAAATTAGCAGTAGTGACCTTTAAAAAAATGTTTCAAAGCACACTACAGACTATTTGTTACTGACAGGCTACGTGAACAAGCGACAAACTCTCTCCCAGCACAACATCCCATCTGATAGCGCCCATTGTAAACAAAAAAACAACCCACAAACATTTCTACCCCCAAAGCATAAAACTAGAAACACATCACTCCATATGAACCATTCCCCTGTATAGTTATTGAGAGTTGATAATGAGAAAAAGAATGCGTATGAGGAAAGCAAAGGGCAAGATACTTCGGCAAATTTTGATTTAGGACATTCAGATTTCTAAAAGGAAGAATCATCCTAAGATTATTTTCCCAAAGTCTTAGATCTATAATCTGGGGGCCACTACCTGGACAGTAATTCATGCTGAAATCATGGCATGACTTGTGGATGGCAGCTTAAGGCTGCAATACTGAGCATGCTTACTTAGGAATAAAACACACTGAATTAAATGGGATTTACTTCTGGGAAAATGTACACAGGTTTACACTGTTAAACTTGATTTTAAGTTACACATAACTCTGCTGCATTTGCATGCATTTTAGCCTCCTTAAAAGTGGAAATGTATTGAAAATTTATCTGAAGGGCTTAAAGTTGACTATCAATTCAATATATGGAAAAATCAAACGTATAAACAGCTTTCAATTTTGATTAGCCACATAGCCTTTCTTGACAGAAGGAATCTGGGAGGGGGTGTTAAAGTAAAACCTGTCTTCCTCCTCAGGATCTCAAGTAGCCAGTTCAATATTTCAAAGGAGTGGCTTTCTCTAATTGCTTAAGTCATAAAAGCTTCACATCTACAATGTTAAGAGTTGATATAATGAATTTGTACATAGTGCATCCTGCTTTGTGAAGCATCTACAGTTCTATATTTGGGACACCCTCTGTTCCCGTCTTCCAGCCACTCCCCAATTACTGACACTACAAAAGTGATCCAACTTGGCCCTCACTTTCTCTTACATTTCTACCTGTAAAATGGTAATAATAGTGATCTATTTCATATGGATGCTCTGAAGGGAAAGAGGTGGCCAAGCACTTTTGAAGGCTCTGACCAAAATTCAGCAAGAGTTAAGTGCTCTTATGCTCATTTATTTTAATGGGCTTTTGGCACACAGTCCAAATTAATTGACTGTGGCCAACAAGTGCTATAGCACATTGTAAACTATAGTTCTACAGACTACAGGGGGAGAGAGAAATGGCCTGGTTTCTACCTGCTGCCTCCACTGACAAGCTAGCCATTGTATAATTCACTTCATAGGAGCTGTGCCCCTTCAATTCTACCCAGGGTCATAATGCAGGATCTAACACACCACAGACCATAGCTTTCTGACAAGGCTTAGTAGGGCACAGGCAAACTCAAGTGAAAATGTAAAGACAATTTTCAGAATCATGCTAGGTCTTGGTATGGCATAAATACCCACTTATGCAAGGCACAGAATAAATTTCAATAGCCTTTTGGCAAGGCACTTAAAACTAGGTAAAAGGGGCAATGGCTAATAACGTACTATTCCTAGATGTTTGTTTCATTTTAAGGCGAAAAAGTGTCCCTTGTTTGGGGTGTGGAAGGACATGGAAAGGGGGCTTAAGAATTTGGGGAGGTGGGGAGAGGTTGTGGTGGTGGTGATTTTCAAAATTTTAAGAGCCCCAATTTAAACTGTGCCTATTTAAGAATGATTTGAACTATTCTCCATTAATGCATTCATTATGTCATTATTGCTGAAGCTACGTTATCTTGAACAATCATGTCCACAATTAAGATGACAGGAATGCCAAATCCGTCCTTTGAAGTCAACTGTAGAGCTGCAGTTATGTGCAGTACACCAATACCAGAAAGGGGGGAGGGGTTGTGACAGCTTTATTCAGATAACCCCTGAGTACACCAGACGCATGTATTAGTGCTCATGTTCTGAGAACACTGGAGGCAGCAGATTACATCACAGGCAGCATCCAAGATCCCTAGTGCTTTGTAAACACATACTATCAGGCTTGTCTATAAGGACAAAAATAAGTCCACAATCATGGCTCATTGAGCTGTACTTCTAGGTACGCCAACTGAAGCCAAGCTATCACCTGAACTCTACAGGACAAGGTGATAAATCAAGAGCGAGGAATCTCTTGCCTGGACGGAATAGATTCAAGAAGAGGAAAAACCCAATGCTTTGGAAAAGCTTCCAAACTCTTGGAAAGAGAATTACGACATTGCTGCCCTCGCTGGAGTCCTCTGATAAGCAGAGAAGCTGGCGTTTCTCTTGTGTCAAGGTGCTGTGCTTTCTAAAAAACCCCGATAGGGCAGGAATGCCACATGAGAGGCTCTAAGTGGCCGTCACAGGAGATAATGGTTATGAAGCCTGAGCTGGAGAGGGAGGATGAGTCACGGCACTGCATGGTACACACAGCTGGCAATTTGTGGAGCCAATGCAAGGGGAAGAGGCCTCATGTCATTGGATTGGTCTCCTTGGTTGTGGGGCTCACAGATCCAAAAGTTAAAAGCTATCTCACACCAAGGGCACCAGTGCAACAAACACACCTGCAGTTTTATCAAGCGAGCTTATGTAATAGGAACAGGCTACCAATATAAATACTATGGGCAGTTTCTGGCGTTGGTTTTAAATTTCTGAAGTGTTGGCGTATTAATTTAGGCAACTGTAATTGGAGAAAAAATATCTGTTGCCAGCTTATCTGCCCCATGGTGCAATCCAATTTAACCACGATGGAGCAGAACGTCCGCCTGAAGATTTCACATTTTCACCATTGCTTATTTCATTTATTTATTACATTTACATTCCACCTTTCCTCCAAGAACTCATGGTGGCACACCTGGTTCTGTCCTTCTCAGTTATTACCCTCACAGCAAGCCTGTGAGGTAGGCTTGGCAGAGAGACCGTGAGCTTCATACCTAGGTAGGGATTTGAACCCGAGTCCCAGTAACAGTGACTGGATGAAAATGAAAATGCAAGCTTAGTATCCGGGCTCTACACTTTACAACATAAGCACCGCTACCAACCTCACACAGCTTGTTCTGAGAGAAGGGAGACATGACAAAAGGGTCTATACAGAAGGAGATTTTTTTTTTTAACAGACCATATACACCTACCTAGTATTTGCACTTCATGTGTGATTCCATAGACATCTATCAGTGCCCAGAGAGGCCCGGAGACTTTGACGCCACAGTGAAACAGAATTGGCTCTTCATCATTAACGCTATAGAAAACTCTCCCATGGCGGTCGACCCAGAACGCCAAGATGTTGTCTCTTAGTGCAAACCTCTCTGGCAGGGCTTTGGCCCAGAAGCCTGGCCGTGTCACCAGGTCTGGGCAGGCGTATTTTGGTATGTCGTCTGCGCTCATCTGCGATGGATCGTGAGTGGTGAAGCCAAAGCGCAGGGCCCCGCTCCACCCGTGGTGCACAGACACCAGCTTGAGACGCACTTTCTCGTAGAGGTGGATGGGCCGGTTGGTGAAAGTGACGCCGTTGCAGAAACTGTTCCTCCGGGTGGCTTTGCGGGAATGGGCATCCAGGCGTATGTTTTTTCCTTTGGCCTGGAAATGGAATCGCGGAGGTTCAGTAATGGTGAGAACAGACCGCCTCTCATGGCTACTGTTAGGCAGTGTGTAATAAGGCCTGTGGGATACAGAGCGAGCCTGTTGACTGGTGTCTGCAAATAAAAAAAAAAAAAACAGGAAGAGACATTGTTAGGAATTTGCTAATTTAGGTTGCAATGCTAAGAAAACTGCTCGCCCCCCCCCCATCTACTGATATGTGCAGATTCTAGGCTAGATTTTAACAGACTAATCAGATACAAACACACTCCTTATTTGGACAAAGTTCCTCTGCTCCCTGTTCTTATAATCCTAGTAAGAATGACATTTTTCCAGTGGAGAAAAATTCTGTCTCTCAGCCAGTGTTCAGCTGGAACTAGTTTTTAAATGAATACATTGCTAGACACAACTGACACCTCAATAGAAACACACAAAAAACACCTTAGCACACTAGGTTGAGGTGGGGAGATCCAAACTGCAGTAGTCACGCTGCTACTGTTTGAGGCCAAAAGAGGAACTGACTAGACAATTTCATTGCTGACATAAACAGATTTGCTCAACAACTGCTTCTACAATCTAAAACATGGATAGGCAAACAAAGGTCCGGGAGCCAGAACCGGCCCAATCGCCTTCTAAATCCGGCCCATGGACGGTCTGGGAATCAGCCTGTTTTTACATGATAGATTGTGTCCTTTTATTTAAAATGCATCTCTGAGTTATTTGTGGGGCGTAGGAATTCATTCATTATTATTTTTTTCAAAATATAGTCCAGCCCCCCACAAGGTCTGTGAGACAGTGGGCTGGCCCCCTCCTGAAAAAGTTTGCTGACCCCTGATCTAAAACTTGGGGCAATTGTTAAGTAGGCATCCCAGAAGACAGAGAAAGCAGCCAGTCTGGAGCCCTGTACCCCAGGCAGCCTATGTGTGCTACGTGAGAGCAGAGAGGAAAACTGACATAAAGAGAAGCTGCCAATATGTGGTAATATTACTTGCTGCCACCCTTCTGCCTCTTCTTGGTCCCCAATGCATGTCCTGTTGGAAGTGACTTGAAGCAACAGTGCCCTCCTCTACCCATGAACTCAGAAGCAGACAGGTAGATTGTATGTTTGAAACAATGACAGCATATCAACAAAAGGAGGTGGCAGATTTATCTTAGTGGCACTGAACACCTCCAAGATGACCTGCCCATCATTTAAAAAGAGAAAGTGAGTCACCAAGTTAGTAACTAATCTGCAATCAACTGTTGGACCACCCCAGGCAACCAAGCATTTAACCATCCCTAAAAGGCCCCTGGTTCTGAGCTCTAAGTGCTATCTTTGGCCTGCTTAGTATCCACAACATGCTTTGTAGCTCGAAGAACTAGTTTTCAATTGTATGTTGCTTCAAATGTTGGCTGCTGATGGCTTAAATTCTGAAAATCCATTTGGGGCATCATAATTGTGTTTTAGCATAAGCAGCATGCATTTTCCCTTATCCAATCTTTATTACACTGAACTACAAGATAAAATAGGGCCGTCAGAAACCCCCAAAGCTAAATGAAGCAGCCCTAGGGCGGAGGTGGGGGAAATTGGCTCCTAATGAAACTGTTTTTGTAAGTCTGTCCTATGACTTCCCCTTATGGCAGGAACAGTGTCATGGCAAATATTCAGTAATCATTTCCCTTATTTTTAATGAACGACACACACACAAAATAGCTCAGTGAGACAAGATTAAAGCTTCCACCCTAATAAACCCCAAACACAAATGTCAAAACAGTTTTATTGTAATTGCAAGTAGCCACATGCCGAAATATTAACATAGCTGGAAAACAAAACTGCACTAAGGTCCTGCTTGGCACTTTATACTTGGGAGGAATAGGGATTTGTTTAAATATATTTTAAAATACCTTCACAGCAGGAGCTTCAATATTTTTGAATTGATATTGTGCAAGTGACAATTGTTTCAAATAATGGCAACACCTCTCCTTAAAAACAAACAACACATTCCTAACATTTGTGACTTACTTCTTTTACTTAACAGTAATTAAAATGCATACCAAAAAGTATTAGCTGACCTCAGCAGCCACACACTAAACAGCCCAGAAGAACTCTACTTCACAATTGATTCCTGCCAATTCTCTCCCATTATTTCCTTCCCAACACCCAGACAGGCTCTTTTGATTGTATAAAAGTGCATTCAGAAAAAGCCCAGTCAGGTGTTGCACTCCTAAGCCACGTTCACACCATACATTTAAAGCATTATGATACCGCTTTAAACAGTTATGGATTCCTCCAAATAATCCTGAGAATTCACAGAGCTGCCATTTTCCAGAGTGGTTAAACAATCAATCCCTCTTCACATGAACTCTAGGAATTGTAGCTCTCTGTGGGGAAGAGGGGTCTCCTAACAAACTACAGCTCCCAGAATTCTTGGGAAGCCAAGGCTGTTTGAAATGTGTCATAGTGCTTTAAATGT
The DNA here is from genome assembly GCF_027172205.1 of Podarcis raffonei. Classification (NCBI taxonomy): domain Eukaryota; kingdom Metazoa; phylum Chordata; class Lepidosauria; order Squamata; family Lacertidae; genus Podarcis; species Podarcis raffonei. Next base: position 52,177,851 of record NC_070603.1, read on the forward strand.
GTGGTATGAATGCAGCCTAATAGTTGCAGATTCTGAAAGCATTTCACAGGATCTCTCAGTCTCTACAGACCTTTCTATGGAAGGAGCTCAAGAATGCAATCCAACCCATTCCAGCCTGCAAACACGGTGTTTAGTGGTGTTTATGTACAAGTAAACATGCACAGGACAGGGCAGCAAGACAGGCATCCTGTCAGTTTTGGTGAGATTTTTTTTTTTTTTACCTCCCCCTTAGGACTGCCCCGCTTCCCTGCTTTTTATCTGCAGAAATCAGCAGATGGAGGTTTTTATGGTATGGAGCTAAGCATTCTCACCTCCCAATGTCTGCAGTACAAGCTTGCAAAAGGTTTAGAAAACGTGCCAGTATAATAATGATGATAAAGGAACAAAGCTGGCAACAATACCTCTTGAATGATATCTTTAGCGGGCCAAATCCTTAGCAGCAGCAGTGCCTCTCAGGAGGTTATACAAGCCTGTTTGTAATGTAAACATCCTGCCAAAGGATGACAGATATGTTTTAAGAAAAATTTTCCAAAAGGAGAGAACCAAGATGACTAGCAAATCTAAATAAATAACTGGGAGGGAAGTACTTGCACTTCCCAAATGAACCACATGGGCCACGAACCACTCTCTGGTGCAAGAGATTCAGCTGGAAGAACTGAGAGACTAGCAACTTGCTGAAGGTGAAAATATAGTGTTTCTGGCCAGAGCGTCCTGGGAGCATCACTTCTGTTACAGTAACACCTAAGTACGTGGCAGCCATGAAGAGGTGGGAAACATAAGGCATTTCAGGAGTTACATGGAATAGCACATGCAAACAAGTTTATCTTTATATGAGAACTAGAAACAGAAACTGAACTCTTAAGATATTTCTTTTCATTACACTTATCTTAAGAATGGAGAGATACGGGAAAGAATGGAGAGGCACATAATAGCAGTACACATAATAAATAGCGAGTTATAGATAGGCCCAACGGGGTAAACGTTCTCAGGCATTCAGGGCAGCGTTGTTTACACCAATAGCGGAAGCTTTATCGCCACCTTCAATAAGAGCACGATAAGGCCAGAGAACAGAATCAAAGACCGCCAGGCACAAATGCATTAAGGCCTGTGATACATACACTTTTGTGATTAAGCGGCAAACTGCTCCCACTTATCACTATTGGCCTATACAATACACTGTACAACTTGCCTTGTGAACGGGAAAACTCTCCATCTACTTATATTCAGTACAATAGCGCAGTTTCTGCACAATCTGATCTAGATATATTGGCACTGACTGCCAAGAAAACCATTCTTAGTATCTGCTTATTGAGTTTTTAAAGGGTGTCCCTTCCTCTAAAATAGTCATTGTTTCATTCTTCTTAGTTGACTAAGTATATGGATGGCAATGGCCACAGTCAGACCATAACTCAACTGCCTTGTCCAGGAATGGCTGCCATAAGGAGTGGTGGAGAGAGGAATATTTCAATAAATACAGCAAGCCCACAACGTATGTTCATTTAACTTTTGCACATTCAGCTTTATGTGCTGGCAAAATAAATAAATAAAAATTAAAAGGGTGGAGAAAGGGTGTGAGGTTCTGGGGGAAATGACTTTGACAATCCCATTTACCACTGAGCTCAATAGATTTTGACTATGTGTAATTTGGCTTTAGGCACAATTTGCCGGAACATAACCCCTGCATAAGCTGCCTGCTTACTGTACATCCTGTTGTACAGCAACAAACTGTTTCACTATCTTCAAACACATTCTTCAGCACACCTTCACATAGTTTATGATCTTAAGGTATAAAAAGTATGTGTGTGTGTGTACATACACACACACATATACACAGGCATCTACATTTTGTATAATCCCAATCCCATTCCTTGAATGTACAAGCAGAGAAGAATATCAAGCCAAGAAATTAGATAGATAGATAGATAGATAGATAGATAGATAGATAGATAGATGGATGATAGGAATTTTATTATGCATTGGATAAATCCAGAGAATTTTAAGAGGTCGATGAGTAATTTCAAAAGATGGAAAAGCAGTTGTATAGCCAAAATGCTACCATCATTCCAAGCTGATGAACAGGAAGTTTAGGCCAGGGGTTATTTAAAAAACAAAACAAACAGGAAAGCATGTTGCGATTATACAATAGGGAATTATCCTGAAGGAAATGAATGGGTCATGTTATCCTTTACTAGAACGGACACCTGTCAGTTACCCTTTTAAAACATACAGCACTTTTTCTTTAGTGGGATTGGGACAATGAAAGAGCACTGTAAATATAGTTGCCCCATAGCAAGCATCATTTTTGACAAGATATTTTGCAAGCGTAAAACCAGCATCTTCCACAAGAGATGCAGAGGAAAGAATGGCAAAAAGCATTTTCCATGCACCAGACATCAACCTAGTCTGACAACACATTCTCATTCCAGTGGGTGCCTCATTCTCTACCATTCTGAAGTCCACAGCAAAGGATAGCTTCAATTGGTACATAAGTAATCATAACCTATTTCCAGATACTTCTGATCATGAAAGTGTTTTGGCCAGTGTATGGGGAAATATCTATAGCAATAACCAGCCTTGTCAATCTGTGAATGGTGGACCAATGGCGTACATGTACACCCCAAAATGACAGTGGTAAAATATTGTCATAAATTGCCATATGATAAGTGACCATGTTATTGGCTGTAACTACCTCAACTATTTTACGTTGTTTGGTCAATCTGTGGTGTGGCTGATAGAAATAGAGAATGTGAGATTGAAGAAGCAGCTCATAGGAAATGAAAGGAGAATATGGACTATTCAAAATGGAATATGAGATGTCTCAGCTCACATAATCTCACCATCCTGAGGTTGGAGAAAGTAGTGGCAGTGGTAGCTGTATTGGTAACCAGCAACACATCTGTTGCAGTGATTATATTTTTAGCTTTTTTCATACGACTAGTTTGCAAACAATCCAAATCATTCCCCACTCATACTTCAGCCCCTCACACAGTTTAAATCACACTTATTTATATATCTTTTAATTTAATTTAGTGATTTAATCCAGACACATGAGGATTTGGAGAAACCTGACTGGAATGGAATTGGGGCCCACAGTGTATCCCTCACTGCTAGTTTTAGAAAATCTCTTAGCTGTCAATCTCATGGGGATTTCAGTTGATTTTTAAAAAAAACTATAATACATCCTTATATCATGGGTTTGGTATTCTTTTCAACATGCTTTTTTTTAAAAACAAAAACAAAAAACCCCAACACCAGTTATTTCCGGTATTGTTTGGCTTTGTAAATGGAAGGACACACAAACCCTTTTCTTTAATGTACATTGTACTAACCTCGCTGAAGCCTTTAAAATTCCGTTTTAGAACAAAACTCTTATTGTGAACAATACTTAAACCAATAAAGATTCCCCAAGACACACACAAACACACTACAGTTTGCATCATCTTGTACAAAGCATTACATATTCTGTGTCTTTCTTCTCAGCCACACATATCAGCATTGCAACCACACAATGTTCATCTCTTGAACACTCCGGCGGCTTAAATTATTTGGTGTCTCTGGAGGGTAATGGCAATGATCCAAACTGGAGGAAATGCTGAAATTAAAAGACATGTTTATACAGGACATATTTCTCCTAAAACGTGCACTGGAAGAATGAAAGACTATTTGGCTTCAATGACTCATATGGCTTAAAAGGCCAGAAGATAACCTAGCCCAGTGACTTACATCAAGGCAGTACCGCTACCTAATAACTCATCTTGAATTGACCTACATAATGCAGACTATAACATCTCACAAGTAGAAGCCAGCAGAGAGGAGAACCGCTCAAAATGCCCACAGAACAGATAGTACCGGACAATAAAAGAACCACACACTACAGGAAAATGTGGTGGTGGTGGTTTTCAGTACCACTATCTGAGACAAAGAGACTTTTAATCTAGGAGAAAACTTCCCAAATTCAAATATGACATTATGTGAGGCCTGAGCCAAGAAGAAAACCATCCACAGACTCTCCCCAAAAGTCATTTTAAACAGGGACACTACATCCAGCCTCTTTCAAGATGTAGGAGGACTTGGTACATCCAAAGAAATGGGGGTGGGGGAGAACCCAACTATATTGAATGTAGAAAATATTTTTTCTCTCACCACAATGAGTCCACAAGAATAGAGGCACCAGATTAAACAATCTTAAAACACAATTAAAAATCAAACCATGTTTTTCTTAAGTTATAGCCACAGTAATACTTTCCCTAAGCCAATAGAGCCATAACCTAAATCCTAATCAGCTAATGGCCACTTAAAGCCCTGAGGCAGGCCACCTGGTTTCATTTGCACAGATGGAAAGCAGGAGCAATTGTACTAAAATCTCTAAAGGACATGAGACAAGTACGCCAGAGAGCCATAGCAACAAGTCTCAGAGCTTGCTCTCACAAATCAATTATTGCTTAATGCTTTTTCATTCAACTTTGTCCTCTCCTGGGCATTTAAAAATTGTGTTTCAAGAGGAAACCCATAGTCCCTTTGTGAATATGCTGTGAAGGTTTTAATAAAGTCAGAATATATGAGAGTGAGAAGTTTTAATGAGTAAGGTTATCATTACAGAGCCATTCTGAAAAACAGTGTTGTCAACAGTATCTCCTGCAATGGTCCCCTCTTCCCTGTGACACAAACACCACCACATTAGTATTTTGTCCCATGCACAATGCACCTGCATGAACCTTTGAAGTGCAGGTGAGAGTTTTTGGCCAATCTAAACAAGAAGAATTGGGAACTGAAGGCTCCCACTTTGGTAGCAAGCAACTGCTCTAGTTTAAACTCAGAAATGCAAACCTGTGAAGATAAGCCCTTAATGATATAGTATCAGAAACATAGAAAGGTAAAGCAAAAACAAACAAAAACCCTCTTAACATTGGAGACAGTGTTAGGGCAAACAGTATATGTGTAGATAAGCACTACTTAAAATGTGTTACAAAGCTGCTCCTAATTGTTCATTCTTGTCCCACAACAAAGATGCAACTATGGAAAAAGGCAATGTAGCCAAATTCCAGACACAGGAAATGCTATGCTATGACTATTCAGAACAAAATAAGTTAGTAGCACACAGCTTGGAGCAGCACATCCCTTGCCTCTGAAAGCACAGCCCTTTTATAGGATGAAACCCAAGATACCTGATGACGAATCAGAATTTGTCCCAACTCTGGGTTACTGGAATCTAGCAGGCATCAAAACAATGGAGGACTAAAGATAAAGGGGAACGAATTGGGTTGTTGAAAAGATGGTGTTCAAGGCATTTAAGATGGGCCTAAAGGGAATGATAGATTATTGCAAGAAAAATGTTTATTCCTTCTCCTATTGTGTTCAGGGAGATGTTTTAGATGCTGCACTTCAGCCCTGTCTAGTCACAATACATCAGTAGGTGTACATGTCCCAGTTGCGAAGACGCAAAGAAAAGGAAGAGATCTTGATATTGGATGTATTACAAAAGCTTCAGCTTTCACACTTTTAAAAGGCCAGTTTTTAGCCCATAGCTATGAAGACAGACTTCCAAGTGTGGAGCTTGTATGCTCTAAATATTCAGAGAGAATGAACACACAAACGTAGCTGAAACTTTTTCTAAGGTGGAATAATAGTTCCTTAAATCATCCAAATTTAAAAATGTCATTAAAAATGCAGAACAACAAATATGTTTTACTTACTTAATTCTTATCTGGGAAACAAGGGATAGAACCTGTCATTATTTTATGTACACTCAACCACTGTATGGATGTTACTGAAACCGGGGGGGGGGGGGGGAGAGAGAGAGAGAGAGAGAGAGAGAGAGAGAGAGAGAGAGAGAGAGAGAGAGACCTTTCAATGAATGCATCCTATAAGTAACCATTTTATTTTGAGATCCTATTGTTCAAATGATGTGAATCCATTGTGAGAGCTGGGTGGTGGCTGAATTTTTGACCGACCTCCTCCCTATCCAGAAAGCTCTAAAACACTTCAAAAGGACTTCTGAATAGGAAATAGACTAGGCAGTGTTAGAACAGCCACCGATTCAAATGCAAGCATTTCCTCTGTGTGTGCTGCTGCTGCTGCTTCTAAAAGAGAGAGACTTCAACTGTCCAATATAGCAAACAGGGAACAGTTTTGTTTTTGCATTTTGAACCCTGATCTATACAGTACTGCAATATGTGAAATGTATGGTTTAGTTGTTTTGAGGGGGCAAGGGATGTCTTCAATCAGACAAGCCACTGTATTTTTCTCATAGCCAGCTGTCTGGAAGGAACCCTAGAAGAAAAAGCAGAGTTTCATTACCAAATGGGTATGAGCTACATTCCCAGAGAAAGTGAATTCCATAGAATCTAGGCCAAGGAATGAAGTGGGGGGCGGGGGTAGGAAATGAAACTTTACAAACAGCATAAAGTTCACAGAAACTGCACCAAAATTCCTATTACGCACAATCTTTCTGCTATTCCCATCCTACAACAACTCGTTATTGTCACTTGAAAAACATGTAATTAGGACTAATATTGTTACTAAATCATTATCAATCTGGCACGGAAAGACAAAGGAGCCCATTTCCTTCTTGTAGATTCATCTCACAGCTACTTTAGAATAGCTGAAACAGTAAACTGTGTTGTTTCCAGAGAAAATTTTATGACTTTAGCTTGTGACTTGATCCCCACCCCCACCCTGAAAAGCAACTTAATCATCTATCCCATGACATATCCTTAGTGCAATGGATCTTTGAGCAGGGCAGTTTCTCTAAAAATAAAATGACTACATTCTCTGAAATGCGAGCGCTTGTACAAAGCCAGAGTTCAGCCACATCATTAAAAAGCTGCACACAATAGAACTGTTACCTTGAAAGGGAAAATAACCGCAAGGCCATGTCATCCTGGTTAACTGAGCATCCTTTAGCCATGATAGTGTCACAAGACAAACCACAAAAAAGAATGAAAAGCCGATTCATTGAGCTAGTCTCAAAGGCCCCTCATGTTTGCTAACAAAAATTCATGATGAGACAAGCCTTCTTTCAACAATGAGTGATAAAAATCCTCACTAAATTAGAGGCAATGGTAGAGATAAAATATTCCATGATAATCATTTCTGCTCCCCACCCACCTCGAGTAATGCAGATTATTTATAATAAAATGAGTATTTTCAGATGTCTAAGATACAGTCTTGGCAGTGTCCATTCTCAAGGGCTTACATAGGGCTGTTTCAGGCATAATGCTATACCACAGTTTACTGCTACATGAAAAAACAAAAGCAAGACTTAACCTTGTATATTTCTCCTTTCCTTCTGCTCCTCTAGTGCAGCTGCAATGAGATTTCATAATTTCTGTTTTAAATTTAAATAGAATAATTTCTGTTTTTAACCATGAATTATAATTAATTTAAACCTTAAACCAGCCTCTCCCAACCTGGGGCCCTCTAGATGTTTTAGACTACAAGTTCCATCAGTCTGTGACATAATTCTTGATAAGGGACGGTAACAATTCCTCCCCACCCATTGCCCATATCAGAGAAAAAGAATGTGGGGGTGAGATGCAGCTCTAAGACATGGGTCACCAACACAGCGTTCATGAGCATCAGGGGGTTCCTTTCTGCACCAGACTTATCAAAATAATGAATTCAGGGGCTCGGTCACCAGCTCTGCCTTGTACTCTGTTACCTGGGCAAGTTACTTGTCCTTCATTATTAACCATGATCCCACAGCAGCCATTTTGTGGTGGTGCCTACAAGAGGTTTTGTGCTGCTTTCCCCCACAAATTATCAGATGTGTGCACGAATTCAAAAAAGTTGTCACCCCCTGCTCTACAAAGCTTTTGGAGTCTATCAAACAAAATTGACACTGCAGTAGAGAATAGCTCTAACTTCTGATGAACAGAATATTAGAAACACAAAGCACAGAGGCTGGTCCATCTGCCACTCACTTAAGCAAGTAATACTTTTCTATAAATAATTTGAATAAAAAACTGCTTGTCCTTCAGCATTTGCTGGTTCCTATTGTTTCCCCACCTCTCTTCCCAGCTCTCTCACTTCCACCTCACAAGCTACCCCAAACTAACAAGTAAAGTGTAGCTAGCAATAGTGATTATGACATTCCACTTTTATGCGACTATCGGCTGATGTTTGGTTTTAGATTACGTACTTTCACTGGCCGTCAAAGCTAGTCAGTCACAAAATAATATTGTAATGGTACATTATAACTATCAGAGATACAGCTAACAGGAGAGTTTATAGAATACAGCTTTCTAGCCTGTGCTTCATTTTTCCTCAGCAATATGTACTACGATTCAAGTTCTCTTGGGAGGTAGCTCTTTAATTTAACTGAAGGTTTTGCTTCTCTCATCTGCAAGTTAAACAGCATTTAAACCAGAACCGCTGACAAGTATTTCCTGTACAGCTATAAGAAGGTCTTTTGCAATGAGTCAGGCCAATTTTCATCTCAGCCTCCTATGGCTTGCGGTAGCTCGCCAGAGAATCTTAAGATGGCTTTGGGAACAACATAGGATGGATGGAAGAAGGGGCTGTGCACCCTCAACTGCCATTTTGTGTAACATCCAAACAATTTGTGAGCATCACATAACACTGGTTATGTTTAGTTCTGTGGGTTTTTTTAATGAATCTTTGTAAGGTCAGGTGTTTTGCTTTGTTTTTGAAAAAAGAGAGCATCAAGTGGCCTTCAGTTTGGGTCAAGAGGCCTCCATCTTTAATACCATGTTTTTAGAATCTGGTAGGTGAGAGTTAAAAGATGGACGGAGAAGGCATAGTGTGTAAGTCACGTTTAGTCTGCTACAATTCCCTCTTCCCCAAAAAATAGTATAAAAGCTACCGCCTGATAGATAGATGGAAGCCTTGGAAGCTGTTCAGATTGCTGCAATTGATCATAGTCATTTGACACCCAAGTTCCTTTCCCCTTATATTTACTTCAACAGTAAAGCTTTTTGAAATATCGTCCATGTGCAAGGAATCAGAAGTATGAAAATAAAGGAGGTAGCACTGGGTCACACCTTCAAGCCATAGCCAAAGAAAAATGTGCTGTCACCAAGCCAGGCAATTAATCTCACTACATTTAAATCTGCCTGTCAGTTTCTAGACTATACTCATTAATATGCTCTGCAAACATGTTGCAGCACCGTGGACCACTAGAATCAACTAATGGAGGCTGGTGTGACCCACAGTGAATAAATTTGAAACACACAATTTTCCTGACCACCCCCAATTTTAATCTGATTTTATTCCAAGGTGGGGTTTTAAAGGCTTGGACACTATACTATCCATTTGACATTTAGCCTGCAAGCCTATGAAGGCTTATTTGGGAGTGAGCCCCACTGAACGTGGTGGGACTTCTGAGTAAGCACGCGCAGGGGTGGGTTGCTAGTTTTCCATATGAGAAGTGTTCCAAAACAACAGACGCCCAGTTCATTAGCCACTGTTATGTTGCGCCTTTCCCAAGAGCCTGCCATAGTCTGAACTCAAAAGATCAAGGAAAAAATAGTATTCCAAAAACTGTCAATCTTCTAAAAACTGGCTCTAGTATCAGTTTTCAGTATTCCACAACAGAAGTATGTCCAAATATATTATATTAAGTGCTAAATATGAAAGTTGTATTAGCATCTAAAAATTATGTGTCAACGTATTGCACAACACATAATAAAAGACAGACCTCAGCTCAAACTGCTGATGCTACAATCCTGTTGCCTTACATAAACCTATCTTATCAATTTTTCCTTTCTCGCAGAGTGACTAAAACTATAGGATTCCTCCCCAGTTCTCCCTTATCAGCTAGCATCATACCCAAGTTCCGCATTACATTTCTATTATAAAAGCTAACTAAAATGATACAGAAATATAATTCCATCTAACCTCCATTTCCCAGAATATTAAATATATTTTTCAGAAGGCCATAGTAACACTGCAACATTATAAGGTAGATGAGCAGATAGACTTGTGCTTTTGCATGTGCAAATACCAAAACAACAGTACAGTGTAATAATTAGCAGTAACATTTTATGTCACTAAGCTTGCAGGAGCATCTACGGAATATCTGGTTTTAAATTAGATGCAGTTATCTTTTCTCCCCTGCCCCCACACTGAACTCACAAAAAATATTGGGTAACAACATGTTTCACTCTGTCCCATCACCCAGATGTATTGGGATCATGGAAAGGGTGTGCTAACTTGAACACTATTCACATGCTGGTTGTTTTCTACATAAACAGGAACAAGGTAAGGGGTGGAATCGTTGTCTGTGGGAGGCAGGAAATCCATCCCATTCCCTATAGGCACAAAGGGTTACACCAGAAGACTAATTGCTAAATAATTACCAAAAAAGAAAAGGAAAAGGAAAGGCTTTAAAACAAAGCAACTGCAGCTCAGCATGGGTGGCAGTTTTGTCTGACATTCAAAATGGCCATTGAACACCATGTCGAATAACTGAAAGAGATGGGTTTAAATTCTACTGCAGTTATGGATTCTCCATGTAGATCTGGTGAAGTCACTGTCTCTCACCCTTAGTCTCCAACCAGTTAAATGGGTTAATATTTACCATTTATACAAAGTGCTTCGCGTACTGTGATTAACGATGACAATGTTGTGTAAATGCAACAAATTCCTGCAGGGAATTTATTAGCTTCCTGCTTGCCCTCTTCCTAACACTAACAGACTACTCCAAGCACCCTAACAAGGGTACATTTCTCAAAGTATACTGGGAAGAAGCTGCCACGGCCATAAGGCTTTCAGGGGTTTTTGTGTTAACGTGCCTCCTTTGTGAAGAGCTGGCTCCCATAACACGTGCTGAATTTTGGCTGAGGAAACCAGCATTGACTGTAGGAGCTCCTGAAGTTTGCTCATGGCCACTTTTGCTTCTCCCCAGTCTGTTTTTCTTTCTGATGAACTGTGCTGAACTAAGTCGTGATTTTGCTTAGCATGTCATCTGAACTGGAACTCATGCTTAAGGTCATGATTAGCAAGAAGAGAGCTTAATCGCAAGCTCGGGGCTCATAGGCAACACAGTAAGCGAAACCTTTGTTTAACACAGCAAAGTTTTTTGTTGTTGTTGTTTTAAAAAAGGAGTAAAAGAAGCTGCACATTCCTTTCCAGGAGCCCACAGTGTTGTGAAAGCCAGGTCAATTGGTCAGTTCCTCCTTGGTGGGCAATAGCTACTTCATGAAAATTCTGCAAGATCAAAGTTAATGACCACAAAGTAAATGAGATGTTGAGGCTGCAAATCCTATGGACCTTTACCTCTGAACATAGCGAGAATTAGTTCAGAGTAAGAATGCATGGAGTTCAGGCCTAAGGCATTTTGCTGCTTGAGGTCAAGGGCAAGATGAAACTCCTTCCTCCTTCTACATATGGAAGACAACTGGACTGACAGCTGAATCACCCTAGTAAAGGGATAGCAACCTCCACAACACTTGGGTTGGGGGCTAATTTGTGGTAGGATGGCCTGTGCCAGGAGAATGGCCCCAACATCCGCTGCCCAAGGCCTCACTTTGCCAGCCCTGATAGGATTGTACTACGAAATAGTGTTTATTAACCACCATTGTGCTACAGAAAAATTGGGGTGGGGAATGAGAAATCACAGGGATGTTTCAATTCATGTAAGCAAGATGGCAACCCAGTTAGCAGCAGACTTAACAAGGGCCATGCATTCAGGGCTTCTGGTCTTTTCCGAGACAGCCACAAATCTCAGAGTGAGCAAGAAACTGTGGCTTCTAGGAAGCAGCTGCTTTCAAAATCCCTGCCCCCAGTATGCTGCTGGATTGCAATCTGGTGCTTCACTTTTTATTTACACACAGTTTAAACAAGCCTCTGGCATAAAGGAGAAAAATGCTTTGGAAGGAATGCATTGAGTGAGAAAGGTAAATAATGAGTGGCCTGCTCTTCAATTATTTTCTTTTTAACAGCTATCAGGACTGTATATAATTCAACTGCACTTCTCAAAGATGAAATCCATGAAATCCAGAGCAGAAGAGAAAGGGGGGGAGTAGAACAGTGACTGTTTATAGTTAATTTGGCGAGGGGGCGGGGAGATACATAGCTTTCCTACTTGTTATGTTAGTTTCTTTCTGTGCCACCTTTTGTCCCAAAAGGCTCTCACAAGAACTAACAAAGGCAATCACAAAATTCAAGCAATAAAATACAGCAAAAGATTAATATCTCAACAACATATCATATTTGTCATATCTATAGTTCAGAAGAGGATTCTTTCCCTAGAAAACGTCCATGGGTCATAGGATTTCAGGCAGAGATCAAATGGAGTTTAGCAAATGCAATTCAGTATACAATTCAGCTGGGCCTCTCTGCAAAAGCTAAGAAGAAGAAATAAGTATTATTATTTAGGCCAAATCACTATGTCCATTTATGGCACCCACATGAAGAATTAAGAAATAGTACCATTGGTTACACATGCTGCAAGAAACAGAAAAAGAGGATGCATTGAGAACAAGAACATAAAGTCTTGTTGCACCTTGAAGGCTAACAAATTGTATTGTGCCATAAGCTTTCATGGACTAGAGCCCACTTCACCAGATGCTTCAGATGAAAGCTTATGCCGTAATAAGCTTTGTCAGTACCACAAGAATTTTGCTGCAACAGAACACAGCTATCCTTGCCCTGTCAAATGGACCAAAAGTGCTCCTTCTCCAGGCTGTCTTGCATCTCACCATATGGCAAATTATAATGTGCATACATTATTCAAGAATGGAATAGTGGTGTCTTTGTAGCCATACAAACCAGAACTACTGAAATGCAATTTGGAAAGCTGATCTAGGACAAGGATTAAATGTGTGCAGCCTCAGCTCTGCCAAGTATATGGAGCAAAACACACACAAAACTACAGCTCCTCCTCCCCAACAACAAAGTCTTGTGACACTTCAAAGGCAAATAAATACAAGTGGGCTCTAGTTCACAAAGCTTATAACTCGAATTCACCCATAATTTCTCTTACTATACTGAGACTCTTTGGGATTTGTTGCAACAGAGTGATACAGCTTCTCCTGTTGAACTTATTGCTCTTGAATTTGCTAGTAGCATACATGGGAATAGTTCAAAATGTGGAATAATCTTAAACAATTCTTCTTAATTCTTAAGCCCTGCACAAAAGGGATTTCCCTTCTCTCCTTCCCTGCACCCCCCAAAATTAGCTGGGGGTGGGTCAGGATAACCCCCTGCAGAACAACACACAGCAGGAGGGGGGTCATTCCATCCAGCAAGCTGAAATATTTGTGTTGTTGGAATGTTTGGCATAATGCAAAGTGGAATTCCTCCCACTATAAATAGACTTGTTGGGTGCAATAGTTCTTTTGCAGCAAAATCCTATACGTATTTGTTTGGACATAAGCCCCACTGTGTTGAATGGAGTTTTCTTTCACGTAAGGGTGCAAAAGGATTGCAGTTTTAGAATCCTTTATCTTGCATCTAAATAAGCTCAGCTTTTCAGTCTTCAGGGCATGATGCAAAAGTAACTCCTTTTCAGACCTCTATTTGTACAAAATGGAAAAAGATTTCTGGAGGATAAAGCTATCAGTGGCTACTGAACATGATCACTATACCACAGTATGCGTGCCAAGAGGAAGGCACGTTTGGCAAACCCTCACCATGATCAACTCCCACCCAGAAACCTATGTCCACACTGTGGAAAGACATGTGGATCCAGAATTGGCCTCCACAGTCACTTACAGACTCACTGTTAAGACAATGTTCATGGAAGACAATCTTACTCTGCTGCAAGTGGTCACCAAAGACGAAGAGAAGAAGCTGAATACCAGCAGCTGCGGGGAAAACAGCAGGACAGGGCCACTGTGCTCAAGTCCCATTTTGGGCTTCCCAGAGGCATCTGACTGGCTACTGTAGGAACAGAATGCCAAATTAGTTAGGCCTCAAATCCAGCAGGGGTGTTTTTTTTTGTGTTCTTATAGGAGACGGGGGGGTGGGGGAAATACTTCACTTTAATCGAACTCAAAATTAACTAACGTTATTCCAGAGTGCAGGGACAGACAGCCGTCCTTTTGACGTAAAAACAATCATCCTTTGTCACCAGAAAAAGCAAGCAAACAAAAAAATACAAAAGCTGCTGAAGTTTCAAGCACAAGTTGCACCTTTGCTAAAGAAAGCAATTCGCTGAAATGGCTCTCTTACAAAACTCCTATTAGGAATGCCTACTTTGCCAAAGGGAAAAAAAGGTGGCTCGTCTTACACTAGAACCCTGGCCTCATTAAAGCTTAATTGAAAGGAGCAGCAGGGGGAAGAGGGCAGACTAGAGTTCTGTGGGTGGATGCAAGCAGTGCCTATTTCCCCCCCCCCCTTTGAAGGACATTTAGAGGTTGTGGAAATACACCCCCATTGTGTCACAAATGTCACCTGGACAAGCTCCATTGAGAGGGAAAGAATCAGACTTAACTTATCTCATTCAGATTCAGCTTTCCGTGGTCAGTGGGCAAGAAATGTGAACACAGCTCTACACCCCATCTTTGGCTCTGCTGGTTACCATTGATCCGCTTATGTGTCACAATGTCTTGCTTCTTAAAAACAAAAACAAAAAACCCTTGTCTATCATTTCAGTATCCCCAACGGAACGGTAAAATCTTTGACGTATTTCTGCTACATATGAAATATTATAGAGGTTGAAGATTCATAAGCTCTGAACCTGAAGCCCGTGGTTAAAATCTCAGTTCAACTATGAAGTTCTTGTGTGAAATTAGCATGCTGCCATATTTCCTCTTTACTGATTAATAATCTTTCTGGGAAACATTATATGACTTCCACTCAAATGTTATTTTTAATGACAAATGAAGTTTAAAAATCTAAGCAATTTAAATGATGCTCAATGAGTTCTAATTTTCATTTCTTGGCTGGCTGCAAACATTTTCCTGTCATGTTACTATTAAATATTGCCAATACCTACTGATTTATAGCTTGGATTGGATCCTGAGAAGCACAGCCAGAAGGAGGTTGGCATAAGATGGGGATTTTCCATCAATTCCTCCGGCTGAAAAGCCTCTTTTGAGGATTTAAGGGTCTTCCTGAATGGAGTGGTCTGTGGCATGTGAGGTGGTAATGGAAATGGGGAGACAATTAAAAATCAGGTGGAGGAACCTTCTATGAGCAGTTTTGCAGGGGCCTGCAGAAGATAGGAGGGATGGTTAAGTCATCTTCTGCCAACCCTCTTCCATCAGAGCTACTCAGGATGTAAACCTCTGTTTCTTAGTCCCACTGAGTTAACAGGACTTATTTCCAAGTCAACATGGCCAAACTACTGGTGACACAATGGGAGAAAAAGCCAGCAGATGTAAAGACCTTTGGGTCAATTTGGCCCAACCTCATATAGTGTCATTTAGGTATGGCAACCCCGTCACTTTTGCTTGCGTCAGACTGTGGCATGCTGGAAGTCTGATTAACTTTAGAGGGGATTGTTCATGTTTCTACAGCTGGTCTGCATACCTAAGTAGAACCATGCCATGTTTTGTTCTAGCTCCACATTCATGAACAGGCAAGTGCAAGGCTAACAGTCAAAAGACAGAGCACCAAACATGGGCTGGTTGTTTTAGATTTTAGTCAATTTTAGTATACTTAATACAATAAGACTGTTTCTGAAACATATTCATGCATTAATGAGTCTAAAGATAAGTGCCCAAAGGAAAGGCGTTTCTTGAGAAAACTGCCAATTTTGAGATGAAGGTTATTAGGCAATAACACACAGCTGTTGCACCTCTGGGACGTGAGAGTTCAGCTGTTCCCTCTTAGAATTAATAAAACAAACCATGCACTACTGACAAACATTTATACTGTTCAGACAAAATGCATCAGGGCCTCTAAAGGAAAATGAAGTGCCTCTGCTGATCTCAGTAAGGGAAGAGTCAGCCCGACAGAACCAGACGTAACCATTTAGAGGGGCTTGGGAATGTGATTGTTTGTGTCTAACTTTTAGGTAGAGGGACACGGGTGGCGCTGTGGGTTAAACCACAGAGCCTAGGACTTGCCAATCAGAAGGTCGGCGGTTCGAATCCCCGCAATGGTGTGAGCTCCCGTTGTTCGGTCCCTGCTCCTGCCAACCTAGCAGTTCGAAAGCACGTCAAAGTGCACGTAGATAAATAGGTACCACTCTGGCGGGAAGGTAAACGGCGTTTCCATGTGCTGCTCTGGTTCACCAGAAGCAGCTTAGTCATGCTGGCCACGACCCGGAAGCTGTATGCCGGCTCCCTCGGCCAATAAAGCGAGATGAGCGCCGCAACCCCAGAGTCGGTCACGACTGGACCTAATGGTCAGGGGTCCCTTTACCATTTTAACTTTTAGGTACAGAAACCCCGATTTCTGCTTCTACTACTGCAAACCTCTGAGACCTGTATGTATTATGCAGATTGCTATATATTTTCTTCTCTTAGAAAATATACTCTGCTAGCCAAGCTGTACCCCTTGAACACGAAAAGGTTTGTTTAATTCCTTCCCTGGGAGTGGAATTTTCCAATGTATTACCTACCGAGTATGGTATTGCTATGCTGCTACCAGGACACAGTGGTGGATATTTATTCTAATTGTCCCACTCATTTTAAAATGCCAGTGTAGACTATGGGGAAAGGTCATGGCTCAGTGGTAGAGCAGAAGGTCTCAGGTTCAATCTTCCTGTCTCAAGGGAGAGAGAAAGTCTGTGCAGAGAGGGGGTGTAACGTAAGAGTCCTAGCAGTTTACCTTAAAGGGCTGGATAAAATGTCATGAATCATCAATAGGAGATGTTGTTCCTTCTTGAAGTCAGTAGCCCTGGTTCTGGTTTCTCAGTGTGACACTGACAAACCAAGGCATTGATTTTGAAGCTTGTTCTGTATAGCACTTACAAATCACCCTATCTTCAACCAGCAGTGGATGCCATTGCCATCATCTTCAACAAGGCTTTTATTTACACACCTAATGTATTTATGCCTTTGACATCAGTGGGATCAAGCTGTTTAAAGGCACCCACACAGGCTTTTCAGCATTGCTTATGTCACATCCTGTGCATTCAGAGCACTTTCCCTGGCAATCCCATTGATGTTACTAAGCCTCTTTCCGAGAACTGGCCTTGAGGACTGTGCCTGTATTAGTTTTAGAGGCATGCTTCATCAGATTCATTCATTTATAAGATTTCTTACCACCATAGGTTCCCAGGGCGGGTAGCTGCATGGGAGGGAGAGCTGGGGCAAATAAAGAGGGCTGGGTAAGGATGTCAGAAACTCAAATCTTTGCTTGCTCTTCTATGAAGCTCACTGGGTGTGTGGCTTTGGCAAAATTACTCTCACGCCCAAGGTTGTTTTCAAGCTAGAGTGCTTCTTTGACTTTGCTGGAAGAAAGGCAGGACACACATACAACAAATACAAGTTAATCCTGTCAGAAGTCTCCCTGTCATTGAAAGGACAAAGGGCCAAGCTAGAGACACATTAAAACTTACCCATACAGAGAGCATGGGAAGATTGAATCAGGTGTTCAAGATTGCTGGTTCCCATTGTGCATCTGTAATGTTTGGAACCACTAATCCCATGAGTCTCCTCAATGTGTGGAGAGCTCTCACGCCAACAGTGTCTATTCCTAGGGGCTGCTGGTGTGGTAAAACACTCCACACAATTAAGGAAAGTCACATAATGAGTTGCTCCAGTCACAAAGAGGCTATCTCTGGTACCCTCAAATATGCAGTAGGCATAATGTCTACAGTAGTCCTCAAGAAACTGGAGGAGATGGAACTATTGTATGAAATTTTTCTACTCCACCAGCCTGTTTTTCCTCTCAGCACTGCACCAGTTCTCCTAAACGATGTACAAATTTATTATTCCTCTGCAGCCAACAGAGTGCATCTGTTCATAAACAGCATACTATGTAGTCTAAATTAGCACAGCCAATATATAAACTGCTTTTATTTGCTTAATTTCAGTTCTTTTTAATCATCTATTCATCTTGCAACTCAAAACGCCACATCAAACTATTAAAACATAAGCAGAGTGATTTGCCATTTAATATAAATAAAAGTTAGCTATATGGGGAACTTTATGGAGAAACAAGACTTCTACAGTACTAATAGTTTAAGAGCTTAAATTACTTACTGTAAGCTGGTCTATGTACAGAAAATTATTCAAATTCAGAACAAAATGCTTCACATTTAGGAAACAAACCAAAGCTAATTTTTTTGCCACATTCAACCCACGTGCTAACTTGCTTCTCAGAAGCCTATTAGGCAGATGAGCAGAGTCTAATGAGTCCTGACAGTCATGCAGAAAATGGCACCTTTGAAAAACACACATACACAAACTGTATGACAAGACTTGTTGGTAAGCACCACACACACAACAAACAAAACACCTCAAATGCTCAGTAACTGCAGAAATGAAGTTTAAAGAGCAGACAACAAAAATGAATCACACACGACAGTACAACAGTACAAGAAGATCAGGAATGAAGGGGGTTTCAGTCTTTTAATATATCAAGAATTAAGCTCGGGGAACAATTCAAGAAAAAGAGTCTGAAATGCAGATCACTAGCAACTGAGAGTTTGAAAGAACATTAAGTTATGTAGCTGATTTGTATTAAGAAAAACATATATTCAGAAACTTGAAAGGCTTCCACAAACCATTTCTAACCACACACAGAAGCAGGAAGTAAAGGTCTGAAAAGGTTTTTTTTTGGGGGGGGGGGTTCAACCCACCTCTTAAGTATGTAAAAAAGGGAAGGATGTAAACGTGGCTGTATCTGTGTGTCCAAATGTTTACCACACTAAGGAAATCTTTCTGCTGTAAAAGGAACTACAGTATCCCTGTGTCACACCAAGAGCCATTTCCACTCTTTCTTTAAAAGTTTCACTTCTGGTTTACTTTGTCTGGCTTTAGTTTCTATAGAGGATTCTGGTTGCAAGTTCCCAGTGACAAAGAACAGTTTTCATACCAGGGATCATTAGGAAAGGAACTGAAAACAAAACCACTCTTCATACAAATCTATGGTGTAATCCCACTTGGTTTATTGTGCTTTTAGTTTATTCTGGTTGCTGCACCTCAAAGAAGACATTGCGGAACTGGAAAAGGACAACCAAAATTATCAGGGGATTGGAAAAACTTTCCTATGAGGAAATGTTGTAATATTTGAGGGGGATTGTTTAGAACAGCAATGGGGAACCTCCAGCCCACAGCGTGAATTCATCCTTGCAGGGGTCCTAATTCCCTACGCCTATCTTCCCTGTATGCAACGTCAGGTAGGATGTGTGCAGGCAAGAGAAAATATGTAACCTGACATCACAATGACATCAGGTGGGTGGCTACTTCAATTTTAGAAAAAGAATAGAGGTTACAATCCTAAAGCCGTTTACCCGAGGGTAAGCCTCAATGAAAACCAGTGCTGGATTACCAAAAAGGCAAGAGTAGGCACCGGCCCCACGCCTTTCTAGAGGCACTGCAACAACAGATCAAAATAATATTGATTTGATCTTGAAAGAAAATTACAATCAAACTTTCTTAGTTCAATGTTATCCAACTAGAGCACACATATGAGAAACCTCCAGATACAAACCTTTCTGTGTGTGTCGCGAGTTCCCGCCATCTCCAGATCCTAGTAGAATATTCGCAAGTAGCCAAGTAGAAGCTTTGAGATAATTTGCGAGCCCCCCCCCCCCCCGAGATTTCAACTGCCTAGGGTCGGTCCTCCACAGGGTTTAATCCAGCACTGATGAAAACAACAGGACTTACTTCCGAACAAACATTTGCAGGATTGCACTGTTAAGAACTGCTGCTCTGTCCTCAAGCCAAGCAGAGTGAGAGTATCAGCCACCTTATCCCCTCATCTAATACCTATCTTTATGACTGGCTACATCACACCATCATTAGCCGAAGGTGGAGGAGTTCAGAGTTCACAAAACCATCACCTGCCCATCAGGAAATAACATCTCTGTCATCGCTTAAAAGGGAGTGAAAACTTTCATTTGGAAAATTATGGCCTGAGTTATCTTGAAGGATCAAAAGCTCCGATAAGCATTTACAAGGACAGATGATACATCGAGCAGAAGATAAGTGGGAGATCCTGGCAGGCTCTGCAAGAGGCACAGGAAAACATAAGGAACAGAATATACTTCAGAGGCTAAGAAATGTTCTAGTAACATACTTCACTTACGTCATCCCCCAAATGCTGCTAATATCCTCAGCAAAAAATTCTCTTATTAAGGAATGCACAGCTTACAGTCAAATGTATACAAGGCTTAAAATACCAGAGCTAAGGAACAATTGGTCCCACTGGCTCCACACCACTGGGAGGACTTAGTTGTGTGCCTACAGCAGGGAGGGAGTGTAAGGATAGAATGTTCCCCAGTGTATTGACCACTACTACTGAATGCAGGTCTCAAAGGCTTGCCTTCCATAAAACTGATCTGTCTTCTCTTTCACCTTCTCTGCAGCATGAGCGTGTGAACATTCGTGTGCTCTTCTCAGTGGAAGAACGGGTATTTTTCATAAAAACAACAACAACTGAGGCACTCTGCAGGAGAGTCCTTCTGCAGATACCATCCTATCAGTAGTTGCATTCTGTTAGATAGGAGAACTGGGCTTGTGGTGGCACCTGCCCCTTAGAACTCCTTCCCATTACACATCAGACAGGTGCTGTTGCTATTGTGCTTCTGGGGTTTTCAACAAGCCTTTTACATGGAGATCTTTCTCCCAGGTTAAATCTGTAGTAGGTTTGAAAATGGTTTTACATATTAAATTGTTTTATGCATGGAATGGTTTTTAATCGTTTTTACATATGAGTTTGTTTTTTGCATATGGAATTGTTTTAAATTGCTTCATTCCTGATGTTCTTGCTGGGAAATCACTTTTAGATATTTTACAGGCATCAAATAAATAGACAAAAGTGAGCTAGAGGGATTAATGGCCTCTGACTCAATACAGGGGACGCTTCATAGGTTAAATTCACCTTTCTTAGAAAATATATACTTTCCCCACACTCAGCTGCCCCAAATATAAGACAGTATACAAGCAATAGCTTTGGTGCCTGTTGCTTTGCACTGTATAAACATGCACCTAAGCAAGCATGTGAAATAGGAATCTCAAACAAGAGGCATACAAAAATCCTGTGACTACCTCCTAGCTCCAGTTCCAGAAGGCATAGGCTGATCCCATAATTCATGAGGCAGTGATGGGGGCAGGGAGGAGGAGAGATTGTGCAAGGAACCCAACGGAGAGCATAGTAATTTGGTACATGCTTTATTCAAAGGACAAAATCTTTAAAAGTGAGCTCTTGATTAGCTTTTTTTTAAAAAAAATAATGCAGAGATGCTTATACTATTCCTTATTGAGCCAGAACACCCAGAATCTACATCTATGCACAGGTATGCTGAGGAAATTACATTTTTCTAGAGGTTTTGTACATTAGTTGAAACCTCCCCTCATTACCACCACTACAAGTCTTGTCACATTGTGCAATAACACAAAATACCAGAAGTGCAACGCAGTGTGAGGACAATTATCCTCAATTATGATAGTTCTACAGAGAGAGATCTTCTCAGAAGTTCATGAAAATTAATATGCTCTTGTTTACTTAAAAATTGCCTACTTTGCAGCTGTCATTCTTTGTTCGTATGGCCAACTGAACAAAGACATAAATCACTCTCAGAACCCTTAAAAAGTTACTTCCAAAGTTGGATCAGAAGGATGAATCAGTGTAAGGGAAGGGAAGATAATATGAAAAAGTGCCCGGGGTATAGATGTCCACATGTGTTGAATCAAGACATTTCCAAGTCAAGAGGCGGAAGACCCAATGAGTCACAACTCAATAGGGGGGTTACCTTAGTTAAACAGTTTGGGCCTACTGAACTAATGAGGCCTTCTCTTGAACAGAGGTAAACACCACGACAAGAGGCCAAACACTGACCAAACAACTGCACAGCTTCCCCCCGTTCAGATGACAAGGGAAAACAGAGCTGGGTGTCATCTGCATAATGGTGAAACTTCACTCCAAACCCCTTAACAAATGTTCTCAACAGTTCCTTAGAGAAGAAAGTTAGACTAGAAATCTAATAACTAAAGATTAAGAGTTTACAGGCAGCACAACTGCCAGGGGCTAAGCTAAAGTCGCCCATGACTATTTTCTGGTACCAGTCCTGCAGGTAGAAATGGAACAACTATAACAGTGTGCTCCCTACTCCCACCCTCTGAGATGGTTCAGGAGGATGTTGATGGCATCAAAAGCTGCCAAGAACTCAAGGAGAATTAAGCAAGCTCAAACTCTCTTTGTCCTCCCTGATATAGGCCACCAAAGTCATTTCAATGCCAAAATCTGGCCTGGAGCCAGACTGAAATGGATCTAGATAATCGGCTTCCTCCAAAGACTCCTGACGCTGCACAGACACCACTCTCTTGATAATAACCATTCCCCAAAAGGAAATGTTTGCAACTGGCAGTAGTTGTCACTTGCTTCTGGATCCAGGGAAGGTGTCTTGAAAAGGGGACACACCACCACTTCCTTTAAAGGCAAATTACAGTTGTCTCTCACAAAAATGGCATTTACAGCTCTTGAGCCTAACCCAGGCAACCCTCAACCCCAACCCTTATATGACAGGAAGGTCAGGATTGCATGTGGTAGGCCAAAAAAATTCAAACACCTTGTCCACAGTTATCTGGCTTTAGCTACTGAAATTGATCCCAAACAAGCAGACTTGACATCTCCAGCTGATCCACAATATCTGTGGCATTAAGCTCCAGCAGAACGTGAGGGACTTTTCAAGGTGCCTTGCAAATTAGTCACAGCAGGCTTTTGTGCATTCTAGGCTACTCCCCTTAAGGGAAGATCCCACATTCCCACAAGCCCAAAAAGCTGTGCTAGAAAGCTACTCAAGTAATAGTTAAGAAAACTTTCTTCACTGCCCCACAGGTGGCATGATTATGTGTTCAGCTGTTTTCACTGTAATACTTGTGCCACCTGTACTCCAGCAGTCACTTGGCTTACTCCATCACTCAAGAGCTTTCCTGAGGACCACAGAGCCATCCAGGATCCACAATGCTGGAGAGAGCACTCGTGAACAACTGTGCCACTGGCCCTTTTCATCTCACTATTCCACAGTGACACCAGGGCTTTGATAGGGGAGCCAGCCATGCCAACTGCCCAATTTCCCAAAGCGTTCAGGAATCTTCCTAATTAAAACAAAACAAAAACCTTCCACGAGAGGATGGTCCTAACTGGTCCTCCACCCCTGCAGGGAGCAATGAGCACCAAGCACCACAAACGTTAAACCTCACCAGGTAATGATCAGTCCATGATAACAAGGTAATTAAACACCACCAAACCATCAACCAGCCACCTGCTAGAAAAGACCAGCTTAAGCGTATGTCCTTCCTCATGGATTATTTGGCCAGTGATATGTCAACAACCCCATGATTGCAATAGCAGCCAAAAAGTCCCAAGCCAGCTCAGCCAATGGGAATGGGATTCTCTCAGAGTAGATGCTGAAAATCGTTCAATACAACTGCCCTAGTTTTTCCCAAAACCGCCTCAGCCATTCAAACTGCTGGACAGTAGGTTAAAGGTTATTCCATCTCCCAGCAAACACAGACACACACACACACACACATTCTAGTCTTATACCCACTCACAATTTAGCTCCTGCTTTCCTCTCACACCAAAGCCAAACAATAAAGGAGTCCTCATGAGCAACTCCCCAGTTGCTAGTTCATCAGTGGGGCTATAGGGTAGAAGGGTTTACAGGTAAGGTTGAGGAGCAGGGGCAGTCTCAGGAATGGTCCTCAAGAAGCTTAGTAAGGCTTTATACAGAAATTTATTGGCTGAGATGTGATATGTGGTATTGGCAAAGACAACAAGTGAGAATACGGTTGCGATTATGGCTGGCAAAGCTGCTCTGCAGCCTTTCACTTTATAGCAAAATGAGAATGGGATACTGTGAGACATGTGTTCTACAAGTGTGATGTCCCGTCCCCCAACCCATTTGTTTGTTTCTGTATGCCAGCAAGGGTGAAATAGTAACTCCTTAAAAGTTTGCACAGGAAAACTTAAAATAGGTTCCCCTTGTCCATGCCAACTACTGAACTGTATATTTATCTTAGTGTTCCCCATTCTCCACTACACCACTTCACCAAGTTCAAGCCTCTCTGTCCTTACTAATATGGAGCCAACTTTTTGAAGTGTGGTAGTGCCCCTTTTATTGAAAGATCAAGGGTAACTTTCTGTTCGTCCCCTGTAAATTGAGTAATTGATTAAGATTAGAGTCAGGGCCTTGCGTACAAAACAGACATAAATCACAAACTTTAAAAAATGGCCTTGTAACCACACTGTTTAAATATCAGGCAAGGAAGATAAACATGGGTAGAATTACTTCATTGTGCCCTTCTTTCCAGTTTAAAACCTTGGGTATTTTTTCATTAATCTTTGGCTTGTCAAACTCACACTCAACAGGTACTCAGAGGCAAAGTAAAGCAATTTATATTTTCCAAAAAGCTGAGACACAATGGAAATTATTCTGCCTGGAGATTGTAATAGGATTACGTCCACTGTTACAGCATCTGCATTTCTTGAGAGTAATTCACTTCTTTGGGCCTATGCTATCGTCTTAAATTTTGTGACAAAACCAATTGTGATCTCATTAGCATTACACATTGCTTTGAAATTAGGCCTTCGTTTTCAGGTTAAGAATAAAATGAGAAATGGGAGAATATAAGGTTTTTGTGTGGTTCCTTTTATGACAAATGCCAACATAAGAGTCCTTGAAGACCACCTTAAGGGCTGGCAAATGGATTGTGGCACGAGGCTTCATGAGATGCAACAAGTGGACAATGAACAGCTTGTGAGTGGAAGGCTGCCTTCTTGCAGAACATTCCCCGACAGAGATTGCAACACTGCAGCAAGAGGACAACTGCTCAGCAGACTGGCGCTTGCAGAAATAAAATAAAACCACAACTACGTAATCCTGGCAGAAAGAAGCAGAACAAAAGCAGTAAATAGATAAATCCAATTATGAAACTAAAGAAGCTGATGCTTTAGACAACACTAAAATGGAAGCTTTCTGAATGACCTTTCTACAGTAAGGTATAGTTTTATCCAGTATATGAACCTGATCTCACACAATCCTGCAAAAAAGGCTTCCTGCAACTGTAATCTGCTAAATTATCATGGTATTGGGGTGGGGATTTCTCCTGGGTGGCTGTAACCTATATTCAAGCAGTCTAGGAAAATGGTCTTGACATAATCAGATTGCATTTAGGAGTCCCCAAAAGAGGAGGAGGAAGTAATCCACTCATTCAGAGAACGAATAGGAAGCAAAAGACTATGGGGGGGGGTGAGCTGTAAGGATAGATTGAAATTTGACATTGAGTTACATGCCTCTTTCAGGGAAACCACATGCGAAAGGAGACTGGGCTCCTTCAGTCTTTCATGACTGTAAAACAGACTACAGCAGGTGAGACTTGCTGAGAAAACAGATCCTGATAAAACTGCCTCTTTTACACAGCCATGAAAGGTCATAGGTCACTGCCCTCCTCTGCATCTGGTTCACCCCAAAGTAAAGATTCTCTGAAAATTAAGGAAGGCATTTGGGGGTGAGGGAAACTGGCAGTGGCAAAATACAGTAAAAATATAAAGGCTGCAAACTCACAAGTGTTCCATGAATAGTGCCCCCTCTCCTTTTTGCCCTGTCCTATTGGATAATAAATAATAATGAATATTGGGGCAGCTTTTTTTTCATCATGACTCACACCCATCACATACCTTGCCACCTTGTGCTCCCAATCATACCAGCCTCTTATTCTAATTATGAATCTGGACTCAGGCAACTAAAACACCAAACAGAGACACAATGGGAAGTATGGAGCGGAGAGCCCCTCGCCTTTATGGCAATGATGCAACAGGCCCTGCTGACACAGAACTAGTTTAATTCATGAGTGCTGCCAAATAGCAAAATGTTCATTTCCATCTTTGATTGGAAACTTTGATTGGAACTGATTTGCAGGCAGATTTTTAGAATACGAACAGGGATGTTATATAATCTTCCAAATGAATCATCATCACCAGTCACATTAGGGTTTACATTTTCAAACAACAAAAAAATGCAGAGACCTAACATTATCTAAGTATTTGAGGACTCTTGATATCAACATTACAATGTTAATTTCAGAAAATATTTTTAAATGTATGAATAATCAATGGGCTAGAAAAATTTGCATGCTGCGAGAACTTGGGTGTAAAAAGGGAACATCCAACCAGTGAGCAAGGCTGTGTACACACTCCTGTTTACTCTGCATCCAGCGCACTGCCATGGGTGGTTATTTATTGTGTTGTTTCTTAAGAAACATTGCATTTTGCTCCAAACCAGCTTCAATCCAAATTGAGAAGCTATGTTTTTAGCTGGTAATAGGCACACAAGCTACAAAACAGACTGAAGACTAAACAACTACGTACATTAGAAAGAAAACCATGTATTCAAGGTATTAGCCAACTCATGGCATCTTCTCACACATTTTGTAATCAGGTACTCTTACCATATTAAAAAAAAACCCCACACATGCTACATTCCAGAATCAACTGAGGTGGATTCACATGTGTGTAATTTATTGGTGTTCTTTTCAAAATGCAGTGACACGTTCAGTTCCAAACATTTCCCCATAAAGCTGTACGGTTAATTCAGTCTGACGTCTTGAGTCCCCACCACTGCCCCCTCCATTTTCCTGATTGAAGTTAACCACTTTATCCAAACAAATTAAAGGAATTGTGTATGCTCCTGTCTCCAATAGTTTGCAGCACTCTTCCCTGATTTATACCAGTACGTATCTTATACCATAAAACAAATCTCGAAGTCCAAACATTAGCTGAGAGGTCAACTAGTACATTTTGCAGTTTGTGCTTGGGACAGCTGCTCAGATTATACCTGCATGCCTTCCCTTTATTCTCTAGAGCTGTTCAGTACCACCTATCCCACTGACTTTCAAGCTATCCAAGACAGGGCACCTCAAGTACATACGCTTTGCCTATATATTATGGGCCTCCTTTTTGAATGAGGTTCAGTATAGGGGATTATTCAACAAATGTTTCTTTAACCCACCCCATGCAAACTGGCAAGTATTTCAGCTCCTTCTGGAAATCCAGAACACTCTCTCTCAGGCTACCTAATAAGGAGATGAGAGGAACAATTAGTCTGAATGAACAAGTCAGAAAATGAGTGCTATCTACTGTCAACCATAGATGATGCCACAAAGGACGATGGATGAGGGATGAGGAGGATAGCAGATTGGTAGATGGTGTGTGAACTTGCGCCACAAAGAACAGATGGCTAATAAATTATGAGCAATATTGAGCAATAACTAAAGATAATATTGGCCATGAAATCAGAAGAGACATATTCTGTGGATTATCCTCAAGATGATTCGGTATGGTCTTGTTTAGTTTTAGGTGGATTGCAGGAAATAGTTGGGAATTCTTTGAAACATTCAATAAATAAAAGAGAAGAAATCTTAAGTACTGAAGTTGTGTTTTGATGCCCAATGTTATGTTATGCACATGACCTAATATAGCTGCTTTGAAGTCTAATCATGGAAAGAAGTGTCTGGATTCTTTTGTTGCAATTTTTGTTGCAATCCCCAAGGAACATTTTACACACACACAACATCTTTAGGATGATATCCTGTTGTCTGGTTATGAAACACAATATAAGTACCATATTTAAGTGGCAAAGCAGAGAAGGTGATAATTAAACGTGCACTAAGATAGCTCATTGAGGGGGACCAAAAAGCTTTAAGGAAGAAAAGGTGAAATGAATGTCAAAGGGGAATCTCAGAGCATAGTGAGACAAGATCCACCTGTCAATGAAGAGCAAGCAATCAGCTAATTTAGATAAGGGGAAATTAGCTCCAAACCATAAAGGGGTATCATTATCTACAAAGCCACTGAAACACCACAAAATGATAGGCTGGCATGTTGCTTATAATCCAGCAACGTCAATTCTGACTCTCAGACAGCTTTTTAAGTCAAAACAAGTCTTACCCATTCATTGCAATGTTGCACACCAAGTTTATCAGCTGTAGGAAGTACAATGCTGTAAACGATAAGTAAGTCATTACAGTGAAATGGCTGAGCCCAAACATATAGTAGACTTCCTTACAATGCAAGCTTAAACCCATTTTTATTATAATTTAACTATGGCAGCATATTTTATCTATTCCCAGGTGAAAAAGCTATTAAGATGCATTAATATGGTCATCCCACAATGGTTTTTCACCACTCTCCCCCCCCCACTCCACTAGGGAAAACATCCTAGCCCCATGGGTGTTCCAAAAGGATGGAATGGGAATCATACAGCAGTGAGCTGAATCAGCTGTCATATTAAACTAATGTATAGTTTATTGTGATAGGAACAAATGGATAAAGCTTTGGGCTCATGTACTCCGCCCCACTTCTCCTTCAGCTCAGCCATGAGAAGGCGATTAGAAGTTTTTGTTTTAATCTGTTATTACCTGCCCTTTGTTGTTTCATTCAGACCCAACAAACTGTCCCTAATATTAACAATGGTTTGCTTAAAATCAGTCAACTTCAAGCATTGGGCTTTGAAGCTGAACAAACCATAATTAAGACCAACAATGAACTCTCATGTTCAGAAACAATGCTAAACTGTGGTTAACCAAAACCACAGGGTTTTTTTTTTTTATCTCCTTCTCACAGCCATGCCAGAGAAGGAGAGGGAGCATGTGAGCCTAATGCTCCCTGTGGCTCACATCCATCACAATAAATCATGGCCTACTGGGATATCTGAGCTGGTTCAATGTAGGCACCAACCAAGCCAACCTCTCTGCAGGGGGAATGCTAAAGTTATGGCATCACAACCATCTCTTGAGTTGCCACCCACTTTGCTTCACATGGCGAGATATTTGGAAGAGAGCTTCTGCAGATGATCTCTGTGGAATGACAGGTCAATATAAAACAGGAACAAAAATAGATGATTAAGGAATGGCAGTAGCTTCTTTGGAGATCAAAAGAAAGTATAATCTAATATAGAGTTCAATCTTTGGGTGGGTTATCCTAGCCAAGTCCCAATTTGTTAGTGTGCTATGTAAGGACTGTGGCTCAAGAGATGCATAATACGAGAAGCTTCTTTGGCAAGTGGAAAAGGATTATACCTGCAAGCTTTTAAATAAAAGCAATTTTTACCACTACAGAGGGTTAAAAAAAATGTTTAAGTAGCACATTAACTCTTGCATTCAAACCTTTCATAGTTATTTCTCAATACATGTATAAAAATGATATTTCATTAGCCCTGCTGTATTACTCATTCCAGTACTGTGGCAATGTCCTTAACATGTTCAATGTCTGTATCTTTGCTGTGTTAACTATCAAAATGCTAGCCATGATAACAAAATAAGATGCTTCCTAAAAGCTTTTCTGAATGTTAAGAGCAGAATTGGAATAATAGCTTTATAATTTAAGGCTTAACAGTGCAATCCTGTACACCCATAAGTAAACCGCAGTGAGTTCATTGGTGGCTTACTCCCAAGTAAATTGATAAAGGACTGTGGTTTAAGACCCAAGATTGAAATCCTATACCCACCTACCTAGGAGTAAGCCATCACTGAAAACTGAGCTTTATATTTAGTAGCAATGTGTAAGACTGCACTGCAGAATGCCTTAAAAGGCATAAATTGAACTTCAATTCCCACCCCAATATTTCTCATTAAAAGCTACAGTATCTAAGGAATACAGAGGAATGTTGATTATTTGGGCTTTTTCCATGATGTAAGTGAGAATGGTCTGTCTGGACTTTCTCTGCATGGGATCAGAATAAAACTCTCTCTTCTGCAACTTCAAAAAAGTTCTAATGTAGAATTCAAGAAAACAAACAGAAAGTAAAGTCAGCAAGGAGCTTTGATGCATCAAATAAACATTTCACTTAAGTGCTGGGTGAATATTAGTCTGGATTATCCCAGCTTTGCTACAAACTGTTGCTACTGTGATGACTGGGCAAAAGAATTTTCTTTTGCTTAAACAAGAAAGCATTTGCTGACACAATATAAAGAAGAGCTCTTCAAGCTTCTGTAGATGGGGAGATGAAAGATTCCTAAAGATACTGGGACAGTTATATGATCACCCTAAACACCCCTGGCATTTTCAAATGGGAATTAGCCAAGAATTTAAATATGCACAGAAGAATCTTTAGTTCTCCAGCAACTGTTGTGGAAGAATATTAAGACATTCCATGTTCCAGAATGGAGGAACATCCCTTGTGCAACAAAATATAATATAGACATAATCCTACATATCCACAGAACGTGCGACATAATTGCCACATTTCAAGCTTTAAAGATTCTATCATTTCAATGTAAATCAACCTCTTTCTCCACAATTTTAAATACTGTATGTAGTAATATGTTCTCTATTTCTCCATATCTTACTCCTAAGAGTATATATAGCTTGAAAAATATGTTTTTAACAGCAATCCTGGCACAATGCAATTTCAAGTTGAATGGAGCTTTAATGATGCAAATGTTTTTAAAAGACCCATAACAAAATAACATACCATATTTTTCACTCTATATTTTATAAATTCTACAACTTCCCCACAGCAAAGCGAGGAAAATAGATTTTTTACTACTAGGAACTGCTCATACCTAAATAAAAGTTTTATGTAACTTCCTGCTCATTATTAATATACCATGTTAATTCTAGTAAAAAAACCCACACACACAACGCTGTGGGTTAAACCACAGAGCCTAGGACTTGCCGATCAGAAGGTTGGCGGTTCGAATCCCTGCGACGGGGTGAGCTCCCGTTGCTCGGTCCCTGCTCCTGCCAACCTAGCAGTTCGAAAGCACGTCAAAGTACAAGTAGATAAATAGGTACTGCTCTGGCGGGAAGGTAAACGGCGTTTCCGTGCGCTGCTCTGGTTCGCCAGAAGCGGCTTAGTCCTGCTGGCCACATGACCCGGAAACTGTACGCCAGCTCCCTCGGCCAATAAAGGGAGATGAGCGCCGCAACCTCAGAGTCGGCCACGACTGGACCTAATGGTCAGGGGCCCCTTTACCTTTTAAGTGGCTATTGGCAAGGAAGAAAACTGATGTGTATGTTACACCAAAACACTCAGACTCAGAGCAGAATCCAATTAAATACCAATGTGTACAAGTAATGAGCTTTTGTAATTGCAAAAGTGGTCCTGTGCAATTCCAACTGCACTCTGTAAAGTGTGGGAGCATGAGAAGACTCTGTGCTAGATAAGAGCACAGGTCCTTCATGAGTCAAGGATGTTAAACTCCCAGCTATTAACATTAATGTTTGTGTAGGTTGCTCTAGTCGAAAGCTTGCTTGATAAAGTTAAGCAGCTTAGCTTAGCAAAATGACAGAAGTAGCCTTAATAACCTCTTAACCTTTCTGCATGGCACAAAGCTGCTTCTCGTTGCTTTCCACATCAGAAGATGCGGAGCCCATCACCCTCCTGAGGCTCTCTTATTTAACGGGTATAATCATCCTCCCTCCCACATGACAATAACATGTCTAGATCAACCTGACAAACAGTTTGCAGATCCTATGTTTTCAATGGCTGCAGAGATGCCTATCAGGTTGTCTGTGGCTCTTTCAGTTGGTGGACTTGAAGTTTCCATCAAGTCTGTACCTAGAATGGATTCTGATCTTGCTTTCTGGCTATTTTGCAAACTCTACAAATTGAGGCAAATAATGTAGAGCAAGGTGAAAATGAATTTGGCCCTTTGGATAGTAGAAATACAGGTATGTGTTTTAAATTTATATCTTGCCCTCTCTCCAGATGTTTTGGGTGACATGCATGGGCCTCCTCTAACCTTTAACCCCTCAGTGACCCTGTGAGGGAGGCTGGGCGGAGAGACAGTGACTAGCCCAAGGTGCACATATTTCTGTGATGCATATAAGCATGGCTGCAGCTACAGTTTTCAGACAAAAGCTTCTCTCTCTTGTCCCAGTATTTCATGCAGGGTTCTGAGGTCTGGTACATATTCCAGTGGGGCAGCTACTATACAGATGAATTGCTATACAGGTGAAATTTCATCTTTGTAAAATCAAGTGCTTGACTGATAAAATAAGTAATTTATTTGGATGTCTAATCAAGTCCCTAAGATGAAAGAAGAATAGAAATAAACTGTAAAGTAGAAATAAAGCATCACTTTTTAACTCCAACAAGCAAAATTAAGCCCACTTTCAAAGGTTTTGTAGGGCTGCAAAGAGAATTTCAGACTAGGGCTTTTATGCTCCTCATTATAGAAAGGGAACTTCATAATTGTGTTGTAGGACAGCCACAGTTCAGCAGCGTGCCTCCCAGGCTTTATAAGGCAGCCAAGTATACTAAATACGACATACGGTATAAGGAAGAGCAAGAGAGAGAAAAAGGAGACAGCTGAAGACACAAGCTCACAGGAGCTCTGAGCAGTAATTCAATACCGTTAATTCTTCATCAACCAACTGTTCTCATTGCCCACTGACAGGGTTGAAGGGAGGAGTCGCAATTACAAACTTGCAAGCAAAAAGAGGGGGGGCTGGATTTTATTCTCATTATATCAGAACAATGCTGGCTGGGGAGGGCACCTTTATTTTAAATTAAGTCATTGAATGCACCAAACAGGTTTCAGATGTGGTTTCAATTTTCCCCCTTTTTGAGTCACAAAGAAGAAACTACATACAAAGTCTTCAAAAAGCAAAAATAAAGGCCAATACACTCGGAAATTTCACAATGAGAGGCAGTGGCGTCTCTTCAATTCAGTCACATAAACGGCTTTTTCAGCCAGAAACAGAGTTTTGCCTTCTTTTGTTGTACTTGCAAGGGACCAAAAGACATCCCAGCTGCTGCTCAAGTTCATTGTTTTTATTTCAATTTCTGGGGGAGGGGGGCACAGCAGATCCTGAAAAGGCCTGAGTTTTGAAAAGCATATTCTTTCCCTTCCACAGAAACAGGGGTTAAAAGAGGGAGCAGAACAATTCTTCCTAAGAAAACAGTCTGCTTCGAAACGGACTGGTTCTACCGCCAGCATGCCACTTGGCTATGGAACAAAAGCCATCCGTTCCTGCATCTGTCTCCTCTCACTCATGCCTGGTCTGCCAACCGTGCCCACTAAAAAGGCAACAGGTCCTCTTCTTCTCTGCACCCCCAGCCCTCAGCTTGTCAAAGTTCTTCCTCATTCAATTCCAAACATTTTACATTTGGAAATCCCACTGACTGCCCACTTGAGACTTATTCAGGATCACAGCTCTTGAAATGCATGCACCCTATGTTTCCTACACATTTGCATACCACAGTGCATAAAGTAGAATAAATTCACGGGATACAGATTTTTAATTCCCATCAAATCAGACGCAGATGTTTCATGTCAACATTTTAAATGCACAGCTCTTCCCACCGGCAAAGCAGCTTCACCTTACACACCAGTTCAGACCACGGGTGCCTTCTTCGCTCTGCACTGCCTGTTGTGAGCAGCAGAAGGATCTTTCCCTGCCCTGCAAACCCCTAAGTTTTAACTGGAAATGGTGGGGACAGAACATGGGAGAGAGAGAGAAGCCACATGCATGCAAAGAGCTTCTCTACTATTGTGCTATGGCCACTCCTCCCTTTCTGACGCTGTTGTCCTATGCCCACTTTAAGCACCAGGTAAGTGTGGAATAATACATCAGGCTGCACACGCATTTTTTTTCTTTCTTTTTTTTGCCATTTCCTTGTCTGACCAAAAGGGGATTGCCTCTGAGCACCTCATAGCCCCACCTTCGTTCATTACAGGGTCCTCCTCCCCAGAACCTGGAGAGAATCAAAATGCCGCTATGAATCATTAGGCTCATGAAATAAGATTCGAATTTTGAGCTGGCGGTGAGGGGGGGATCATTACTGAAACAGATATTCTTTTTAAGAGAAATCAAGAGGAAAATTGGAAATCCGCATAAACAAGTTCTCCTCTCCTAAGCCCCATATCTTCAGTTAAAACCACCCCTACTTAATTCAGCAATACCATCCGGATTTGACAGCTTGCCACAATCAGAGCGGAGGATGGACCGGTATGTCAGAGGTATCTTGTCCTCCGGCGGCGGCAGCAGCAGAAAACAGGGAGTGACAGAAAGCAGCACGTGCAGGAAGGGAGGGGAGGGGGCGAGGTAGGGAAAGAAAAAGAGAGAAGAGACATAGAAACTGCCATTGCTGTTTGCACTAACAAAAGAGAGCTGCAAAAGCAGCCGGGGCAATGGGACCAGGGCACACACAGATAAGCTGCTTCCCAGGAGGTGGGGCAGTTTCCCCGCTCTCTCTCTCTCTCACACACACGCCCCCCCAAAGGCAAAAGAAGGTGCCGGGGACAGCGAGCTCGCCCCCGCCTTTCCCCAGAAGACACGCGGGAGCAGGTCCCCACCGACGACCGAGCGGAGGAGGAGGAGGTCATCCTTGCCTAACGGCTCCGTGAGAAAGCTCTCCTCCGAAGACGCGCGAGGAAACCCGGAGCCCGCCCGCGCGTCTCCGGCTCCGCGACCTCGGCAGGGATTGTCGGAGGCAGCGGCAACCGCCCTTCGACGCCCCCCCCCCCCGGCAGCCGCGCTTACCTGCCAGGGTCTTGTGCACCGTGTTGCCCATCACTGCTTCATGCACTCACGCCACGCGGAGGGGCTGCTCGGCGGGGCAAGGCGCTCTCGGAGCCCGGAGCTGCGCGGCGGCGCACCGAGGGGCCATTGACCGGGGCGGAGAGGGAGGGGGCCGCCGCCGGCTCCGCTGGCTCGGCTGGGGCTCGCGAGTCTCCCCTGCGCTTAACCCCGAACCAGGCACTGAAGCAGCCCCGGCGAGTCAGCAGCACCCCCAGCTCCCCGCGGCCGGGGCCGCCTCCGGAGGGTTGGCCGAGGGCTCGGAGCCCAGCCCTCGTCTCCGCCCAGCCGGGGCGGAGCCCGCCATGCACGCATTGTTTGAAAGTTGGCAGCAGCCAGCCAGCCGGCCGGCCTGCCCAGCCTACGTAAGGCGGGGTTGAGGGCGGGGGCGGAGACGCTGGAGGAGGCAGGCAGCGGGGGCGCCTGTGCCGTCACAACGCGCGTGGCGGGAGCGGGTCCGGGTAGAGGAGCATGCCCGCGAGTGGCCCTCTAAAGCGGCTCTCCCCGAGGGCTGGGGCCCTGCTTGCGGGTAAGGGCAGCCCGCTTCGAAGCAAGTAAAACGGAGAATTGCACACCCCACTCCCCAAACTACGGATATATGCATATAGGAGGCAGGTGGGAGGCATCGAGGGGGAGAGGCAGTGCACTATGAATGGCTTCGAAGCCAAAGGCAAGCTACGGCGAATGGTAGAATGGCTGAGAGCTGGAATGTGCTCAGAGGTCACCCAGCCCACCCGCATCCCTGAGGCTGGATCCGTGTCAACAGCCCACTTTGTACATTTCGACTACACCTCCTTACCGAAGCTCGTGGCTAGGACGCCAGCTTTAGGGCGCTTCTACAGCGCGCTGCAACCCTCCATCCCGCCAGCGTAGGCGTGCTCTTTAAGCACACCTGAGCCTTCGCCCCGCTAAATGCTACCCACGTGGTCCTTGCTAACCTTGTGATCCCCCGCCCCCTACTGCATGCAATATACAAACAACGCGTCGACGTCTGCAGGAGAGAATCCGCTTTGCAATTCTGCAACACAATTCTGGCTGTGGTTGCCAGAAGCTCAGAATGGTTGCTGACAGGTGGATCCCACTTGCTTCATCGTTGACCACAACTGTACATCAAGTGTGGATGCACCACAGATTTTGTATTAGGGCATTACAATATTGGCAGTTTGATTTCAGATCCCTTTCTTAATTATTCCCAACTTGGAATTTTCCTGCTGCACACTGTGTCAGCATGTCCATCAACCTACAGCTCACCACAGCACCAAGGTCTCTTTCCTGGTCAATGCCACCAGCTCAGACCTTCCCCAAAATGTATTGGGGGGGGGTTGGTATCGGGCATCTCTTTACAATACTTGCATATCAAAACCCATTTGCTTTTTTAACGCTCATCCTCTCAGTTTGGAATTGGACCTCCTTAAGAACATAACTAGATGTTGGATCAGCCCTATATCCATCTAGTCTGGCATCCTATTCTCACAGTGGCCAACCAGATGTCTATGGGAGGCACAGAATCATAGAATTGTAGAGTTGCATGGGACCCCCAGGGTCATCTAGTCTAACCCAATGCAATGCAGCTACCTTTGTAAAACCATTAGTATACAAGCATAGCAAGAACAGTTTTCTTCAGTGGAAGTAAGTATGAAGAATACAAAAGGGGTAGAATTTAAGAAAGGCTGAAAGCTAGTAGAAGTTTCCTGCTCCCTGTTAGGCAGTTGGGTGATGATTTGAAAGGCTGAACATTATGTGTGCTACACAATCATTAGGTAAAATAATGGCTTCTAATTCCAGAAAATCAAATGTATCTACTGTGACTATTAAAATATACTCTGGGAAGTCATTTTATTCAGCTGCCTCAGATTATACAACAGATCTTACTACTTTAGTCTTCTTCTAAAAATGTGACAAAATAGGCATATGTAGTCTCCCCCAAACCTTACAGGTTGTTGTTTTACTGCAATAGTTAACACCACAGTGGCATATGTGTTTCTATGAGCCTGCTGTTTCCTTTATTCAGTCAAGGGTAATTTTGCCCCTCTATTATTCTCTTGAGTCATTCCTAGTAAGGTCAATTTCAAGGATGTTTACTCCTGAAATGTGAGTTTCTTAGGAGTTCATTGTGAAATGATTCTCCTGTTTTGTATAAGCACACACTTAGCTGCCATTTTCAAGCATTCTTACTTCATGGAGCTGCTTGATGCCTAGTTTCAGGCCGCCTAATGTGCTCCAAGCTCTGCAACCCATCCATAAGGCTGACTGCAACACAATTATAATACAAGTATGATCTTTTTTGTGAATTTATACTGCACTCAAGATGAGGCTATTCTGTGCATATTATTCTCATAGACAAAAACCTTGATGTATAGGATCACAGGTTGAAAGTTGCCTTTTGTTCTGCCTTTATACTACCTCCACCACCCCTTAAATACCATAGGTTTATTAAAATATAAGCTTAGGTGGTACCCCAGTATTATGCATACACATCAGTGATAGTCATGTGGACGGGCACCTCCTCCAGACTCATCTGCAAGGATCTTTTGGCTATTTATTTAGCTAGCCATTCATATGGGCATTCAAAATACAGAGAGAGGGAGAGAGAACTACCTAGGGAAAATAAACCCAACCCTGTTACTTTGGTCTGTTGTATAATGTGTATCAGGTTCCTATGTATGTTTACTCAGAAGTCCTGCTTCATTCAGCAGGGCTTATTATAAGATGTGTGTACATAGGTCTGCAGGTTTGTAGCACAATTCTGTGCTTGCTTCCTTGGAGCTTAAGTCTACTTTGTTCAATTGAGATCTGAATGCAGCCCTGTACCTCAGGTTACAGATGCTTCAGGTTACAGACGCTTCAGGTTACAGACTCCGCTAACCCAGAAATAATACATCGGGTTAAGAACTTTGCTTCAGGATGAGAACAGAAATCGCGCTGCGGCGGCGCGGCAGCATCGGGAGGCCCCCATTAGCTAAAGTGGTACCTTAAGAACAGTTTAAGGTTAAGAACGGACCTCCAGAACGAATTAAGTGCTTAACCTGAGGTACCACTGTATAGAGAAGTTTTAAATGTTTTACTGTGTTTTTAATATCTTGTTGGGAGCTGCCCAGAGTGGCTGGGGCAATCCAGTCAGATGAGCAGCATATAAATAATAAATTATTATTATTATTATTATTATTATTATTACTCCTGTTTGTTGTAAAAGTAAAGCCTTTTTTTGCAACTGTTGCACAGTATAAAGAAAGTGCCTTCTGCTTTTCCTTATGGCTTGGTCTATTGTTGTATCTGAGGACACACTTGCTATAATTATCTATAATTAGGGTGGCTTCAGAATTCATTTAAGATGATGGAGATACTTGTTTTACGGTATGTTGTTATCAGCTGATATTAGATACCAGATAACATGCTACAACATGTGCACACTAAAATTAGCCCAACCAGGTACTAATCAAGGTGCTTTTGGGGGCGTTGATCTTTGACTGATCCCACACAATGTCATACATGGACATTTGCATCACACCATGTTATCTAATAACACATGTACCAAATAACGTGATTTAATCTAACTGGTCCAGGTGATGGCTTATTAAATAATTACATCACTGTATGCAAAATCTGCCACAGCAAAAGCACCTCATTAACATCTCCATGAGTGTACAATATATTAAGGCATATTCTGATTGGTAGATTTTTTCCCCTGACACAGGTTGAAATTTTTAAAAAAGAGATAGAGCAGTGATTTGTAAGAACGTGGCCAAACTTGGTTCCTTAGATTGGACTTTGTCAAGGAAAAAAAAACAGAGTGAAAGAATATGACCTACAAGTGACACAAAGGTGATCAACAGCCTCCAGAAAATGCAGGGGAAGGTGATGGCATACCAAGTGTAGTATTCAGCAGAGATACAAAACCAAAAGACCTATTGTGAAATTCATTATACAAATTCATTTTTTAAAAAGAGACTTTAACCAATCTAGACACATGTAGGCCATTTGCTCACCAAGGCAAATGCTAAACCTGTCCAATTTTTTAAAAAAATAATAATCAAGGATGAGCTTGCTGAAATACAACATGCCCTTTTGAGAAAGAAAGTGTGTCCATACAATAGGGTGGACAGAGGGGAAAATGCTCCTTGTTAGAGAGCAAAAGGCAGGGGGCTGCTTTCCAGAAGGGAAACTTCCCTTCCTCTAATTCACATTTCTGAGGGAAGTGGGGCAGATATAATTATATGGCTTTAAAAGGCATTAGAGTACAGAAGGGTTGTGGTCGTGTGCAGCGGTATTACCATGTTCTAAAAAGCAGCTTGCTTTTTTGCTTTCCAAAGGAACAGTGGCACAAAGAGTTGCTCCCACACAAGTCCCATTTATTTCAATGAAGCTTTCAAGGAAGTGCCACACACCTTACATTTCCACTTTGTATTTTTCATCTAGGGGCATAAATCAGTGGAGGAGTTATGCTTCCCTCATCCATCCTTCATGCACTACAGCAGTGACCTTACGTTACCTATAAGAGTATTCATTTAGATTTAGATTTATCATGCTTCCCATATCTGAAGGTCTCAGGACATGTTACCGTACTGATGTCTCATACAGCAAAGTCAACCACTCAGAATGCAATTGTTTTCCAAAAAGAAAAGGAAGAAGAGGAAAGCTAATCTCCATATTTTGGGGGAACAGGCTTGCATGATGTCCTGAAGCGATTAATATTTTGTCAGCAGGATCTGGGTGAGGAATGAGCAAAATCCAAATAATAATGATGCAGGATACATCAAGCATGAAACAAAGGCAATCAGTGCAGTGTATTTCCCTAAGCCTTTTCTTGAGAAAAATAAGTGCAGCCCCATTATTTTGTCAGAGGGACTATTATTTTGACAGCCAACACCTCCGTCCAGCTTTCTCTCCCACACGTTCAGACACAAAGGCGGAAAATTGAGAGTGTCTAATGTTCCTTTCAGGTTGTCTAATTTTACCCTAGTACTAGAGCAGATTGTCAGTTTGTCTTCCACTCTTTTTGTACCCCTGATGGAGCAGGTGGGAGAATTCTACCTTGGCCTGAGCCTTGAATGGAAATTTGGCATCTATAAATTTCACTGACTCTCTTCCCACCATTCAGACATCCTACATTGGTTCTTTGGGGATTAAAGTCTTTTGTGTGTTTTCCTTCTCCAGTATCACCACCACATGAAGGCAATAAGACATCGCCTCCTCTTTCTTGAAGCCCTTCCTGATCAACTGG
The DNA here is from genome assembly GCF_027172205.1 of Podarcis raffonei. Classification (NCBI taxonomy): domain Eukaryota; kingdom Metazoa; phylum Chordata; class Lepidosauria; order Squamata; family Lacertidae; genus Podarcis; species Podarcis raffonei. The sequence goes on from NC_070603.1 coordinate 52,217,626, forward strand.
TACTTGGTATGGGCAAAACGGGTCACATGACACCCATCTGTCAATCTTGGCCTGCAGGAGGGCAGTGGATTCAGTTCCCCACCTTACTCTGCCTTACTCTTACTTTTCTGGGAAGAGAAGGACAAACCTAGGGGCAAGAGTGATTTCAGGAGACCAAAGTGATGTACCTTCTTCATGCCCTGGAGGGAGGAGGGGCACCAGAGGGCCAGGTTTTGCTGTTCCAAAATACATTAGATTAAGAAAGTGGATGCTGGAAACGGCATCAAATATATTTGTTCGGGTGCATGTGAATATTTTCAGTGTCCTGTTCACAAAAGAATTACCGGTACAGTACTTTAATATAAAACCAAGAGTATAATCATAAGCCAACCAAAAGGTACAAAGAAATGACAGTAATCAACATCAAACACTAAGGAGGATCCCTTAAAAACTAATGGTTCAAGAAATCCAGTTCCATTATACGTTCAAGTGATATGCCACTTAATGCCTGAAAAGTGTTGACCCATGCTTATTAAACTGTTCCCTCCACACTTTAGAATGTCTTTTTATGGCAGTGGATGGGGAAACTGTGGCCCTCCAGATGTTGCTGGACTCCCATTATCCCCAGCCAGCAGGGCCAATAGCCAGGTTAGTGACAGTTTGAGACCTGCAATTATAGTCTATGGAGATCACTTGATCCCTCATCTATTGAAATAATGAATGAGTAAGGTCATGGGATTGCAGTGTTTAGCCCTGCCGCTAGACACCTGTCCTCCAAGCCCTCCTGCCATAAGTCATGCACATTCAGCAGGCATGTGAAGGGGGCTCTATGCCCTGTGCACATACAGATGTACACGTGCAGAGCTCCCCCATGTGAAGAGGGATTCCAAATGAATCCTCATGTGGAAGAATTCTGTATACCTCAGGCCATGTGTGGGGCCATTTCACAAGACTACCGGATGTGCATGTTGAGAGGGTACAATCCTGAAATCAATGCATGTTGGATGTTTATCTGAACACCCCTTCTGCCGACATATATTTCCTGACAACCCATTCCATGTTTTAGCCTTTTTGTGTCACTCGTTTCCACCACTTCAATCTGTCACCATAGCAACCTACCCAAAAGGCTTCAATGGTTTACGAGTAAAAATCATCTTCAATTGGGGAATGGCGGGTGTTGCTGTGTGGCTCAATGGACGGTATGCAGCATAAATGGCCAACCTATTATAGGAAAGTAAACTATTTTGTAGGTTTGTCTAAGGTAGCTTCTTGAAACAAGAAGCTTATCAATCTGCAATTCCACAGCCCTTCTTTTGCCTTTTTGCTGACAGGCGACCAACCATACCTTCCTTCTCAAGAGCTTAGGATCACATTGAAAGGGATAACCTACATTTATCTGCCTAGAGAAGGAAAGAAAGTTATGGAAATACAAAAATTCCCTTGAGGTTCAGCGTCACTGGGAGTAATTGTATATGTAAATCGAAATAGTTGGTGCTACCAGTCAAGATTCCTGCATTTCATAATGAGAGGTTTTACATAAATACAGGCTAATCACTTTTCAACAGCTGGCAAGATGAACATTGATACAAGCTCCGTAATACAGGTAGCCTACTTTCTCAGCTGCGTTTTGAGAAAAACAACCCTGGCCTTCTCCAACAACTGTAATGAATTCCCAATTGCTATATCCTATGCCTAATGAAATGCTTCAAAGCTTCAACTCATAAATTGCTAGAACCAAAAACTAAGATATTGTCAAGAATGTATAACTTGCTGTTAAAATGGAATACACAGGATGAAACGGTCAAATCAGCGATGATTAAATGGGTGCAGGACATAGGTCATAACATTATGTTTGCTGACTGGGAGCAGTTGTGGACCACCGGTATGAAGTTTACGGCATGTAATGCCTTAAAGGAGAATATTATGAAAATGATTTACAGGTGGTACATGACCCCAGTTAAGCTTGCAAAAATTTATCACCTGCCTGACAACAAGTGCTGGAAATGTAAAGAAGTTGAGGGAACATTCTTTCATCTTTGGTGGACGTGCCCAAAGGTTAAGGCCTACTGGGAAATGATATATAATGAACTGAAGAAGGTATTTAAATTTACCTTTCCTAAGAAACCAGAGGCCTTCCTTTTGGGCATAGTCGGCCAATTGGTGCCAAAGAAAGACAGAACATTTTTTATGTACGCAACAACAGCAGCAAGAATACTTCTCACTAAATATTGGAAGACACAAGATTTACCCACCGTGGAAGAGTGGCAGATGCAAGTGATTGACTATATGGAGATGGCAGAAATGACCGGCAGAATCCGTGACCAGGGAGAAGAGTTGATGGAAGAGGATTGGAAAAAGTTCAAGGATTATCTACAAAAATATTGTAAAATGTTTGAGTGTTAAAATGATGTGGGATGTGAAGGTAACATGGCATTTGGGATATGGTTAAAGAGCTATGAAAAAAAGAATCTTAAAAAAGAGAAGGGGGGTATGACTAGAATAATATTATGTCAAAGTATATAAGGTGGAGTAAAGGACCAAGATAAGGGAAATTAGAGACATAATAAGTGGAAACATATAATTATAAATGAGGTTTGAAAGAGGGCTACAATTTGCTGAATTTGACGGAATAAAGAGGAACACAAAAAAGGGAGATGCGAGGAGGTCAGGAAAGAGGGATATAGAACCTTGAAACTTAAAAGTGGATTTTTCTTTTTTCTTTTCTTTACTAAGTGTGTATTTTCTGTTTTCTGTTTTGATTTATGTGATTGTTTGATTTATGTGATTCTATGATTTCTATGTTTTGTAAAATCCTAATAAACATTTATTATAAAAAAAAACACAAAGCTTCAACTCATAATTGCTTACTCTGGTTAAGTCATATCCCTTTAAAACTGTTTAGCTTTACGATTTTTACGTTACATCAACTAGTCTCATGTTTAATTTGCATTATATAAATGGTGCTCTATATCCCTTCTGGAAGTATCTGTTAACCAGGGATGGGACTGTATATTAACTAGTCACAAAGAAACAAAACAAACACATCCACAACACAAACGTGCCTCTTCAAGTTCACTTTTAGCATGCCCCTTACCAAAAAATGGCTCCTGTAAGCTGGTTCAGATAAAATAATAAATATCCGGGGAAATATACATAGCAGCTTCAGAGCAAGTCAGGAATTTAAAGCAATTTCAAACCACGTTTTAAGATTCTTTCTTATTCCAAAGTGGGCAAATTATTTGTTTACTTTGTTGCCTAACTCTGTAGTCCCAAGGCAACTTGCAATAAAAAATAGTAAAAGCAGCAAATTTTTCAAATAAATTTCAAATAAAAATAAAGAAATATAAAATACAGCAAACTCGCCACCTAAAACAGCATGAACAAGTAGTAACAGAATGAAACAACAACCGTAGCTTCCCAGGTTCCAACGAAACAGAAAACTGTAGCTCATTATAGCCTTCTTGGTTTAATCAAGGCTTACAGCAAAGGGTGGTGGTTGTTGTTGTTGTTGTTGTTGTTGTTTACCCACCCTTCACCCTAGGGTCCCAGGGCAGGTTACAACACTTAAAACGTAAGTTTGATATTAAAACACAATATTACACAATATTTAGAACGGTTTAAAACAACATGAAATTACAGAAATAGTTTAATGAACAGGTAATTTAATGTACTGTTGTACACATACTGTTGGGGGTGGGGGTTGGACAGGCTAATATTCTAAATAAAGCAGCAGCAGCAGTGGGGCGCTCCAATATGCTGCGAATGACAATTCCATGAGGCAGCAGCTGCACCCATAGTGCACAAGAAAATGTGGAACTGGTTGGAGGGGAGGAGAAAAGTTAAGAGCTATGCCATGATAGAAGGTGAGGGGCTTGTCTTGTGGGAGAACTGGGGGAGTCATTAAAGTTGCAGAGCAGGAGATCTGACTATACTCCCCCTATGGAAGTCCCAATTAAAATTAATGTGGGTTTAGATTGAATTGTATGCTTACATGATGGAGTTTTATATTTAGTTTGTTTGGAAGCTTTCAGAGGGGAGGGTTAAGTTTTAAAAAATGTTGTAGCCCCACGAACCTCCTAGACATAATAAAAATACATTGGGAAGACGACATGGGCTATGAGATTAACCCCACTCAGTGGACCAGAATGTGGTCTAACCCCCCCCCCCCAAATCCGTATCAACAAGAAGGAGAGAACTCACTCTGAAACTCATCTACAGGTGGTACTTAACACCAAGGAAATCAGCGCTAATACGCCCAGGAACCTCACCAAAATGCTGGAGACGGTGCACCTCCACAGACACATACATACGCATGTGGTGGGAATGCCCTAAAATCCAACTATTTTCGACAACAGTCATACAAGAAATATGTAAAATAACTAAGCAAGTATTAGAAATCACCCCAGAACTGGCCCTACTAAACATATTCCAAGACAATAATGCCCACTCACATCACAAAGAACTCATAACCCACCTACTCTCAGCAACCAGAAACATCATAGCCAGACACTGGAGAGACCTGTCAGGAGTAAGCATGGACCAATGGTACCAAAAAGTATGGGAAACAGCCCTACCAGAAAAATTAACCAACAAACTGAAACTGACACAGGGACAAATAGAAGAAGATACCTTCACCCCGGTATGGCTCCCCTTTATCACATACACAGCCCAACAAGACAATGACAAGAATCCACCAAGAGCATACAAATCAATATGGCTAACCTGATTCAAAAACACCCATCCACCCCACTCAAAAACGAAAACAAAGTTCACCACAGCCAATCACAAACAAGCAACCACACCCTAGGCCAACTCCAATTTCTCTCACCACCAAAGGAACACAAGCGAATAGCAAAGAGAACCCACACAAACAACGCTGACACAACCCCCCCCACACACACATTAAGCAAATTAGAAACATCGCCTCCCGACCCCACCCCCACTCTTTCCCCCCCTCCATCTCTCCCCCCCTTTTCTTCTTAATGTAACCCTAATGTCACAACAAATGAAACTGACCTATGGAAAATTTAACTTGAAAAAAGAGACATAGCGCATACCTTTGTAAACCAAGAAAACTTTAATAAAAATATTTTTTTTAAAAAATTGTAGTGAACTTGAGCTCCAGATAAGGCAGAGCACGAATTGAAGCAAACAAATAAAATTGTTGCATCAACAGGAGGCTGGCATAATAAATCCTTAATTACACTTTCATTTGGCATCTTTCTAAACAGCAGGGATTCCACATCACTGTCATCCTATGCCTCTGGCACTTTGAAACTTGGACGGCTACGGTAGCTTCCAAGCTATCTTGAAATCTATTTCCAATTTCTCTGTGTTAGCTTTCAAAAGCTCCCAGTGAAGTCTTTATAAGCCACCTTTCTATGACCTTATGTCCCATCCTCCTTGTTTCTTTTCATGCCTACTGTTAGGGTAATAGGATTTGGTTGCATGTGTGATTGTACGCTAAAGGGAAATGACCTGAAAGTGCAGTTATGCATTCCACAGCTTAATGCACTCCTGATACAACGTGTTGCTTAATGGTTGCTCCGGGGGAGAGATGGGGCATCAAACAGACTAAAGTAAAATGGTCTTTATTAAGAACTGGTAAGATCCATTGTTCTTTCTCTTTATGCCTCTGGGCCTGCTGCTGAAAAACATGGGGGCCTAACTTCCTCAATCTTAAAAGGAAGGTGCCCTTAGAAATACAGTCACATAGCTCAACTAAACCCAATTACCATAATTGTCAGCTGGTTTTAGGGGCTTGCTATGCACTTGCAATGGGATGGGCACAGGGCTTTACAGGTGCTGCTTATTAGTGGTGCCTGCAAACATCCTTTGGCCCAGGTGCATGTTTTCCTGCTCATCTTTTCCCGCCCAGTGGGTGTAGGGAAAGTGTGGCTTGGCCGAAACAGCCTAGCAGGCAAAATGGAGAGGCCTGCCGACCTGGGCTGGGGTTCCCCCACCTCTGCCCTAACACCTGCAGCATGGGAGGGAAGTCAGCTCAGCCCTACCTGAAATCCTCTGTCCTCCTCATCTCCACCCATCCCTTTCATCCTACCCCTTCTCATAACTGCACAACATATAAATATACATGATTATATTATACTCTCTTCCCACTCTATGGAGTGTTCAAGGGAGGGTGAACAGAAAAAGAAGGATGTTATTTGAGAAATAGACTACTAGGTACATGACAAAAACATACTGAAATGGTAATACTACATGCAGCGCAATGGGAATCACTCCTTTTTCTATCACAATGCCTTTTTAACCAGTTCCAGTTATACACTCTTTCCTCCCACCATCCAGTAACTGAAAGGCTCTATTTAAGAAAGGGAAACTAATCTAGTTTTAAGCATCACAGGACTAGCTGAGAGCAAATCATGCCTTGGTCAGAGACGTTTTGGTTTTCCCTTGCCTTGTGATCTGGTTGCCTCAAAGCCAATAGGCAGAGAACATTAGTAATAATCACCCTAGCCAGAACAGACCTAATTGATTGATTCCCATAATGAACATTCAAGAGCTGTTTGTTTAGGAAGGATTTGCGTACACTGTGTCCTCAATTCTTGCAGAGAGCTATCATGCCACCCACACGGCTAAATGCTGAAAGCAATTGTTTTCCTTCCCCTGCTCCTCCTGACACAAGCACAGGATGCCCAGGGTCTCAACAGGTCGTGCAAAGGAACAGTTTTCTTGAAAGTTGAGGGGGAGTCAAGGGAAGCAGAAGCTTCCAAGCACAAGCAAAGGAAAACCTGCACCCGCCAAAGACCATCTCAAACTGTTCTTGGCTGCAAAGAAACAGAAGGTGTTTCCTGCCTCGAGTCTCTACAGAGCCTCCAGGAGACTTAAATTATAGCATTGTTTGTTTATCCAAGTGTCAAGAGAAGTCAGGGTGAGGCATGGGGAATTGCCATCCTCAAACCACATTCTTCAGAAACACAGATAACTGCTCCAAGTGGTATGAAGCCTCAAATGGCCTATAAATTCACAATCCTCAAGCCACTGGTGGCTTGCTCAGTGTTTGATAAACTTCCCCAGGCAAGTGGCTAAAATGAGCATTGCAAACATCTGTGAGCTGCTGCAATGCAGGGATGGGTCATCAGGTGCATCTACAGCACTAGGCATTCAACCGACCAAGCAACAGTGGGCATCTTTGAAAGTGTTATCCTTTGGGAAATGTACCATAAATTGGATGGAGGTTTGCATATAATATGGATATTAAAGCACATGCAATTTGCATTAAAGATACGCAAATTAGACAGGGAAAAGGCCATGCATGACAAGTAGACCTGAATCACTTCTGTACAGCCCTTGCTTTCAGTTTTGAGTGGGGTGCATCAGCCAGGAAATAATTCCTTTTAGGTGGGATGCACAACAAGAGTTCTCCCTAAGACTCTCTATATTGCAAAATATTACACTGCTGCTTTGAATTATAATCTACCCGGAAATCACAGTTTTTGTCCACTAAGTTTTGAGCCTCATATATATATGCTCCTGCAAGCTTTTCTCAATAATCATTAGGACTAGGGGTTTTCTTCTTTCCTAAAATTTAAAATAGTCTCCTCATTTTGACAAAAGCCTGGGGCTGCAAAGATTAATTAGCAGCTTTCTGCTTATATGCAGAAAAAGTAATGAAAGCCACAGAATCAATGTTCTAAACAATCTCTGATTCGCACCCCAATCTCTGAGCGGCGGTGCAAGATTCCAGGGGTTCCAGGCACTCTTACCCAGGGTTCATGTTTCCTTTTGGAAATGAGGCACAGCGGAGACTGTGGTGTCTTTATGATATATGGTTTATTTACACATATATGCAGCCTGAGTTCACGATGGAGGGGCTCACAGCATTAACACTCCAAGAGGGTCTGGCTTCCTCCATAGGAGCAGCCTAGCAGAGATTCAATATTGTGCTCTGCTTGCTACTCTGCTTGGATCTCAGTCACATAACTCCTAACTCTAACCTCTTTAAGCTCTGACTTTATCTTCTAACTGAGTTGAGGGAGGGGCCCCTCCTATTTGCCCAGAGCCCCTTCTCTTTGGCTTTCCTAATGGCTCATCACCTTCCATTTGTCCTCCTAATGGCCCATCACTCCAGATTTCCTGGAAACAGGAGGCTTAGTTTAGCTTAATTAGCTCAGTGATTCCAGGGGAATAGAAGTATCTGGCACATAACTGAATACACTTGGGGACTGGCATCCAGTTTTAACACCCCGAGCCTTGATTAAATTCTAACACTTACTGGCTCCAGAAGTTTAGGGGTGCCTAGCACCCACAATCTCATAACAATACTTTACCAGAAACCGCACTGAAGAAATTTTAACAGGGGGGAAATCACTGAGTTTTGTTTACTGTAAACCATAAGTTTAACATTTTCAGTTAGGCAACAATCCTGTACATCCTTACCTGGTAGTAACGCCTGTTGCTTTTGGATCCCAACACCCCACCCCACCTGGACTGATGCAACCACCTGCCAGAACTGAGAATTTGGCTTCGCACAGTGAATTATCTTCCCACAACACACACACACACACACACAGCAATCTGGACTCAAGGAAAAGGGTGTGCGGGTGGGTGTTTTAAAGGCAAGCATGGTATACAGGAGGCAACCCTCCAGGTGTCTACTAATAAGGGAACCATATGCTAACAATAAGATATTATTTCCTGCTGGGCTATGTAAGTTGCAACCCACAATTTAGCTGTATGATGTGGTATTGTATAACACTATGGTAGGTACATATACCTATTTTAGAGGTGGGTAAGAATTGCTCTGTCTTTGTAAGGAGAACATGAAAAACACAGAAAATGGGGCATTGCTTCCATAGTCATGACCTACAAAGAACTTGAGGCTCGGAATATTTAAACATAACCAAAAAAAGTCAAATTCAGCTATTTTCCTAGCACAACAAAGAAACAGTGGGCATTTAATGCCCTAACAACAAGCAACAATCTCAGGCTCCCCTATCACATTGAGATAGAGTCACTCACTAATGAAGAGTACGTGGTGGTTTTTGGGGTTTTTTTGAATGTTTATGAACTTTATGTGTGTCTTTTTAACAGGAGCTCACAAAGCGGTGTCCATTAAAATACAAAAATGATGCTCGGTTATATATTTATTTATAAGGCAACAATTTCAGCAAGCAAAATGTTCTCTAAAATAGAATGAGGCATGCTTGTTGATGCCTGCAACATTGATTCTCCACACACACACAACCCAGCAAAAGACAATGTAGGTCTGCTCTTTTGGCTTTTATAGTAGCCCAGTACACCCAAATTTAGAAAGTGATGCTTTTTCTGGCACGGAGAAGGGGGGGAGGGGGTAAACTTCACCAGCTTATTTTCTGTGTGCCGTGATGCTGTTAAAGGCACAGAGGGATCTATAAGAAAACTTGGCCTTCCAGATCACTAGTTCAATAAGCAAACAAATTTTACTGATGAGAGAGAGTTGGTGCAAGAGGCTCTTGCAGAGTTGACCCCCCTTTTCTAAAGAGAGAATGCATGCATCACATGGAGCTGTGTGAGGCACCTCAGCTCTTTGCTATCATTTTGCCAGTAAGAGTTGTTAGAAAGGGTTACAGCCTAGGAAACATTTACTTTTATTATTAAAAATCATAGATGATCCAAGGCAGTTTCCAGGAGTAACCTAGACAGCATTCATAATGTGTGTGTGATCTTGCCTTCTGAATATATGTGAATTCAACATCCCAGACGTGTTCAACTGCAAAAATATTGAAAAAGAAAAATGCATGCTTTTGGATTCCCCCTCACCCACCCCTAAAGGCATTGCTGCTGAATGGTGCAGGAGCAATTAAGCTTCATGTTGCCCAGGCAACATGGCATGTGAGATATGAATACTCTGTACTCTGCTAGGGAGACCTATAGCTAAAAATACATACATAGTTACTCATGTAAATGTTATAGCATAATTTCAAACTTCACAGTTGGTTTTCCCTCTCTATAATCTGGTAATACATAATTCAAATACATTAATTCATCCACTACTAATCTAATAGACCCCAGCCGGAGTGGGCAGATACAAAAGAGGGCAGGGTCTTTAATAGCAGTAATGTAGACCAGGGAATTTCAACAGGTGCAGCTTTTCATACAAGCTACCCTTGTCGAAATTCCATCTTCTACAATACTACTCAGACCCTGCAATCGTCATCTGAGACCCTTCTTTGTGTGACTCCTCCACAAGAGGTCCAGAGAGCGGAAACACAAGAACAGGCCTTTGCTGTGGCGGCTCCCTGTTTGTAGCATGATCTCCCCAGGGAGGTCTGCCTGGTGCCTTCATTACAAATCTTTAGGCCCCAGGCAATACATTCCTATTCTCCCAGGCCTTTGACTAATTAAACAATCTATGGCCTTTTAAACGTGTTGAAGGGTTGCTGATTTTGTTTATTAGTGCATTTTTGTGTTTTTATACTGGAAACCGCCCCATGATCCTCAGATGAAGAGCAGTATAGAAATTTAATTAATAAACAAAATAAAATAGCAGCACTATATAACAGGCAATTGCTCAATGGCAGAATGCATGATTTGTCTGCCAACAGTCCCTGGTTCAATCCCTAGCATACCTAGTAGGAAGGGGAGGAGGTAGAGGAGAACCCCATGTTGCAGAGCTGGATAAATGTCTTCAGTCTGAAGCCCTGGGGAATTACTGTCAGTGACAGTAGGCAGCATAGTGCTTAGGGTTGCCACTGGTTTTATTGGCCTTGCTCCTGTGCCTGCCAAGCAGTTCAACACCCAGAAATTTAGCAGGTGAAGCTTTTCCTGCCATAGGAACCTAGGAAGCCTTATATGAGTCAAACCGTTGGTCCATCAAGCTCAGTACTGCCTACATTGTCTGGCTGCAGCTCTACAGGATTTAAGACAAGGTTCTCTCTAGCCCTATCTGGAGATGCCAGAGAATGAACACAAAACTTTCTGCGTGGAAAGCAGATGCTCCAGGAAAAGCTTCTGCTGCTACATTTCTGTGTATCAGGCTGTGGCTAAAAGCACAGGAGAAGTTTTAAAAGCTGGCAGCCTTAAATGGGACAGATAGATCAAGAGAGAGTGTCATATGGCTGAATAGGTGAAATCACATGAATGCTTCCCTACTGGAAAGTAGACTAAAGAATCCGCTTTAAACCAGCTACTATCAAAGAAGAGCTTTTTAACCCAGCTGTCTTAGGTGGACTAAAACCCAGCAGTCTTGAACTGCACATCTGTAAATGCTATTACCAATCCCCTTAAGCCATCTATTCCCCCATGTTTTGTTAAAAATAAACAAATCCATATTTGGTAAAAGTGTCCTTAGCCATCCAAAAAGATCTGACACACATTCTGAAAGCTAACACATGTCCTCCAGTTAGCTGCCGGCCCCCATTCTGAATCCCTAAAGCTTGGCTCTGCTTCTGTCTCTGATTGCAATAGATGTGCTGCTGTGAAAATATTTCAAGAGGAGCCACATGCCTATTTAGGGAGGAGAGGGTCTCAAGAGGCAGGCTCTAGGTGAGGCATTCTAGAGGCTTAAGATATCCCCATAGTAGTTATTAGAATAAGGTTAGATTAGATTTAAAGTCAAGATTTAATTTGTTGGGACATCAGTTTTCATTTTTCATATGGTATGGGGCAGTGCTATTTTTTCTAGAAAAAGAGGTGCCAGAACTCACCATGAACACCTCCCTTGTTCTTTTAGAATGGCAATGGCGCCCACCTGAGAGGTGCTGGAACTGAGTTCCCATGAGCTCCCCCTGGAAAAAAAGCCCCGGTCAGGGGCCTAAAAAACCGAGAGGCCCTGATCATAGTGCTAAATTCTGCATGCTGCTCTTAAAGAAGCAGAATTATGCTGCGAATCAAACAAGAAGGATTTAGTAACTCCTTGCTTAATGTTACAAACATAGATTAAATATTCAGAATTGGCAACTGGAAGTCAAGGATTAACTTGTTTAGGAGATTGAAGAGGAGATACAAACCTATAATCTCCATATCAGTAGACGGTTTATGGGTCCCTCAGCAGATAACATCTGATGGCTGCTTAGTAAAGCATATGCAATTAGTTGCCTGGTCATGCTTTCTTTCCCATAGATAAGCAGACACTTCTTAGAGTTCATCCACACACTTATCTCTCAATCCTGAGAGCTATATGGTTCCTTCAGTATCACCTGCATTTCATATGTCCTTTCTCCCTGCAGTGGCACCTTGGCTATCTTAGTGAGTTTCCATATTCTCATAACTCTATACAAGCAGAACAGCAGCAAGAGGGAGGCACAAAACTGTTTATTCAAATACGGAAAACAACAACAAATGATCACATTCCTATTAACCAGGCAGAGTGTGGAAGGAGAAGTGCTCTGTGATATTTATTTTAGGTGCATGATTGGCTCCATCTCCCTTCTAACTCCTGTAAGATTCAGCAGAGGTAGGTTGACCTCTGATGACAAATTTATCTATACTCCTGTTCCTTGAAATGTTCAACTTGAAGCCAGCTCAGCTGTCCCATCACAAGATTTCTCACATTGTCCCCCTTTTGCCCAGGAAAGCATCTTATATATAAGGAAAGGAGCATGAGGTCTTATGGACAGCCAAAGTGGTATAACACCGGAAATTTTGCAAGCAATGTGTCTTAGAAAAAAGCAGGTTGAGGACTCCTTTTTTTTTTTTAAAAAAAAAAAGATATTTATTGAGATTTTCCACCTTAATACATAAAAAAAATCAAAAAAGAAAAAACAAAAAAGTTAAAAACACATAAAGTTTACAATCCGTATTTTCAATAACATATTTCCCTGACTTCCCCACACCTCCCCTTCTTATATTCCAATTCAAATTGTTAGTTCAACAAGTTCTTATCCCCAATTTTTGACCTTTTTATATTTAATTCATTTTAGAAAAACCAATTTTAACTTATAAACATCAATATTTGTACATCAGTGCTCATTCTTAAAACCTTTTTCTAAAGTCGACCCAAATTCTCTTCCACGAATTCCCCAATTTTCATACTAATAACAAAACAAAATAAAAAAAACAGATTATAATTGTGCACCCTTTGGATTCCCAAACCCCACCCCACCCCTTTCCCGGTTTCGATCCCCAACAAATGTCCATCAGTCTTAGTCTACTATCAGCCTGGAGACCTCACGTCTGAGGCTCTTAATTCTCTCTCAATTCCTCTCTGCCGGTTTTTTTGATAGTCCTTAGTATTAAACACCAGATCTCGGAGAAGCTCTGTCCCAATAGGGTCCATGTTTCTTCCAGCCAGACCTCCATACTTAAAAGTGGAGCCCGAATCTTGTTTCTTACTCCTTTTAAGTCCAAATGTCCCGAAAGCTCCAACTTCCACCTTAATCAAATTTGTAATCCATAGGTCTTCAGATCTCCACATAAGGAGATCTCTCCATTCTTCAATCTCCAATTCAGACCAGATTTTCATCATCCAGTACTTATTTTCCTTTGTAACCATCATGTCAGGCCTCTGGCTCTCCTTTGTCATCTGCAACATTACATCTCCTCCTTCCTTTTCCTCAGAAACAACATATATCTCTTTCTCCACACTCTCAAATCTCTCAAGTTTCTCTTCTTGTCCAGCTGCATGGACTTCCTGAGTCAAATCCTTATCAAATTCAATGAATTTGTTTACTGTTAAGTCCAGAGTTGCAACATTGGTAGCCAAAACATCAATTTGGCCTTGTAACTTTCCCAAGAGAAGAAAAACTCTGTCCAATTTAGCTTGAATTTTTCCTCCTTCAGCCATTCTTGTAATGTCCCAAGACCCCCTCTAGAGGGATTTTGGTTACTTAATCTTCCTTCCAGTTCAAATCCAAAAATCAAGTTAGTTTGTATCAGTTCTTCCTTGTTTTCAACAAAATATAACCAAATTGTAACAAGTATATCCAGCAGAGACAGCAGAAACAAAGTTCTCTTTTTCCTTCTTGACAGCTAATTTGACAGCTGTCAAACTCTTCTATATCTCCTCAACAGGCTCTCTCGCGGATCACTCCCGGGTCCGGGGGGGTGGCACTTCAGCTCTCAAAATTAGCTCTTATCCTCCAGTAAAATTACTTATACTGCCAAATCGTGAAATTAATGTATTTTACCCAATAAAGAAGAAGTAGTTCTCTCGACCTTAGTTAACTAGTCCTTGCTTTAAATTATTTACAAGACGGGGAGACGGACTTCCTGTTTGCGCCTTCCCCGATCGTGCCTAATTAAAAAAAATTTTTTTTCTTTGCAAATCCAATTTCCGTACTACTCACGGATTGTTGCTTTTAAGGTCCAATTGTTCACAAGAAGAAGTCAGGGCTCTCCGACCATGGCATGCGGCTTCACTCCGCAGGAGAAGCAGTCGACTCTCAGCACCGCGCCACTTGCTCTGTACCCCGTTCCGAAGCCTTTTAAAAGGCTCCTTCGCGGGTCGGGGGGGCGCAAATGGTGCCCGCCGAGTCACCAGGTTCACAGGCTTCAGCGCCTGTGATTTCTGAGGGTCCCCGCGTCGCCGCAGCGGCAAGACCCAAATCCTGCAGAGCCGATTCCCTCCGGAGCTTGGAGGGAATCCACCATTAGTCGATGGCGCTAACCCAGAAGTTCCAGGTTGAGGACTCCTTGACACTGATGTACAAACAGTTCTCTCCACACTGACCCATTTTTTCTTTATAATCCAGTGCCTAGAAAAAATAATGCCACAAAGCTGCATGAGCATGCATTGGTCAAATGAAAGGGCAATGCACCCTCGTTTGTTAAGCACCTGTTACAAATAGGTCACTCCATCACTGCTGAATTCTTTGCATACTTGCTCTGCAGCATCCTAGGTTCCTGATTCCAGTGAAAATCATTTGGCCATGTTATATGGCATAATGGCCTGATCCAATCACATAGCACTTGTGCTTTAATGTGCATGTACTTAACCACCTGTAAGAAAAAAGGAAACAAGGTCTCTGCTTTACAAATGTAGAGTGATGAAGCAGACTTCAAATGTGGAGATAAGATAGAACTATGAGCTACAGCAAGGCTGTTACATTGCTGCGACAAAATCTGTGACTACCCAATACAGTGGTACCTCCAGTTACGAACTTAATTCGTTCTGGGGGTCCATTCTTAGCCTGAAAGAGGCGTGCTTTCACTAATGGGGCCTCTTGCTGCTGCTGCACCGTCGGCACACGATTTCCATTCTCATCATGGGGCAAAGTTCTCAACTCAAGGTAACTCTTCCAGGTTAGTGGAATTTGTAACCTGAAGCGTTTGTAACCTGAGGTGTTTGTAACTCGAGGTACCACTGTACAAAAGGAAGAACTTTTTCCACACATGATTTACCATATACCAAGCCAGTAGATATGCTGGCACTGACTTAGATGCTTAATTTTAAAATAATTAGAAAAAAATTATGGGAGATAGGTCTATCGACAGCTATTAACGTCTATCATCAAACGGCAATATATTTCCAAATATCAGACACTGAAGGCAAACAATGAAGGAAACTGATGCTTTCATGCTCTGCTTGTAAAGGTCCCAGAGGCATCTGACTTACTCCTGCTGGAAACAATGTTGAGCTAGATTGAGGGTAGTCAACGGAGTGCTGGCAACTATTACTAACATCAACTGATATTCAAACTCTGAAATACTTTAAAAAATAATAATAATGGATGTGCAGTAGTGATATGTGGTTGCAGTATGAGAATAGCTTGCCATATTTATGTCCAGGTTCCACCAAACTTAAGATGCCGCAGAGAATCAACCACCTTCCCCCCAAAAAAGAACCTTTTGGTGAATTAAACTTGTGACTGCAAAAGACATATATGCCAATTGCAGAAACACGGGTATTAGATTATAACATTTCAGTTTCTAAGCTTTCCTCCTCCTTTCCAGAAACGATTCTTCACTCCTGACTATATAGCTGTGCAGAAATATTTTCCCCCAGCAAACATGCATTTACAAAATTAGCACAGGGAGTCAATTTGGTAGAGATTTGTGATGTCTGAACATACCCTTTCATGAACTTGCATGGTCACGATGTCAGTGCAAGATAAAACAGCCCTGGAGCCAAACATTCCCAAATATGGAAACAGTAATGCCATCTACTTGCAACCAAAAATAGGACGAGGCACAAAGCAACTTTATCTGAAGGATGGAAAAGAACCTTTGGAGACAGTGGTAGCCATTCGCACTCATGCTGGACCCTCACTATTGTTCTAAGGAGCATCCACAGGTATAGAAATATTCAGGATACATTCTGAGACTTAATTCTTTTTTGGCCACCCTCTCCCAGAACATGGAGAATATCAGCTCAGTCCTTTGATTTATTTTGCTGCTGTTGTAGTTCTTAATTTAACATTGGAGATACAATCTCTTAAATGCCCTACTCATGTGGCGTGTTTTTGCTCTTTGAAGAGCAAAAAACCCACTCCATTTTGGCAAGGTAGGGGCCCTCAAATGGCTGCATATTTTTAATAATAAATCATCATACTCAAGTTTCCCAAAGTGTCACATTACTGTCCTCAGAAAAAAGAAAAAAATTGGCAGGCGGGAGAACGAGAATTCTCCCTACGCATTTGTCATTACATGAAAAACTATCTTCAGTGCTGCCTGTGACCTCCCACGAGTAAAGATTTGGAGAGTGAAGTCATCCAATTGTAAGGCCATTCTGAGAACAGAATACGTCTTTGCCTGCTTTGCCAAGCACTTTGCACCCACTTGGGCATTTGATATAATTAAACTTAAGCCCATATCTTTCCAAGCCTGTTCTTCTAGCATTTCGGCAACCAGCATTCAGCATCCTTGGGTGTGTCTGACATGTCGCTGCCTTTATCCCTGGACAAGTGACAAAGGATCCAATCCACAATGTCCTTCTCAGGGGCACATTTTGCAAGACAAAGTTTACGACCAAATGCATTCTGTGTTTTCATCCTTGTAGCAAAACAACCAGCAACGGCACGGCTCAAGCAGCATTTCTGAACTATACTATTTTCTGGTCCGACAATCCACTCCCAACTGACAGCCAACACGGAAAGACCTCACATTGTAGGAATGTTGCAGAAGCTGCTGCATATACTGTTTCCTTTGTTGAATTCCACCCGCTTCTTCCCTACCCATTTTTAATTTCATGAAACAAGGCCCAGTTCTAGCAGGCGAGGAAAACAAAACTAGATCTTGCTTCTGTTTCCCCTGAAGGCCAAGAAAACAGATTTTAAAAATGTGCTAAGTGGGTGTTTGGTAGGACAATCTCTCATAACTCAGTTTTAATTCTTGGTTGTAAAAAAAAAGAACATTAGAAGAACTCTGCTGGATCAAGTCAAAGGCCCAACATGTCCAGCATCCTCTTCTGGGACTGCATAGCCATTGTGTCGAGTAGCCACTGATAGACTTATCCTCCATCAGGAAGGGAGGAAGCATTGTGCTGTAGCCAGTTTTCCATTCTTCCCTCCCTCTCTTGTAACTCTCCAAAGCAGCTGTGTAATAAACTTCCACCTATAGCTGAATGTTTCTAAAGTGCCACAGACCAGTGGAGACTACAAGATGCCCTAATAAAACTCTGTAAACTATAATGGGTCAGTTTACACTGACAGATGATTTTGCTGTTGATTTCACTGCATGTCAATATCCATATAATTATTTGAAAGAAAAACTCTATACATCAGTGGGAATGGATGTGGGAACTATGAACAAGTTGTCAGTGCCAGTTCTGGGCACTTGTTTCTCTACAATATTATAGCATTGGAAAGGCAAGCTCCTAAACCTATGTACAGTGAAAAATGTGAACCAGCTCAAAGGGAATGGTCAGATATTAGCATAGGAGGAAATGGCATCCTAACCCTTCCTCCAGTACTATTTTTCTGCTGAAAATAGCCACCCACAATCCAGTTGCTATTCATCTCCAGAATGGAAGAGATTTGTATCCATATCTGTTCCCCAGCAAGGGCAAAGCAACTGACAGAAGCAATGTTGAGTGGGAAAGTGGCACATAGGAAATGGTTAAGAAGTTTCCTTTCCCCGTCTCCTATGTCATTGTTTCATTTAAAATTATGTGGGAACTGCATGTTATATGCAGTTCTGTACACCTTGGTTGGATCTATCTAAGCAATCAAGTAGAACGGTTAAAAAGTAAGAGAAAATGCTGATGATGTGGCAAAACCTTTCCTGGACTGCACCACATCAGACCACATATATGTGGTTGGTTGTATGTTTTAATCCTGCAGCATATGCAAAAATGCTACACATAAAAATTAGTATGTCCATGGAAGAGGCTGTGCTAGCAACCTTCTCTCTGACAACTAGTTTTCTATCTACAGGGTGTTTATCTCAGCAGAACAGAATTGTATGTCTCCATCTGAATTCTTTAGTGGTACATCTAGGAACAAATATCCCACCTCAGCTGCTGTTAATGTAGAGCTGGCCACTGTTAGGTGATGGGAGGTGGCAGGACTAGATAGTGGAAGGAAAGTGTGGGGTGAGGCCAGGAAGAGGGAGGGGTGAGGGAGAATATCTGCTGGCCTAAATGCAGACGGAAAAGATTTTCAGAGTGGTAAGCATTTCTTTCTTTCTTTCTTTCTTTCTTTCTTTCTTTCTTTCTTTCTTCATGAATTACGTCCATTCATTAGTTTTGCAACTGGTGTTAAAGAAGCACTGAGTTTTATGGAAAATTGTATTACTAGGTCAAAATTGCATTGCTAGGTCATCCTAGCTTTCGAAACACTCGTATTAGTTTTACTGGAGCATCACCAGAGATAAACATTGTCTTTGACCTGAATTATGACATCAAGTAAGATGAGGGAGGAAAACCCACGCTGGAGTAGAAAATTCATAAATAATGGTCATACTCGCATGCAATGACCCTTACTGGTAAATTTGAAAAAGGAGCAATGACAATAGCAGTCTCTGCTATGTTGAAATAAGTTTATAAATTCAGTAGATTGCCATGTCCCATAAATCTCAAATGGTTTCCAAACAAATCCAATGTGTTTTCATAGCTGCTAATGTTAAAATCTTCCCCAAGGGTGTATAGGCCTAAACCTGCTATCTCAGCTGCTAAATAAAGACAGGATATTAAACAATAACAACAAAACTTAAGAATCGGCAGCTTAGGGATGAAGACAAGGGCCCTGCAGCTGTGGAATTTAGTCTTAACTTACATGAACCTTCCAAAGTATGCCTGAAAGTTTGGGAAATACAGAGAATACCTCTTTGGATTGAGACACAAAAGCTCCCCAACTAATATTCAGCTTGGTTAACTCCTGCCAGTCCCTATTTAATCAATATGGCACCAAGACCACATCCACCATAACAGATAAAGCAGCAATCATGAAAAGGCAGACTTTATCAATGTCCTAGCATGAAATTTCTGCTTATTTCAAGCTGTACAGAGGTGGTGGTATACAGGCCACCTCTACATGCAGAATGTAGTGTACATTGATTTTTACAATGCCTTGAAGAGTGTGCTGGGCAAAGCCTAGTTACAGAAGTGAGCAAAATGGTAAACCTGTACAGATTTTGTGTGTACCAGTACTCTACACACAATCACCTTCATGCATGCTACCAGCGGGCTAGTATGCTACCACCATCATACAATCAGTGGTAGTAAGAGGGCATATACAAAAAAAGTAATGAACACTCATCTAGAAACTGTTTTTGAAACTATTAGACAAGCATAAAATGGGAGAAGAATGGAAGACAATTCCACTTTCATCTGCATAGGTGAAAAATCCTCAAAATATGCTGTGGGGGGGGGGAATGTTACATATGACTGATGATGATGATTAACCTTCCCTTCATCAGAAGGTCTCAGGGTCGAACATTGGGTTGGAATATTTGAGCCAAATCACTTATAGAAGGTGTATCAGTGCTGGGTGAGTGTGTGAAAGCAGCAGAGCTGTTGGTACCTATATAGACACTGGGCTGCTAGCTTGGTGGGTGCTGCAAAATGAAAGAGACTGAGTAACAAGCGATGAGGAAGTTGTTGAAAGCAGCTGTTTGATTCTGCCTCAAACAGACACAAAGGATTGTTCTAATGTGTCAATAATCATCTCAAACTAAAATGGTAACGTCACAACCAAGTCTAAATTAGCAGACCATCTGGACTTCAGGAGGTCTAAGCCTGTTGTACCATGGCTTGCAAACAGTGCCTTTTTTCTAGAAAAAATGGTGCTAGTACTCACCATGAAGTTGTAAGAGTATGTGCCACACTTTTTAGCCACAATAAAAAGAGTACCTCCTGAAAAAAAGGCACTGCTTGCAAAGATCCTAGCCTTTCTTTTTCACCGGCTTCATGTGAAATTGCCCTAGTAGTAGAATGCAAAGGTTGTGTCTGGCTGTGAGTACACATCCACATGATATTATGTAAACGGTAAACTAGTCCAAAGGGAAATCAGGGGTTAAGTTGAAGCAGAGAATGTACTAAAGGGCACCCAGGAGCAAGGTGAAGATGCTGAGTTGTAAGCCTTTTTTAAAGGAGTCTGTTTGAAACTGAGAAAGGGGTGACAAAGGCAATAGAAATGATGGAAACTGGAAACCAGGGGTGGAAAGTCACAGGAAGCAGATGTGCATATAATCCAAGACAGACCCAAAGGACAGGATGCAGGGACAGGTTGGGACATTTTGGCATGGAGAATAATTGAGAGCAAAGGTCTCAGAAGCAACTAGAAAGAAGGCCTTTTGGCTGAGCAAACATCCTCCAGTTGATTATCTTGCAGTATCCTATCTTATAAGCAGCAAGCACCATTTCTGGGGAATGGATTCAAGACTGGGTCCAGCCAGGAAGGGAAGGAAATAAAGCCCACCACCACTTTTTTGGAAATTCCAGTCATTTCTCTCCAGTTCTCATGTGAGAGAAGATCCCTGGTACTGCCATCACATGGTGGTGAGACTAGAACATGTTCAGTGGTGTGGGTCCCAATGGGCCAAGTGAATAATCTGTAGGAATAGAGATAATTTGCATGTGGATTCAAGGTTCTGATTGTTCAAGATTTAGCAGTCTAGGTATTTGACAAACAAAAGCAACAACAATGAGCAATGCCTATTGTTACATGGCTGTATGCTATGTTTTAACTTGCTTAGATTTATATTTTTGGGGGGTTTTTGTCTCAACTCAATAAAGAAAAATTGCAGAGGGGAAATTTAACAGTCTTAGTGATATTTGCAATACTTAAAAAAATTCTTTCTGTAGAAGAATTTTTACAGCTTTCATAATTGCTGTGTGTTTTATATAATGGAAAAGCTGAAACGCTGATACATAAAGACATCTGCTAAAAGCCAAGATGCTTGGAGTCTTTTTCACTACCTTAATCACAGCACCAGAAGTTTCCAAATGCCATGGAACCTATGGATTCAATGATGATCATGAGCTGACTATAGCATGGACAGATGACAAATAAGCTTTCCATGACCTTATTCAAACATTGCAGCATATCATAGTTAACAGTACACTATGAGCTCTCTTGACCACTTTGCTCCTTCCAGCTCACATTGGGAAGAAACAAACCAAAATCCTTGGAATAGGACTGAACCAGGGATTGCTCCCAACATGGTTTGCTCTTTGTTTACTGACCATGGTTTGTTGGAACGGTTTTTGATAGTGGGAAGGAAACAAGCAGCCCAGAAGGATGGGCTTGTAATAACATTTAACTATGGTTTATCATGATATACAAACTAGGCCAGTATGCACAAGGTACTGGTGAATCACATAGGTAACATGCATGCAGTGACTTTGTTTCATGTAACAGTTCCTGGAGTATATAAATTGGTGCATGGCTGTAAAATACATACAGATAAAAGGAAATTTGTACTGTGAAATCTGTAATTTTTAGACTATAAAGCTATTTGATCCTTAATTGCCATTAGGAAACAACATCAATTTCTCTTCATATTTGACCCTGGTACATATTATTTAAGGCAGTCTCCCACCTAAGGTTGTCCCTAAAAATTTAAATGGCTTTGCACTTTCAAAGTTTATGTGTCTCCAGTTTCCAGATGGGTAGCTATGCTGGTCTGTTGTAAGTGGAGGAAACCCAAAGAGATGTGTGGTATCCTAAAGATTAGAAAAAATACAGCAGCATAAGCTTTTGTGGCCCAGAATGCACTTTATCTATTTATCACTGAACTGGTACCACTCTCCCCCCCCCTTTATACTCTTTCAGTGAACGGCTGTTTTCAGCACCTTTGTTAGCATTTCTCATCCAAGCCACAGCGTCTGCTTCATTTCAGGTTCTTGGCACCATCAAAAGGAATGATCGGGAATGTGCAAAATACATGGACAGCTCTCTTGCAGTCAAGAATTAGCTGTGGAATAGATTCACAATGGTCATCTGCCTAAGACACTGAAGGCTGTGTCTCAAAGGCTGCATCCAGACGTGGACGATTTAGCGGCATCCTGTGAATGCTAGTCTGCTTTAATCTGGAATAGCAACTCTGCTTCCAGTCTTCTGAGATCCAAATAATGTTCTATAGCCAAGTGATGAGGCCTCCTTTCCCCACCCCAAATGTTGTTGGGGGGAATTGTAGTATTTTGACGTTGGGGGAAGGGAGAGCACAGGTAAACTGCATAAAGGTGACCAACCGTGATAATTACATATAGAAAATTTATTATAACTGAAGGTATCCTTTATTTCATTAATGAATTCTCACATAAAACTGGTAGCAACTTAATCCTATCACAGCGAAGTTTTGGGTTGAAATGTACTGCATTCACATTATGCTGATGAATGCAAGTGGAACATGGAAATGGGGTGGCTATTTAGACCACTGATTTGGCTTTTTCGTTATTATATGAGCTCCACCCTATGGACTGTCCTGATTGCTTATCAGATCAATGGGAACAAAGAAGAATTCTAAAACAAGCAAAAAAACCCCAAACCCTATAATACTAAAATTAAGTATTTGCAGCTATCAAGAGAGGTGATTATTACTGCAAAGAGCCTTGGCCATTCCCTTGTAACCAGTTTCTCTTCCCTCTTAGGAAATGTTCTTTGCAATGACAGAAATTGGCACAATTTCATTGCAGGAGGAGATAGGGGAAACCCAGCCGGATGGGTGGGGTATTAACAACAACAACAACAACAACAACAACAACAACAACAACAATAGATAGTAACAGGGGGAACCCCAAGAAAAGCAGCACATGGCTCTGCAACTATTTGTGCACAAAGGGGCTTTGCACTCATTTGCCTCACCTGAGCTGCAAGGGAAGAAATCTTTCCCAATTCACACAGAAGGAATACATAATGTGGGAAACCACCCCTCCGAAAAGCTTACCTAACTGCAGTTCCACCTTCTGTATGAAGTTCCTGCTTAATATATAATTTTATCCACCTGTCTTACAATGCCTGGCTAACTGATGCAGGTCTCCTTGTCTGTCTAGCACACCCCTCTTAGCTTCTAAAACCACATTGGGGTTGGTTTATATTGGCCTACACCCCCCCAATAACATTTTCATAACCTACAAAAAGGAAGAGCTATGGTGGGTTGTTGTTGTTGCTTTTACTTCCTCGCTTGAACTTTGATGAGAAATGCCCTAGGATATTACAGCAAGACAGGACAGTATAAAAGGGTACATGGTTGCTGTGAATGTGCACAAACCTGACAAACTGGATGTCTCTTGTGGGATAAGCATACAAGCTGGGTTTTAAATAGTCCATGTGGTTTGGCTCCTGTACAATTACTCTTAAAGGTACGATATGTATAAACGAATCCGTTTATGAGCTAGCAGGAAAAGAGAGGGTGGATTGTGGAATTTGATATACCTCACAGAAATAATTTTTTCTGAGGGATAAGATAAAGGATTTAATTTAGAGCAATGCACAATAGTCTTCCCCTAGGTTCTCACAGTGGCTAGGCAGGATTAATACTCAAGTTGCTGTACTTAGCAATGATGTTAGCATTCATTTTAAGCTGTACTGTAAAATTATTCTGAGGTACTTATAATCGGTTTATCAGGCCCACTTTCTAGAGATTGATAATGTGTTTGCCTTGCCATCTTGCAAGGCATTGTATTCATCATTTGGATTTAAATTAATGGACATCTTACTTGTGGCATTATACACGTGTGGCGATATTTCCACGGTTCAAGTTATTCAACATTAGACCGTTAAAGACTGGAGAGGACCAAAACTGTGCTTGAAGATTATAAAATGGTAAGATATGAACACTAAGTATTCCTTTCGCTGCTCTGGCACATTCTTCCTGATGGTCCTTTTTGAGCATCCATTAATATACAAGTGTGCTGAAAGAGCTTATTTTAACAAAAGGAGCAAGACAGCAAAGAAACCATTCTTGACTTGCATCCCATCATCATCATCATTATTACAACAACAACACAACAATCCAACAAGTGTGTAAGGGCAAAAATGAGATGAGGATACAAAGCAAACAAGCTATAAACAAAGCAAACCACGGCAAGTTACCAAATTACCACAGTATTCTGCAATGCAAAGCATACGTAGCTTGAGGATGCACAGAGGGTTTGATTTTGATTCAGTGGCATCGTTGGCTCTAGGGGCAATGTTCACATTATCTCCTATTCACTCTGACAGCTGCTAAAAGTAAGGACTCAGTACTTCCAATCCCATTTTTGCCAGGTGTGTGTGGTGTGTGAACTGCTATGGGCTGCCAGTGAGAGAATTACAATAGTGCCATGGCTTCTTGTAAATAAAATTACCTTTGCCCCCCTTTATCAGATAGATAATGCATGCACAGTATAAGAGTTGTAATTACACTATCTCAGCAGTGATGGGGGCTATTAAGGTGCATTTTGCTAGCTCTCCTACCTAGAATGACTCACCAGCTTGCTGTGAATGTATTATACTGTGGCTTCCCGGTGCACTAAAGCCTGTCAAACACCTTTGGTATAAAATGCAGCCTCTGAACAGAATTCTTTCTTAAAAAAATAATTTAAGCCTTCATCTGTGCTGCTCATACTGGAGAAAGATTCCATATTGACAGCTCTGGAGGCTGATGCACACTCTGTGAAATTCAGTTGTATAACAGTTATTCCATGGGATTTTCATTACAAATAGTCCACCTTTTAGGAACAAAAAGAAAATTCACTCTGCCCCACTCTTAGGCCTCTCACTGACTTTATTAGCCCAAATAAATACTCAGCCAGTGTTGGAAAGACAGCTGGTTCACTAGAGCCATGGTCACATTTACTTTTTAAAAACCACCATAGGAAACTTCCAAACTGGACCATAAAGTATACTGAGATTCTCCTGATTAATCTGACATCTTCTGCTATTAATCAACTCTTCGTGTTCTTAGGAAACCATGGCCACTTGCCATCACAGTAAGCACCCTCTCCAAATACCTCCCCTCACCCATGAAATCCTCTATGCTGCAGACCACAAGAATTTCAGGCTGCAAGGTCAAATAATTATACATTCAGTCCAGGCTGAAAAGAGAATATAGCCTTACAATGCTAGAGAAAATTAATGGAATCATTTTCTCTATGGGCAGCCCCCATGTATTTTAGTGTTGGAATCAGTCTTGTGAATTGGTTAGCAAATTCAGGTTGTGGTCCACCATGCCACAGGCTAGCCTGAATACTATATTCACCCCAAAAATCATATACTTAGTGGATATTAAGGATGTTAATTATCTGAATACATGGCAAAACAAAGCATTCATATCACAAGACTGCTCCTATATGCCAAAATCCGCTGCGGGGGTGGGGGTGGGGGGGTGGAGCAGCAACTTGTGGTGCACATTAGTCTGAATTGATGTATAGACTTGAAAAACTTAAGATTCATCAAATTATAGAGCTGGAAATGACCCCATGAGGGTCATTTAGTCAACCCCCTGACATGCAGGAATCTTTCAAACCAATGAACCCCAGGTTAAGAGTCTCATGCTCTACTCACTGAGCACAAGAACTGGCTAAAAGACGAAAATATGGAAGTATGATAACACAGAGACATTTGTCCCCAATCTAACACAGAGTAAGGCACTTAGCTGCACTTAAGGCCATTTATTTCAATAAGTTCAAGGATGTGTGAGTGCAAGTCTGTACCTGCCTACTCAGAAGTAAGACACACTGAGTTCAGCAGAGCTTGCTCCCAGGAAAATGGGTGAACAATTGCAGCTTTACTGTGTGTTGGATTGCAGCTACAGTTCCTTAACAATGCAGATTTTTAATTTTTAATTTAGCCAGAGTCTTAAGCAGCATAGAGGCTCAAAAGGTCATCCATGTCTTTACTGATTCTGTGGCCCATCTGTTCCATTATGTATTATTCACGTATCCCTGTTGCTACCTATGATTTATTCTGGCATGACATTGTTTGTTAAGTTTTTCCTTTTAAAGGCCCCTGCTCTGGCAAGCACTCAAGGGATGATGGTGACAGAGGCAGCAAGAGAAGCCTATGCAGATCTACAGAAAGCAGCAGCAGGATGAAACAAAATGTGTTAAGACAGCATGCTAGCATCTTTAACAGACAGCAGACTCCACAAAGAACACACAGGCTGCTTTGATATGTGGTAAGCATTTGAGATAGAGATGAGGTCAAAGGGGGGCAGGGGGAGGATCTCATATGCTGCCAAGCTTATGATTTCTAGAACGGGGATGATATCCAAGAATAGTCCACTTCTGCTCCCAAGATCATCAAAGTCTCAAACGGTAAAGAAAAAGGAAACTGGAGTGGGATAAACATATTTTAACTTCACAAAGCATGAACCAGTTTAACTGCTCAGGGGAAGAAGAAAGACACAGATCTCCCTTTATGCTTTTGCTACATGAAGAGATCTCAAAAACAGAAACACAGAAGGTAGGGACAGATGACAAAATTATCACTCATCTACTTAGCAAGATGAAAAAGTTGCCCTGCATACATTATAGCCCTGTCATGGCAGCTGCTTTTTCATATGGTTCGGCACTTAAACATAAGAACCTCATAAGAGCCCTACCAGATTAGGAGAAGGTCCATCTACTCCAGGGATAGTCAGACCTACCACCCATTAATGCATCTTTCTTGGTGGTAAACTTTCCTTTACTGCCCACCAGTGCTTGATGGAAGGAGGATTCAGCTTGTGCCATAGAACCCCCTACCGCCCACCTAGAATCCTGAAACGCCCACTAGTGGGTGGTAGGGACCGGGTTGACAACCCCTGATCTACTCAATCACTTAGTGTGGCAGCACCTATGCTTTGCAACTCCCTGCCTATTGATATTAAGCAGGCACCTTCACTATACTCCTTTTGGTGCCTGCTTAAAACATTCTTGTTCAGACAAGCCTACCCAGAAACTTTAGAAGTGCTGTTTGTGAATTTTAATAAGTTTCAGTATTTTCATATCTGCCCAGTATGATCACCTTTATCAGGAGAAAGAGGCAGAGGGAGTGAAACTATGCTGGTCCTTCCTGATCAGTAGAGATGTCAGATACCACCAGTTATCTTGTTCACTCCTAACACTGGAAACCACGGGATGGGAAAGCGTTCTTGTGCTCTTGTCCTGCTTGTAGGTTTCCCAGAGGCATCTGGTTGGTCACCATGGGGACAGGATGTTGGACTAGATGGGCCATTGATCTGATCCACAAGGCCTTCTTATGTTCCTACAAATGGCCTAGTTATTCTGAGGGAAAGAAAGCTCAGTTTGGGCATGGGCACTCACAACTGGCTTCCTAAGCAAGTGGTCATATGCAGACAATTATCCAGAAAAGGTTCACCTGTATTCACTCAGGGGGTTGTCCTTCATGGATTTTTAGTGACAAGAGAGCCTTGATGTCAAGCTATTCTTACCTCATTTCTTTGCATAATATAGGCCTTTCCACTCTACATGTCTTCTGCAAATACATTTTTTTGGAATCACCTTTTGATAAGGAGCACCCCCCTAAAATTGCTTAGTTCCCCTCACATCATTTGAAATTCTATTTGATAGGCTTGCTATTTGCCACCAGAAGAGAAAATGAAACAACACCTAAACACCAAACCGATAATTAACAATGTTCTTGTTACATGAGCACACATTCCGTGAGGCCTTTAATTATGAGGCGGGCCCCTCTGCGCCACTTGTTTCCTCCCAGGATAAGAAAGAGCTTCAGTTAGTTAAAACACCTCTCTGTCAGTCTAGCTAGCTTGGGCTTCTTTCAGCTCAGCTTCTTTAATATGCACAATGCAAAGTGCAAGGTGCACATTATAACCAGCTTAGAAACAAATGTCAAGAATCATATATAAACTTGAAAGAATGACAACAGCTGCTAGCTAAATTTATTTGGGGGGCACCTCCAGATTGCTGCTTTTTTTGCAGGTAGGAACCAATTCAGGTGTGCAATAAAAGTGGATTTGGAGCTCTTATGGAACAAATGCACTTCCAGGTTGGGGGGGGGACACCTGACCTTTTGTGATGAAGAAAATGGTGGAGAAATGCACAGGTAAGTGTGGGATAACAACTGCTTGATGCAATGTTGTATAACTTTCCTGCAAACTTTGTGCAAACAGATCAGGATGAATGCCCAATATATGTGGAAGTGATCTTAACAGGTAAAAGTCTACAGTCAGAAGAAATACCTATGTAACAAGGTGTTTAATCAAACTCATAGTTTAATTCCCTATTAGGCCAGCAACTTCATTTTGAGGATTTTTTAGAATCAGATATCAAATTCAAAGGGAAGCTGAAAAATTATAAACATATTAAGGATGCCTATGAATGCAGATGGAATTGTTATTTATTTCATTTCTACACCACTTTAAATTTTTAAGAAAAAAACTCAAAGGGGTTTACAACACATTAAAACATCAAATAAAACAGTCCAGAAGAAAACCAAATATAAAGTATACATTAAAAGCAACATCTTTAACAGGAAACTACAATATTCTCTTAAAGATTTCAAAAGAAAGCATTACTAACTGAAGTCAAATAGAAAATGCAGCATAATTAACAAGAGAATACAATATTGCCATAAGCATAGAACATATCTGATGCTGTTGCTACTAATCCTGCCAATGGTAGGCAGGGGATGTAGAAACTCAAGCTCAATGATCTCGGTCTGTACTAAGAGGCAGCCAGAGGGTATAAAATGATATACTGCGGGCATTCGGCTCCAGCCAGAATTTAAGAGATACACAGAGCTCCAATCCTATGCACACTTACCTTGGAGTAAATCCCATCAAAATCAATGGATCTTACTGCTGAGTAGAAACACATAGAATTATGTAGATTAACAATGTTTTCTTGCTTTAGTATACCCCCATGTCTTTTGAGACTAAAAATTATTGTTGTTGTTGTTGTTTAGTCGTTTAGTTGTGTCCGACTCTTCATGACCCCATGGACCAGAGCACGCCAGGCACTCCTGTCTTCCACTGCCTCCCGCAGTTTGGTCAAACTCATGCTGGTAGCTTCGAGAACACTGTCCAACCATCTCGTCCTCTGTCGTCCCCTCCTCCTTGTGCCCTCAATCTTTCCCAACATCAGGGTCTTTTCCAGAGAGTCTTCTCTTTTCATGAGGTGGCCAAAGTACTGGAGCCTTAGCTTCAGGATCTGTCCTTCCAGTGAGCACTCAGGGCTGATTTCCTTAAGGATGGATAGGTTTGATCTTCTTGCAGTCCATGGGACTCTCAAGAGTCCCCTCCAGCAAGAGTCTCCTCTGCTGGAGGAGACTAAAAATTACCTCTTCAAAATTATCCTATATATGAAATGAGTGATCCAGATATGGTATCTGAAAGGCATATGCCAGTCAAATACACGATACTTAAGACATATTTTTTTTAGGAGCTGCAACAATTGCCTGGGAGAGGTACAGCAAATCATCAGGAGTACCAAAGTGGCTTCTGAAATCTTGGGAGACAACAAGTGCCAATGAAAAAACTTACAGTGATTCGTATGAGAGTGTAAAATAGATTTATGGAAGAACTCTGGGAAAGAGAATTATAGTTGTTGTTTTTATTACATATGGGATGACAACATAATGCTGTTCTTTTGGCATAACATGCATTTACCAATTTTTAAGTTAACTCAGTTGTGTTGTTTTTCCTCTTTAGTAATAAAAACACTTGTCACCATTCACATCAAAGAAAATCTCCAATAGGTGTCTGTGGCACACTCAGTTGCATTCCAGTCAGCAATCACAATAAATGTGCTAGTAGGAAAGAATCATGTTTTTCCAGGCACAAAATACAACCCTCATAACCCTGTGACAGGAGCAGAGGAACCTCATAGGGAGATGGGCAACAAATGTATATAAACTATGTGTTTATTGTACTACTAAATTCTCATCATCTGAGAAGGTCCTTAGGAATTCTATCTCATAGTTAATGAAAAATTTAAGGCCCTCTTCAGTTAACTTCATATTTGGCAAATAAGGTTTTTGGTTGTTTGTGTAACCAACTAATTAGACATGGAAATTATCAATGAAATGACACTTTCTCCCCTTTTCAGAAAATCTATACAGTACTGAATACCTAGAAGCGGGAATTATTCAGTAAAAATTGCAACTTCCCGTTCCGATTACTTGGCAGCCTTAGCACAGATCTAAATATTACAGTTCCCATGTGGAGACTGCTGAAAAGTCTTTCCCAAATATAGTGCTTCATGCAGCCAGATTAATTTTTAAGACTAGCTTATTGCATGCATTACCACGATTGCTTGTAGCATGTGGCAGAAAATTACGTTTGTCCTTTAGTTCCCTCAAGTACAAGTACATGACAACTGAACAGATTGTTCTGGGCCACCTGTGTGGCAAAGTTAGGATGTAGAAAGGAACGGGTCATTTCATTCCATCATTATTCTGTGGCGAATGATCCTCTCCACCGCTTCTAAGGCATTGTGTGGGCTAGAAAGGGTTGCATAAATCAGGTTTCCCAGCACAGGCACCTACATAAAGAGGTCCTGGCTCACAAAGTGCTAATGTACATACATAGTGGATAGGATAATTATATAGACGAGTCACTAGATGGCATTGGGCTTAGTTGTATCTGGGTGAAATCAGGAACTTCCCATTGCTGTTTTTGTTGAAGACAGAATATAAAGTTATTGTCTAGCTTCCTGACTGGTCCTCTAAGACTTCCATGACACTCACACACTTGCTCCCTCCACTGAGGAACAAAAGTCCACCAGAGTGTGTGAGCTCACTTGAAGGGTTTCTTTTTCAAAAGCATGCCACCGATTCCCAAATACAGTCCATGCTTATGCCACCACTATAACGACCTTGGAATTGCCACCCTTTACTAAAGAGATTGTACTAAGGCAACAGCTCAGAACGTTTATTGCTACATAAAATATATTAATTATTTGAAAATGTATGGCAAAAAATATGCTTCTCTAGTGTTAAAGAATCTGGTCAGGAAAGGCAGGTCCCACCATCCAGCTTGTCTGATGTCTAGAAAACAAGCTGGTAATGGAGTTCCACCTTCAGCCTTCACTCCTTGAAACTACAAGTCAGCCACAGTTTTTTGTTTTTTAAAAAATAAAAGCATCAGCACATTGTTGTGTGAGTAGCTCACACCCATGGGAACTATGTCCCCATCTTTCATCGCCTGCCAATAAAGTTAACAAATCACCTGTTTAGAGGCATAAAAAAAGGCAGGACCAATGCCTCCAAGGTGGCTTTTACAGTGGTACCTCGGGTTACAGGCGCTTCAGGTTACAGACTCCGCTAACCCAGAAATAGTACCTCAGGTTAAGAACTTTGCTTCAGGATGAGAACAGAAATCGTGTGGTTGCGGCAGCAGGAGGCCCCATTAGCTAAAGTGGTACCTCAGCTTAAGAATAGTTTCAGGTTAAGAACGGACCTCCGGAACGAATTAAGTTCTTAACCAGAGGTACCACTGTACTTTATATTCTACTTTTGCAGCTAACAAAGGTAACGTGCCTTATGAAAAACTCACTCGTTTGGATATCCTGTTAGCACAGTCCACTGAGTGGAGAGGCGTGGGCTAAGGCTTATATTTCGACAATTAGCAAAAAACAAAACAAAATCCCAGTTCATAGTCACATCAGATTCCCTATGGGGACCCCGAAGTACCCAGATAAGATGATCCAACTAGTCGCTAATTCTCATCTCATAATAGCAAGAAGTGGCTGTGTGATACTGAAATAGTGTAACTAGCTGGGTTTTCAACAGAAAATCTATTTTGGGAGCTGGGTGGAGGACTCCTTAACCTTCATTCTGGGAAAGAATTATTGCAGATGATCTCACTCAGTGGCTATCAGTGTCCGAGGCTGCAAGATACCTTATGCTCTTGGACTTCTGATCAGTCATGCATCTGCCACGCTAGCTAATTAAAGAAGCAGCGTCTGTATGCTTTCTCCTTCTGCTTCTTATTACTGCTCCCTCTTCCAGATGCATGAAAAAACTTTGTGAGCTGATGCTTATTTGTAAACGAAGATGAAAGAAACTCTCACAAGGTAGCGCAGGAAAGGTGGGGAGGAGTGAACATCTTAAGCTAGGAAATTTCAAGATATCGGGAGAGGAGAAAGTGAGTGTTAAGAGTCTAAGGTTATATTTGTGAGAGATGAAATGATGAAAAGCATTTTGAGAAAGGGCCAAATTAGACATGGTAGCCATTTGTAAGAAATATGTTGTTGATGATGAGAACCCCTTCTAAGACCCCTTCCCCCCGCCACACACCTATCTAGTCCTCTACTTTTCATTGCTAGTCAAGCACTGGATGACAAGGCTTCTGTGATTACCACATAGTTTCAGAGGTCAGGACAGAATCCCAGGCCAATGTTCTACTTATCAAATTTTCATTCTTATATAAAATTACATGCAGGATTTGAGATATGAGCAACAGAAGAATTTAGAGAATGGATTTGGGGGGCTTAGAAAATGAATGTAGATCTGTTTTAATGCAGCTATTAAGGGAGAATTTAAAAAAATCAGGGAAGGAGGCATGGGAAGAAGAAAACATGTAAAAAGAATGATACATACATTTGGAGTGATGCAATAATTTGGAAGATTTAATAAGTAAATAAAAATCCCAGGCCAGGTTTTGCCATTTATTACTTTCTTATCCAAACAATTATTATTTGTGCTATGTAATCACTTAACTTTGGTTTCCTACTCCCCATGACAACCAGATACTTTCCCCGACTCATGCAGGAGTAATCCATTTAGCATATAGCTAATTTAACAGAAATTAAACCTTCATTTATGACTTCCATATGGAAGTGAATTTGGTGGTCCAGTTTAAACGGGCTATACTGGAAGAGTGACTTACACTCAGACTGAGTTGTTCCACACCTGGGCATCATATTGCACTAATATTGTTTTGGGTTAATATGACTCTCCTCAGGGCTAGCCCAAGACATTCTGCTACGTTAGGCGGAGCAGCAAATAGTTTGTGTGTTTGTGCATATGTGTGTGTACGCACACAGAAACACACACACACAATCTCAAGGTACACAGTATCCCTGAACAGAACTGGCTTTATATAAGTGCTTCAGATCAGAAGACAGAACAAATGTAATATATGTGACTGTGCTGCCTGCCTGCTTTTCCCAAGGGCATAAGGCCCCAAAGCACAAAGAACCAAGCCAGGGCCAGGTCTGGGTATTACCATGAGCCTCAGCATATTCAATGAGCTTATGCATGCTTTGCTCCATGCTTGGCTGCTTTTCTGCATGAGGAATTACTTGTGAGGTTCAATCCTATCCATGTTTAAGAAGCACCCAGGGGGAATTATGGGGGCTGCTGCTATTGACACACCCACCAGCATCTACCGCCTGACGCAACCGCCTCACTTTGCCTGGTGGACTCACTCTGTGCCTTGCACTTGGTACTTCTCCCATGGCCTGCAGGTGCTTACAGTCACCAAACCCAGTGCTTTTTTCTAAAAAAAAATGTTTAGGGGTACTCTCATTTTGACTCAAGAAAATTACCATTTTATAGTTCAAATTGGGGAAAATAAATATAGTAAATGGACAAAAGTACAAAGATTCACAAAATGTTTAGGGGTATGCATAACCCTCACCAAACCCATACTGATCTCAATATATGAACTTTTTACAAGAGGCTGCATAAGATTATACGGGCTGAAGCAAAATTGCATGAGTGAACAAGTGAACTTTATTTGGAATTTAGACCTAATTTACTGCAACACAATCTAAGCTTAAACCAGCTATTACATAGACAGGCAAAGAGGCCTATACCTTAGTACAGATCTCCATCTTGCGATTAATATTATTAACGGTAATTTTAAAATCCTGGGGAAAACTGGTAGAAAGTATTCAGAAGCAGTGCTGTCTCCAACTGTGGAGGATTAGCATAGCCATCTTTTCCGTGAATTTGTCTAATCCTCTTTTAAAGGCTATCCAAGTTGGTTGCCATCATCACTGCCTCCTGTGGGAAGGAGTTCCACAGATTAACTAAGCGCTACATAAAGAAGTACTTCCTTTTATGTGTCCTGAATCTTCCAACATTCAGCTTCTTTGTATATCCACGAGTTCTAGCATTGCCCCACCACAATCTTCCCCCAAAACGAGGTATTTATGAATGGTCAATAGTTCAGCAACTACTCTTAATGTTTAATAAATACTTCCCTCCCCCCAGTTAATCATGTTGTTATTGGATTCAGATTGCACATGCACCTGGGATACAAATATAAAATATAAAAGGCAGTGTGGTTTTATGGCATACAAAATTGCCACATTACCAGCAGGTATTTTTTCATAATGTGGTTTGAATACTAAATTATCCCCACCTTCACCAGCCTGGTGCTCTCCAGATAGGTCCTCTATGCTGGCTGGAGCTTGTGGAAGTTGTAGTCCAAAATATTTGGAAGGTACCACGTTGGTAAAGGCTGAACTACACCAAGGGGCAGAGCTTCCAACCTTGCCCACTATGCCCAGCAGGGCTTATACAGCCTTGACCTCCCTCAGCTAAGCTTCACTCTCTGCAGTAGCTGTAAATGAATGAATGAATGAATGCAAGCTTACAAGGGGCCACAAATTAAAATTATATCCCAGCCACAGCAATGCATTGTCATTTCACAAAGTTCCATTTGGAACTCCACTGCCTTTGCGTGGTGGCAAGATGCTGTGGAATAACAGTTTCTTAGCTGGCATGCATGAAAACTGGGGAGGAAAACTACTGGCACATCTGCCTGGGATGCAAAGGCTACAAATTCAGGGACTGGATTTATATTACATCAGAATGTGTACAAGCTGGGGGTGGGTTCAATATGTGCCCTGAAGAAACCCCTTCCCGGCTAAATTCTGGCCACCTCCCAACAGATGCAGCCTCCTGCACTTCCACTCCCATATCAGGAGCTAGAAATAGCCAAATTGATCAGGTTATGTGCACTGCGGCTCCACCTGTACCACTGAAT
Source organism: Podarcis raffonei (assembly GCF_027172205.1). Classification (NCBI taxonomy): domain Eukaryota; kingdom Metazoa; phylum Chordata; class Lepidosauria; order Squamata; family Lacertidae; genus Podarcis; species Podarcis raffonei. The sequence continues at coordinate 52,252,807 of NC_070603.1, forward strand.
AGGCACATGGCTTGCTGCTCAGTCCCAGCCTTAGGATAGATTGCTACAGCTGACATGTCAGTACTCCAGCTGACACACATTGCTCAGGGTGTGCCTGGAACATTGGAATATGGACTTTGGGATAAAACATGTTGAGCACAATGGGTGTAAAGCACCCCACACATGCTCTGGTACTGCCATAGCAGTTCAAAGTTATGTGGAGCAACCCTATGCATGTTTACAACCTAAATGTGAAAAATGGTTTATGATATTGCTACGCGCCACCCCAGGCTCTAAGTGGTGAGGGACTCCAGAGGTTGTGTGCTGACTCAGGGGTTCTGTTTCCTTGGAATGAAGGTCAATAGAGACTGTGAGATCTTTAGGATATATGGTCTTATTTACACACATATACAATCTGGGTAGGCTCACAGCATTAACAACCCAATAGATCCTGCTTCCCTTTTAGGTTTCCAAGGGAGCTCCCAAAGTGTAGCACAGAGCAAGACATGCCCCTGTGTCCTCCAGCTTTCAGCATCAGCACCCAGCTCTCTCACACAACCACTCTGGCTATTGTTCTCCTAGGGGAGTGTGGAAGAGCACTATTGCCTAGCTCATTTTTCGAGATGCTGATGAACATTTAACTGGCCAGCTAAAGTCATTACCTAAAGGGGTCTAGTCTGAACTGTTCACCAAGTTCCCTCTTACACATTCTAGCCTCACAGATACAGGATTACAAGAACTGGAAGGAAGCCAGGGTATCCTCCAGACTGAAACCCCCAAATCATAACAATATCATAACACTGGTTGCAGAGGAGAGAGCCAAATCCAGACAAAGTGGTCCCAGAAAAGTGCTTTCTGTTTATGTTCCTGGTGTTGTTTTTTTATGCCCATAATTTTCTCATGGAAATTATTTAGACTGTTCATCATTTTAAGCAGGAAAATCAACGACAGACATTAAGGTGGTGGTGGTTTACTTTTTAAAAAAAAGCATCTCAAGGGTAGAAACTGGGCTGCATCACTGGGTGAGGAAGGGGAAGATTTACACTTTTCTGCATATGCTGTTTTCCACATTTTAATCACTCCCTGAAGTAATTATTTGTCCTGCTTGGAAAACTATATTTAACAAACAGCAATTGGGCCCAGGAATTTAGCTAGGGAAAACTGAATGGGGGAGTGTTAAGCCTGCCTTCCCTTGTAACAGTTGCTCTAATCCAATTCTTCCTCCCTCCCCACTGCAGCATTTCATCTACAGTACTTTGGTTTGGAGCAAGGATGTGAACCTGGGTCTCCCATACCCAAATTAAACACACTCTCCAATAGGACCCACAGGAAGAGTCTAGGGGCCCCCAATCCTTCTTTTCCCCATAAAACAATTTGGTAATTGTTTGGTAAAGCCTGGACTCCAGCTAGATATTTTTCAGTGAGGTGTGGTAGCAGCCACACAGAGTTGGGAAGCAGGGATATGATGCAGCCTTTTATCTGACCAGCTCCAGAGTTTGTTTGCTGTCAGAAGCTTTGAGGTAAAGAGAAAACTAGTGGAAGAGACTGGAATCATGCAGTGGTCTTACGGAATGGTCTTTGAAATGGTACACGGCAGGTAACAGGCTGACAGGCTTAAGCATACACACACAAACACACAAACCATTTCCCTAGGGGAACTCAGAAGCTCTGCACAAGCAAAGCTAAAAGCTCCAATACCCTCCTCCATTACCACCCCCACCACCCCCACTGTCTAAATTAAGATGTCTAGCATGGTCTCCTACATACATAATTTCCCCCCTCAAAAGATTCAAGGCTGAAGAAACAAATAAAGCCATTTCACTTCTCCATTACTGTATATTAATGGAGTTCTATTTTTACAGCATTTTAACAGACTTTTTAAAACAGAGCTTAGAAATGAAATGCTTCCCCCTCTTCTCTTGTCAGATTTGTTTTCTGTAATCTGGAAACATGCAGGATCCTCTTGCTTCCTGCCCTTATGATAACCAGTGAAAATACTCTGCTCTATTTGTTTTCTTACATCACCAATTAGTTCTCCGCAGCTCTGGAAGCATGATTTCTTAATTAGCTCTGACACCCTCTGCTGGCTGGCTCAACAAGAGCTGAAGGAAAACATTACAGGGTCACAGACACAAACGGAATGGCTTGTCGGCTCGTCTGCTCGGTGAGACCAGATGGGATTTGCCTCTGTCTGCAAGACAGACTATTCATGGCAGTACTTGCTGGAGTTTTAGACTTTCTGCCACTCACTGTCACCCATAGGATTAAGCTGTTTCTGCTCATGGTGGTTAGAAAATGGGAATCCACTTTGGGCTCCCTGTCTCCTGAGTGCAGCTCCTTATCCTGCTTCCAGGACAATTTTTTTGACTTCTTTCAGGATAGTAGGAAACAACACGGGAACATGTGCCTGTGAGAACAATGCCATCATTTTACTTAACAGTTTTGACATTTTCTAATCTAGACTATGCTACACACCTCAGGCATTTTTCAGACCAGGTCTTATAAAGCCTAAATCACATGGGACCCTGATGCCACTTTCCATATTAATGCTTTAAGATTGTTGCACAGGTCCTGCTTTTAGTACCCTCTTCAGTAGAGGCACATTATTTTATTTGGTTACTTATAGAATCATAGAATCATAGAGTTGGAAGAGACCACAAGGGCCATTGAGTCCAACCCCCTGCCAAGCAGGAAACACCATCAGAGCACTCCTGACATATGGTTGTCAAGCCTCTGCTTAAAGACCTCCAAAGAAGGAGACTCCACCACATTCCTTGGCAGCAAATTCCACTGTCGAACAGCTCTTACTGTCAGGAAGTTCTTCCTAATGTTTAGGTGGAATCTTCTTTCTTGTAGTTTGGATCCATTGCTCCGTGTCTGCTTCTCTGGAGCAGCAGAAAACAACCTTTCTCCCTCCTCTATGTGACATCCTTTTATATATTTGAACATGGCTATCATATCACCCCTTAGCCTCCTCTTCTCCAGGCTAAACATGCCCAGCTCCCTTAGCCGTTCCTCATAAGGCATCGTTTCCAGGCCTTTGACCATTTTGGTTGCCCTCCTCTGGACACGTTCCAGTTTGTCAGTGTCCTTCTTGAACTGTGGTGCCCAGAACTGGACACAGTACTCCAGGTGAGGTCTGACCAGAGCAGAATACAGTGGCACTATTACTTCCCTTGATCTAGATGCTATACTCCTATTGATGCAGCCCAGAATTGCATTGGCTTTTTTAGCTGCCGCGTCACACTGTTGGCTCATGTCAAGTTTGTGGTCAACCAAGACTCCTAGATCCTTTTCACATGTACTGCTCTCAAGCCAGGTGTCACCCATCTTGTATTTGTGCCTCTCATTTTTTTGCCCAAGTGCAATACTTTACATTTCTCCCTGTTAAAATTCATCTTGTTTGTTTTGGCCCAGTTCTCTAATCTGTCAAGGTCGTTTTGAAGTGTGATCCTGTCCTCTGGGGTGTTAGCCACCCCTCCCAGTTTGGTGTCATCTGCAAATTTGATCAGGATGCCCTTGAGTCCATCATCCAAGTCGTTGATAAAGATGTTGAATAAGACCGGGCCCAAGACAGAACCCTGTGGCACCCCACTAGTCACTCTTCTCCAGGATGAAGAGGAACCATTGATGAGCACCCTTTGGGTTCGGTCAGTCAGCCAGTTAGAAATCCACTGAGTGGTAGCATAGTCGAGACCGCATTTTACCAGCTTCTTTACAAGAATATCATGGGGCACCTTGTCAAATGCCTTGCTGAAATCAAGGTAGGCTACATCCACTGCGTTCCCTTCATCTACCAGGCTTGTAATTCTGTCAAAAAACGAGATCAGGTTAGTCTGACATGACTTATTTTTCAGAAATCCATGCTGACTATTGGTGATCACAGCATTCCTTTCTAGGTGCTCACAGACTGTTTGCTTAATGATCTGCTCCAGAATCTTCCCTGGTATTGATGTCAGACTGACTGGGTGGTAATTATTTGGGTCCTCTCTTTTCCCCTTTTTGAAAATAGGGACAACATTTACCCTCCTCCAGTCTGCCGGGACTTCGCCTGTTTTCCAGGAATTCTCAAAGATGACTGCCAGTGGTTCTGAAATCACATCTGCCAGTTCTTTTAATACTCTTGGATGCAGTTCATCTGGCCCTGGAGACTTGAATACATCTAGACTAGCCAAGTATTCTTGTACTATCTCCTTAGTTATTCTGGGTTGTGTTTCCTCTGCTGAATCATTTGCTCCAAATTCTTCAGGTCGGGCATTGTTTTCTTTATTGGAGAAGACTGAGGCAAAGAAGGCATTGAGGAGTTCAGCCCTTTCTGTGTCCCCTGTTTGCATTTCACCATCTTCTCCTCTGAGTGACCCCACTGCTTCTTTGTTCTTCCTTTTGCTACGAACATACCCATAAAAGCCTTTTTTGTTGCTTTTAACCTCTCTAGCAAGCCTGAGTTCATTCTGTGCTTTAGCTTTTCTGACTTTGTGTCTACACGTGCTGGCTATTTGTTTGAATTCCTCTTTGGTGGTTTCCCCCCTTTTCCATTTTTTGTACACATCCTTTTTTAATCTTAACTCAGTTAAAAGTTCTTTAGATAGCCACCCTGGCTTCTTTAGGCACCTTCCATGTTTCCGTCTCAATGGTATTGCCTGAAGTTGTGCTTTTACTATCTCCCTCTTAACAAACTCCCAGCCATCATGAACTCCCTTTCCTTTTAGTATTACTGTCCATGGGATCTCACCCAGCACTTCCCTAAGTTTTATGAAATCGGCTTTCTTAAAGTCGTGAAATTGAGTCTTAGTATGCTTGGCTGCTCCTTTCCGCTGTATAGTAAACTTCAGAAGAGCATGATCACTCGCGCCTAATGATCCTTCCACTTCTACCCCACTAACCAGGTCATCAACATTGGTTAGGACCAGATCTAAAATGGCTGTTCCTCTTGTTGCTTCTCCCACTTTCTGGTCAATGAAGTTGTCTGCAAGGCCAGTGAGGAATCTGTTTGACCTTATGCTCTTGGCTGAGTTTGACATCCAACAAATATCCGGGTAATTGAAGTCCCCCATTACTACTATCTCCCTTCCTTTTGCATGCTTGGCCATCTGTTCCAGGAAGGTATCATCTATGTCCTCCGTTTGGCTTGGGGATCTATAGTAAACTCCCACAATGAGGTCACTGTTATTCTTCTCTCCCTTAATTTTGACCCAAATGCTCTCACTTTGACTTTGAGGTTCTAAATCTTGGATCTCTTCACAGGTATACACATCCCTGACATATAACGCCACTCCTCCTCCTTTCTTGTCTGGTACTTGTTTAAAACATTTATATATCGCTCCCTTAGCAGTGATTCCAGGGAGATTCACAGCAAAAGATCAGCACATTAAAATACAGAAAATGGGGGGGGGGGTGGAGGAAACAAGGACAGCAAAACCAACCAGTTCTACTAAATGCTCAGCATTGGAATTAGCAAATGCCTGGATGAATAAAAAGGCCTTTAGTATGCGTCAGAAACTTATCAGTCAGTTCCTGCATATGTTGGAGGGGAGGTGGTTTCACAAACTGGGCACCACGATGGGAAGAGTCCTTCCTACTGACTGTCACAAGGACTGGTTGGATGTAGAGGAGTGGTGGGAGGCACCAGCTGGGTAACCCCTAGGGGAAGAAGGTTCAGAGCCAGGGGATTGGTGGTAGGACACCAAGGAGAGGTCAGAGGAAGAAGAGGGAGCACACTGGAGGAAGGGGGTGTCAGAACCGAAGAGGCAACAAGGTTTAGTGAGCAGGAAGAAGCTGGGGCAGAGAGCAGTCCTAATTCAGAGGCTGGAGAGGAGGGGAAGGATATGTGTTACATGCAGCCTCCCCACCCACCTGCAAGGCAGTGAGGAAGATGGTTGGTTGATCATTAGCACACAAGAAGAGCCTACTGGATCAGGCCCATGACCCATCCGGCCCAGCATCCTGGTCTCAGATGCCTCTGCCACAACAAGACCTGAGTGCAACAGCAAACTCCTTGCTTGCGACACTGGTTACGTTCTTGTAAGTACGTATAACATTACTCTCTTAGTTTAGTTATAGCCTTCCCCATCCCATCCCATGAATGGCTAACACTATGAAGTCATGAAAATATATTTTATAGTTCTAGGAAGACGATGATTTGAAAGAGCAAAGGTGTTTTTGTCCTGTGATTCATCTAGGAGGTGGCAATGTGTCTTCCTTTCTCATATGAAACTGCCATATACTGAATCATATCATTGCTGCACTGACTGGCAGAAGAAATAACACATCCCAGTCAGGGTGGATCATTTCAAGGCTTTCTTTATCACTGAGCTATGTCCCCTACACTTAGCGCTTCCAAAATCTTCCTATTCCTTACTGTAGCACACATGAAATCATATGGAAACCCTGTCACCCACAACATCTGGTCCAGCAGTGGCATTAAAAAAAACACCCCACCAAATTATACTTCCTTTTCATTTGCAAAATGTATATTTGGCCCTAGACCTCGACTAAACCCCCATCTCAGCCATGAGCTTGCCAGCTAGCAGAGAGCAGCTTGCTTCTCGGCATTAGTTTACATGCCTCTTTAAGGACTTGATCCAAAGACTTGATTCACTGTACCAAACTCCTCATCACTTCTCCAAAAGGCAAGGATCTGAAACCCATCATGGGGCTGCTAACGTAAGCCAGAGACACCTCTCTTTTTTTCTTTTAGTTGATTGTGACAGTTGCCCTGACTCATCTGTGTGCATGAGTATTATGAACAACCTTGAAAACTTGGGCTAGCCCTTGTATTTTTCCTAAGTGATTATCTTAGTCACTCCCAAGCAAAGGCTGTTAATCACAGGGGCCAGATTCATTGTTCTTTATATAGCTGAGATTGAGCAAAAACTCTTTTATAATCATGGGTGGGTTTGATTGTAATTGTGCTCAAAATTGCATAACAAAACAAGCCAGTTCAGAGAAATGAGTCTGAAATCCAGCACCCTGTTTTAGGACTATCCATCTCTGTTCTTTTGCTTTGGCTTACTAGTAGTGACCTATGTCTCTCTTGGCTAACCCTACACTAAATAGATATCTAGAAGGATTTGTAACTAGTTTTTTAAATTCTTTTTTATTATGAACAGATGGTTTTTCAGTGAATCTGTGACAAGAACCAAGAGGATCATGGATTCCTTATTATAGAATAAAACTTGCAAGCTCATATTGAGTTCCTCAGGCATAGCAAAATGGGCAGCCCTTTCTAGACAGAGATCCTCTTGGATCCAGATCTCACCATCAAGATAGGCATGGGCATAGTCAAGGGGTGGCAAGGGGGCAGCTGCCCCTCTAGATCAAGTAAAACAATAGAAATACTTAACTAACTGACCAATCATGTTGCTTCTGCCCCCCCCCACAACAAAATCCTGGCTACGCCCATAGAGATACGTCGCCTCTATAAAACCTCCCTTTAGTGTGGGAGGAAAATGGCAAGGATCTTTATGCTGCAGCAAGCCTTTGCTTTGATGAAAGAGACATGTAATGCCCAATGCAATTTGGATCTCTTTTCCCAACAGAAACCATGCACAGTCAGATGTTCATAATTTGGGTGGTGTATATGCTGCAGAACCACCCTCACCACATTCTAGGCATGCATGCAACCTTCACTCTCAGGATCGAGGAGAACCTGTTCTTTGGCTTTTCAGTGGAAGCCAGCCTAATGCTGCACAGCTTGGCTAGACCTTGAGCCCCCCTCAATTGTCAAAGCAGTTTTGAAGTATTAAAAAGGGATCTGAAGCATATATACATGACACGTGCTTGAAAAACAAAAGTAACATATAGGACTCAGGACCCCTGGGGGATGGGAGAGACAGCAGTGGGTCTAGAGGCTGCACGTGTTTCACTGGAGAAATTAAGGTGGTGGTCTGGGGACCAGAGCTCATCCTATAAGGGGAAGCACCACACCACTCTTGTTTGAAGGATCCTGCAAGATGGATCTGAATGGACAGCATGCTGGACAAAGACATTAAATCGTTCGCAACAGTGGCATAAAAACTTGCACTTTAAAAGAGAACAACTTTCATTTTTCTCTTGGTGAAACCAGGAGAACTAGATTCTAACGCCACTTTTGTTTGTGTTTTAACATTACCAGCAGGTTCTAACATTTGATATATGGCTATATCTCACTCAGCACAACTGTTACATCTGCTTGCATACAATTACACACCTAACAAATTGGGCTTTTCTCTATTTTTGTTAAAATTTGCAGCAGTACCATATTCTAGAGGAGCCTTCCCCAATGTGGTGGTCTCCAGATGTTGTGGGATTACAGTTCCCAACCTCCCTGACCATTGGCCATGCTCGCTGGGGCTGATGGGAACTTGAGTTCCACAACAAATGGAGGTTACCAGCTTGGGAAAGGCTGCTCTAGAGGAATGTTCAGGCTGCAGCCCAATGCACATTTGCTTGGGAGTAAGTCCTACTGAACTCTTGAGTAGGCATGTACAGAATGATACTGTGCCTTCAGATGTTTTGTATTTCAGTTCACTGTTGCAAAGGTAATTGGCAATCTGCCTCATTCAGTGAATAAACTTAATGAAATAACAATAACCAGAGTTTGCACAGAGAGCAAGTTATAACGCACTCCACTTAGCCCAATCCTATTTCTCACATACAGCTGCTTATAACAGTTAAATCTAGTAATCACTTTCCTTAGAAGGCAGGGATTAAATGTTGTTTGCTTTTATCATCATTATACTGAGCAAAATAAGCTTGCACTGGCACATCCAGAATAAATTCAGTACACTGTAGAACCATCTAGATTATGGCAGGGATTTTCAGACTCTTTTTTGAAAATAGAAGAGAGACTGCTTTATTTTCATAGTAGTCAAGCCCTCATGTGACAATTTTGGTGGAGGGATTTGTCTAAAATAAACCACAACTGAAAAATTAATGAAAGCAGACAGCCATAAAATACAACGGGGGGGGGGGGGGAGTAATTTCCACTGTGAAATACAGGCTTCTTTGTTTTTTTCCTTTTTTTATTTATTTAGAAAAATATCATTGATCTGGCTTGGTGATACTCCGACTCAAGGAAAGGAGTGTGACCAAAAGCCACATACTAGAAGGATGATCAGAGAAAAGTTGGGATGTTAAGTTTTACTTGAATGCTCAGAATCTGGATTTTATGCCTATTTGTCAAAAGCAGGTTTGTGGCAAGGAACTCTGGGCTGCAAATCCAAGCACCATTAACATGTAATGGAGGCAATTAGGGTGTTATTTAGTTCCTGTAACCTCAGGCAGAAGAATTGGCAGAACAGAAAGTTGGATGTCCATTTCTGCGCAACTGTCCTTAGTAGGAGAATGCAGAAAAGCAACTCCCACCCGAAGGACAGATAGCATCCAAACAGCCTCCTTACTAACAGGGAATGTTTTCAGTACCTTCCAGGAGGAGACTTCAGCACATCAACAGCAATAAGTGAAAAGAAAGAGTAATTACCCTAGTTGGAAAGAACCCAGCATCTTGTTTAAGGAGTTGCCTTGGCCTTGAAAACTGAAGTGAGCTCATGCAGATACACTTAACTTGGCCAGAAAGGCCTGGAGCCAACCTATGCAATCATCGTGCCCTCCATGCCATTGAGGAAATTGTGGTTAGTGTTATTAATTTAGGAGAAACACTTTTTCCTTTCCAGTTCAAAAACCTTAACCTCCAGGCTTGTTTCAGAATGCAGCATGTTTCCTCAGGATGATACCTCAAGGAGAACAAGCCTGCTCAAAGCCATGCCTTTAACACGGGGATTCATTTCACAGAGATTTCAGTAGCCCTATTCAGAGGTTAAAGCCCTTCTCCGTAATCACACAAGGTGAGAGTGGGGTACCATGCTGGCTGGCTCCACCCCTCCTGTTGTATTTCTGTCACCTGGCACTGCTACTCTCCACAGGTTGGAAGGGAAGACGGGCAAAGGGAAGCCTGCTTTCCTCTCTTCGCCTGAGCCCTCTAATGCTGAGGAAGGGTCTGTTTTGGGGGTGGCAACATCTCTTGGGCTCAGACATGATGAACTGCTAGTCTATATAATAATAATAACAATAAATAGTAATAATTAGGCATTCTAGCACCTCTTTTTCTATTAAAATAGCACTGAGTAGATGGATTTAATATTCAGATTGAAGGTAATCTGATAATATTTATAAATAATTTTAGACAGCTTCAGCCCTCATGCCATTACTTAGGAGATATCCCCTGTACTTCTCTGGGACTTTCAATTAAGGCAGTATTTCTCCTCATGGGAAGCAACAGCTGCAAACCATGTGATCTCTTTTTCTGATAGTCCCATAACCATGGGATTTATAGTAAGCATTCAAAGCAACAGTAAATCTCGGGTATCATTTCCTTAAACAGACGAACAGCATCAGAACAGCCCTCTAGTACCATTTGGCATCTCTTCTTGGTAACAGATCAGGCTTGCGACTTGAGTCGTCATTCACCTGTGAGTAGGAGGAGTAGGAGTTGCTTTTAGACAAGTAAGACTTGCCCCCCAGAAATTCAGGTGAGTCACCTTTCAAGCCTTAAAAGGTCACTAGATGCATTCCAACTGTGTTCTGGAGCTTTGCACAAATGTTTGCTCTTTCTTCCAGCCTCTTAGGCACCATAAGCCCTATGACTGGAAGGGAAAAACAACTCCAGAGATCAACCTCAAAAATGCAGACCACGTTTAAAACACAGGGTTGTGTTCCGAAGGCTGTGAGCTGGGTTTTTTCCTTCCCCTTTCCAGGAAAAGGGAGAGACGAGGAAGGAGCCTCCTTACTGTCAAGAACGCCAAAAGACAAAAGCTAAAGGGAAGGCCAAGAGGAGCACCATCCGCTGACTCACGCTCACTGAAATCCCAGAGCCTAAGGACTATTATTCAAACCTGACCAAACTGCAGTCTTCTTTTATTGCTCATTGCAAAATCCAATTCTGCAAATCACAATTCCCTCATTATTTAGTTGTTGCATATGCTATCTGCAGTGCCAGTGGAAAAGCAGTTCATGCAGTTTAGAGCACTGATGCAAAGCCAGTAAAAACAAACTACCCTCTTATTGATGGTTTTGGAGGTTCATCCAGAGCTACATCAATCTATATTACAACTCTCATTCACTTAGTTGGCCTTCCTTAGGACAACCACGTTCCTCAGAGTCAAGAGTAGGTCTTAACTCACGAGTCTCTCATGTGGTATCAACAGAAGGCTTTTTCCAAGTCTAATTGTAGCAAGGGGGGGGGGAGTTGTGGCATGCATGTGGTGCTCACAACACTTTCTCTAGTCTGTAAAAGTGGCTGGGACCCAAACATTTCTGAGGGCAATTCTAACCTGCCTGAAAACAACACATCACAGATGAATGGCTATTTGCAAGGTTGGAAAAACCCAGACAGTGCATGTGCATTCACACATTTTAAAAAGCCATTAACCCCCCCTCCCACAAACACATTTAACAGGCCATAGAATGTTAATCAGCCAAAGGCCTGGTTATAGAGAAACATTTTTACCAAGAACCCAAAGATATGCAATGAAAAGTGCCAGGCGAGTCTCCCTGGGGAGAGAATTCCACAAATGGGGAGCCACCGCAGAAAAGGCCACTTCATGCCATCGAGGTCACCTGAGCCTCAAGCAACAGCAATGGATGCAGAAGTATCCCCAAATTATGTACCCACTCCTTCAGAGGGAGTATAACCCCACTAAGAGTGAGTCAGTCTTATCTGACTTGAGCTTCAGTTTATTGGCTCTCATCCAGTCCATTACTAAGGCAAGACAATGGTCCTGCACATCCACTGCCACCCCTGCAGATGTAAAGGAGAAGTAGAGCTGTGTGTCAGTAGCATATTGCTGACAACATACTCCAGAACTCTGAATAACCACACTCAGTGGTTTCATGTAGATGTTAAACAGCATGGGGGATAAAACTGAAACCTGAGGAAACCCACATCGAAAGCCCCATGGGGCCGAAGAGCCCTCCCCAGGCACCTCCCTCTGGAAACAACCATCCAAGGAGGACCGGAACGATCACAAAGCGCCACCCCCTGACACAACCACACCACAAGGATACCACGGTTGGTGGTATTGGAAACTGCAGAGAGGTTGTGAAGAATTAACAGGCCTAAACCCTGAATGAAATGAATCTAGAAAATAATAATCCTTTAATGGCATCTTTCCATCTTTCAGTTTCCATGACATATTTTGTTGGAAGCCGCCCAGAGTGGCTGAGGAAACCCAGCCAGACGGGTGGGGTATAAATAAATTATTATTATTATTGTTGTTGTTGTTGTTGTTGTTGTTGTTGTTGTTGTTGTTGCACTCAAAGTCTTCTGAATATGATACTTGCCTCCCCACCCCATCAATAGACTCAGTCTACTGCTCTTCCACTAGTTCCTTCTAGAGCAGTGTAGCGAATTTGTCTTAAGTTGGGCTCCAGGTTCTTTAATGAGGATGACTCTGACGTGGAATCTCCACTGTGACAGGAGAGGAGGGAGGGAAATGTGCAATTTCTTAACTAAGTAAGACCTGACCAGAGGCTATTAGTGACATTCAACCCACTTGGCAACCAAATTGCCACAGACAAATACACCTCTGAACAGCACTGTTGGAAAAATACTACCAGGGCATCTGTAAAGAAACCAGACTGGTATGAACAATATGTTTTCCCTATAAAAATCAAGCTATTCCCAAGTGTTAATTGTGGGAAATTTATCATCTGGGCTTTTTGCCTGATACAATATGCAACTCTGTTTCATGCTGTGGGCTCCTTCCCCCTCACATTTCTCCCCACATTAAAGCCTCCTGCAAAGCTTTTATTTTGGCATTTGTTATTGTAAGCATGCAAACTCTCCAAACACACATGGATTTGATTGTTTCATGCAAACTCCATCTCCCCCCCCGCCCTCCCCTCAAAAGAAACTCCCAAGTTGCAAGGAAGACCCCTTTAAGCAAGTAATCTGAACCCTGCAGTCGAAAGAAAGAAAGAAAGAAAGAAAGAAAGAAAGAAAAAGATTCATGCACTCTACTTATTATGCTTATATTTAAAGGCCATCTCTTTGCTTTCCAAAACTCAGTACTTGGAAAAACCACAGGCAGCTTAACCTACAGCTGAGCTGAGGATTACATTATTGCAACAGGGGTTTGCTTGACATGGTCTCCTCCACAACACCCCACTGCGGTGTAAAACTGGGATCCAAAAATTCACAGACGCACTGGACAAGGGTACACCTTGCAATCCTAATGAATTCTACCTCCCAAAGCTGCAGTCAAGCTGTCTCATGATATCTAGACAGATTTGATGGGAAGGGCAGAGGCAGGAGCTACAGCAGAGAAGTATCAAGTCAGATTCAGTAATTCTGAAGAAACTATAGACTTGCACAATAGTTTGTGGGAGAACTGCGAGAGGTCCTTTTCTCTTATCTTGAGGCTTCCAAGAATTCCTTCTACTAGGAGACTTTCTTGCTTGCTTACAAGTAAATGCACCCTAGGAAACGACTCCAGCAATACTTCTGCCACAGTGCATGTCTTCAAAGGGAGCCAGAGAGGTACCAGAAAGCAAAGATGGTGTCCTGAGGAGGAGCTCCTGGTGCTTCAGATACCTAGATATACTGTGTCCAGAAAACCATGAGTAGAGAAGGGGATGGGACGTCCGGGTTGGCGCCTCCGGCAATGGCGGAGCTCCTCCGATCGGGAGGAACTTGCTCCGTGGAAAGCAGGGTCTGACCGCCATGGCGAAGGCGGAGACCCATTGAAATCACAAGTGGGAGAAGCTTGTGAACCTGGGATTCGGCTGGCACCTTTTGCGCCTCCCCTACTCGCAGGGAAACCCTGTTTTGGGGATTCGGAGCGACGTGGGGTGAGTGGTGCGGTGCTTCAAATTGACTGCTTCTTTCATGGAGTGAACCCGCATTGCTGTTGCCGGAAAGCGCTGACTTTTTCCTGTGGACAATTGGAATTTAAACAACTACCCGTGAGTAGAATGGAAAATTGGATCTTTAAATATTTTAATTTGGCACCGAAACAGGAAGGTCTTAAACAGGAAGTCCGCCTTCCTCTTTTGTAAATAGATTGAAGCAAAGACGTTACAAGCTAAAGTCTTGGAAAGCCTTTGGCAAAGGATTAAATTTCCATCGGTTAAAATTACAAAGCCCCCCTTGGAAGCAGGAGAAGAGGGGGGAAATTTGGGACCTAGCGAGCCTGCAGGAGAGAGTGAAAAATCAAATTACCACTGCTCTGAACCTGGAAACGGGCTGCCAGAAAGAGTGACGTTTTGGGAGAGTTCATTGACTGTGAACAGAACGTATTTGACAGCTAGCTAAATAAGAGAAAGATAGTGGTTCCATTGTCCTCTTCTGCATTTAAAAAGGAGGAAAAGTAACTGAAAATTGAAACTATCTTTATGGCTTGAGTTGTGTTTGAAAGGATTGATACAAGTGGAGACTGTTTCCCTCTAGAGGGAGCTTTTGAAACTGTTACAGGAGTGTAACTGGGGAATCTCCAGCTGCAAGATAAGAAATTGTGAGAACCAGAGATTGACCTTGGACCATTTAAAAATGTTGACAGGAGAAGCCATAGTGACTGTATTATGCAAGATAAGCTATTCGCTGGAACAGCTTCATAAGAAGACGGATGACATGGCTTTTAAAATTGACAACTTGGGACAAAAAGTGATTAATTTGAGACCAAAAGTGAGCACCAATACAGAAATAATTCAGGACTTGGTACAGGAATCTACTTTGGCAGGACAAATTGTGGAGGAGAAGGAGAAAGTTGTTGTTGTTGAACCTAAAGTAATACAAGCGGGATCCTCAGTCTTACAGAAGCAAATTGAGGACTATAAGTTGAGGCCTTTTATGATTGAATCTAGAAAAAGTCAGACTTTGAGGATCGGATCCCGGCTTGGACTGAAGAAGGAAAGTTGGAAAGATCCCTCTATGCAGGGATTAACTGACTTCTGGGACATGGACTTGGGTCTGGAGGAGATTGAAGTTCTGGGGGCCTTTGGATTTGAAGGAATATTGAAACATGTCCTGAAACACTTTATGGATCTTAGCTTCAACTATGGAAATTTGGCTGACCTGTCCAGAAGGAATAAAAGTATTGTTAGGTTGGAGTCTTCCCGAGATCTGCTCTTTAGCATTAAAGAATATGAAGAAGACCAGCAGAAGGGACCTGGAAAAGAGTTAAGAGCCTCGGACATAAGATCTCCAGGTTGATGGACTATATGGAATTGACGGAAAGGACTGGCAGAATCCGAAACCAGGGAGAGGAGATGATGGAAGAAGATTGGAAAATTTAAAGTTTATATTTAGAAATACTGTAAAATTAATGAGTGATAGAAAAATGGTGGAATGAAATTTTATGGCCTTAGCAGAAATGTTATAAGGAGTTAAGCATATATAAGTATTTTAGTCTTAATGGAAAATAAGGTTAAAAATATGTTAAGATATTTACAATATGATAGAAAATAGAGAAAGATGGAAGGATTTGCTGAAACAATTAATAGAAGTGGAATACAAAAAGGGAGGTGAGAGGAGGTCGAGGAAACAAGGGAATGAAAGATAAAGTATGGAAAAGGTGTGATGTATGTCTTTAAATTGTTTTTGTTTTGTTTTATTTAGGGTTAGGGTTAGGGTTTTGTTTTGTTTAGTTTAATGTGTTTAGTTTAATGTGTTTAGGTTGTGTTTTGTATTGTCTATATATTGTATTGTATTGTTTTTTTTTCTCTTGTCTTCTTTTCTTCTCTTTTCCTTTTTTGTAATCTTTAAAAGTAATAAATATTATTTTAAAAAAGAGAGAGAGAAGGGGATGTCCAACTAAACCAGGGGAGCTGCAGGAATGAAAAGTCTACCAAGCGAAATATATCACATACACTTCCAGCTCAAAATAATAAATTCTCGGGTATGGGTTAGTTCAGTTCCAGGGGGAGGGGGGGAATGTTCACATAGTCCACAGTCAGAAGATGACGCTGACATTTTGTCTCTATATTTAGCACCCTCATTGTCTGGTGCTAATGTGTGGCTGTCAGTGACTGCATTTAATTAGATGACAGAACAAAGAATACGCCAAACTCTATTACATCCCATCTCCCAAATACCAGTGGTTGTTTTGAGAATAATTTCTGAGCATATATATCTGCTAGAGTGACTGTCATACAGAATGGTGCACGTCTGCCTTTTCTGGGCTGGTTCCTCACCTTGACCCATGGTTTCCCTCTGGTTTGCTTTGATTATTTAATCATCTTTTGTATTTGATCCACTTGTCATCACAGACATTGTTTAAAATTGCCATAAATGCTTATCACTGAGAAGAAACTGTTAAGAGCACTTACATACCAATTTTCATCCGCATATTTCAAGCCACTTCCCCAAACTAAGGCAATGCATTATATATGCCTGTTTCACATTTTATTATTATAATAATAAAAAAGCAGAGAAATAAGTGGCGCAGTTAGTATACTCACGATAGTTAACTTTGCCTATCATCTGTTCTATTCTGTAAACAGTTACATTGCACACCTTTTAATAGGCTAAGACCTATTACCGTATTTTTCCGTGTATAAGTCTAGGTTCCCCCCCTAAAAAAATAATGTCCAAAATTTGGGGGCATCTTATACACGGATAGATTCCCCCCATTTTTAAATCAGAGTCCCCCAAAATAGGGGGCGTCTTATACATGGGGGTGTCTTATAGATGAAAAAATACGGTATGTCAGGACAAGGCACACAATTTCGGTTAAAATAAAACCTCACAGCTACTGCAGATAAGTTCCCCAATAAAATGCCTTCTGCCAATAACAGAACAAAAGACAAATATCTGCCAATCATACGACATGTTTTGCCACGCTGTCTGGAATAGATGGGTGGCAACCTGTTGCTCTGCTATTCCATCTGTGAACCAAATCTGTACAGAATGCAGAACCCAGTGCTTCTGTTTCAAAGACTAAAAGCCTTTCCCATATTACCAAGGAAAAGCTTTCAGACCAGCTCTACACACCACTGCTGCCTTTGGCAATTAAGAGACAAAAACTACACGGCCCCACGAAAAGAAAGAAAAATCACAGGGAAATGCAAGCCTTGGGATATTGGAGGTTTTAAAATTCATTGTATCAATATTTTTAACATTTGGGCTGGGGGAGACAGCACACTCAAAACAAACCTTTGTGATGGGAACACCTATTTGGGATGAGACAGAATGCTGCCAGCTCAACCACAATAGCCATCTTCACAAAGTCCTCACTGGTGATGCCTGAAACTTTCTATAAACTACAGTGGTACCTCGGGTTACAGACACTTCAGGTTACAGACGCTTCAGGTTACAGACTCTGCTAACCTATAAATAGTACCTTGGGTTAAGAACTTTGCTTCAGGATGAGAACAGAAATCGTGCAGTGGCGGTGTGATGGCAGCGGGAGGCCCCATTAGCTAAAGTGGTACCTCAGGTTAAGAACAGTTTCAGGTTAAGAACGGACCTCCAGAACGAATTAAGTTCTTAACCCGAGGTACCACTGTAGAAGAACCCTGTGCCTCTTCATCATGTGACCCAGTGGTCCAGTGGAAAGGTCCCAAGAATGACAGTGAATTCCTCATCCTGCTCATCAAAGGCCACTTCGTGATTTTCAGAATCAGACCATTGATCATTATCTCTCTGTGTCTGGCACACTACATGCCCTTGCAGGACACTGAACCTTTTTCAGTATCAGCTCATTTTTAAACCTCTGCCCTATTCCTACTCATTATTCATGCTTTCCTTTTAGGATGCATTCCTGGACAGACACCAGAGCCAAGCCTTGTGCTTCTTGCAGAAGTAGGGCAGCTCCAAAATGGACTTAAGGGCAACACAAGTGAGGCAAAAAGCTGCACTCTGTTATTAATAGCAGTATGAATATTCTCAATGATCCCAATCAATAGCTGGGACACTGGAAGCAGGAGCACTCTGTTGTGTATTTGGCTTGAAGGTCATTTATAGCCATCTCTAATCAGATTGCTAATGGTAAACAAATGTTGAGGCAAGAGGGCCTTGGGGAAACATAAGGCCATGTCTCTGAATACCAGTCATCAGGGAACAATAATGGGAGAAGACTATTGCCGTGATCATCTTCATGAACTTTCCAGAGGCATCTAGCTGGCCACTATGGAAAAACAGAATGCATGTCTAGGACTTGCCTGATCCTTCTTATGATCATTATCTGCATCAGTGTTTCCATGAAATTAGACTGATATATAACCCTGGGTTGGAATCACCACAGAGCACACAAGAGTGAAACAAAGCCACAAAAAACTGGAAAATCTCCCCAGGTGGGGCAGACCAAAAGTCCATTATATTCAGCTTTATACTGACCTGAGAAAGAAGAACCCGAGAAAATGGAATCTTATCTGAATAATTGTAATATATACAAAGTTGCAAAGGAGGATTTGAGGAACCTAACTGCACCCATATCAATGTTGGAACTGCAGCTGGCGGTAAACCGATTGAAGACAGGCAAAGCATCAGATGGACTTACTGCAATTTATTATTTAAAAAATGAAAATGCATTGATTGAAGCTCTCAAGGACACTATGATCAGAATTCTGGTGACAGTAGAGGTTCCTGCATTGTAGAAAAATGCATACATCACCCTGATACCAAAACAAGATTATGATTTAACAGGGACTAAAAACTATAGACAAATTTCTTTACTTAATGGTAACTATAAAGTTTTATGAACCATGACATTAGGAGAAATTTGTTTAGAGTTTGGGAGAAGTATAAAAACTTGCTGGAAAGAAAACACCCTTATGACTATCAGCAACTGAAGCAATTACAAACAAAAGAATGAATATGGACAGATGGTGGGTGACTTATAGAGAATTGTTGGACTTTTCAGGGAGTGAACCTAGATTGAAACCAATGGAAGAAGGAGCCAAGTTACTGACTGGCTTCAGTACCATCAAATACATGATATGTTTAAATTGGATAAGAAAAATGGCTTTTTGGACCAAAGCTTACAATCTGAAAGAGAGCTTTTGTTGAATAAGGGAAAATTATTGTCTAAAATGTATAAACCTTTATTGGAATGGGAAACAAAGGACGAGCAAGTTAAAGCATCAATGACCCACTGGAAAATGGACATAGGGCATAATATAGAGATAGACCTCTGGGAGAAATTCTGGAAAAACGATTTGAAATTCACTGCACGCTACACACTGGAAGAGAATTATATGAAAATGATCCACAGATGGTATTTAACTCCAAGCAGGTTGGCCAAGATGAATGTGAAATCAGATTTGTGTTGGAAATGTAAAGAGGTGGAAGGAACTTTTTCCATATGTGGTGGGTATGCAGAAAAGTTAAAGAATATTGGGAAATTATATATAATGAGATAAAAATAATGTTTAAAACAGCTTTCCCAAAAAAACCCCAGAGGCATTTCTGTTAGGAATTGTTAAAACAGAGGTTCCCAGGGGTCAGAAATATGTTGTTGCATATTATGTATGCAACAACAGCAGCTCAAATTTTACTAGCCCAAAAACGGAAAGTGAGTGAGGTCCCTAGTAAGGAAGACTGGCAACTGAAGATGATAGAATATGTAGAATTAGCAGGTCTAACAAATAGAGTAAGAGAGCAAGAAGAACAGGTATTTAAAGAGGAATGGAAATTTTTTGTCGAATATTTTGATAATTGTATACCGTTGAAAATGCTGGCAGTATTAATAATGAGATAAAAATGAGATAAAAATAATGTTTATAATGAGTATATAGTATATAGTATATAGTATAAATAATGTTTATAATGAGTATATAGTATATTGTTGTTGTTGTTTAGTCGTTTAGTCGTGTCCGACTCTTCGTGACCCCATGGACCAGAGCACGTCAGGCACTTCTGTCCTCCACTGTCTCCCGCAGTTTGATCAAACTCATACTGGTAGCTTCAAGAACACCATCCAACCATCTCATCCTCATATAGTATATAGTATAAAGTATATAATGAGATAAAAATAATGTTTAAAACAGCTTTCCCCAAAAAACCCCAGAGGCATTTGTTAGGAATTCTTAAAACAGAGGTTTAAATTTTTTAAAGTAAAATTCGACAGTATAACATATGTTGAAATGATGTAAGATAGGAAAATAGAATTAGATGGATATATTAAAATATGCAGGAATGATAGATATATTAAATGAACCTTTGAAGGGGAGGGAGGAAAGTCAATGAATGTATGAATAGAAGATGTTTAATTTGAAATGTAAAATTTGAAAAGTTAATAAAAAATTTAAATGAAAAAAAAGTCCATTCTAGTAAGGTTCTTCTGGGAAGCTCACATGAGCAGGCAAGACCATGATACCACATCCCTAATTGTCATATAGCCTGCATTGGTAATGCCTCCATGAGGCTGCTAGCTTCTGCCGATACTTCTTCTCTATTTAGATGTCTTAGCTAGAAATAGGCAGTGAGAAAGCTATGAATTTGTCAGATTCTTAAAAGTGTTTCTTGGCTTTTTCTTCTGCTGCCAGCTGTCAACAGTTTCACAATTAGATTTTATTGCTTGCTTGCTTATTGATTGATTGATTGATTGGGCTTTTTGCTCTTTAGCAATGTTTACAAAGAGCACACAGTTCCTATAACCTTTGTTTTAACCAGAACATAAATCACTTTGCAAAGGCTGCTTGAAATTACTATGGATAATGTCTTAATCCTGCCATGGTCATAACACAGGAGAAACCAATGTGGTACCCTTCAGATATTACCGGACTACATTTCCCATTATTCCTGATCACTGACCATGTTGGCTGGGGCTAGTTAAAGCTAGAATCCAACAACATCTGGAAGTTACTATGTTGGCTACTCCGGACGTAACTTGCAGTACCAGCCATTCTGTTTGTATGGTTCAATCTATGGCATTTCTAGGTAGGGGTGAGACAGAGCCCTATCCATAACCCTGAGATAAGTACTGCCAGCCAGTGTACAGTCTGCAAAACAAACAAACAAACAAACAAACAAACAAACCAGAGCCCTTAGCTGCACATGCCTCTTCCCAGGAGCCAAACTGAGCAGTATTTAACTCCTCACTTATCAGCTGATGAACAGGGGTTTAAATTCTGTTCTGGCTGGGAACTACTGCTGGGAACAGATGGGCTGAAACCAAGGCCAAAATGAACTCTGCCTCCTGCCCATCAACAGATGTCGGTGATGAGTGTTGTTGACAGGTAAGCATGGTTAGCTGTAAATGGCCTCATGGGCCAAACTAGATACCCTAGCAGACCAAGATTGATCCACAGGCTGAAGGTGTCCCACTCATGGTGCAGACAGTACTGTGCTATATGAACCAATGATCTTACTCAGTATAAAGGCAACTCCCTATGCCTCCTATATTCCTAGAAGCCTGGCATGGAGAGTTGAATCACTAGTGTGATGCTTCTGAGAATGCTCTGTTGTTTCAGGGTCCATGGTGGCATGATTGTCCACTACAATTCCTTATGCTGACTGGTTCATGATCTGATCGAAGCTTTTCATGCAAGTTAGGACCTGTTACACAAACTTGATTTCCAGAGAGGCTCTAAACATCTAGATTCCATTAAAGAAGAGGTGGGGAACCTGTGGCCTTCCAGATGTTCCCTGAGGTTCCTCACCCCTGTAATAATGGCTTGTACCAGATATCTCCATCCCTTTCCTTCCCCCATACATGCACAGACTCTGGGAAGTATCAACATGAGCAGCTATATGAATAAAACTCGCCCTAGCTAGTTGGAATAAAAGTCTCCACTTGGAAGCTTTTGATCATTATATTCCTTTCTAATGTCAGAGTCCTGGGATGACAAGCACTGGACTGTTGGGGGAGAGGGTGGGTGGGGAGGAGTGACTGCCAAGAAATTAGACTTGATGGGATTCATCTAGTCACTGGCTCCTTAATACTTGTTCTTCTACCAACAACTACCACCAAGCTGGAACTTCCTTATTGTATACAAGTCACGTCATCAGAATCAGCTTAGTATGCCAGGGCATAGCTCATGTGCACACAGTAGCACATACTGCCTGGAATAGGTAAAGAGAGAAATCAGTTGGGACTGCATGTGTTGTGCATAGTTGTACAATTTCACCGATTATTTTCAGGGCATATATTAATCTGCCACCCTAGCAACAACATACGTGTTACCATCAAGCTGAAGATCCCTCCTGGGACTAAAGCACTTCAGGATATAGATGCGGGGATGACCTATTTGAATGCTTTTCCATGTCAAATACTCTCCCCTTTCACAGAAAGCTGGTATATCAGAGAAGGGTTCTAGACAAGCCTTCCCCTAATGTGGCATTTTTCCAGGTGCAAGGAATATTGTACAAATATGTGGCCCAGCTCCTACTTTCTCAAGTGGTCCAATCCCTGGAGGATTACTGAATGTGTATCTTTGCTGTGACAATTTATCTTCTAATATGATCTATAGGGTTTGGGATTATGTGATTCACCCATTCATTCCAACTGGGAGTCCTATACATGCACTGGGGCAACAGGTCGGCACATGCAATGTGGACAATATGGGGAGCCAGTGTGGTGTAGTGGTTAAGAGCAGTAGACTCGTAATCTGGGGAACCGGGTTCGGGTCTCCGCTCCTCCACATGCAGCTGCTGGGTGACCTTGGGCTAGTCACTTCTTTGAAGTCTCTCAGCTCCACTCACCTCACAGAGTGTTTGTTGTGGGGGGCAAGGGAAAGGAGAATGTTAGCTGCTTTGAGACTCCTTAGGGTAGTGATAAAGCGGGATATCAAATCAAAACTCTTCTTCTTCTTCTTCTTCACATACATTTGTAAGCAAACACCTTATTTGTGCAATCTCCACCACCACTTTTTTTTAATGGAAAAGGTCACATAAATTAGATGCTGTACAACTTTTTTTTTTAAACTCTTCAAAAGTTCATGGCAGGCAGAGAAGCTGCACAGACAAAGAGGATGGAGCTGGAGCAAAAAGTGACAAGTACTAAAAGAGACACGTAAGCTGCAATAAGAAAAGAAAGATGCTATGGCTCTGTGCACTGAGATGGGCTCAGCTCAGCAGCCTTTTTATGCCTCATACAATAGAACAAAGGTAGTCAATTCACTGAGTCTATTTAAAGGAGAAGCAGCAGTTTGATCTGTCTGTTGTCAAAGCCCTCCCAGGGGTGTGCACAACACTGTTGCTGAAAGGACTGGAATAGCAGGTATCAAGGGGGTAATATCCTCTCCAGATTCACACATAGCAACAGTGCAGGTTACTATAGAAACCCGAGGATTATTTTTAGAAATCATCATGTTTTAACATTAGCAAGCCCATCATGAGTTCGGAAGAGGAAGGATAAATTCCCCCTCCCCACCCTGTTTTTCCATTTTTGAATGATGTCAAGTCAACAGTAGGTATGTGTGTGCACGTACATGTACATGCATTAATTGAAAGCATTTCAATAAAAGCCAAATTATTCCTTGTCAGTGGCTTTGCATTGTGTACATGGAGAGATGGGCGGGGAGAGAGAGAGGGAAAGAGAAAGAGAAAGAGAGAGGATCCGTTGTGACATTTCTTTAGGAATGGAATTGTACAGTCCAAGACCAAAGAAGAAACGGTCGGACCGTACATCAGGATGTGTGTCTGCATCAACCTATCAGTACTAAAACAAAGTAAAATAAAATAAACTGCATATGAAACCTTAGTCCCAATGCAGTGTGCTTGCATTTGTTTCTAAACAAGAGCCAAATGACTCCTATTGAAAGACCATCTGTGCCAAACAAGACTATCACAATTGCACAGGACAAAGGAGGCTGCTGGTGGAAAGTGGGATACAGCTCATTATCAGCTTACCTGCTGCTGCAGCCAAAAAGGAGGCCACCTGACCTTATCACATGAGCCATCCAGTTATGCTTCCGCTGGTGTGGTCATCCTAATGAAAATATTTTAAAATGCAAGCTCTAATTCCCATAACCTTCTTCATTCACCCATCTGTTTCAAGCATGCATAACCAAACATAGTAGAAATCAGCCTAGGTCCATAATGAAGAGGAATACCCCTCTGAAGGACAGCAGTTTGCCATACATGAAATGGAGACTGGAAGAACCTCAAGTAAACAGCATCCCTGGCTGTTTGTGCTACTGAATGCATAAAACCCTATATTAAAAAACAACTAGTCTTGTAACACCTTAAAAAGGGGGGGGGGACCAAGGTCTTTAGGTCCCGTAAAGTCATTGCTGTTTTTGTTGCAACAGACAAATGTGGCAACTCCTCTGGAAATCGTTACAATGGAAAGCCTGCTTGGGCGCATCACCTTTGGCAAACAAAGCATGTTCTGTTTTGTCTCTTCAGCGGCACACAGTAGAGATGTTTGCTACAGCATAACTGCCATCAATTTCTTCTGGGTTTCCACCACCATAAAAAAAGGAAAAAGGAAAATTGCACACAAGTTTTCATTTCTAATAGCTAATAGTTCTGAGACATCTCGGCTGTTCAGCATCCTCGAGTTTATACCAATTAGATTGTCAGCCTGCATGTTCCACCTCCTTGGTGCCTCCCTCAAGAGTTTAGTACAGGCAATTCCCCACTTACAAGGCGGTTACATTCCAGAACCCTGTATGCATAGGTAAAATCGCATAAACTGGGGAGCACCCTCTAAGCACCTTTTAAATGCCCTGTCCTGAATCTTCCAATACTCAGCTTGATTGGATGGCCCCAGGTTCTAGCATTGGGAAGGAGGGAGAAAAAAGTTGTCTCTATCCACTTTTCTACACCACGTGCTATCTTATACACCTCTATGTGCAGGACGTGCACAGCTAGCCAAAAGATTTCTGTGTTCATCACCCATTAGTGTTATTGGGAAAAGCCACTTGCAAAACACTACAAGATATGAGAGAGAGGGGGGGGGGGGCTAATTGTTTGGCCATGTGCCACAAATCCTGTTAAATGTGTACACAATCTGTAATCTGGGTTACTTAGAAATCTCTAAGACTTCAAAGAACAAATAAAAGAGAACCTGGCCTTTAGGGCATAATACAATGGGTGTCCTCAGAATCCCAGATAGTTTATCATCAGAACATGGAAGACAGCCTTTTCCACATCCCCAAATCTCACAGAAAAGCCCAGCCTGTTTGGGTACCTCCCACACCTTACTGTATACAGCCTTTATGTCCCAACTCACTCGTCTACTTTAAAATATTTTTGGCAGCAGGCAAAGACTTTTTGTTCTCCCAGGTCTTTCAACTTCTATTAATATTCTTTAAACACATTTATTTTACCCTCTGTAAAATAATGGCAGTTTGGCTAGTTTTATTCTTTTGTAGCTGGACTGAGTTGCTGGGATTATGATGTGTGCCTATGTTGAATATTATGGTTGAATTTTATGTTCTTGTTGGGATGATTTAATCGATTTATGTTTTTATTGAATTGTTATATGATTTGTTTCCATTTTTTCCTATTTTACTGTGTTGCCCAGAGAATTTTGTTGTTGTTGTTAATTAGGTGACTCACAAACAAACTATAATAAATAAAAATAAGCTCCTTCATTAAACAAAAAATTACCTTCACTGGCACAAAGAATGCTCAAACAAACTGAAATAAATTGGGGTATTGTTGCATAATTGATTACAAGCCACAAAAAATCTAATTTCTGCTCACAGAATTGTCCTTCAGCACATTATTCTAGACTCCACAAGCAAAAAAAAAGTCTTCGAGTTTAAAAAAGGCACAGGTAGCCTTCCCTGCTTAGACATCAAGCTGGTGCTGTGACTGATTTTCACCGTCACTCCACCCGTCCCTGCGCACAGCATTACATTAATACAAAAACCTTTATTTAGGAGCTATTTTCAGACCTGAGAGAAATGAGAATTGTAACAACCTGCAACACCCTTGATTGAATGCAGTTCACTAGAGCTGCTGGTGCTGCTGTTACCACCATATGGAACCTTTCACGCCTGCCAGTTTTTTTATTTCGCACAATGCTTTAAAAAAATCTAATAATATCTGCTTTTCTGAATGTGATTATATGCCTCACATTCACAAAAAGAAATTAAAAGTCTCACTAGGTGTTATAATTCAGGATCTTTCAAGACGACTGTACATTTTAAAAAGCAACAGAGTGTTGCAAAGAAGGGGCACTGTCCAAATCATTTGTTCTGTTAGCCCAAGGATGTACACTAGCACAACAAAACTTTCCCACTCTCCTGCCCACCGAGCATGGCCCCCTCCCCGTTGCCCAAAATCTGCCCCAGGGAGTGGAGGGAACCCCCAGGACAGATTTGGGGGCAGGGGAGAGCATTCTGTTCCAAAAAACCTTCTACTGATGGAACCTTCATGTACCGTATTTTTTGCTCTATAAGACTCACTTTTTCCCTCCTAAAAAGTAAGGGGAAATGTGTGTGCATCTTATGGAGCGAATGCAGGCTGTGCAGCTATCCCAGAAGCCAGAACAGCAAGAGGGATAACTTTCAATGTGCAGCGATCCCTCTTCCTGTTCTGGCTTCTGAGATTCAGAATATTTTTTTTCTTGTTTTCCTCCTCCAAAAACTAGGTGCGTCTTGTGGTCTGGTGCATCTTATAGAGCAAAAAATACAAGGTGCTACATTATATTGATAGTTTCCCCTCCCTTTAAGCTGAGTCATCACACAATATAGAGCCAAAAAATGACAATAACAGATGAGGAAAATTTTGTCCTATTTTGCATTTATTGTCTTGTCATACTGAGCCAATGGAAATCTTCAAGAACAGCAAAATGGCATAAGGCTTGGGACACATGAGCATTTATGACACATTCAGTAACCTGTGCCTGCTGCTAAAGGTTTGAAGTCTAGATACCAGGGTCGTTTTCAGCAAACTTTTAGCCTAAAAAGAGTCTTTTGAGTAGTGGGTCTCAGCAGGAGCTTTTCCAGGATCATTTCCACAGCAGGCGTTAAGCTGAGAAACCGATGATCCCAGCTACAAGGAGGCAGAGCCATGGTGCTACAGCAAGTAGAGCTAGCAGCAATTGTTGCAGGAATGAGGAAACGTTGGCTTTCCTGATGACATAGGACTTTAATTCCCTTCATCCCTGACCACTGGCTATACTGTTTAGGGCTGATGGGAGTTGGAGTCCAACAACATCAAGGTCGTGAGTTCAAGCCACACCATTGCGCAATAGATTCCTGCATTGCAGGGAGTTGGACTGGAGGACCTTCATGATCCCTTCCAATTCTGCGATTCTACAATTCTAGGAGTCTAACATGTAGAAGAACACAGGCTTTCGCTCTCTGGTCTACTGGAAGACTGAAACTAATCTAGAAAGTGCACAACTCTTGGGCTGGATGAGGGTGAAATCTAGCTAGGTACAAAATAGGTTGGAGGACTGACTCTTAGCACTGCAATATTTACCCAAAGGATACACCATTACTGCTGTCCCAAACCAACTGAGCCTAGGTACCTTCTGCTTTTTAGTGGAAAATGTAAGGATATAAGGCACTATCTTTAGAATATGGTAGCCCCTCCTAGGGTGTTGCCTGCCAATTAAGAAAATACTCTCTGTGAGGTCCACAGATGTTGAAACACATGTTCACATGCCAGCCAGGACCTAACCCAAAGCCCCTAAAGGCAAGAAGGCAGATGAAAAGGGAGAAGATGTAGGATAGTGGTACATGCTGCATAAACAAATAAGGCTTTCCTGTTTGGGCCCTCATATCACAATAATTAAAAGATCCCTGCAAATCAGAAAATCTCCTGATCAAGTCCTCAAATTGGCTAAACACATGAACTGCTGTCTGTAAGTGATACTGAGTTATGTCATTGACTGAGCTAAGTCATAAAACCGTTCCATATCTGCTGTACAGCTGGGGAGGGACGATAGCTTAGTAAGATAGCATTTGCCTTGCATGCAGAAGGCCCTGCCAATCTGAGATAAAAGGACCTCAGACAACATGTGAAAGGCCACTGCTGAAGACCTCGGAAAGCCACTCCCAACCAGAGTAGACAGCATTGGCCTAGATGGATAGTCTGACCTGGCATATGACAACTTCCTGTGTTCACCTGCGCCCCCCTCTGATCTGCATCAAAGGAGTCGCTTCTGTTCCCTGCAGCGCACAATTTAAGCATTCAGGCCTATGAGTCATTGGAACTTCCTTTGCCTCTGTGACTTTCACTCCTCCCTGAGGTGATAGAATGCTTTCCTAATTAAAAAATAAAAGTGAATTAATTACCAGAAAGATTTTGCACAAAGAATGAAATCTTTTCCAGCAAAATGTTTGGTGGAGCTTCAGGCATTTCTTAAGATGAAAACGTTGATGGGTAAGGTGGGAGCTAACATCCTGCAAAAGCCAATTTGTGCATTATTTCAAGCAGGTTGATGAAGGCAACATTTTGTAAACCCTCTAAGGGAAGAATTAGACATTATGATTAAACACAGGGCTGCCACCCACCCCACCCTGCCCCCTAAATAGTAGTCCTCATCTGAATTCTCCTCCTTCATAAGAAGAACGGCCATCATGATCTTCATATTGTTGGGAACACATTAACATCATCATGTCACAACACAGGGCAAGTAATACTACTCATTGCAGAACAATAGAAAGAACTTAACACGGGGGCTCCCATTTTTGACAGCAGCTCAGTGTTTCCAAAGTAGCTTTGATTGGAGCTCAAGGGTCAAATCTTTAAAAGTAAAAGATGCTCTGATCTCTGGACCTACCTCCATCCCCCACCCCCACCCCCAAGCTTGATATTTAATTTAAAAAGAAACTATCCCCCCCCCCAAGGCTAATGCTTAAAAATTAACATTGAGATGATCAAGTGTCTACAGTCCTTTGATTTTGACATTCAAATACAGGGCTGTACAGTTCCCTTCTCTGGAGTCTGTTTTGCACACACATAGACTGAGTCATTGCAGAAGTGCACAGTTTAATGACTCATCATAAGCCTGGCCCTTATATTAGATGGATTAAAAGGATACTTTTCATCTCACAATGCTGCTGAAGTATGTTGCACAGTGATTCACAAATGACAATGTATGTTTGAGAACCAGATTATTTTCAGCATTTTCCTTTCCTCCTTATAATGCATTGGGATCATAAAAGGAGAGGACCTTATGATAACATCCAAAATGGACTGAGAAATGAGACATCTTAAGAAAGGTATACAGTACACATACAACTTGTGTACGTTTGAGTCACACCCTTGTGTGGATGAATTAGGTGACCATACGCAAGAAGCAAGTATCTGAAACACCAATTTCTCAAGTTATTCCAACATGCATTGGCAACCATTCTGCAATCCTAGCTATACTTACTCACAATTAAATCCCACTGAGTATAGTTGGACTATGGCTGTAATTCTATGTGTGTGTACTTGGGAGTAAGCTGCACTCAGGTGCAATGGCGCCCACCTGAGAGGTGCCGAACTGAGTTTCAGCAAGTTCCGGCTGGGGAAAAAAGCCCTGTTCCTACTAGCATTGCCCATGGCAAAGATTTGTTTACAATAACTATTACAGTTACTATTTACTGCCTCTCTCCTCATCCATACAGGCAACCCTGAAAAACATGCAAACAAGTAAAAGGAAAAGGAAAAATAAAACTTATTTGCACAACAGGTTAACGGGAGGCCTTTCCAGGCTGACCACAGGGAAAATGAGCTTACAGCCTTGTTGACAAGACTGTGCCAAATGTGTAACAGCCTTACAAGCCTTTGATCGTAAGTCCTGAAAGAAGCAGAAGCACAGCCAGCTGAGCAAGTGATCTTCCTTTCGTCAGTGACCTTTCCCAACCCAGGTAATTGGGTGTCCTACTTAGCTTAATCCCTGGATATCCTGGGTTAGAACCTAAAAGACTTCCCTGCAGTGCACAATGCTATAATTAATCCACTGATTTTTTTCTGAAGAGCTTTGTAGACCTTGGGCTATATTTCCCCTTTAGTTTGCTAGCTAATTAGTGATTCCCATCGCAGAGGTTAAATAGCATTAGATGGCACATGGAAGGGAAAGTGTCTAGTTAACGATTTCAGGGAGCATAACGGTAGGAAGAGCACACACTGCACTTAAAACACAACTCAGCGACTGCTAAACCCAAAGAAGGTTAAGAGGTGACATATGGCTATAAAAAGCTGCCTCGCATTTAGACACAATCCCTCCACTGCTCTTATTCAGCACCACCTTCATGAGCAAAGTACTATGCATATAGTTTGAAATCAGGGATATCTGAATGGCCACCTCTGTTCATATGAATCTGCCTGTTTCTTGATATCTTTGTCCAGATGCCTTACTCCAAATGCAGCCACTGGGTGCAGGGGTTATGAATGTGGAAGCAGAGATTCAGCCCTGTTATGGCGGCACCCTAGCTGTCAAGTAGACCACCATGGACACTCAAATGGTGCCTACGCTATTATCTTTTAGGCACCAGACAAATTTATTTTCTTGAGCTTTTAATGGATGATGTGTTTTGTTTTTCTTTCAATCAGTTTTATTATTGCTCTTTTATTAGTACGTTGCCTAGGAGTTTTGCCTGCTGTGAATCTGTATTTTATTTTTTGCTCTAAAATGATTAATTTGTTGTTTTTATTGCTATGCACTTTGTTTTATACCAAAAGGCAAGATCAAAAGTTGATTAAAAGATAAAGCGTTAAAAAAAGCTTCTTCAAGTATGGTTGCAAGGTATGGTGGGATACATGTGATACAGTACGTCTGCCATTTGCCTCTCCAGAGCCAAAGCGCTTCTCTGGTAATATCCTATAATCATTCCATTTACGGGGGGGGGGGGGGGAGTGTAGAAATCATTTGGGCTATCATCTTTTTAAAAAACCTCTTTCCTTTTCTGTGCTTGCAATGAGGTTATATATTATTCTGATCAATTGAATTGCCAACTAAAATACCACTAGATGAGCACCCACTTATCTGCTCTCACAGGTGACAAAACAACTCATCCTTGACTGAGACAAATAAATTTGCCACCTCGTTAAGAGCAAATACTTCTGATGCTGACCATCTGGGCTGTCCAGAAAAAGCAAAGATGCTCTCGAGAGCAAGCCAAGCAGAAAGAAATGTCCTAGAGTAGAAACTTTTGTTCCAGGAGAACAGGGTGTACCTTTTTCTAAGGCTTTGACAAGGCAGTGTGCTGCAGCCAAAGAGCCTGACCTCCCTTGGATTATTGTCACATTTGCTCTGA
Source organism: Podarcis raffonei (assembly GCF_027172205.1). Taxonomy (NCBI): domain Eukaryota; kingdom Metazoa; phylum Chordata; class Lepidosauria; order Squamata; family Lacertidae; genus Podarcis; species Podarcis raffonei. Next base: position 52,283,854 of record NC_070603.1, read on the forward strand.
TGGGAGGATGGGATACTGATCTGCCAGCAGCCGTTTCACATCTTTGGCTTCATCTGGCTTTTGCTCTTGCTTCTCATCTTTAGAATGGCTGCCCTAACTGGGTAGGTCAAATGGAGCTATTAGCAGGGGGAAATCATGACCTCCTTTCAGCTCCACTAGAGCGAAATAGACCTCACTCATAAATCATGTTTAAAGATGCATTATCCTGCGGGTTAGAGAATAGCACGGAACAATATCATCAATTCCTTGCCCTCTGGCATGTGTGGGATGGAATTACCCCAAATTACCAGCATCACTGGGTTCTCAAGCACATACTCAATGTGACAGTGCAAAAAGTCATAGTTTTGGACCTCTGAGTGTGTATTAGCTGAAGATCTACATTTATAACCTCAAATCAGCATGCCAAGAAGGATTGTTATAGGGTTTGGGGTAAAGTGTATCCCATAACTTCCTGTATTGTGTTCGATATTACAGACAGAAACTTTTTACTTTGCTATAATTCCAGAATATATGTATGGAATCTGCTTTCATTCTTTTACATCTGCAGCAGTACATGTTTGTGTTGTAAATTCTGCTTGATCTGTGTGGAGGTAAGTATTATTGAAATATAACTTTGAAATAGTTTTCTTCAAGATTTGCACTTACAGTTAATGATGCATTGTTTTCGAACATCCAATCTCATTCTCCTTGTAGAACGGTGAGATTAAATTTTGAGAGGTCCCATTCCCATTTTCTTTTGTATGATGGATTTGTTTGATGTCTTTTCAACTGTGATAATATTGAATATATTTTTGTGACAGCTGTCTGTCAAGACTTCGTTTTGGAAGCTTTGGGATCATTTATTTATGTACAAGCTTACTCACCACAAGTAAGTTGTTAGAGGTTATTCAAAACCCGAAACGCTATATGAAATCTGGTAAATATTTAAGCTATGTTAATGATATATTATATGTCCCAGACCCAATGCCACCCGCAGATCATTCATTATAAGACCTTGATGTCCTACTAAATAAGAAATTTCATTTTAGTTTGAAGGCTTTCTGATTCTGTACTCTATGCATCATAAAGCACATCAAGAGCACATGACTTCCCCTAACAATTCCTGGATACTGTAGTTTGTTAAGGGTGCTGGAAATTGTAGCTCTGTGCAAGGTAAAGTACAATTCCCAGAATTCTTTGTGGGGAGTCGTGTGCTTTAAATGTGTTTTGTTTACGCATCCTAAATTGATAAGTGTAAAAGAGTATATAGCAGAAGGCTGTGGTGAACTTGTGTATGGTAAATGACTCCCTTGATCTCATAGCCTCTACTGAGGAGCACAGCATGCTGTGTACTGTTTATTGTAGGTGCTATTGGGTTGCTCAAGGATGCATTTGATAACGACTTTCACAGTTGTTTCAATAAGTCTATATATAGTAGTCCCTGTCATAGCACTCTTCTAATCTGAAATTTATCACCTCCAGGCTGTTATGTCCTGCCACCTTATCCAAAGCATCAGTACACTTAGAATTACTTACTGCCTTCTTTGTACTCCCATGGTAGTTTGGGGGGGAGGGGGAAGAAGCTTTACTGTTAACTAGCAGGAGAACACAGAACTTTACAAAAACTACAACATTGAAAACATTGTAAGCAGGCTAAGCTCTACATTTCTCATTCTAATCCCAACTTTAAAAAAAGCTTTTTTCATTCAGTAGATTAATTTCAGTCTATAGCATTTATTATAAATGAAATAACAAAATAATATATGGAACTATAACTATTTAGAGTTCACTTATTTAGTTAGCTTTTTTCATCAACAATTGCTGTAAATTTGTGTATTTATGTCGTGTGCATTTTGTGTTGGTATTTTTATTGTGTGCTATTTTGGAAGTCTGGATGAATAACAAAGTGATTTATCTATTTATTGCATTGATATCCCACCTTTTCATCCAAGGAGCTCTGGTGATGTACATGGTCCTCCCCTTCATTGTTTAATCTCCACAACAACCCTGTGAGGTAGGTTAGGCTGAGAGGCAGTGATTGGCCCAAGGTCACCTAGTGAGCTTTATGGCTGAGTAGGGATTTGGACCCTGGTCTCCCAGGTCTTAGTCTAACCTCCTAACCACTGCACTGTATATGTCAATGATTAAATAAAACCATTTTGGAATAATTATCTTACCTCAGTACATTTGCTTACACAAGAGTTACTGAAGCACAGTACTGAAATTCTGGCCAGCTGTGGTGTATCATCTTTGAAAATAAATTTAGAGTTTGCAAAGCAGCCATCTTTCAGCCTCACATAGCTTCATAGACTTGCTAGCAAACATAATTTGTAAGGCATCTAGCTAAATGATGCAACTGCATAAAACAAAAAAATTAAATAAAACAAGGCTCCAATAGCAACAGAGAGCAGAAGGACAATGGCCAGGAAAGTACCACTCAAGATTCTGGTCTGCACCAATCATAGCTAACCTTAGCATGATAAAACCACTAAATTTTGCACAAAACAGTGACAGACCACAAGATGCAGTGCAGACCTGCCCTCTACCCACCACTCCTACTGCAAATGTACTCAGCAGGTCATGAGAAAGACCAGCTGATGCAGTCAAAGCCTTATTTGTATGCACAAAACAGAGGACACTATCTGCAAAAAAAATGGCCTTCCATTTAAAGGAGATATTATATAATCTGTCAGCAAGGTGAACCTGGGCAGATTGTTAAGAATAAGCATAAAATACCCAAAGCTCAAGTCAGCTGTCAAGAATGGCTTTGTGAGAGAGGCTGCTGATACAAGAGTACATACTGTACAGATCTGACAAGATAAAACACATACGTAGGCAAGAGAAGCTGCTCGTGTGCTGTAGTAGAGCTGACCCAAGAATTCCTGGCACTGCAACCCCACTCACTACGCTAGTCTATATTACCCAATATGCATATGTGCTCTCTGATCTCTGCAGAGACCATACCCAAGGGAATTCCTTGCAGAGAGCCAAAGAGAACATCACAGTCTTGATTGTGGATGTTATGATGCACAACAGGTTCACACAGCTCATGACCCACCAGTGTTAGGAGTAAAATCAGACCCATCTGTATCTCTGACCTAAAAATGCTTCCCAGTTAATCCAAGAGCCAGTGTCTGTTCCTGTGTGTAGGAAACCTGTTAGAAGGCAACTAATTTATGTCCTTTATATAGGGTCGCCATATAAACCAGAAAAATCTGGCTATGTCTGGGGGGTGGGGGATAAATTGGCACTCGGGGGGGGGGTTCAATTTAATAGTAAAAATCCAGGATTTTATTTGTTCCCTGGTGGGGAACCTGTGGCCCTCCAGTTGTTGATGAACTCCAGACCCCCATCATCCAATAGTAAGGAATGATAAGAGCAACATGTGGAGGAACACAGGTTTCTCATCTCTGGGACAGAGCAAGGCATGGGGGAATCTTGTAAAGCAGGTGGGATGAGGGATGAAGACTAGACTGGAGCTGCTCTTTACCTACTGCATTTCTGCACAACACCAGAAACTGAGAACTGTTTGTGTATAAACATTTTTTTAAAAAAAATTCAATAAAATATTAACAGCACAAAAAACGGACAACACACTGCTTCCCCCAGCCCAATTGCTCTCAGTTCAAAGAGGATTCAGGCATTGAGGGAAAGGCCTGCTCAATATCAAAATGCTTTGGATAATTGGATTTTTGGAGTGTGCCCCCACATTAAAAACTGGTGTCAGTGAAAGCAACAAATGATCCGTGAGGAGTTGCTTCTGTCCGAAGCCCAGGCGGAGGCTAGGGCCATAGAACTCCTCCAGCAGAGACCTCTTGGGGTACCCCTATTTGATGTAAGTCATGGGCCCACCATGTTGTGGTTTACCTAGCAGACAGACTGGAGTTAATTAAATGGCTTCATCCAATGCCTATGCCAAACCATTCACAACTGTATCTAATAAATTTGTGGCCTATTTGAACCCCAAACCTATTTTCATCTGTCTTATATGGTTCTTTCATCATATAGAGGGAGTGACTGGGTCACAGGGCCTTTGCACGCAGTGGGACTTGTTGCACTGGTTCTCGCTAGCACAATTATTTAGTTGAATCTGACCCTTTGGTTTCTAACTGTGTAGCCCAGTTTATGTGGAAGAGTCAGATGGCAATACAGATAAATGCATGTATTGTACAGCATTATAGGATATGAGGTACCGTATATAAGATCCTGCCTTACTGGGAAGCGGTGGGCTACTTGATCTTCAGGTTCACAGCGTTACTCTCCTGCTACTGGGAGAGACTGGGAAAACAAAAGGAGGAGTTGTTCCCCACAGCAACCTAGAGGGCTGTTGTTGCTAAACATCACTAATATCCAAGTTGAACAAATTGCTAAAAGGACTCTGAAGTTTCCCCAGTCTTTAAAGTAAAACACCAATTACTTACACTCATTTGCTCAGGCTTTTACAAATTTGTTTCTTTTTAAAGCAAAAATGTCTCATTCTATTTCCCTTACAAGTTGCCTTTAGCAATCTGGAATGTGAGGGTTCACAATCAGTAAATGCAGACTGGATTTTGGAGACTTTAGAGAAAGAAACTCAAAACCCCAAACCTCAGCACAAAAAAAGGCTTCAAGTTCCTAAGAAACATGTAGCTTGGTTTTATTCTCTGACAGCCTTACTTCTGTTTACCCAGATTGGATGGACTTCCCTTGAATTTTGGTATGCTTGGCACAAACTTGGGGACTGAAAATCCAGCTGATTACTCCTCAGTTAGGAGGAGATCTTAACTAAAACCACTGAGCTAGAATCTACACCTTCTGCTAACAACAAGTTTTTCTTATAAACAGAAGAAATGGAAGATGCTATAAGTAGAATGAATGTTAGAAGGTTCTAGATGGACAAAAGGAGGTACTTCACATAGCACAGAGTGTTGGAATATTCTAGAAGAAACTTGTAAATGGCCTTGAACAAGTTGCTAGGCAACGGAAAATTTCCCCAGCAACAGGTGTTCTTATCAGGGCATGCAATCAACTAAGTCTGGGTCAGTGATGTGAATGAGTCAGCATTAGGTCTCCAGCCGGATAGCTAAAAAGAGAAAAAGATTATGTTTCTTTATTTTTTTTTCTTTATTAATGACTAGTGTAAAGTTTTGTAAATAATAAAGACTCTGAGAAGGAGAACCAAATGGTGTTTGTTCCTGTGATAGGAATTTCACTAAGAGATAGCTGGAATGCTGTTGCTGTAAAGAAGAAAAAGACGCAGGAAAACTTTTCTGTAAAAAAAACTGCTGCAGAAAGAAATGAAAACCCAAGAGTAGATGTACAGTCACCAACAAGGTTATGGACCCTGGTCCAAATGTTCCCAAACCGAACTATGGAAGCCACCAACACCAAAAGTAATGATGGACACCAACTTGGACAGTTTTAAAAGGAGATTAGGCAAATTTGTGAAGGATAAGGCTGTCAGTGGTAACCAGTCTTGATGGCTGTTACCCACAGTATCAGAGGCTATATTCCTCTGAATACCAGTTTCTGGAGATCATGAGCAGAGAAAGGGTTATTTTGCTTATGTCCTGCTTATGTGCTTCCCAGAGGCATCTAGTTGGCCATTGTAGGAAGCATGATGGTGGATCAGATGGACCTTTGGTTTGACCAACAGGGCTCATTTATGCTCTTCTTTGGAAGCAATGCAAGCCTAAGTGTGATATGTAATATGTAGAGGAGACTCACTTTGAAATGTCTGGGCTTATTAAGCTAACTCCTTAATGGGCTTACCAGCTTCAGCATCAACACTGCTGAGTATTTTGTTGACTAGTTATAATACACATGTTTTTCTACTTTCCTTGGTAATCAAACCAGTGCACTGCCTGGGCTAGCACCGATCAGCACAACTCCTATGTGGCTTCCAGGCATCAGGTGTGCTGACAATACAGAATCCAGTTCACACCTGCTCTCACACACAATGTACATACACACTCCCAGGAAGAACCCACAGCCTCCCTTGGCCCACAGCTTAGGAGGACAGCAACTAATATGAGCAACAACATGCTGCAAGATTCCCTGCAGACAGTGGATTAAATCCCCTAGCAGCCTGAACACATCACCAAGAGCCTGTGAACATCCATTTTATGGGAACAGAAGGAGAGTCAAGACCAGACGGGATGAGGAAGCTTGTCCAGTTACAGCAACCTCCTTACTTCATAACCCAGAAGATAGGAGCCAGGGTGTAGACCAGAAATGCACATACCATGCCAGTGTACTGGTTAGAGTGCTGGACTAGGATCTGGGAGACCAGGGTTCATATCCCTACTCGTCCATGATGCTAACTGGGTGACCTTGGGTCAGTCACCATCTCTCATCCTAACCTATCTCTCAAGGTTGTTGTTGTGAAGATAAGATGGAGGATAACATGGAGAAGGGGGAAACCATGTATGCAACCTTGAGCTCCTTTGGGGAAAGGTGGTATAATAAATGTAAACAAAAATAAATACCCAACATAGGAAATACTGCTACTGTAAAATGAAAGGTTGTTTTGCTACTACAAAATTTCCCCACATTGAGGAACGGAGACAAAGACGTGATATGCCCCTATGTGTTTGATTCTTCTGCACACTTTGGGGGCCAAGAGAAGACATGGGGGTTGTCCAGGTGTCATTGCCCTTTGCTGACCTGGGTGTGAGCTTTGGCTTTCCAGCTGCAGTCACAATGGAGTTGAGGGTCCTGATGGGTGTTTGTGTCTGGAGGCAAGCTATCTGCTAAGAGTCATAAGGAAACATATCATAATCTGTCCTTTCTGCTGTGTTGTTGGTCTTGGCTGTTTGCCATTTGTACAAAGTAATCACTTTATGCAAAATGCTCCTTTCCTCTCAAAATTCCCAAAGTAAATTCAGTGTGTCACCACAGCCTCTCTTCCTGCCAGCACATTGGAACCTGGGATCAATCTTATTGCTTCTCAGTGGGCATAAATCAGGGGCAGGATTACACTGTTGAGCAATTTAGTTGTTATAGCATTTATTTTATTATATTTATGAATTGCTTCCACTGAAGCATCTCAAAGCGATTTTGCAATACAATAAAAACATACATACAACATTTTATATAACAAAACAGTTAAAAGAATTGCATATATTATTATTCTTTATTTTATATATGTACCAGGGGTTTTTTCTTCATTGTGTCACCACAGAATGGTAAATGTTGTAGGGGGTATTAGTCTTTTATGCAGATAAATAAATGCTAATATACACGTGTGTATTATTCATGTCACATAGGACTTATCACACTGGCTTGGCCTGATTTGCTTCCTTTCTCTTGAGTTCACTTGTCTGCATCATGACTATTCCAGAAGCTCTTTTTCAAACTGTATCCTATCCATCTTCTCTTTTGTGACTGCTTAAAAGTGTTCTTCTTTCATAGAACACCACATGTCAGTCCTTCCTAGCAAGTATTAAGAAATGACTATGGGGGGGGGGATTCAAACTGACAATGGCATAGCTTTAAGAAGTTGTTGCCTGTATCCTTCCTCCCACCCACCCTGTCACCCCTCGCTAACTAATTTTCCTAACCCTTCATCTCAACCTGGCCTATTCAAGGTGTAAATTTCATTGTGCATAACACCTGTCTTGTTCTATTATCAGCTACATGACCTACATTTAGAGCTGTATACTGCAATAAAAGGTGACAGAAGAGAGAAATTGTTTTGCAAGGCACAATCCGGCAGATAATTTCAGTTAGTGCTTCTATAATCAAGCTGTGCCTCACAGGGTGTGGCAGAGGACTTTGTGAATGGTTGCATTGTAAGGAACTGCAACAAAGCCCTCAGCTAAGAGGCAGAACATCTGATGCCAGCCGGGGAACTCACAGGCACCATCTGGATCAAATCATAAGAGCTGAATGGAGATCCGCCAATTGACATTAGCTCATGCCAAGCCCTCTAAGCCACAAATACAGCTCCACCAATGAACACCACAGAGTTATATGAACTCCCTTGGCACTGATGCAGTTGGCCTGGCATGATTTTTTTTTAAAAAAAACCTAAAACAAAGCATTATGTTGCTCTACAATATACCATCTCATTGCCAAGCCCCAGAAAACACATCTACCATAATAGTACATAAAGCAGATGGCAAAGTCTGAGGCTATGTTACAATCCACTGGTCAAAGTCAATCCCCTTATTATTCAAGAACCAACAGTTTCTACTATCCAGACCCTACCAAAGTGGGACTTCAAGTGCCACCATGGCCCTAGTTATGACTGAATCCCCTGTGGTGCAACAATATGGCCACCATTGTATACACTTTGGTAAAATGTTCAACTTGTTTACTGTGGTACCTGGCTCCATCTGAAGGGGAAGAAAGATACTGAGGCCTCTTCTTTTCACCCAGCTTAGATCAACAGCTGTTTGGCTTTCCCCTCCTAGGAGAGGTCTTTCAGCAGCCATCTCCACCTGGAGTGCCCACCAAGGTTGATGCCATCCCTTTTTAATTTTTCATTTTTAATGACCAACACTAATGAGGCATCCTATGTAAAGCAGCTGCAGCAACCACCATATTCATTACCCCAGAATGCATCTAGGCCTATACACTAGGCCTGCCTTCCTCAATCGCAGGTAGCCGTGGAAATGGGTGGCAACAAGTAGCCCCATGCTCAGCAGAGAAGTGCTCTTCTTACTTCTAAAGGTAGAGGGGGGTGCCACTAAGTAAAATAGGGCAAATAAACATTTTCTTGAAACGCCATTGTAGAACATTTTCACACACGTTCCAACAGCTTGCAATTTCAACATGAAGCTTACATATTGTGAATTAACAGTCTGGACATCTACAATGCTTTCCCCCACTATAAGCACAGTGACTAATAATAACTTGCATTCTAACAATTCAAAACAATCCTGTGCAGTAGGTCATCAAATGCTCAAAGAGTTTCCATGTGTGGGGAGAATCTGGATCATGCTCACCAGGCCCCACATTCCATACAGCTAATTCTTTTTTGCAGATGTCCTGCACACAGACTCCCTATGCATAATCTGTAGTCTTAGCTTTTGAAGAGTGCAGCCATCTGCGGAAATAGGACCTTGAATGCACAAGGGCTGGGGCAGGGCCAACAAGCATGATCCTGGTCCTATGACAGCAATTTGTACCTAAATGACAATCTGCACAGCACTTAAGCCACTCCCTTTCAGCAAGAATTTCAGAGAGATAAATTCACCCTCTCACCCACAATGTGGAGTTTGTGTGTGCGCGAACGCTAAATTAGTGTTTTTCTCCAATGAAGGTAGATCCAATATTTCCTTCAGCAACTTATCTTTACAGCCAGGAAATGCGTAGTACCATCTGGACTCTCTCAGCTTTTTGGCTGATCCAACACAGACTTTAAGAAATCTACATCACTGCTTTCTTTTCCCCACCCCTCTCCCCAGTCCAAGGAAACTTGGAATTTGCATTTTTCCAGATAGTCTGCAAGGGACTCCAAGAAAACGCAGGGAACCCTATAAAAGCCCCAATGAACTGCGGCACTTGTACAATGTGACCTACAGACATGGATGCAAACATATCCAAATAAACAGAAGGATATCAGAACCATATTTACTGATCTAAGTAAATAAAGAGAAATAAAAGAGAACCTCAAGGATAGCCTCTCCCCCTACGAACCAACGTGGACCCTGTGATCATCATCTGAGGCCCTTCTTCGTGTGCCGCCTCCACAAGAGGTCCAGAGTGGGCAGCAACACAAGAACAGACCTTTTCCCTGATGGATGCATGCTTGTGGAATGCTCTCCCTAGAGAGGATTGCACTGTAATTCACTAATGGCAAGGCAAATCTTTACCACTGAGTACCTGCTCCCTAGTGTAACATGGAAATACATGACAACCACCTCGGAATAAAAAATAATAAAAATAATAAAAATAGCTAAATAGCACAAAATGTATAACAACCTTCTTTGCTATGTCAGAGTAATTTTGAGTGACCTAACAGCCAAAGACTTTCACAGCTCAGAGAGATCTAGGGGAGCCATTACTTTGAATTCCCCCAGCCCTCTGAGGGTTAGATGAAGCCCTTAGAATGCCACTTTCTCCCATCCAACTTCTATTTAATAGCCACATAAATCCAGCAGTGACAAGAGAGTGTTTTGAAGCAGGCAGGACAGGATGTTTGCCTTTTGGAAATGTAGTCTTTATGGAAACATATCTGTATTTTCACAAGATAAGGACTAAATGCCACTCTGTAAGGAGAGAGAAAGAGGGGGAGGAAGTCACCCTTGGCCAAGAACCGCCCCTCTTGAAAGACCTTGAAATGTATTATAAGCAGCAAGAGCTACCCAGGGCTTCTTTATATCCATTTTCAGCATTAGGTACCATACATTTTCTCTAAGAAGTATAATCATGTGTACATTTTGTTCCGTGAACCACCCTGAGACCTCCAGGTTTGAGACAGTATATAAATTCAACAACAACAACACATTTTCAAGTGGGCTTGAACTGAAGGCAAAGTATCTACCTCCCACTTGTGGAAGGTTCTTCATGAGCCTCACAGGAAAGAGGGCGAAGTTTGCTTGCACAGTAGTCAAGCATCCTCACATTTACAGCAAATATAATACGAGAAGCAGTGAGGGAAGTACCTACCTTTGAAAGTTGCCCTATTGATTCAGGCTGACAGCTGCCTTCAAGAAGCAATGGAAGTTAATTTGGGGTGTTTAAAATGTAAAACATGTTCTTCAAAAAACATGGCACCTCCTATCAAACCTATGATGCTGAATTCTAATGGCCCCATCTTGAAAGCTGCTTATAAAGAATCAGGCTGTTAGTCCATCTAACTCAGTATTGCCTACAAAGACTTGCAGTGGCTCTCTGGGGTTTCTGGCAGGGAGGTCTTCCCCAGACCTACCTGAAAATGCCAGCGATTGAACCTGAGACCCTTTGTATGCAAAGCAGGTGCTCTATACCACACTTCCCCTTAGGAAATCAGCTTAGAAAAGAGATAACTGAAGGCATACAATTGGGTGTTGTCAATAGCCACTTAGGATATGAACAGGGTAAACAAAATATTTTCATAAAAGAGGACCAACCACCATTACAAATTTTGAGGAAGATTTCGAAAAAGCAGAAGCAGTCTAATTGTCTGCTATGAAATGTTAACAACAAAGCTGATAAGGATGAGTGCCAAACACCAAATAGTGAAACTAGTTTCAAAAAACAGGGTGAGACTCATGCTTGTAATAGAGCCCAATAGTTATTGTCCAAATATATCAAGAGCAACAGTCACTTGCTCAAGACACCAGTTGATATCAGAGGCTGAAGACTGAGAGTTTTGACCCCAGCCTATGCACTATATAAAGTTTAAACCCCAGATTTTAAAAGAATAACTTCAACTTGTTATTACAAGGCTATCAGCAATGACGTTCAAATACTGTATAGGAGAAGGCAAGACTGTTGAATGCACTGTGGAGCACCTGGTGGATGGCTACCTCTCAATGGTTTCCATTGCCACGAGTGTTGTTCTGCATTATTAGCATGGCCTAAGTTTCCATGTCTGCGTAATGAAAAACACTGCCATGCTACTAATTTGCCTGGCTTGGGCTTGGCAACAGTTCTGCATTTGGAATCCCATGGTTCACAGAAGAGGTCTGTTCACCTTGTTGTTTTAATTCATCTTTACTAGCAAAGATGAGCACACTACGCTCCATGTCAACAGCCTCCAGACCCAAGTGCAGTTAGATCCTGACCCTTCCTTCCTCTTTGCCATTTGGAGGACAACAATAAAGTAGCAAATATCGAAAGTGCCAATGCTAAGCTCAACAGGCTACAGCTTTGCCACTTTCACTTGTGTTACTTATTGGTGTGGTTATATTGTGGTTGTTTATTTATTTTTACTCCACTTTGTGAGCCACCTTGAGTCCACTTGTGCCAAAAAGCAGGGTGTAGAAAGAACTGGTTTCAAACTCCATCTCAGTCTTGAAGCTCAGTATATGGTACTGGGCCAGCTTTTCTTTCTTGTAGTGTGGAGGGGGACATGCATGCCACAATAAGCTCCTTGCAAGGAGGCTGCAATTTTAAAATGTAATGTGTAATGGGGAGAGAACTAACACGTTTTAGTAAACAGAGACAGGATAGTCTGGCTTTCTGTTATGGTTGGCAAGTTTGCCAAGAGATTTTACCTTCTACAAAGTGGGGGAAATATAGTCTTTCCTTATTGCGTGTTGTTACAAGGCCTGGAGGATAAACAAGTAGGTCTTAAAAAAACACACTACCAGTCATTTCTAATATATCAATAATTATAATCTGTTGGGTAATGGTAAATTTTGAAATGCAGGAGTTCATCCTAGCCACACAACCCAGGGAGAGATGCAGGCAATGGTGTTAATCCATACATACGCACAATGCCCTCCACCCCAAAAAGCAGCAGTACATAGCATAATGTCCCATTTATTAGATCAGCCGACCATCATAAAATAGATTTTTATGGAATAAATACAATTTGTAACTACTGATCTAACAGAAAGATCTCCAGCCACCTGAAACGCAGCCATTAGCTTTTAATTAGAAATGCAACAGCCTTGCAAAGATCTTTTGCTGGAACTGATAGCTTGAAGTTGAAAACCCATGGTGGCTTGTGCATGGCCTATTGCCATGCACATTGTGGGGGGGCTGCCCTTGAAGATGATCCAGAACTAGTTCAGAATGCAGCTGCTAGGTTGGTGTTTGGCAGTCCAATGGGATCATCATGCAGCACTGATCTTGAAAACACTGCACTAGGTGCCTGCCAGTGAGCTACTGGGCAAAATTCAATGTGTTAGCTGATATTTAGGGTAGCTCTGTGGTCTAAACCACTGAGCCTCTTGGGCTTGCTGATCAGAAGATCGGTGGTTCGAATCACCGCGATGGGGTGAGCTCCCATTGCTCAGTCCCAGCTCCTGCCAACCTAGCAGTTTGAAAGCACTCCCCAAAAGTGCAAGCAGATAAATAGGTACTGCTCCAGCGGGAAGGTAAACAGCGTTTCTGTACACTGCTCTGATTTCGGTGTTCCGTTGCGCCAGAAGTGGCTTACACATGCTGCCCACGTGACCCGGAAAAACTGTCTGTGGACAAACACCAGCTCCCTCAGCCTGTAAAGCGAGATGAGCACTGCAACCCCAGAGTTGTCTGCGACTGGACTTAACTGTCAGAGGTCCTTTACCTTTACCTTTAGTACTATCTCAGGCCCTACTATCAACACACAAGGCCCAGCTGGTGATGCCACCACAGGGTGCTGACCTGCACCAGTTCTCCACTTATGGAATGCCCTCCCTGATGAAGTACATCAGTCTCCCTCTCTACTGACTCTCATGAGGGATTTTAAAACATTCCTGTGCACCCAGGTATTTGATGGCTGACAGTGATTGTTCCGTGAAACCTTGAAATTATTAACTAAGAGGGTATGTGACTGTTCTTAAATTATTTTCAATACTTCTAGATGTCCCAAGTTATTTTTAATTTCATTGCTTTTACTACCTTGTTGTCTGCTGCCTTGGGCTCCTTTGGAAGGAAGAATGGGATAGAAAAGGAAAAAGAAAAAGAAAAGCACCCAGCATCTGCTTGATTATCTTCCTCATTCTCCGATTTCCTCTATGCTAATCTGTCATTAACAATAGGAAAACCTCTTTACCACCTCATTCACCTGCCAGGCAGAGAGGATCCCACAGTTGCATGATGTCATCATTCCCCCCCACCCCCCGAAAAAAAGTCCTGGAGCTCTGCTCCCCTATGTTCACCTTCTACCATTGGCTGTGCAATGTCTTAACTAAAAAAATAAAAATAAAAAGCACAAGACAAGAACTATCTTTGATGTTAAAGTAAACATGAGAGGGAAGGCAGTGTGGACAAGCACACTGACTCCATGCGCCCCCCCACCGCCCAATGTTTATCACCATTTCTCTCACTTTCCTACTCATGGAAAGTGATAAGTCTGAAGCCTTTTGTATCCATGACGGTTCCTCATACAATTCGGAATCCTGAATAATTTGTAAAATGCAGCAGGATATAAAAGGCCTCTGCTGCAGACTGTCACTCCAGCTCTCTTGGCCTGAAAGCGGAGATGGGCACTGCTGGATTTGAATGGACTTAACCGCCCATGGGTCCTTTATCTTTACTTTTACCTTCTCCTAGTTGGAAGGGGGCAGAAATGGTAATGGAGGGGGCCAAGCTATTTTGCTCATCCAAAGTGCTTTCCTCCCTCCCCATGCAGGTACCGTATTTTTCGTTCTATAAGACGCACCAGACCACAAGATGCACCTAGTTTTTGGAGGAGGAAAACAAGAAAAAAAATATTCTGAATCTCAGAAGCCAGAACAGCAAGAGGGATCGCTGTGCAGTGAAAGCAGCAACCCCTCTTGCTGTTCTGGCTTCTGGGATAGCTGCGCAGCCTGCATTCGCTCCATAAGACGCACACACATTTCCCCTTACTTTTTAGGAGGGAAAAAGTGAGTCTTATAGAGCAAAAAATACGGTACTTTAGCACCTGAACAGGGCTGAAAAGCTAAATGCTGTCAAGGGACAGTCAGTGTTTGTGGAAATCAAGTTGCATAACTTGGTTCAAAATAAGCGGGGTACTCATGCCTGGAAAACATGCCTGTTAAGTGGCTATATACTAGGAGTGTATTAGCAGCCACCTCCTGTGGGGAACCCTTACAATGGGAAAATTGATGCTTACCTTTATCTATCTACATGGGTTTAGCAACTTGATCAGGTGTGTTACACAAGCGTCTCCCACATGAGGCGCCTTCATAATGCACAAGTAGGCTTCACCAAAGATGATCAGAAGCCAAGAACAATAAGCATAACTGGGAGGGAAGAAAAGTCCCAGTGCAAAGTCTCAGAAGGCAAGCCTGACATGAGGAGGAGACAAATACTGAGGCTTTATCAAAGGAATGTTCCTTTTGAGACTAGTGTGTGTATATATGACAGATTAGCCTGCTTTGTGAGTAAAATGCATATATTTCTCAGATAAATCCTCTGGATAATCAGGCAACCAGAGAGTAAAGTCAAGCCCAGATGAAAAACTGTGAGGACCTAAAGGTACAAATGCTAAATTCTACTAATCTCCTTTCCCTTTTAATCTTTCTTGTTTTCTTTACATAACAGGGGAAACACAGAAGATGGTTGTAAGAGACAGGTTGACACAAATAAAGAGTTTCCCTGCATTATGAATTTACTAGGGTTAATGCCAACTAACAGGTGATTTAATCAACTACTCTACTGAAAACAACAGGGAAATCTGAGAAAGGGTTGCCGGACATTATAATTGCATGTATCAAGTTGCATGACATTGAATAGGGCTAGATGGTAACAGATAAATGTAAAAAGTAAATGAAAAAGTGTGTGGAAACATTATTGCAGTTCTATGGTGGCCAAGCTGGCTTCTCAATGTGCCTTTCTCCCTAAATTCCAGCAGCTGCAAATTAACAGAAGATTAAGTAGCAAGCAGGACCATTTTCTACCTTGTGTTGATCTGCACAGCTTGAGACCTGGGTACATATAAGAATGCCTCTTCCCATATGTATTTTCCCAGACATTGAGATTTTCATCTGAGACCTCAAAAGCCTCTGCCAAGGGAAATAAGGCGAGAGGCTATGAGTAAAAGGGCCTTTTTAGTAGTGACGCCTGGGACTTGGAATACCCATCCCAGGTGGTTCTGCCTGATGCCTACCCTAATGCTCTTTCTACTTTCCCAGGCCTTTAAAATCTTCTTGTAACTTGAACTGTGTTTTATATTTTCTGATTTTTATTCTCTGCTGTTTTGTTCTTAATCTTACCTGATTTTGCTTTCGTGCTGCATTTTGTCATATTGTATTTTTATTGAGTTGAGGCATATTTTTAACTTGCTGCTTTTTATTTTGTGAACTGCATAGATAACTTTCTTTATCGGCTGCCCCATAACAGAAAGTTAACAAAACACAGGGTAGAGCTATATAATTCTAAAACTGTTTTTAAAAACATCTTACAAAGAAGGCACAGGTTCCTGCACAGTATCACCCTTGGAAGCCATTTTCCTCTTTGTTGTTAATTGGGTCTTGGAAACCAGCTCAGGCTCAACTGTAGATCAAGCACAACAGCCTGCGTTTTCTGGTTTTGAACAGAGTTGCTGTGTGAATAGATTGTGGGGTTTGCTTGGCCTCATGCTATGATTATGGTGTAGCACCACAGAAGACAATTATTCATGTGATGGAAGAATGCCCAACCAGCATCTGGAGTTCAGTTTCCATGCCTAGCATTCCTGGACACAGAGGCTCTTCTTTTACTCTTGGGATGTTGACAGAGAGTTCTGATGGACCCATATTTGAAAGAGGGATCCAAAGAAGAGCCAAGACATTTCCTGAATAAAAATGGAGCCAAAATGAAGTTAGTTGCGTACAGAAACATTTATATTGATAAATTATAGTTCCGTGCCTAGATCAAGCAGCCATAAGGGGCCTTGAATATAAAGGTGCAGGAATCATAAATAGACATTATAATATGTTCTATGAATCTTAATAGATACCACCCTGTTTGCATTCAACCAAGCTTTACTTAGAGTAGATCCATAGAAACTAATGAAGAAGAGTAGTTCATTAATTTCAACAGGTAAATCTACTCTGGGTAAAATTTAGTTGAATACCACCCACAGTACTTACATGGTAGTAGATTAAAAAAGAACAATAACATATTCCAAGGGTCCCCAACTATGCGGGCCCAAGGTCACATTTAGAAACCTAAGTTAAGAAAATATAATAGGCACCATATAATATTCATTTCATGGAATAAAAACCTCAGTGCTCAGAACACCACTGTACTGTATATCTCTATGCTTCTATGAATGTGCAAAATAACCACAAGAGACAAAACACCTACAGCCAAATTAGGGAGGTCAGGGGGCTTTGGTGGGTATGAAGTGGGTTCTCAAGACAGCAATGTTGGGGAGCCCAGGTGTCTTCTATATACCTCAAGGCTAGGCATTTGGGGACATAGATTATGACAGGCTACATTCCAAGTGTTGATTATACTCAACAACACAGGCTAATGCATATGGCCAGAAGTATTTCAGACATTCACAAAAGTTGGAAGTGGTGCAGAAACCCAGTGAGAACCTCAATACTAAAGCTAAAGTTCTAAATGAAGACCTATCGGGAAATATTTGACCTAAAGTGATTTATGGGCTAGAAAAAAGTTAATATAGTATGAGATAGGTGAGGGATATTATTAAACTGGTACTGTAGCTGTATGCTATTGCAAAATGTACATGAAGCAAGAGAGGACAAATGGAAAGTTTTGTTAAGAAGACAAGAATTACCAGTCTACAGCTGACGTATCTTTTCACTTATTTCCAACACAAATTTACCCGAAAACACCCCAGGCAGGACTTGGCAGCATGCACCTTTCTCTTCAACACAGATCCCAGGATGGAAAAGGAATCATTGCCTCTCTTGTAGAATGTCAAGCAGGTACTTTCTCATTTCCATGAGTGTTCATTAATTTGAGAAAGTACATTGATGGAGTCTGGCAGGACAGAGCAGAGCAGAAGGCTCTAACTCTATGGGACCAAAGTTCATGGGACACCTCATCTGGACACCTCAATCACCTATTTGTTCCTATATAATGTACAAGTTGCTTCAGAAGAAGGGCAAAATAGTATGAAGATCTTATTATCACTAAAAAAGGACTGAAACTCTCCCATAATAGTTAATGTTATTTCAAATGTGGGTTACAATATTTAATTGATACATCAGTTAGAGTAATGAATTTAAAAGGTTGTATAAATGATGCCACTAATTAATTGGACAACAGATTTTATGAAAATTCTTAATTATTTTCAGTTCAAGAATTTACCCAAACCTTGAGTGGTGGGCACCCTCACGGTGCCTGCTGTGACATATGCATGCACCATCTAAAAACAAATTATGCCTCCTATGATATATTGTTTTATTATATGCTAATTTATGCAGCTTATGTCGATTACATCAACTAAAACTCATATCACTAAAGGACTAAGATTTCTTTCATCACATGGCAAAGATATTTTAAATGCTCTTGAAACTATCTATGTATGCATGTATCTGTAATCTGTCTAAAAACTAGTTGGTCACAACACCACCATACATTTAAAACACATGGTTTCCCCTGAAGAATCCAAGTAACTGTGCTTTGTTATGGGTGCTGGGAATTGTAGCTCTGCAAGAAGTAACTTACAGTTCCCACGATGCTTTGGGGGAATCCATATGTTTTAAATGTATGATGTGAATGTGTTCATCATCGCAGCAAAAACACCCCATCACAAGGGAAGAGGCTACAACCCCAGTGCTATCCAGCAAAATGTTAAGCACGCTTTAACCTCTTGCTTAACTATGTTAGGTTGTGGACTGCAGCTTTATATCTACAATTTGGTCACATATCATAGCATGCTATATCTCACTAATCTTTTCCTCCCCTGGCTGAAACCTGGTAAATGTCCCAGTGAAAACAGATAAATTAGAAATGGGAATAGTTTGTGCATCTTCCATCTTGTCTAGCCATCAAGCCACAGAACATGCTGTGCTGTTATTGATTTAATCCCAAGCGTTTCCAAACTGTCTTGGGGGGGAAACAACAATGGAATGAAGAGAGCCCATGGAATTGACAAGGAAAAAATAAACTGACATATTATATGTACGTATATAAAAAATACAGGCAGGCAGACAAACATATTCTCCTGCTTGGAGAATAGAAATGCAGGGTTCTCATTTCACTCCACGTGACTTACCATTCTGCCTTTGTAGCTATTGGGCTCCTGCCACACATTTTGGAGCTGCAGAAGTCTTTATCCATATGTAGAATGCATTCTCGCACTTGGGAATTGGGATGCCAAGTGATTGAAGGGTCCCCTCTTACAATGAGCTAATTCAGTTTTCAACTGATATTGTGAGAAATTCCAGCTTCCTCTTTTTTAAACCAGACAAATATTTCTGAAGAAAAGCTTCTGTTTACATCCAGCAAGTAAACATATATTTTTAATTGTTTAACAAAAATTACAATAATTTATGGGATATTTTGGATGGGGGAGAGAGGTTGGTACTTTGTTCTTCTAATGAACAAAGTAAATTGTTGTATTTTGGGGGTGGGGGTGGGGAAGTGTTTCCCAGCCACCTTTGACTGCTTCTCTTTTCCTATAGATCTATGTCTCCTATTCCATTAGTAGTGGAAGAACAATGAATTTAGTATAAAATTTGATTAAATATTAACTTAAGGGTATTTCATAAAGATCAAAATGTCTTAAGTGGCACAGTGTAGAGCCAATATGGTGCAATGGCATGAGTTTTGGGCATAGATATAAAATACCAATGTCTAAGTGGTGCCAGCTAAGCTACCAAGATTTCTTGGCAAGTCACAGAACCCAATATGAATGAAACATTCCCTGGTTTTATAAACCATGGAATCAGCCAGAATGCCAGTCAAGCTCCCTCAGCCCTCTCTTCCTCCTGATTTTGTGCTCGCTTCGTTTCTGAGACCCATGCTTGTTTAAACCAGAACTCCCCATTATACTCTTTAACAGTTTGTTACCAGGATCACATTGTGGTTAAATATCCTGATGAACAAGAGTTTCCCATTTCAGATATAATGGGAAACTCTGGTGTAAACAAACCAGGACTGCAGCACCAAATATATTTCATCATTTATTGATGTATTTATTTAGATCCCACAAATTGAACAAAACTTTAATGTTCTCAGGGTAAGAGAAACAATAGAAGTGCAATTAAAAAAGAAGCCAATAAAATAAAGCACACAAGCTAAACACAACCAACTAAAACAGCAATGCAACATGTACATGGCAGGAGGGAGGGGAGGAGCAGGCAAGAGAGGAGAGCACAGGTTAGTGTTTGTTCTTGGCTTACAGGCAGGACAAAATACATCAAAACTAGCCCAGGATCTTTCAGCCTAACTTCTCTCCCACAGTTATGAGATTCACCGTCACTCTGATCGCCTTGGAGGAAGAGTAGCATATAAATGTGAACAAATAAATAATGTACTATTATTGCTGGAAGCACCATCAAGCTGCCCCTCTCAGGCACCACAGATGCCGTGCCTGATTAGATTGTCTTTCAGGAGGAACTATGCAAGGTGTCTTAATGGAGACCACATCACCTCACTTCACTTTGTCAAAAGCAACAAGGCTGAAATCTCCAGGGCTCGTCAATACCAATTCTGGGGGCACAGCTCTAGCTGTTAGCAGAAAATGACAGCAGCTGTGTTTTATCAGATGCCCAGTACTGTTAATATAGTCTGTCTTTCCTGGATTTGAAAAGCCTTTTGTTTTATTGCAGCCTTTCAGGAGCCTCCACAAAATGGTGCCAAAAGAGATTCATTTAATGTCATAGCAGCAAGCGTGTTGTGCCTCAAATTATGAGAGCTGGAAGGATTGGCACCAAAGAGCCTCTGAACTACATTTTAATAGTCTGCTGTTCAGGCAGTGATTCAGAGGTCCTGCCTGCATCAAGACCCCAGTCAGGCAGCCTAAACCCAACTGTGTAACACAGCACCCAGATCAGCATCTGTTTGGCACTTGCAGAGGCATACAAAAAATTCACATTAACCTCTGAATGCTGACGTTAGATATATTTTATATGAAATGAGATATTTCATTCTACTTCAACTTGGAACAGGTTTTAGACAGAGCTTTCTCTCTCTCTCTCTCTCTCTCTCTCTCTCTCTCTCTCTCTCTCACACACACACACACACACACACACACACGGTTCTAGATCAGGGAAAGATAAATTCAGCTACTTTTTGGTTACCTAGCTATTGTTTGAATCATGTCTGGTGTCAGCCAAGGGATCCTGGATCCAAACTGGCAGCAAAGCCTATTTCTCAAATACATGGTCATATACTTTTCATCTCATGATTATTCCTGTAATGTTTTCTTAGATTATACAGAATAGCTTTCAATATTCATCCTGCCCATCACTGTGGCATTTGAAAACCTACAATCAACAATAAAATGCATGTTTTGTACATGCAGTTTCAGCCTGTGGGATGGGGTGGAGCAAGCACACCTACACAGCCCCAATCTCACCACCATCCTGCTGAGCCCCCAGCCCCGCCACATTCACCATGGTTGAGAAGGCAGCCCCACCACATGGGTATGCATTTTGTGATCAACTCAGAGCCACACTGACACACTTCCTGGAGGCTCTGATCTCCCCTCAAAAATGTAGAGCTAAAACAAATCCTAGACTTTCTCTGCATGCTGCTAATGAAACTGGTTCCTCTGGTTCCTCTGAAACTGAACAAAACCAAAGTTATATATTAACACAGTTTCTGCTTCATATTCAGCTCAGAGAGAACGGGGTTTAAAAAATTTTATTCAATCATTCCTATTTGTACCCAGATCCCCCTCATTTATGTCAGCTTGTTTCTGTTGAATTCAACATATCCATCTCTTTTCCCATCTCTTCAGCACAAGCATCTATCTAATCTATATTATATAATACAGACACTCTCCCACACAGTTTCTTCCCCAATACCCATTCATTAGTAGTTATATGATTGAAAATATTGGGATATCAACCTCTTACATCATCTCTATGCCCTCTATGATTTTAGACAGTTTCCCAAATTTTTTTCCTTTCTTTCTTTTTACCTAGCAGCGAAAGTACAATGTATGCCGCCAGTTATTACACAGCATACAAACAAGAACATAAACCAATAAGGTGACAATACAAAAATACAACTGAAGGTGTAGCGCTGGTTTGTTGAAGGGACATAGCAGCAGTGTGACTAGAAAACTGGAGACAACAGCCTTTTCTCCAGAAATGGACTCACTTTACTTACTGTTTCCTAGATTGGTTATCCTGGTTCCTATAACAATGGATGGAGATGAATGGCCTCCCAGAAACCTCCACTGTGGATTAAATCTCTCATTTGATGCAGAACCCTGGTCAGGGTTGGGGGCTATTTCTTACCTTTAGAATGGCTGCAATTTCCATTCTTTACTTCATCCCTCAATGACATTGATTCACAATTGTCTGAGCATGCCCCTGGGCAACCAAGCCATTTAACGTGCCCTTCCATCTTGCCACTAAGTCTGCTCATACTAGAAGTGTATACAGAACAGTACAGAGCTACCAGAATAATGCCTTCTACCAGCCTATAAACCCAGCAAAATTCTTGCAGAGTTCCTCATAAGAGGTACTGGAGCTTCCCTTGGGGAAATCCAATTCAGTCCAAGAGCAAGAGTGGTTTCTAATTACTAAACTAGAGAAATGGGACTCATCTACCATATGGGACACAGACTATCAGTTACAGCGGCACGGGGAGACCATGTATTCATTACATTACTTGCAACAGGTCTGATGACTGCAGACATGTTATCACACCAGGAGGCGGTTGTTAATAATGCAAACATTCATTGGATAATGCCAGTTGAAACACCCCATGTATTTTTCATTTTCTTTCAACCTATTGGAGTTAGATGGTGGAGAACAGAATATCAATATTTAGCAATAACCCAGCATTTTCTCAAAATGCAACATGGAGTGCAACAAAGACAAAAGAAATTGTGCATGTTAAAATGGTAAGTTTCACTTGCAAAACTGAATTGGGAAGGGGGAGGGTTTGGTGGGAAAACAGCATGCAAGGAAAGCTTTAAGCTCACCACAGACTGCTTTTTTGCTTTGGATCACTCCAGAAGAGTTTTCTTTCTCTTCAAAAAGGCTATCTGTTAGCTACATACCATTTGTGTGTACCATGAACTTTGGTCCTTAGGAGCCAAAGTCTGGGTATGACTCTACTGAAATCAAATGGTTTGAAATCAATGTAAATAGAATGGAAACTCTGCTTGGAAGAATCTCTTCCATGAATTCCTGACCTTGCAAAGTAATCATGGCAGAAGACGACAAGTTTCACAGGAATATTTTGCTGCCACTCCATCACTGCAGCTATATCTTTAGACTAATAACAAGGTCACATATTAAACAATTAACATCTTCTGCCCTCAGATGTGAGGCGCCACAGCTCCCTATCAGCCAGCTCCTTAGACAGAAGTGAGTACTTGATAAGAGGTCCACTTGAGAAGCAGCAATTGGCAAATTTACTGCATTACACAGTAGCTATGAATGCCTTGAGCTACCACCACCCATGCTGTACCTACTGAAAGGGCAAACAGAATTTGTCACCTTCAGATAAGATATTGAGGCCAGCAAGGAAGTCCACATTTCTGCTGCATACCTACAGAGTTGGATTTTACATCTAGATGAGGTGACTTGGAAAGTGTTAACAAGATCTATCTTTCCCCCAAAAAATGTGTAGTACAATGATAGATTTTTCTGTAGGAGACTGCGTGGGAAGATTTCAATGCTGGAAAAGCAAACAGTTACCGGTAGGTGCAGCAGATAAAGTCTACAGTGCATCAAAGGGAGCAAGCTGCTACACAGTACCAGAACAGGAAAAAGGTAGATTACTCATATTCTTGCCCCCAGCCTCTTTGATCCATCCCTATACATGCTTTCCCCACTTGGAGAAGGCATGCAATGGTCACTGCTGTTGACACAAACATAGTCAAGGGAATTAGAACTATGGGGCTCACTTAAATTTACATGCCCTGCAAAGGGACTCTGTCCCATCCAATGAGGGTGAGCAAGATTAGAAAGCAATGATCAGTCAGCCTTGCATCTGTAACATGAACATAATAACAATGCTCTTTCAGTTGTCAAAAGTATTATTACATTAACAAATGTGAAGACTTCCAACATCCAAAAAGCACTATATACGCATGCTAACATTGCAATTGCTTGCATGTCTACTCAACAATAAACCCCACTGAGTTCTGCAGATTTCTGCTTCTGAACTCTAAGTTTAACAGTAAGTATATGTAGATAGATATATATATAGGTATTCCCGAGGCTGTGTGTCATTGCTGGAAGTATATGCAATTGCTGCAAAAAAGAGAAATAGAAAACAGGAGGGGTAAAAAGGGGAGTTGGTAAGGAGAAGCCATATCATCCAAGAGGGAGGGGAAATGGATGCAAGGCATCTGTGGCCAACACTCATGCATCCTCTCCCCATTCTGGATTATCTTCGAATCTGGAAAAAACAAATTTGCAGATAAAAAACCAGCAAGATTGGAGCTGACTAAGAGTGTATGGAATATGCTACAAAAATGAGGACACAAAGAGGATTCTAATCCACACGAAACTTGGGTGTGGACAAGCCCACTGTGCACAGTGCTCACTTGTACATCTATTTATTACACACCCTTCCCCCTAAGGTCCCAGGGCAGTTTACAGTATTAAAACACTACATAAAAAAATTACAACAACCATAAAAATAAAAACCGCTTCTTAAAAAACCATCTTTAGATGCGGCCACGATGGCCAACTATCGCCCAGTCTCAAATCTTCCATTCTTGGGCAAGGTGATTGAGCGAGCGGTTGCCGAACAACTCCAGGCACGCCTGGAAGAAGCGGACCATTTGGATCCCTTCCAGTCGGGATTCAGGCCTCATCATGGGACTGAAACTGCCTTGGTCGCACTGGTTGATGATCTCCGGCGGGCTAGAGACAAAGGTGAGAGCTGTTTCCTAGTTCTGCTGGATCTCTCAGCGGCGTTTGATACCATCGACCATAACATCCTTCTGGACCGTCTTGAGGGGCTGGGAGCTGGGGGCACTGTCATACAGTGGTTCCGCTCCTTCCTCCTGGGCCGTGTTCAGAAAGTGGTGGTGGGGGATGAGTGTTCAGACCCCTGGGCTCTCACTTGTGGGGTGCCTCAGGGTTCTGTCCTCTCCCCCATGCTTTTCAACATTTACATGCAGCCGCTGGGAGAGATCATCAGGAGGTTTGGGCTGGGTGTTCATCAGTATGCGGATGATACCCAGCTCTACCTCTCTTTTAAATCAGAACCAGTGAGGGCGGTGAAGGTCCTGTGTGAGTGTCTGGAGGCGGTTGGAGGATGGATGGCGGCTAACAGATTGAGGTTGAATCCTGACAAGACAGAAGTACTGTTTTTGGGGGACAGGAGGCGGGCAGGTGTGGAGGATTCCCTGGTCCTGAATGGGGTAACTGTGCCCCTGAAGGACCAGGTGCGCAGCCTGGGAGTCATTTTGGACTCACAGCTGTCCATGGAGGCACAGGTCAAATCTGTGTCCAGGGCAGCTGTTTACCAGCTCCATCTGGTACGTAGGCTGAGACCCTATCTGCCTGCGGACTGTCTCGCCAGAGTGGTGCATGCTCTGGTTATCTCCCGCTTGGATTACTGCAATGCCCTCTACGTGGGGCTACCTTTGAAGGTGACTCGGAAACTACAACTAATCCAGAATGCAGCAGCTAGACTGGTGACTGGGGGCAGCCACCGAGACCATATAACACCGGTCTTGAAAGACCTACATTGGCTCCCAGTACGTTTCCGAGCACAATTCAAAGTGTTGGTGCTGACCTTTAAAGCCCTAAACGGCCTCGGTCCAGTATACCTGAAGGAGCGTCTCCACCCCCATCATTCTGCCCGGACGCTGAGGTCTAGCGCCGAGGGCCTTCTGGCGGTTCCCTCATTGCGAGAAGCAAAGCTACAGGGAACCAGGCAGAGGGCCTTCTCGGTAGTGGCGCCCGCCCTGTGGAATGCCCTTCCAGCAGATGTCAAAGAGATAAACAACTACCTGACATTCAGAAGACATCTTAAGGCAGCCCTGTTCAGGGAAGTTTTTAACGTGTGATATTTTACTGTATTTTTGGTTTTTATGGAAGCCGCCCAGAGTGGCTGGGGAGGCCCAGCCAGATGGGCGGGGTATAAATAATAAATTATTATTATTATTATTATTATTATTATAAATGACACCAAAGCAGTAAAAAGACCTGGTTGGTTTTTTTCCCCATTTACACCTAAAGTGCCTGCATTTTAGTAGATGAAACACACATACATAGAATGCTGCACATTCAGTATAAAACTGCTTCCCCACAGAAAGGAGCAAAGGTCTCCATTGGCGGACAAATATTTTCATCCAAAGCAATGTTAGTGTTGCAGCACTCTGAAGTGTGTCTGGCTAGAACATCCAGGTTAATAAAAGCCAAGCAAACTCCTGCTCTTCCAAATTGGCCTCAGTGGAATTCCAGCCAGCATTGTGCCATCAGCAAAGGTGCAGCAAGTGCCATTAAGGCTAGGGACTCACCAACACCACTTGTCATTGGTACTGCTGATACCGAAAGGAACTCAACCTGATAAGGAAAATGTATAGAGGCTCCCTATCACCACCTTCATGGAGATACTAAGAGATGTTCAGGTGATGGTATGTAACACTTCGCCTTTAATAGCCAGCCTGATCCTAATGGAGCCATTGCACAGCTATCTGATGCTCTTCTTAGCACCCTCCACTCATGCCTCTCAAGCAATTATGCTTTTAAAAAAGACTGTTGGGTTAGATAAGCAATATTACAGTATTTTCCATTCTCAGAGTAAATGGCAGGGTGAAGGCAGCATCCTCGAATAAAAACCAAGAGTCTTGTGACACCTTTAACAAATTTAGTATGGCATAAACTTTATGGTCTTTAAGGTGCCATGATATTATTCATAGTTTTTGCTGCAAAACAGTAGCATAGCTTGTCCTCTGGATACAATGGGACAGTTATATAACAAAATCACCATCACGCTTTATTCCAGGGATGGGGAACCTTGGGCAGATATTTGTAGACTTCGACTCGCATCAGCCCCAGCCAACAGGACCAATAATCAGGGATGGAGGGAGCTGTAGTTGAACAACATCTGGAGGGCCACAAGTTCATGGCCTTATATATGGCATTGATTGGCATGGTGCAGAATAAGTTTTTAAATGTTAATTTCTAGAATTCTCAGAATCATAGATATATACAAAGATCTGTGTAGACCTTTCCTCAGATTTCAATTTTTTAAAGTGTTCATATCTGCAGGGCAGGGTAATCAAATACACTTCCTGGGGAAAAATATCAGGAGGTAGATTTGTTGCGACCCTTTGCTGTTCCAAAAAGTACAGGAAATAGTGATACAAGTTTTATGAAATCCACTATGAAATGAAAAATTAAAATGCCTGAGAAAAATATTTTACCACGCTTAAGAACTAAAATTTGGTAGGACCACTGGGGGTCCACTGGGGTTTTTCCTGCACAATTTAGCCAACCCTAAGGTAGG